>NC_054470.1:77275607-77886440 GCF_017639515.1 Carcharodon carcharias
CATTTCATCAATAGCTCAGATACCATTGAGCCCATGGTTGAACAAGGTATCGTACGATAATTGAGAAGAAAGCAGGAAAGTCCAGCTTCTAGAGTACATTCTAATAACCTCTTCATACCAGATTTGAAAGTTTGCACAGCTCTTTCAGCTAAACCAGTTGATGAGGGATATGGTGCTGTTTTAATATGTCTGATTCCATTTAAACTCATGAATCTCTGAAACTCTGTACTGGTAAAGATTGTATTGTTATCAGAAACGATGACTTCTGGTAGGCTATGTACACTAAAATGATGATGCAGCTTTTCAATAGTTTTGCTTGATGCCAGTGATCTGACTTCATACATAGCCATCCATTTAGAATGTGCTTCTACGATCAATAAAAACGTGGTACCTAAGAATGGTCCTACATAATCAACATGTAGTCTAAACCAGGGTCAACCAGGCCACTCCCATGGATGCAGTGGAGCTGGAACAGGCAACTTCTGTTGCTGCTGACACTGGAGGCAGTGCTTGACCATGCTTTCAATGTTACCGTCATTGCCTGGCCCCCGGACAAAGCTTTGTGCAAGCATTTTCATCTTCGATATGCCTGGGTGTGCACTATGAAGCTCTATCAAGAGTGATTCTCTTCCTTGAGAAGAGACAACAACTCTTGATCCCCATAACAATATTCCATCTTAACAACTTAACTCTGATTTTCAGCCATGGAATGGTCTAATCTCTTCAGGCACTGGTGAATTTGACACCTCTTGCAATACAAGACTTTTGCCAAATTGGATCTCTGGTCGTCCAATTTCTAATTTGCTTCACACACACAGGTGAAGAATCCAAGAAATTCAGTACTAACACAACTTCCTGTTGTACAAGAGCATGTACAATACTATCTGGTAACAGGGGATACTAAATGCGTCCAAATTTGCAATATGCAAGCCAGGATGGCACATAAAGGTACACTCATATGCAGATAATATCAAAGCACAACGTTGAATTCTTGCTGATGCTATCGGCGGAATGGCTTTATCCTCACTGAATAAACCCATTAATGGTTTATGGCTCGATGCAATAGCAAAATGTCGTCCATGCAAACACCTTTCTTTTCTGGTTGGGACTAACACTTTTTGGCTGCAGAGTGCGTTCTGGAGACATAGCCAATTAGCCATCTTCCATTCTGTGTGATAACACAGCTCCCACACCATGTGGAGATGCATCACATGTTACTACCAATTTGCTCCATGTGCTGTAGTGTACCAATAAACATGATGAATTTAATAGCTTCTTAACTTTCACAAAGGTTTCTTCTTGTGAATTCCACAGCCAACAGTGATTCTTTTTTCATTATGGTGCTAACACTATTGACAGGTTTGGCAAGAAGCAGCTATAATAGTTGATCATATCCAGGAAAGACTTGAGTTTGGTTACACTGGACGAAGAGGGCACCTCTTTGATTGTCCTAACTTTCTCTTCTACCGGATGCAAACCCATGGCATCCACCCTGTGACCCAGATAAATAACTTCTGGTGCTTGGAATATACATTTCTCTTTCTTTAATTGTACGCCAGCTTCCAAGAATCTTCTTAGCACCTCTTCCACATAGGCCAAGTGTTCAGTTTCAGCTCATCCTGTGATCAGAACATCATCCAGATATAATACTACTTGGGGAAGTCCTTTCAAAAGACTCTTGATTGTCCTTGGAAGATTGCATATGCAGATGATACCCCAAATGGTAGGGGAGTATATTGATAAAGACCCTTGTGGGTGTTGATGATCACGTATCATCTAAATGTGTTATCCAGCTCTAATTGTTGGTAAGCATGGCTCATTTCCAGTTTTGCATAAGATTTGCCTCCATCTAACTTTGCATATAAGTCATCTATCCTTGGGGTGGGTTACTTATCTAGTTTGGCTGCCTTGTTTACAGTCAATTTATATTCCCAACAAGTGCATATGGTTTGGTCAGGATTCACCACTGGAACCATGGGTGCTGCCCATTGGACAGGTAGCATGATGCCCAGCTTTTCTAACTGGCACAGTTCTGCATCCACCTTCTCCTTTAAGGCATAGGGCACAGGTCTGGACTTAAAGAAATGGGGTGTCACCTGAGAATCCACATATATTTTTGCTTGCAATCCTTTTAACTTCCCTAATTCATCACAAAGTTCAGGGACTCCTCCTGTTTTCAGGTGAAATATCTCAGAACAATCAAGCTTGATTTTTTGTACTCAGTATCGGCCCAGAAAACTAGGTCCTTCACCTGTCACTATGATCACTGGAAGTTGGGCTGTCTGTTGCCTATAAGACACAGATACTATGGGGATGCCCTTTACCTGTATGGATTCTCCAGTGTATGCCTTCAGTTGAGCAGTTGTTTGCTCTGGATTCAGTGGCTGGGTACCTTGGTTTAGGTATTTAAATGTGTGCACTCCCACCACAGTGGTTGTGGCTCCCGTATCCACCTCCATTATTAGTGGCTTCCCATTAACTTGGATTGTGACAGTGATAGGTTCGATTTTTACAGTGACGATGTTATACAGGGAATAAATGTTGGTATCGGCAGCTTCAGGTTCCGTTGTATTTTTTAATTCGATCATATTGGTTTGCTGCTTTAGAAGCTGTTTCAATTTCACCCTGCATTGTCTTACTACATGACTTTTCTTATGGCAGTAATGGCATTCTGCCTCCTTGAATCTGCAGGTGTCCGGTCCATGGTCACCCCATGTCTATAACAAATTAACCATGGAGTTGCTGCTGAAGTGCTTCTACTAAGCCTTTTCATTTTTCTAACAACGAACATTGCCTCTCGCTTCGATGCTGTGTATCTGGTTTTCATGCCATGTCTGGCAGTAGGTTCCCGCCCCACCTGAAGAACAGTGCCATGTTGTATGTGTTGTAAAGCCTGCGAGTCTCTCACAGCATTTCCCATGGCTAGTGCTATTTCCATGGCGCGCTTCAAATCAATGTCAACTTCTGCGAGTAAACAGCGCTGAATAGCACCATCGTGAACTCCGTAAATTAATTGGTCCTGCAGCATGTCATTGAGTGTGTCTCCGAAGTCGCAGTGTTCTGTCAACTGGTTCAACTTCGCTATACAGATGGCGATGGTGTCTCCTGGGGCCCTTACTCTGGAATTGAACTTAAACTTCTGCATTATTATGGGTGGCTTCGGCTAGTAATGCATTTCACAAGGTCCCCTTATTTGTTAAAGGACTTAGAATTGTACGCATTCAGGGCTGTCAGGCTGCGGATGAGATTGTATGTCTTGCTACCACGTACACTCAAAAGAATTGCTTTCTGCTTTTCCTCTGTTGTAATTTTGTTTGCTACAAAATAAAAACGCTCTCCATACTGGCTCTAGTCTTCCATAGTCACATCGTAAGGATCAATTCTGCCGAAGAGTGGCATGACTGGTGTGTATTCTTTTCTTTTTTATTAAGATTTGATGTACTCACGTTAACAAGGCGAGGTGCAGTGTCAGACTCTCGTCGCCAAATATAATGACTTGATGTACCAGACTTGTTTAAACAAGAAACAACTAACTTTATTTATTTCTGATGCTATGTGCTTGAACCAGGTCCTCAACAAGGAAGCCCTGACCCCTGGATTACCTGTGCTTAAAGCTCATTGGTCGGAACCTCCAAACATAATCACGTGACCCCTGATAGACAGTAGGAGAGGCTATACCTTCAGTTACTACAGTGCTTCAACGCAAGCATGGGCAAAGTGAGCAGCTTAGAAGTCGGAAAGACACACCTTAAGAGGAAGACAATAACATTGTGGTTCTGTCACAGGCCTAATAATCCAGAAGGTTCAGGCAAATGCCTGGGGACATGAGTTCAAATCCCATCACTGCAGCTGATGGAATTTAAATTAAATAAATAAATCTGGAATTGAAAGCTAGTCTCAGTGATGGTGATTATGGAACTATCATTGATTATTGTTAAAAAGCCATCTAGTTCACAATCCTCTTTAGGAAAGGAAATCTGCTATCCTTGCTTGGTCTGGTCTACATGTGACTCCCAGGCTCACAGCAATATGATTGACTCTTAACTACCTTCTGAAAAGGCCCAGCTACTCAGCTCAAGGGCAGTTATGGATGGGCAACAAATGCTTGCTGTGCCAGCGACACCCACATCCCAACAATGGATAAAGTGTTGAAATTTAACCATGGGAGGAAATGGCATAATGGTATTGTCACTGGACTAGTAATCCAGAGACCCAGGGTATTTGAATCCTGCCACGACAGATGGTGGAATTTGAATTCAGTAAAATCTGGAATTTAAAGTCTGATGATGTTCATGAATCCATTGCCAACTGTTGTAAAAACCCATTTGGTTCACTAAGATCCATTAGGGAAGGAAGTCTGTCATCCTTACCTACATGTGATTCCTGAGATGGCCTAGCAAGCCACTCAGATGTAACAAACCGCTACAAAGTACAAAAAAGGAATAAAACCGGACGGGCCACCTGGCATTGACTGAGGCACCAAAAACAACAACAGCAATCTCAGTCCTGCTGACCCTGCAAAGTCCTCCTTACGTTGGGGGGCTACTGCCAAAATTGGAAGGGCTGTCTCACAGACTAGTCAAGCAGCAGCTTGACATAGTCATCTTCACGGAATCGGATCTTACAGATAATATCCCAGACACCACCATCACCATCCCTGGATATGTCCTGTCCCACCGGTACAGGTGTGGTATACAGTTGGGAGGGAGTTGCCCTGGGAGACCTCAACACTGACTCTGAATCCCATGAAGTCTCATGGCAACAGGTCAAACATGGGCAAGGATACCTCCTGCTGACTACCATGTACCACCCTCCCTCAGCTGATGAATCAGTGCTCCTCCATGTTGAACACAACTTGGAGGAAGCACTGAGGGTGGCAAGGGTGCAGAATGTATTCTGGGCGGGGGACTTCAATGTCCATCATCAAGGGTGGCTCAGTAGCACCACTACTGATCGAGCTGGCCGAGTCCTAAATAACATAGCTGCTAGACTGGGTCTGCAGCAGGTGGTGAGGGAACCAACAAGAGGGAAAAACATACTTGGCCTCAACCTCACCAACCTGCCTGCCACAGATGCATTTCTCCATGACAGTATTGGGAGGAGTGACCACCACACAGTCAGTGGGGAGACGAAGTCCCACCTCGACATTGAGGATGCCTTCCATTGTGTTATGTGGCACTACCACCGTGCTAAAGGGGATAGATTTCAAACAAATCTAGCAACTCAAGACTGGGCATCAGTGAGGTGCTGTGGGGCCATCAGTAGCAGCAGAATTGTATTCGAAAACAATCTGTTACTTCATGGCTCAGCATATCCCCCACTCTAACATTACCATCAAGTCAGGGGATCAAGCCTGGCTTAATAAAGAGTGCAGGAGGACATGCCAGGAGCAGCACCAGGCATATCAAAAAACTGTGGTGTCAACCAGGTGAAGCTATAACATAGGAATACTTGCGTGCCAAACAACATATGCAGCATGTGATAGACAGAGCTAAGCAATCCCATAACCAATGGATTAGATCTAAGCTTTGCAGACCTGCCACATCCACTCGTGAAAGGTGGTGGACAATTAAACATCTCACTGGAGGAGGCGGCTCCACAAATATTGCCATCCTCAATGCTGGAGGAGCCCAGCACATCAGTGCAAAAGGTAAGGCTGAAGCATTTGCTACAATCTTCAGCTGGAAGTGCTGAGTGGATGATCCATCTTGGCTTCCTCCAGAGGTCCCCAGCATCACAGATGCCAGTCTTCAGCCAAATCAATTCACTCCACGTGATATCAAGAAATGGCTGAAGGCACTGGATACTGCAAAGGCAATGATTTCTGACAATATTCCGGTAATACTACTGAAGACTTATGCTCCAGAAATTGCCGCACCCCTAACCAAGCTGTTCCAGTACAGCTACAACACTGGCATCTACCCAGCTTTGTGGGAAATTGCCCAGGTATGTCCTATACATAACAAGCAGGTCAAATCCAACCCAGCTAACTACCACCCCATCGATCTACTCTCCATCATTAGTAAAGTAATGGAAGGGGTCATTAACAGTGCTATCAAGCGGCACTTGCTTAGCAATAATCTGCTCGCTGATGCTCAGTTTGGGTTCCGCTAAGGCCGCTCACTTCCTGACCTCATTACAGCCTTGGTTCAAACATGGACAAAAGAGGTGAACTCAGGTGAGAGTGCCTGCACTCGACATCAAGGCCACATTTGACAGAATGTGGCGTCAAGGAGCCCTAGCAAAACTGGAGTCAATGGGAATCGGGGGGAAACTCTCTGCTGGCTGGAGTCATACCTAGCACATTGGAAGATGGTTGTGGTTGTTGGAGGTCATCTCAGCTCCAGGGCATCACCACAGGAACTCCTCAGAGTAGTGTCCTCAGCCCAACCATCTTCAGCTGCCTCATCAATGACCTTCCTTCCCTCATTAGGTCAGAAGTGGGGATGTTCGCTGATGATTGCACAATGTTCAGCACCATTCGTGACTCCTCAGATACTGAAGCAGCCCATGGCCAAATGCAGCAAGACCTGCACAATGACCAGACTTGGGCTGACAAGTGGCACGTAATATTTGGGCCAAACAAGTGTCAGGTAATGACCATCTCCAACAAGGGAGAGTCCAACCATTGCCCCTTGATTTTCAATGGCATTACCATCACTGAATACCCCACTATCAACATCCTAGGGGTTACCATTGACCAGAAACTGTACTGGACTCGCCATTTAAATGCTGTGGCCAGAAGAGCAGGTCAGAGGCTAGAAATCGTGCGATGAGTAGCCCACATCCTGATTCCCAAAGCCTGTCCACCATCTACAAGGCACAAGTCAGGAGTGTTATGGAATACTCCCCATTTGCCTGAATGGGTCCAGGTCCCCCAACACTCAAGAAGCTTGACACCATCCAAGACAAAGCAGCCCGCTTGATTGGCACCACATCCACAAACATTCACTCCCTCCACACACGGTGGCAGCAGTGTGTACCATCTGCAAGATGCACTGCAGGGATTCACCAAGGGTCCTTCGACAGCACCTTCAAAACCCATGACCACTACCATCTAGAAGGACAAAGGCAGCAGATAGATGGGAACACCAGCACCTGGAAGTTCCCCTCCAAGTCACTCACCATCTTGACTTGGAAATATATCACCGTTCTTTCACTGTTGCTGCATCAAAATCCTGGAACTCCATTCCTAACATCACTGTGGGTGTACTTACACTACACGGACTGCAGCGGTTCACAAAGGCAACTCACCAACACCTTCGCAAGGTCAATTAGGGATGGGCAAGCCCACATCACATGTATGAAATTTAAAAAAAGGAACTAAATAAGCTGATTTTGGTTTCCCTAGTTTTGAGATAGAATATATACTAACTCATTATAATTTGATGTTGGACAATCTGACAACACAGAGATCATCATTTTTAAGGATGGTAGTGGAACAATTGAGTTCTATGTTGTGAGCGTATATATGCCATCAGATAATGTTATTAACATATAATATGTAAACTGGGAAATGGAAGAAAAATAAATGGAACCTTGGTACTCCAGAGGTGGCAATGCCAGGGCAGGAAAAAAAATCATTGCCGAAAATAAAACAGCAAACAAATAGGTGTCAAACTATACAGCAGTAGTCCCATTGATATGGATCATGGACAAAAATGGAGCAGTCAACTGTGGCAAGATCAAGGAAAAAAGCACTGTAAACACAATCTTAAAAGATGCTGTTAGTCACTTAGATTAAGAACCTTTAATTTCAGAAGGAGAATGAAAGCCACCAGCAAGACCAAAACCCTCTAGCAGCCCTCCCTTGGATAAACACCTACATTTCCAACTATTGTTATTGATGGAGAGGCTTTAGAAGTTGTCAAATGCTTCCTATATTTTGGCAGCTGCCTTTCTCAAAAGGTCACCATTGAAGAGAAGATCCAATACAGAATCAGCTGTGCAAGCACCGCCTTCCAAAAATTGTGCAACTGGGTCTTCGACAAGAAGATCTCCATAAGAGAACAAAGGCTTAAGTCAACAACGTTGTTACTGGCATCACGTTTCTATATGGCAGTGTCACTGGGGTCACCTATCAATAGCACCTCGAGACGCTGGAGAATTTCCACCAGTAGTGTCTCCACAAAATACTAAAAGTCAAGTGAGAAAACAGGTGAACAAACCCCAGCAATCTCACCAAAGCCAACTCCTCCAGCATCACAACCAGGATCATGTGAAATCAGTTCCGCTGGTCTGGATACTGCATCCAGAAGACGAATAACCAGCTTTTGAAGCAGGTCCTCTTTTCACAACTTAAGGATGGTATCTGATTGCAAGGAGGATAAAGAAAATACTTTAATGACACTCTGAAGGCCACTTAAAAAAGGAACAAATTGACATTGGTGAATGGAGCAGCTCACTGCAACTGTGCCGTGTGGCAACACCTCATCCAACAAGCTGCAAAACAGTCAGAAACTGACTACACAAACTCTGCTTCAGAGAAGCAGCAAAAACAGAAGAGAGAGCAGGACCCTTGCTGGAAACACCCTTCCCCTTTTGTAGTATAAGAGTCTGGCACATGGAGAGTTAACGTGGGATTGAGTACAGGACCGCACATAGAGTGATGTAAGAGAACACATGACCCACACCTAGGAGTCAGTGTAGTGTTGGACAGAGGCATGTGTAGAAGCAAGCATGGACACAGCTCCTAGCTTAGACCTTTTCTGCACCTATGTATAAAGCTTTTAGTAGTTAATAAATATTTATTGTTGAACTAGCTAAGACTACAAATATCTTACTAAGACCTACCAAACTATGCCAATACCTTCTAATGTGGCGGCAGCGAATGGAACAACTCAAAACCTCACAGAATCTGCAGAAGAAAATTAAAACCCTGGAAAACTGAAGAAAAAAAATCAAAGAAGCATTCTGATCTAAGAAAAGCTCAAGAAGCAAAGGCACAAAGGAAATCACTAGAGAAAAGCTCCAAGGAAAGGCTTTGAAGTTGAAGGTGGAAATTAAATCCCTCACTGCAGCAGAAGGATCCATTGAATTCTGTGGAAGACCAGCTTCAATACCTAGTGCGTGCAGAGTCAGCAGACCTAGCAGGAGTGAGCTAAAATTTAAAATTTCTGGACAATACAAGTCCTGAAAAAAGTTAAATACCGTGGCGGTCAGAAATTGTCGTCTAAGTCACAGTCCAAGAAACCTGATTCCCCAGTTGGCATCTGAACATGGTGGTCGAGCTTGTTCCAAACAAAGAAAAAAAAATATTTATTTTAAAATTAATCATGTCTGAGTAGGCAGCTTTAAAAACCCAGCAAAAGCCGGGATTTGACATTTCCAAGACCTGAGAACATTACACTAAAGCGGGAAGACTCTGACCAGTCAACTCAGACAGCTATTTTTGAAACTATCACCGGGATTTTCCACACTTGCCCACCGCCACAATCTTCCGGTCCCGCCGCAGTTTAATGGACTTCTGGTTGGGGTGCTGCCTCGCCCATGGCGAGGCTGGAAACTCTTGGCGGATGGCACATTCTCAGACATTCTTCAAGCAGCGGAAGATCTGACCCTTGAGACAGCCATTCAGATTGTCAGGCAATCTGAAAGCTATTTGCAGCACAGCTCCATATTGTGGAGAGAAAACAAACCACAGTACAAAATAAATCCCGCTGTTCAGTAGTGAAATAGCACAGAAGCAGGGACACTCCAGGCCAAGGGAAGCAATACTCTAACTGACCAGTGGAGTGACCATGCTGTGGAGCAAAGCTCCCACAGGCATGATCAATGTCCAGCAGTTTCAGCCCAATGCTTTCAATGTTAAAGAATAGGACACTTTGGGAAGCTGTGCAAAGCCAAAACACCAAAATGCACAAAAGAACCCAAGAGGATTCATGAGGTCGAGCGAGCACACCTAGAAGACACACAATTATGCTTCTTGGGGAAGGTCAAAGATCCTGGATTTTTGTTTTCCGATGCGGATATCTTAGCTAATGCTCATCCTTTAGATACGGAAGTCGGTTTTATTGTCCTATCAGACAAAAAACTCTAGCTGGGAGACCTCTGGCTACGAACAACAGACACACCACTTCATGGGTCCAAAAGAATCAGACATCCAGTAATAGGCATGATTCTGCAGCCATTAAGATATGGCGGCAAACAAACCTTCGAGCTGATGTATGTGATCCGTAACCAGTCTTTCCCTCTCTTGAGCTCCAAATCTCCTCAAAATGGAAGAAGATGCCAAGAAAACCACAATCGTAAAGTATACAGAAATGGAAGTTCCTGAGAGCTCTGAAAAGAAAGATTCTCTTGACTGGGACTTCAGCTCTGAATTGTCTTCTGTCTTTGCAGAACAGGTTTATCCACTTTCGTTACAGGGGCCAAAAGCCCCTCATTGGTCACAACAACCAATCAACTACTCCAGCGTTTACCATGACACCTCGAATAAATGACAGTCAAGAGAGGAACCAACAACGAGAAGAGCCTCAATCTCTGGCTCCGACCCCAGTTGGAGAGGTAAACCCTAAGACCACAGAGCAGATGCTGCAATGCCCAGCCAGCATGACAGGGCCAGATATGTGCTAGAACCGAGCAGCAGCCATCCATTGATGACAGCACACCGCACACGCAAACACAAAGGTGACCTTACTATCGAGACACTCCATCTCAACACGAAGAATCATCTTCCATCCCAGCATGTGACACAATAAGCCACATAAAGGAAGAAGAGAAAAAAACACTCTCGAGACAAGTCCAGAGGTCTTCAGCCCCATAAAGAACGGAATAAACTAATTGCCATCTATCACTACAATTAGGGGATTGGCAAATCAACACCTTACAACACCTTCCTTAGGCCAACACTTATTCTCACTGCCCAAAGGCTTGTGTCTCCAGGAATGGCTTGCTAAATCACTTGAGGGCGCACAAATCATGAAGTCTGGCAGACGTCATCCTCATTTTGAGGGTCTGACAACAAAGTGACAATGAAAGCCAGATTGTAGGTGTTTGAAGAGAGTTGTAAGCATGAAGTACATGGAATAAAATCATTTGTGGAGGACCCGACAGAGAAAAGCAAGGGAACAGACTAGGCAATAGTTAGAAGGATTGAGACAGGGCCTTTTGAAAGGGAATAGTATTGGCAGTTTTGAATGCTAAAAAAAAAATTGTGCGCAGGTAATATTAAAAATAGGTCAAGGCAAGGTAATTGATTGGCCAGGGTTTACAGAAAAGGAGGTGAAGGGAGGAAGTGAGAAATGACCCTGTTTAGGGCTGGTGTAAATGGAGCAGCTATAGCGTGTGTTAAGGGGTCAGGGTAGGTTTGATGGTGACACAACAGCACCCATAAAAATGGGTGCAACCTTTGGCATAAAAAGGTCCCTTCAATCCTTGAACTCACACAGGAAGCTGGAGTGGAGAGTAAATCTATATTTGGTCAAGCCATAGGGCGGAATTGTGCTAGATTTGCACTAAGTGCAATAGCAGGCGGGTAAAACGATGTTTCACCCGTCGGCCGCAGTAGTGGCTTCTCATGCCGTATCATCCCAGTCCTGCCGCATTAATTATGCATTTCCAGGAAACATGCTGTTTCTATGGTGGGCTGGGTCTCATTCACCCGCCACGCCATCATCTCACCGCTTCCTCACGCCGTTGCCATATGTAAAGTGCAGCCTCAGGCACAGCTCTCAGTGCTGCCAGCCCAAGACTGCTACACAGAATATATGGCCCCCTGATTCAGTGACATGCCCTGGCAAGCCTTTCAGATGCAGTGGAGGCCCACCGTGATTTCCTCTATCTCCGTTCTGGTCGCAGGAGGGGCAGCAACATCACCAATCTGGCTTGGGATGTGAAGGCAATGGTGGTCAATGCCAAAGCCCTGCAAAAGAGGACAGTCACCCAGTGCCGCTTCAGGATTAATGGTCTCATCTGTCCTGCCAGGGTAAGTCACTCTTCTCATCATTGTCAACTCACACACTCACAAACCATTACACATGCACAGGGATCTCACTCACTGACAGTTCAAGGGACATCACCATTCACTCTCACACACATGTTCATTGTCCTCATCCCATCCATGGCACCACTCACCACCCACACATTCCAAGCATTCTTATCATCTGGCCTGGCAGGCATCCTGCTTACACTCTCTCTATTTGTATTCTTACAGGACAAGCTGGCAAACAACAAGAGGGAGAGATCGCAGACTGGTAGAGGAATGCCTGACATTAAGGGTTCTAACAGACTTTGAATAAAATGCCAGCCAGCTGGCTGGTGAAGATCTGGACGACCACTCCTGTGCTGACGGTGAGGTTGGCACTGCTCTACCAAATGAGGGTGTAAGGGTCCGGCAGTGCAACATCCATCAGGCAACCATGCTGTGAGCGATGTGTCCTATTTCACAGGCCACTGCCATGCACTAATTGTCTCTCCTTGCTTTTGCAGGCACAGACAAGGGAGTCAATGACCCAGGTCTCGACTCAAGCTCTGAAGACACCTCGGAACAGGAATATACTGAAACACCAATTCAAGACCCATCACAGTGCTCACCCACACCCTCTAGCAGCTCAGAAACACACACCTCGGTTGGACCTAGTTGTAGAGTAGCCTCAGGATCACAATCTGGTGAGCATATTGCACTGTCTGATTCACAGCAGGTTGCTGTGGGGAGTTCCCTGCTTTCTGGTACTCAGAGGACCTCTGGAGGCCATAAATCTGCTGAGTCCGATTCAGACGATGAGCCTCTGGACTCAGTCACACCTCAGTTGCTGCAGCTACAAAGGAAAGCTCGGGAACATCAGGAACGGACGCCCACTGCAATCCGCAGATTGCAAGGCACGATGGAGGAGTCCACCCATCTTCAGGTTGAAGTGATAGCGCCAGCATGTCAATGAACTGAGGTCAACACTGGTAGGATGGCGGCTGCCATGGAAGCCTTGATCCAGTACATCAGTCCTGCACTGCTGCGCGGTGCGAAATCTATTGCTGATTCCATCGTTAGCCTCCAACAGCATCAACGTGAGAGGGGTGTGGGCAGCTCGAACTCACTCCAGCATCCCCGATGAGGACACTCATCAAGGTCATCACAGACAGGGCAGAGCAGTCAGGAGGCTGACCCCAACCCCGCTGTGGATGTCAGGGGAGCACCAAGAGGGTTAGGAAAGTTAAAAAGGCATAGTTGCACAGCCTGGGCAAGGGTGTTAATTACTTGTACTTAATGTTCACTATTGTAAATAAACTCCCAAGAATGTCTCCTTAACTTCAGCCCCTTGTTCTGATGAACAATGTTCTTGGCACAAGATAAAGTTAGGTGTCTCAGTCTAGGGCCACTTCCCTGTGCAGTGTGTAACCTTCAGACCAAAGTGATGGTCCGGCGTCACACTCACTGGAAACATTACTGATGCCTGCACCTCGATGGTGCTTGTCATTGCTGCCAGAATGTTCTGTACAGGCATCACAGAGTTCCGTCATTCTCTGAGGTGGCTGTCCTGCCGTCCTTTCAGCATTTTGTAACCAGTGATGTTATGGTCCTGAAGGGGTCAGGTGCCGAAGGCGGACAAAGGATCAGGTGCATTTAAAGTTTCATTGCTACATTGCCATGATATGACCCTGATCACAGAGTGCAAGCGAGCTGCCCTCAGCCAAACAGGAATCAGACATTCTCAGAGGCTATGTGAAGATCTATGGAGTGTCATCACTGCATTTCATATCATCCTCCATGAATCTAGCGACTATTAGGGCCCCACTGCATTTCCATGACAGGGGCATTATCACAGAGGGTATGTGCGGTGCCTGCCTCAGGAAAAAGTGCCCACCAAGCCAGGATCTTCATTGCTGGGGGCCGGATGCAAACTGGAGTCAGGCTAGCCAATCAGGGAAGAAATATGGATGTAGCCATTTTGGCTGCCAGGGCCCAAGATGGGCTGTTTAAAAGGCCTGCCTTGGTGCCATGGGACTTTGTCCCAGTGAAAAAAATGGCCCCCCAGCCCTCACTCCTCACACCCCTCTTCACTCTCCTAATATTCCCATGCCCAATCCATGCTACCTCATACAATTCAGCTGCCTCCTATGTCTCTTCATGTCCCCTATGCCAAGCTGTGCCTTTCCACCAGTGCTTTATTCCCTCATGCCCCTATGCCAGATTTTGCCCTTTCACCCATGCCCACAGGCCCCTCATTCCCACATGCCAACCTCTGTCCTTCCATACACCACCTCAGGTGCCTCATGCCCCCAAAGCAAGCTCTGCCTTTCTACCCATCATCTATGTCCCCTTATGCCCTGTATGCCAACTCTACCCAGCCACCCACCCCTTCAGGCCCCTCATGGCCCCTATGCCATGCAGCACATCAAAATCTTCCATCCAAGTGGTTGCCAGTACTCTCTGAGATGTGTTGAAGGGCCTTTAGCCTTAAGCAAGAGAGGTTCTGAGTGTATCCATGCTAAACTATATGTCTCTCTCTCTCTCTTTCATCCTGTAGGAGGAGTACATCAGGAGCATGGAGTATGGCGACCAAGCTGTATGTGTCATGGTGTACAGAGAGCAAAGAAGACTAAGAAGGGAGCAACTGACATGTCTGGCTGGCAAAGGGAGGAGCAGTACCCTCAGGAAGAAGGGGCAGCTAGGGCCCCCACACACACTGCTGAAAATCCACGCTGCCCTTCATGCCTGCAAATGACCGAGAATCAGAATCGCAAATACTGCACATGTCTAAGGAACAGGTCGGTTATATGTGCCAGCTGCTGCAGGATTTGGCACCATGGGGACATGGAGGACAACCACTGCCAGTGGCCATGAAAGTGACCGTAGTGCTCAATTTTTGCTTCAGTGGCTCCTTTCATGGGTCCACAGGTGACTTCTGTGGGATATCATAAGCCTCCACTCACAAATGCATCCTTTTTTTCATTTGTTCATGGGATGGCGTCATCACAGGTTGGCCAGCATTTATTGCCCATCCCTAATTGCCCTTGAGAACTGAGTGGCATGCTAGGCCATTTCAGAGGGCATTTAAGAGTCAACCACATTTGCTGTGGACTCACATGTAGGCCAGACCAGGTAAGGATGGCAGGTTTCCTTCCCTAAAGGACATTAGTGAACCAGATGCGTTTTTACAACAATTGGCAAATGCTTCATGGTCATTATTAGGCTTTTAATTCCAGATTTTTTATTAAATTAAACTTTCTCCATCTGCTGCGGTGAAATTCGAACAAGGAGCCATAGGCAGGGAGACATTCATGAGAGTTTATATAAAATAGTGAATGTGGTCATCTGAGGTGCAATATATCTCAAAGAGAATGTGAGCATGAGAGCACGATTGACTACATGACTGTAAGATCCAATAGCTGTGTAGAATGGGCTGCTATGTTAATGTTAACCCAAAGTAGGGACGGGTTGGAGAAGCACACGTCATGTTAGTGTTCTGTTGTCTGTGGAATTAAATAATATTGCTTCATTTCATACTGGGTCTGCATCTGCAGTATGTAGTAATCAACTCGTCTGCCGACAGATAAGCGTACAACCAATTCACGAGCAAAGTGACCCCATAGTAAAACATAACAGTGAACATTATGCACCAGTGGTTAAAACCTGTGTCCAGGCTGTGTAATATCTTTTCATCCTTCATAACCTTGCCGCTTGTCTTGGAGTCCCCCGGACATCCACAGCAGAGGTGGGGGCAGCCTGCAGACTGTGATGCCCTGTCTGTGATGACCTTGACACGCGTCCTCTCATGGGCCAAGACCTGGAGGGCCTTGGCCTGCTTACAAGGTCCTTCCATGTGGCCAATGGGGCTGGAGCTGCTAAGGTCACAGGAAGAGGGGATTCAGATGGGCCGGACACTCCTAGAGTCACCTGGGTGGGTGGCCCCAGGAGATACACCTGCTGATCCTCCTCCCTCAGGGTGCCTGAGGACCCCTTACTAAAAGTGTAGCTGGAGTGAGATCCACACACTCCTCTCTCATTGACACTGTTGGAGGCCAACTATGGTGTCGGTGATGGAATTATGCAGTAATGCAGGATTGACGTTCTGGACCCAGGTCTCCATGATGGTCACCATCCTACCAGTCTTGACCTCGGTGCATTGGGAAGCCAACACTACCACCTCAGCTTGTAGATGGATAGACTCCTCCATCGTGTTTTGCAATCTGAGGAGTGCAGCGGACATCCCTTCCTGATATTACTGAGCTTGCCTTTGCAGCTCCAGCAACTGTGACATGACCAAGTCCAGAAGCTCGACTTGGACTCAGCAAATTTCTGGCCTCCAGCCATCCTCCGATTGCCAGACACCTGGGAAGCCCCTGCCTCCACCTGCTATGGATCAGAAAGTGTGATCTGCTGACCAGATTGTGAACCCGAGGTTACTCTAAAGCTAGATCCCACTGAGGTGTGTGTCTCTGCGCTGGTGAAGGGTGTGGGTGAGCGCTGTGATAGGTCTTCATTGAAGAGTTCAGCGGATTCCTGTTCTGAACTTCCCTTGGGGCTCGATTGAAGGCCCTGGGCTGTGGACTCTCTTGGCTGTTTGGCAGATGTGCATGCAAAAGCAAGGGGAGATAATTAGTGCATGACAGTGGCTTGTGAAACAGGACACATCACTCATAGCATGGGTGTCTGATGGATGTTGCACTGCGACCTCCGGTCAGCACAGGAACGGTCCAGATTCTTGCCAGCCAGCTGAATAGCTCTATTTTCAAAGTCCGTATGGACCTTAATGTCAGGCATTCCTCCACTGGTAAGCGACCTCTCCCTGTGTTTGTGCGCCACATGGAGAGAGTGTAAGCAGGATGCCTGCCCGGCCAGATGATAAGTATGCCTGGCATGTGTGGGTGTTGAGTGGCCCCATTGACAGGAGGAGGACAATGAAAGTGTGTGTGAGAGAGTGAATGGTGATGTCCATTGAACTGGCAGTGAGTGAGGGCCCTGTGTGATGGGTTTATGAATGTGTGAATTCAGAGTGATGAGAAGAGTGACTTACCCTGGCAGAACGGAGGAGATCTTACAGCTTTCCTGTCAAACATTGATATGTGGGTGCTCATCTCATTGCCAATTTAGTTTAAACTGCCTCCAAGCACATTAGCGAATATCCTTGGGTGGACATTGATCCCAGCCCTCCAAACTTCACAAAAAATATATAACTTTATAAGAGCTACAGTAATGCGAAAGCAATGCATCAATAAGAGAAGAAAACCCAAATAAAAGAGACAAAAGAAAATCTTTGAATTAGGAGCTATTTCTGATGTGTGTGAAAATTTAATCAAATTAAACCAGTTGCAGTGAAGTATATAAAAATTCTTAGACAGTCGGCAATCTGAAGACAGTAAATCTGTCAGAGGTTCAACAATTCAGTCATTAAATACCATTATCATGAAATTTGTTCTTCAATTCTAACATTTTATATGATGTTCTTGCTGTTTTAATTGGTCTCAAAAGAATGGTTGAGATTTATTTCCTGCTTCAATGTGAGTGAAAGATTACCCTGATTTATGCCATAAAATGAATACAACATTTTTACGTTTAGTGCCACCAGTTTTATATCATTCCAGCATATTATTGCTCTTCTTCAGAATCTTCTACCTATTAACCAGAAGCAATCTTTACTTTGAATCAAAGGCAGCACCAACACTAGTTTTGTTCAAAACATGGCTTTTAAAATACATAAATTCTAGAAATCTTGGGCACATGCTTTTAATCCAAAAAATTCCCCAAGAGGAGACCTTGGGGTTGATATTCCAGGTCCCCACAACTGCTGCAGCACTGGGTAGACATTGTAGACCTAAAGTTTATAGTTTGAAGGGATCCAGTACTTCCTAGCCAAGATCATACCAAGACCAGGCACATCTTCAGTGCAGGGACTTCCTCTGTAAGGTCTAACACTGCAAAAATGGGAGGAAATTGAAGCACAACTGTCGATCTCCCCCTGCCAGCATCAGGGCCATTCAGCCTGCTATTGGTGAGTAGTTGCTAGAAGACCCTAAGGCCCTCAGATTGCTGAGTGAATGATAATAGGTCAAACTGCATTTATTTATTCAATCTTCAGGCTTCCTGCAAAGCCTCCATGCCCAGTGCCCATTTTTATTTGCTATCCCTTTGCTTGAGTACCAAAAGGGCTGATGAGAAAGAAAATGAAATAGGAATCTCGTGACTCCAGCCTCCACTAAAAATAAGTTTTACTCTTTAAAATTATTTTTTCTTCATAACAAAGATATTGGGATTGAGTTTTGTCAATGTCTTGTGTTTTAATTGAAAGTCTATTTAAACAGGTTTAGAAAGCTCACAGGTTTCAGGCATTTGGAAACTGTAGGGGTAATTTTAACCTCCCAGGGTAGGTGAAGGAGGTTGGCAAGGGTTGTGCTGAGTGATAACAAAATTAAAATAGATAACATGACCACAACACAGCTCCTCTTCTGGTTTTAATGGAGACAGGTTGGTCGTGGTGGCAGTGAGAGGGTTTGGGATGACTAGCTCTCTGGAGGCACCTCAAATATTATTTTAACAAGGCTCCGATTTTACCTATTTCATATTTAACTCTCCCTGGACTTCTGTATTCTCTTGCATAATTTTTATTATTAATTTCATTTATCAATCTATCTATCTATTTATTAATTATCCTTTTCCCCCAATCCAACCCCCCTCCTCCCCCCACAGGGCAACTTGTCACTGGTTTCTATGCTGTGCTTTCACAGAGCGCTGACCCTTGTTCTGCTTGTAACACATTCTGGTCTTATCTTTATGCCATTATTAGCACCTTCTTTAGCCTTTGCCATTACCATTAACTTTCCCTTTGCCTTGTGTCCATGACCTCTTTGTCAATCTCTCCTTAGCTCCCATCTATCCCTGACCTTCTACCTGCTCCACCCCTCTTAAACAATATAAAAATCCATCATATTTCTACTTTTCTTTAGTTCTGAAGAAGAGTCATATAGACTCAAAACGTTAACTTTGTTTCTTTCTCCACAGATGCTGCCAGACCTATTGAGTTTTTCCAGCACTTTTTTGATTTCATTCTGTGTTCTTTTCTTCTGTGGGGAGGGAAGGAACAGACATATATGAATGAGTGTAATGGCACATGATTGCCTGATAGATGGAGTGCATTTAGTGAGGGTGACTATGAGGGAGAGGCATGACATTCGTAAGGATAAAAGTGGGAATGATGGATAGATGAAGATTTGAGGAAATGCACAGAAAGGAAAGGTTGTGGCAAAGGAAGTGGGTGTGAAGAGTAATGAGGTGGAGTAGGCTTGAGAAAGCAGAATGTGGGAGTTGGGGTGATGTACACAACAAGATGTAGATAAATCTACCACTGTCATCACCTTCCCTGACCTGTCGCAGCAGCAGGCTTTTCTTCCATTGCTAGGGAAGCATAAGTGTCTTCTACTTCTCACAGCCTTCAACAACGCATCATCAAAGGTGCACTGAAACAGGACATAGCTTTGGCCTACCTGGACTCCATTCTGATAGCCTCAGTTCTCTATAGGACAAAGGAGCCAAACTGATAGCACCCCATCCACCAACTTAAACATTTACTCCATCCATCCCCACTGGCATCAGTATCTACTATCCACAGAATGCACTGTCCAAACTTGCCAGGTTCCTTCATTAGTACCTCTCATACCCACGACTTCTACCACCCGGAATAACAAGGGCAGCACACGCATGTGAACATCATAATTTGCAAGTTCCCATCCACAAACCATCCTAAATTGGAAATGTATCTCTCTACCTTCACTGTCCCTGGATTAAAATCCTGGGACTCCATCCCTCACATCACTGCTTGTACCTACACCACATGGATTGCAGCAAATCGTGAAGGCAGCTCACCTTCACTCGTTCAATGGCAGCAAGGGATAGACAATAAATGTGGCCTTGCCAGGAATTCCAGTGTCCAATGGACGAATATTAAAAGAAACTTTTAGCCCGGTGAAGGAGCTTCAGCCTTTAGATTAAGTCATGATATGATTGAATTTTAGATTAATTTTGAGGGAAAGAAGATTGGGTCCAAGGCTAGTATTTTAAACTTAAATAAGGGCAATTATGAGGGCATGAAAGCAGAGTTAGCTAAAGTGAACTGACAAATGAAGTCAAGGGATAAATCAACAGAGATGCAGAGGCAGGTTTTTAAAGGGGTATTTCAAATACACAGAATAGATACATTGCAATGAGAAAGAAAACCTCCAAGGGGAGGACCATTCATGGTTAACTAAAACAGTTAAAGACAGTATCAAACTTAAAGAAAAAACAGTTAATTGTGTAAAGACAGATGGCAAGTTAGAAGATTGGATAGAATATAATGAACAACAAAGAGTGACAAAAAAATATAATGAGGGAAAAGTTAGAGTACGAGAGGAAGCTAGCTACAAAATATAAAGATGGATAGTAAGAGCTTCTATAGATATGCAAATAAGAAAAGAGTTTAAAAAGTGAGCATTGTTGGATCCAGTGCCCTTGTTTGTTGGGGCTAAAGGATCCAGGTTGCATGTTTGTTTCGGGGACACCGAGTTGGTACCAAGACAGAAGATCCGTAGAGCGTTCTTTGAAAAAACACATTCTGTTAATTTATAAAAGGAACTCAGCAGCTACAATTGTGTGCTTATAACTCAAAACTCTGTCTTTACTCTTCAGACTCCAACTCAAGACTACTGGCTACAGAGGTAGCCCATGCTACTCTGCTATTGGGTACTAAGATCATGTGATCTCACATTATAACATTTGTCTTAAAGGTATATTACACATCAGATCACTCCATTCCCCCACCTCCTTTATTCAGAAATACATTTTACAATTTTTCTTAAAATGTCAAATTATTCACACAGATAAATAAATTACAAAGTCAGTCTTTCTGGGGGTTTCCTTATGCATGTGGAACTTCTCAGCTCTGATTCTGAGTTTTATGCAAAACCTCCCTTACTGTAGTCATCTGGGCATCTGATTCTTTAATGGGTACCTGAAAAGCTGTTTCTTAGACTCCTTCACATACATTCGGCCCTTCAGACACATCTGTAGTCAGTTGACTTCTGTCAACAGGAGACGTTGATTCAGTCACAGACACTGCTGGCATCATTTCTGGGAATTTTATTTCTCCTCTTATATGATCCACATATCTCTGTATGACTCAATCTTCCACTTGCATGTGGTATGAAAGAGGTCCTGTTAATTCACTTATTATTATGTTGGTCCTTCTCTAAAATTCTTCACAAATACTTTCTCTCCAATGATAAACGTCCTGCCATGACTGTGCCAGTCATGTCCAATTTTCTCACTTCCTTGACTCCTTTCCACATTCCCACCCAACCAAGTTTGGCATAATTAGGTTCAATCTCAATTAGAGATGGCACTCCATCGAAAATTTCGCAGATGTGACACCTGTTGTCGTATGAGGGGCGTATCTACAATGGAAAAGAAAATGTGCTAATTTAGTTGCTATAGAATCTCCAGACAATTTCTTCATACCAGATTTGAACATCTGAACTGCTCCCTTGTCCAGTCCATTTGAAGAAGGGTGGTATGGTGAAGTTTTCACATGAGTAATGTCATTGAGGCTGATAAATCAGTGAAATTCAGCACTTGTGAATACTGTTCCATTGTTTGATACAACCACTTCTGGTAGTCCATTGATTGCGAAGCTTTGTTGTAGCTTGTCTATTGTAGCAGAATATGTCGGCAACCTCACTTCATGTACGTCCATCCATTTTGAATGTGCATTGCCAATAAGTAGAAACACTGTTCCCTTAAATAGTCGATGTATACTCGCACCCATGACCTTCCTGGACACTCCCAGGTGTGTAACGGAGCTGGATAGAGTGCAGTAAGTTCAGAGAGAGACAGATTAGAATGGGTGAGAGGAGCAGAGAAATTGAGACGACTAATGTCACGCTGACAGTTCTCAATGAAAAGATCAGGAGAAGGTAAGAATCCAGAGGGAGTGGTCCAGGTGGAGGGAGAATATTGGAGGTGAGTAAAAGGATCCGTTGAACGGGGAGAGGACTCCTGCCCAAAGAAGTGAGCACGGAGACGAAGACAGCGGAAGAAGAGTTCAGCATCGTGCCGAGCCCGAAATTCATTGAGATGAGGGCATAAGGGTATGAAACGAAGTCCTTTGCTGAGCACTGAATGTTCAGCGTTGGAGAGGGGAAGGTCAGGGGGTATAGTGAATACACGGCCGGAGCTGGGATTGGAGGATGGGGTGGGGACGGAGCGACAGGCAGGGGTGGAGGGCCCTAGATGGGTGTTGGTGTCGATGAGTTGTTGGAGCTTGCGTTCCTTAGCACTTGACAGAAAGAGAAAAAGTTTCTTGTTGAGGCTTCGGATGAGACAAAGAATAAAATGAAACTGGGGGCCTGCGCAGCTTTGAAAAAGGGTTCGGCGGTGCTGCTGGAGGGAGAGGTCGAGTGTGTTCATATGGCGGCACATGGCACTGAGTGTGGATCTCAGAATGTGATTGGAACAGCAGTCCGAGAAATGTTTTATGTCCCGGAGATACCTATAATCCTGGGTGGGTTCGAAACAAGAGGGATAGAATTTCAGTTGAAATCCACGTGGGGTAAGTCGGAGACACAGACAGTCACTGAGAAAGGAGATATGGCTGTGAAAGCGGGTCTTAGTAAACACCTTGTCAGTTGAAGGGTCATGAGGACTCGAAACATCAACTCTTTTCTTCTCCTCCGATGCTGCCAGACCTGCTGAGTTTTTCCAGGTAATTCTGTTTTTGTTTTGGATTTCCCAGCATCCGCAGTTTTTTGTTTTTATCTCTGTGTAACGGAGCTGTTGAAGGCTATTTTTTTACTTGTTGATACTGCATACAACTTCTCACTAAGGTTTCTATTTCTCCATCCATCGCAGGCCACCAAAGATAGCTGCGCGCTATTGCCTTCATTTCGGAATTCCAGAATGTGCACTGTGAAGTGAAGATAACAATGGCTTGCGTCCTTTTGGAGGAACAATCACTCATGCTCCCCACAAGAAGATACCTTCCTGGCTGGTTATCTCGTATCTTCTCTGGAAATATAGTTTCATTTCATCAGACTCTTGTTCTTGTCACCAGCCATGAAGAACTTGTTTGTGCACTTTGGATAAGACTGAGTCTCAATTTGCCCAATCTTTAATCTGTCTAGCATATATCAGTGGTGAATCCTTGAAGTTCAATAATAAAATGAATTCTTGAGGAATTGGAACATCCTCATCATTTACTTACATGGGCAAATGACTGAGTGCATCGGCGTTTGCAATTTGACTTCCAGGTCAATGAATGACAGGATACTCATACGCTGCCAGGGTCAGTGGTATTATTTGTGCTTCTGTGCCTTCTTTCGATGGGCATTCTTCTTTCTGACACTGACTTTATTCTTGGCCCTGTTTTTGACTTCCATATTGGCCAGACTAATGTCAGAAGTAAGCTTGACTTGAGTGAACTAAGTGGTTGTGTTTTCCTGAATTTCATCATCTGTCCGCTTCTTAGAAACTTCTGTGGCTTTTGCCTCCATAGCCTCTTTGGTTTCACATAGCTGATTTTTCAGCTCTTCCATTTCTTTTTTGCATTGGTGTACTGCCTCCTGGAAAATTAAGCATTGCCATATTTTCTCTGCCAACTCATCCTTCATTTTACCTAGAGAAGTGCAGAACTCTTTCTGTTTCTCTTCATACTTTTCCAGGGGTACACACTTCTACAGGAGGGAAACTGGTAGTGTGTGAAGGTCTTTTGGCAGATTTCACTTCAGTTTTGGAATCGCTGTAACAAATCAAGGTTGATTTCCCTCAGCCAGTTTCATCCTAGTTTGCTTGGTCCTCTGCTTGCTACCACCATCAAGGGTAATTTCACTGTTTGACCTCCATAGTGTACTGTGAAATTACTTATGCCCTTGACTGTGTGTTTTCTCCTGTGTAAGTTTTCAATTTGGCATCAGTTTCTTCCAAATTTAGTTTACATTCCCCATGAATCAGATATTTAAAAGTATGCTCACCTATCACGGTAGTGGTTGCTCCAGCATCCACCTCTATTCTGATAGGCCTCTCATTCACTCTCATGGTTACATAGATAGGCTGAATCCTTTCAACCTTTAAATTATATAACGAATAAATTTCTGAATCTATTTCTTCATGCTTTTCAACATTGTTGATCTCATTGGGTTTTTGTTTTTGTCTGAAAGTCTGCCTTATGCTATCTTTACAATGTCTCATGATGTGTCCATTTCGATGACAGAAAAAACATTTGATATTTTTAAATTGCGATTCATTACAAGGTTGTCTGCTTCCACCTCTGTTACCGTTATATCATGTTTTTGCTGCTAAGTTATCTCTTTTAATTTGTCTGCTAGTGGCGGCTGCGTCCTGCTTCTGAGTAAAGTTTTGTACTTTTGCGCTCTTTTTGGCTGAGGCTCCCCACCCAACGTAAAGGACGGTGCCATTTTGCACTCCCTATTTGGCTTTCGGGTCTCATGCTGCACGTTCCGTTACCAAAGTATTCTTCATAGCCGTCTGAAAACCTAAATTTGTTTCAGAATAATCTCTTCTGAATCGCATCTTCATTTATACTGCACACCAAATGATTGCTACGCATATCATTAATAGATGTACTAAACTTGCAGTATTCAGTTAACCGTTTCAGACTTGCCACATAACAAGCAACTGTTTCCCTTGTGGCTCTGTTCTTTGAGTTAAATTTGAACTGTTGCATCATCACCAACAGCTTGGGCTGGTAATGATTCTTTACGAGGTTCATTAAGTCATCAAAATTTTTCAATTCTGGGGCACTGAATGCCCACAAATTTCAAATGAATTTGTATGTCTTAATCCCACATGTGGATAAGATGATCGTACTCTTCTTCTCCATCCCCACAATATCGTTCACCTGGAAGAAGAACGTAAGGTGTTCAACATAATGAGACCAGTCATCTGAGGTTGGATTGAAAGGCTTAACTCTTCCAAATTGAGACATGCTCTGAGGGGATTGCTTCGACGATCAGGAAGGAAATTTTTCTCTACTTGCAACTACCATGCGAGGTACGGCCCAACTTTGGTTCTTCTGATTTCCTTCATTCTTTCTTGATTTTTACCGCATCCTTTCATGTCTTTACTTGCTTTTTACTCTCTTCACCGGTTTGTTTGATCCAGTGCCCTGGTTTGTTGGGGCCAAAGGATCCAGTTTGCACACTTCTTTCAGGGTGACTGGGTTGGCACCACAACAGAGAAAATTGGTAGACCGTTCTTAAAAGAAACATTGTTTATCTACAAAAGGAACCTAGCAGCTACACTTGTGTGCTTACAACTCAAAACTCTGTCTTTACTCTTCAGACTTGAACTCAGGACTACTGACGACTGAGGTAGTCCGTGCTACTCTTCTATTGGGTATCTAGATCATTTGATCTTACATTACAATATTTGTCTTAAAGGTATGTTACACATCAGGTAACTACAGTTGTCCTATTGAATGTGAGTCTGGGAGATTAATAATGGAAAGTAAGGAGATGGCAGATGAATTGAACAGGTACTTTGCATCAGTCTTCACAAGAAAGGATACAAGTAACATCTCAGGAATCAGGAAATGGAAGGGAGGGGGGAACTCTGGAAAATTACAATCACCAAAGAAGTGGTACTGAGCAATTTGTTGAAACTTCAGGCTGACAAATCCCTGGGTCCTGTTGGATTTCATCCTAGGGTTTCGAAAGTGACTAATGAGATAGTTGTTGCATTATATTTAATTTTCTAAAATTCCCTAGATTTGGGGAAGGCTCCATTAGATTAGAAAATACCAAACATAACTCCTTTATTCAAAAAAGGAGGGAGACAGAAAGCAGAAAATACAGGCCAGTTAGCTTAACATTTGTCATAGGGAAAATGTTAGAAGCTCTAATTAAAGATATTATAGCAGGGCACTTAGAAAATTTCAATTCAATCAGGCAAAGTCAACGTGGCTTTTTGGAAGGGAAATCATGTTTAACCAATTTATTGGAGTCCTTTAAAGGAGTCACATGTGGATGAAAGGGGAACCGGTTGATATACTGTTGTTAGATTTCCAAGAGACATTTGATAAGGTGCCATATCAAAGGTTATTGCAGAAAATAGAAGCTCATGGTGTAGGGGTCAACATACTGGCATAGATAGAAGATTGGCTAGCTACCAGGGAGCAGAGAGTCGGCAAAAATGGATCATTTTCTTTTGGTGGGATGTAACGAGTGCTGTGCCTCAACTCTTTACAATTTATAAAAATGACTTGAAAGAAGGGACATCTGGTATGGTTGCTAAATTTTCTGATGACACAAAGATAGGTAGGAAAGCGAGCTACGAAGAGGACGTACAAAGGCTGCAAAGTGACATAGGTAGGTTAAATGAGTGAATAAAGATCTGCCACATGGAGCATAATGTGGGCAAATGTGAACTTGTCCATTTTGGCAGGAAGGGATAAAGAAGCTTATTATCTAAATAGTGAGAGATTGCAGAGTTCTGAGATTCAGAGGGATTTGGGTGTCTTAGTCCATGAATCAGAAAAGGTTAGTATGGAGGTGCAGCATGTAAATCGGAAAGCTAATAGAATGTTATCATTTATTGTGAGGGGAATAATTGATTACAAAAGTAGGGAGGTTATGCTGCAGTTGTACAGGGCATTGGTGAGACCACATCTGAAATACTGTGCGCAGTATTGGACCCCTTTTTTAAGAAATGATGTAAATGTTTCAGAAGCAATTCAGAGAAAGTTTACTAGACTAATACCAGGAATGAGCAAGTTGTCTTATGAGGAATTATTGGATTAGATTAGACTTGTATCCACTGGAGTTTAGAAGAATAAGAGGCAACTTGATAGAGACCTTGTAGATCCTGACGTATCTTGACAGAGTAGATGTGGAGAGGATTTTTCTTCTAGTGGGAGAATCTAGATCCAGGGGTCATAGCTAAAATATAAGGGGTCGCTCTTTTAAGACAAAGATGAGGAGAATTTTTTTCTCTCAGGATGTTGTGAATCTTTGGAACTCTCTTCCTCAAAAGGTGGTGGAAGCAGAGCCTTTGAGTACTTTTAAGGCAGAGCTAGATAGATTCTTGATTAAAAAGGTGAAAGGTTATCAGGGATAGGCAGGAATGTGGGGTTAAATTTACAACCAGGTCAGCCATGATCTTATTGAATGGTGAATCAGGCTTGAGGGGCCAAGTGGCCTACTCCTGTTCCTAATTTGTATCTTCATATGTTTAGATTTTTGGATTATGAGGATTATAGCCTTTTAAGGCAGAGGTCTACACTATCTACAATTTATGTGAAAACTCATTTCTAACAATCAGAGGATACTTTGTGGAGTTTGTTGTATACAGCATGTTGATTTGAATGAAATAAAAACAAATTTTGAGAAGGAGTACATGAGATATTTGAACAAAGAAAATAGAAGATGAAAAGGAAAAGTAGCAAGAAAAATAGCAACCAGAGGGGAGAAATAACTAGATTGTGAGGGAGAGAAACTCAAAGGAGTGCCATTGGGAAAAGCTTAGAAAATATGATCATTAGAAATATGAATCAATAGGGTTAGACAAGTTGCATGTTTTATGAAAATATATAGGAAAACTGCAGGGCAAAAAAGTTGATGGGAAAACCAAAACTAAATAAATGAAAATTAAATAAAGGAAGTGACTGAATTTAACAGAGAAGATCAGGTTTTTTCACATTTAATTTATTCATTATACTTTTGCTGCTACCAGCCAGTGTCAAATGTAATATCAAAAACAGAATTACCTGGAAAAACTCAGCAGGTCTGGCAGCATCGGCGGAGAAGAAAAGAGTTGACGTTTTGAGTCCTCATGACCCTTCGATAGAAACGTCAACTCTTTTCTTCTCCACCGATGCTGCCAGACCTGCTGAGTTTTTCCAGGTAATTCTGTTTTTGTTTTGGATTTCCAGCATCCGCAGTTTTTTGTTTTTATCAAATGTAATATGATGGGCTTTTGTCCCATATATGGTGATCTGTGAATGTAAACTGAAATATTAGAGAAAATTTTCAATGTAAATTGTGTTTAATTAATCTCAAATTTATTGGAATAACCCTCCAAAAAAATTCTGACAATTTTGCATTCACAAGCACTCAGTAGCACTCATTCATGATCTTTTGCATTCAAAAGTGATAATTTAGTTGTCATTTGTCATCCCAAATAATCAAATGACATCAAATGAAATCACAGAAAGCCCAAAAAACATAATTTAATTGCCAACAAAATGCTCAGAAGCATTTAACGGACATCAAAAGTGACCATAGAGCTTGTTCATGAGGGAAAATTCCTCATGAGTGAGGGAAAAACTTATAGCGATGACAACAAAACCTGACTAAGGTTCAGAAATCATTTGCATCAGCAATATCAGATTTTTCTAAGTCCCAGCTGATGCAGTATGTTAGGCATGCATCATATAGTTTGTTTAACATAGGGCCAGTACACAAGTTGCTAGTGGGAGTATAAACACACCTTCCTTTTCCCCTGATGTCTCCATTCACTAAAAAAAGAATGCTTGCTGGACATGTGTGAGAGCAATGAGCTACGGCTTGGTATATATGACAGGGTTGGTCCTCGCAGCTCGCTGCCTCTACATATGTATGGGCTACACAAGACACGTAGAAGTGATATCCTTTTATGCCCTGTCTTATCTAAACCTGCACAGCATGAATTGGTCGAATGGTTGGGAGAATTGTTACAACCAATTTTGAGCAAGTTTTCCAGATACACGATAAGGGATTCCTGCACATTTGCGAAGACAATACAGGACCTGCATATTGGTAGCCATGCAGTACCCATGTGCTTAGTTGACATTGCTAGCCTATTCACCAATGTCCCACTAAAGGAAACCATAGATATTTGCACTTCAGCACTATATCATGGCAATCTAGACCCACCACCAATGCATGAATCAGTATTCATTGAGCTTATGAGTTCGGCAAGTCGTGCTGTTGAGTTGAGCTTTCAAATAGATGGTGTTGCTATGGGATCCCCTCTAGGCCCAGCTCTCACAAATACCTTTGTTGGGCCCCATGAGAAGCATGCCTTTGATGGAATGACATCTAACCTCCTACCCTTTGCATGTTTCTGATATGTGAATGATATTTTGCTACATTTAAATCCATAGCTGCATGTAACAATTTCCTCACATGTCTTAATGAGCTCCACCCTGTGCTCAAATTCATTTTTGAAACGCAGCAGTCAAACAGACTCCCTTTCCTTGACAAACTAGTTGAGAAATCTGCCATGGGGTTCTCTATCATGGTCTACTGCAAGCCTACCTACACTGGTCAATACAGATGTTCCTCTGTTCTGCAGCCATCTGCAATGCACTAATTATCTCTCCTTGCTTTCTCAGGCACATCTGGGATGCACCCGAGGGGGGCCACGAACCAGGTCTTCGACTCAAGCCCTGAAGGCACCTTAGAAGAAGAACCTGATGACACACTAATTGAAGACTCATCACGGCATTTAACCACACCCTTCACCAACGCAGAGACACACACCTCAGTGTGACCTAGCTCTAGTGTATCCTTGGGGATCATAATCTGCTGAGCACATTGCACTGTCTGATCCACAGCTGGCAGCGGCATGCACTTCCCAAGTGACTGACACTCAGAGGACTTCTGGAGGCCAGAATTCTGCTGAGTCCCAGTCAGATGACAAACCTCTGGATTCGGTCATACTTCAGTTGCTGGAGCTGCAAAGCTCTCAAACATTAGGAAGGGACGTCCACTGCACTCTTCAGCTTGCAAGGCATGATGGAGGTGCCTGTCCATCTTCAGGCTGAGGTAATTGTGCCATCACACCAATGACTGAGGTCAACACTGGTAAGATGATGGTCGCCATGGAGACCTTGGTCCAGGCTGTCGCTCCTGCACTGCACTGAACTCCATCACTGGTGCCATAGTTGGCCTCCAACATTGTGTGCATGAGAGGGGCGAGGGACCGTTCAATCTCACTCCAACTTGCTCTTCTCCTCAAGGAGTCAACCAGGTGCCCTCAAGCACCATAGGGAGGAGGATTAGCAGGTACACACCCCGGGGCCATCCACACGGGTGATCCGGGTATGTCCAGCCCATCCGAATCCCCTCTTCCTGTGACCCCAGCAGCTCCAGCTCCACAAGTCAAGGAGGATGCCACTGCCACACAGCAGGGCCCCAAAAGCAGACCTGGGCCCTCCAGGTCTTGGCCCTCCAGAGGACCCCTGTCAAGGTCATCACAAACCAATGCCAGTCAGCAGGTTGCCTCCACCTCCGGTGTGGATGTCAGGGGAACACCAAGTCATAGCAGCAGGGTTAGGAAGGTTAAGTAAATATAACTCTTTTGTTAAAAATAGTGAAGGGCTCATCTCTGGATAATCTCGAATCATCGGCTTTTCATAGAACAGACAAACACAGCGACCAATTGCGCTACAGTGACAGATTATAAGGTTGTTCTACAGGATACCCTAAACCAGGATAGGTTAAGAGGGTGTAACTCTTTCAAGTACAAACCCGCTTCCATCTGTTTCAGATGAAGTTATATTGTTTCATAGTTTGCCATTGTGAGATTTGAACTCTTGATAATCTTTTAAATGAAAACCAAATCAACAAAATTGGGATAAATCAGGTACAGCCCCTAATTCAGGTCAGCTGTAAAACCAAGAACAAAGTTTAAAGGAAACTTACAAACTTTAAATCAAAATGTGATTAAAGGGGTCAACAAAACACCCCAGTCCCCGCGGTGCCCACCGAGCACGGAAGGCCTCGAGAGTGCCAGCAGACACCGCGTGCTCCTTCTCCAGGGACATCCGGCAGCGAACGTAGCCGCGGAAGAGGGACAAACAATCGGGCGGGATTCCCCCGTCGATCGCCCGCTGCCTGGACCTGTTAATGGCCAACTTGGCCAGGCCCAGGAGCAGGTTCACGAGGAGGTCCTCCTCCTTCCCGACCCCCTTCCGCACCGGGTGCCCATAGATCAGGAGCGTGGGGCTGAAGTGCAAACAAAACATCAATAAAAGGTTTTTCAAATAACTAAAAAGGGAGTGCAGCCTACAACACCCTATGTATACATGGTCCACGGACTCCACAAGACCGCAAAAAGGGCATGTGTCCTGAGAGTCCGTGAACCTATGCATCCTCTTATTATAAGGGACTGCTGCATGCAACACCCTCCAACCCAGGTCCCCGATAGAAAGAGGGAGGACACCTCCGTAGAGGGCCTCCCATCGAGGGCCTCCGCCGCCGGACGGCAACAAGGCACGCCAGGGCGTGTCCGGTCGACGGACAAGGGCGAGAAAATGGAAGGTGTGCAGCAGCAGTCCGTACAAAAAGCCCCTCTTTGCCGTGCCAAAAGGCACAGAGGGCATGTCCCCGAGGCGGCTCATATTGCGGGGCACCAGCACCCGAGGGAGGGTTCGGGGCTTGGGGCCAATGTGGAATTCCGTCCGAACAGGGGAACGCTCAGACGGAAGACCACCGCGCACCTGGGCCACCTCAAGACCCAAAATAACGTCGGGTCTGAGCACGACCGTTCTCAGGTCTTGGATGGCATCGGCTGCGACCTGGACACTCACAGACGCGCGTCGCGCCAACTCCTGCGGGAGCATCCAGCCCAGTCCTCCGCCACCCAGCACGTCCCCGATCCTGGTCACCCCTGCGGCCACAGCCCTCCTCTCCGCCAACCACTGAAAAGGACGGAGGGGCGGATTCCTGAGCAGCGGCTCTCTGATGATAGCCGCTACTCCTGACGGGGGAGAGCTGCGTCGCGAGGCGACCACTTTCCAGACTTTGATCAGGTCCTGGTAAAAGACGGGCAACGCCTGCAAGGAGCCACCGAGGCCCAGCTGTTCTATAAACAGGAGCTGCACGTCATAATTCAGGCCGTGCACCTGACGGAAGAAATACGTCATCAGGGCACACCATCTAGGAGGAGGCTCAACGTAGAGGTATCGCTGCAGGGTCTGAAGGCGGAAAGTCGCCACCTGTGTGCGTAGGCACACTAGCGCCTGACCACCCTCCCTAAGCGGGAGACTCAGAACCTCGGCAGCGACCCAGTGCAAGCTTTTGTCCCAGAAGAAGTCGACTAACAATCTCTGGATTCTTGTGACAAAGTCCGGGGGAGGGGTCAAAGTGACCAGCCGATACCACAACATGGCGGCGATCAGCTGCTTTATGACCAGAACTCGACCTCGGTAAGATAGCACTCGGAGCAGTCCTGTCCAGCGCCGCAGGCGAGCGGTGACTTTCGTCTCCAGTTCCTGCCAGTTTGCCGGCCAGGATTCCTCAGCGGGGCAGAGATGGACCCCCAGGTAGAGGAGGCTGGTCCTGCTCCAGGTGAAAGGCCTGAGCTCCTCGGGTAGGGGATCCATCTGCCACTGACCGACCAGGAGTCCAGAACACTTACCCCAGTTGATCCTGGCAGAAGAAGCGGCAGAGTAGACCTCCTGGCACTCGCGCATCCTCCGCAGGTCAGCCGGGTCACTAAACATAAGGAGCACGTCATCGGCGTAAGCCGAAAGGACCACCCCGATGCCCGGCCCGCGCAGAACCAATCCCGACAACCTCCTCCGCAAGAGGCGCAGGAAAGGCTCCACGCAGATAGAATACAACTGGCCAGACAGGGGGCAGCCCTGACGTACCCCTCTCCCAAAGCAAAGGGGCGCCGTCAGGGACCTGTTAACCTTCACTAGACACTCCGCGGCGGTGTACAGAAGTCGGATCCGGGCAACAAAATGCGTCCCGAACCCGAAAGCTCGCAGAGTTCCGAGTAAGTATTCGTGATCCACCCTGTCGAACGCCTTCTCCTGATCGAGAGACAGGAAGGCGCTCGACAGACCAGCCCTCTGGGAATGGTGGATGATGTCCCGGACCAGATGGATGTTATCATAAATGGTTCGGTCCGGGACGGTGTAGGACTGGTCAGGGTGGATCATGTGGTCCAGCACGGTGCCGAGCCGAGAAGACATGGCTCGGGCGAAGATTTTGTAGTCCGTGCTGAGGAGGGAGACCGGGCGCCAGTTTTTAAGAAGGCGGAGATCCCCCTTCTTCGGTAGCAGGGCAATCACGGCCCTGCGCCACGAAAGGGGCATCTCCCCGGTAGCAATGCTCTCCCCCAGGACCCCCGCGAAGTTGCTCCCCAAGACGTCCCAGAACGCCCTGAAGAACTCCACGGTCAGCCCGTCTAGTCCCGGGGTTTTGCCCCTAGAAAGACCGTCGAGTGTGCCGGTCAGCTCCCCCAGACTTATAGGGGAGTCGAGCTTTCCGGCGCACTCCGGGCCGACCTGCGGCAGGTCCTCCCACAAAACTCTGCAAGCTTCCTCACTGGACGGATCCGGAGAGAAAAGGGCAGTGTAGTAATCTCGGGCAATGGCCCTGATGCCCTCCAGATCCGAGACAAGTGATCCGTCGTCGGCCAGCAGCGTAAAGAGCTGCTTACGGACCCCGTGCCTTTTTTCCAGTGAGTAGAAGAAGGGAGAGCCACGGTCCATCTCCTTAAGGAAACAGATCCGCGACCTCACGAACGCGCCCCGAGACCCGACCAGTTGCAGGTCCCGCAGCACGCCCTTCTTCTCATCGTACACCGACCGCAGGGCCGGGTCCGCGTCGGGCTGATGGAGACGTGCCTCCAGGTCGAGCACCTCCTTCTCCAACTCCTCGACCCTGGATTTGCATCTCTTTGTCGACCCCTTCGCGTACTCTTGACAGAAAACTCGGACGTGAGCTTTGCCCACGTCCCACCATAGCCTCAAGGAGGGGAAGCCTCCCCGCTTCCTTCTCCAGCCGGCCCAGAAGTGACGGAACGAGTCCAGGAACCGCTGGTCTTCCAACAACAGGTTATTAAAATGCCAGTACGCGGACCCCGTCCGAGCGCAGAACGAAGTGAGCTCCGCCCACACCAGACGGTGGTCCGTGCACGGAACCTGCTGTATAGAAGCAGCCGGAACGCAGGACACGTACGCCTTCGAAACGTAAAGGCGGTCGAGTCTGGACGCTCCGACTCCAGGTGACACAAAGGTGAACACGCTGGAGTCAGGATGGAGATTTCGCCAGACGTCCACTAAGTCGAAGGACCTGACCAGGTCCCGCAACTTACTCACACCTCGCGTGCAGTGCGGGGTACCGTGACGGTCCCGGACCCCGAGGGTGCAATTGAAATCCCCCCCGAGGACGATGCACTCGCCAGCGTCGATGGAGCCGAGATGAGTGGACACTTCTTCAAAGAAGCTCGCTTGCTGCTGCGTGCCCAGGGGAGCGTACACATTCACAAAGTGAAGCACCGCCCCCCCCAGACGCACAGTCAGGTGCAGCAACCGGCCTGGCACTGGCTCCTTGACCCCCAAGATCTCCGGCTGAAAATGCGGGGCCAACAAGATAGCCACCCCGCCAGAATTGGAGGCTAGGTGACTCATGTAGACCCCCCCTCGCCACTCCAGGAGCCACGTGGCTTCGTCTCCCGGAACGGTATGGGTTTCTTGCAGGAAGCACAACGCATACTTCCCGTCCCTGAGGACCGAGAAGTTCTGGAACCTGCGCTGTGCGGCCCTGCTGCCGCGGATGTTGAGGCTGGCTATAGTCGTCTTCATTGTCAAAGGTACATCAAATCTTCACCTTAAGTCATTAAAAAAAAAAGAAGAGGACTTTTTAGTCCTTCCTCTCCTTCAGGAGCCCAGCGAGAAACGTTTGGACCCTCCGCCGCACGTTCCTATCCAACTCAGGAGACTTGAGAGCCTCGCGAGTGGACCAGAACACCAGCGGAAACGAATGCCACCGGTCCAAGGCCAACTGAACCCTGTCTCGGCGACCGCGATGACTCGCCAAAAAGTCCCGGAGTTCCCTTGGGGGGATGAGGGGGGAGTCAGTGGAGGGCACCAGGGGATCCACCGCCTCGCTTGAGAGCGACTCAGCGTAATCTCCAGCGCTCACCACGGACACCCCGTCCTCCTCCAGGTCGTCGCCTCCAGCTTCCGACCCCTCCCCCGCATTGAGTACGGGGGCTGATTCGGAGCTGCCAGCTGGCCCCACCTGTACCTCGATCCCACCCCCAGGATCAAGGCCAGAGGGGTCCTCTCTGGTCTCCTCTAAACGTTTTGGGTCAGAGGGCAGCGGCAGTTCTGATGCCCGCTCTCCTCCCGGCACCGGGTCGTCCGGGGAGCTCAGGACAAGCTCCTGACCTAAAACTAGGACGCCCGGTGCTAAGGTTTGGGAGGGAGCGGGAAGGCCTTCCTTTTCGCCGCCACCCAATGACCCGTTGACATTTTTTAAATTTTGAAAGTTGCAGTCCCCCGATGAGCCAGAAGGTACCTCGGGGGTATCGAGGGTCTCTGAGTCGGGCACCACCTCAAGGGAGGTGCCTTCAGTGACCCCCGAGGGGCCCTGTTCAGGGGACTGCAGCAGGTTGACAGGGGTAACAGTGGTGGGAGTCAGTGCAGGGGTTTTGAGTTCCCCCAGAGGACAGGGTGAGATTTTACTTGGCGGAGACGCCACCACCTCTTCATCGGGGGAAGGGACACACCCAACTTCTTCAGTTTGGGCATCACCCACCTCCTCCTCCGAAGCGTGACGTCTCTTCCGGGTCAGGCTGGGGGCTAGGGAGACCTCCATTTCCGAGGCCCCCTCCTCCTTGTCCAGCCCTCCCGGACACTCCACCCTCTGGGTTTTGGGCGTCAGATACCCCGGCTCGGGGTCCCGCGCCTCTTCCCCGCCGGCCCCGGGAGCACGCGCAGAAACGACGCCGGGCCCAGCACTCGGCGCCTTAGCACCCATGGGCCCGGGAGCACACGCGGACACGACGCCAGGGCCGGATGATGTCTTTTCCCCCGAGCCGGTGCTTGCAGGTGTTTGGGGGTTTTGGGGCGTTTCAGGGGCCGCCTCCAGGTTGCGGGTCTTCCTCCGCGCCTTCTTACGGCGCGGGAGCTCTCCGCCCGCCTCACCGGCAGCCGAGATGGCAGTGGCCGCCGGCGTCGCTTCCCCTTGCGGGGAGGGAGATGGAGTGGTGGCGGGGGGAGGAGGGGCGGTGCCAGCCGTGGCCGCTTGGGTGGGGCTCGTGGCCTTGGAGGCGGGGCAGTTCTTCCTCACGTGCCCCGCCTCCTTACAAGCATGGCACCGCACGCCCTCCACGGTCCAGAAGACCCGATAGGCGGTCCCCTCAAAATTGATAACGAAGGCCCCCTCCAGGCACTCCTCCTGGGCCAAGCGGACAAATACCTGGCGCCGGAAGGAGTACACATGGCGGAGGGCCGAGTCTTTGAGGCCGAGCGGGATTGGTGCAACCCCCGACCTGACCTCCCCCAATTTATTAAGGTGGGGGAGGAGGAGCTCACTGGATAGAATAGGCGGGACGTTCGAAATAATAATTCTCTGGGCGGTGGCCTCAAGGGGGTCCACCGCCAGAAAAGTCCCGCCCACAGTGAGTCCTTTTTGCAGGGCGAGGTGCACCGCCCGCTCGGACCTCAAGAAGAATATGGCCTTCCCATACATTTTAGAGGCCGCGACAATGGCTGAGGGGCCGACGACCCCAGCCATAGCCTTTACGCAGGCCTCTATTGTCATTTCAGCGTGAGCATAGCTCTTTACCCCAAGGGCCCTGGTCAGGAGGCGGAATGGTGACAGGGCAGCGGGAGCAGCTGGAGCCGCAGAAGCAACCACCCCCGCATAAGTTTTCTTTTTTTGAGGCCCTGCCACCAATGACAAAACCGCCTCCACATTAGCCCTCGAGGGCCCGGCCACAGGCGATGGTGAATTGGCCTTAGGGCCAGAGCCACGCCCACCCCGGGAAGCATTGGCCATTTTGTTTTTTTTCTTTTTATATATTTTTTTTATATATATAGGGAGGAAAGGGGGTGGGGGAGAGAGGTAGAAACAACCTCCCCTCTTTTAGGCAGGAGAGGAGAGGAGGGAGAGGAGTAAAAGACAGGGAGGCACAGGAGGGAAAGAGGTAAATGTCCAGGTGGGTGTCCTCGATGGTGGATGGATGGTGGGTGGGGGCCTGATGTTCTTCAGGCAGGGGGAGGCGATGTCTTCACCAGCTATTGCTGGCCTTACTGGGAAAAGGGCTGGGTTGGGGGGAGGGGTGGCAGAAAGATGGTTTCAGCACACACACACACCCTCCCTCTCTTCCTTCCCCAACTCCTCTGGCAGTCTTCTTGCCTCCCCCTACAAAAACACAGTCCTTAATTGCCCCCACCTTAAACAAAAATACACAGTTCAGACACCCACCTAGGATGTTGTTTTTTAACTCAGTCCTGGCCTCCTGGCCTTCCTGTCCTGTAGCAACAGTAGCAACTGTTCTCTTCTCTCCCTCTCTCTCCTTTGGCAGCACTGGAGGAGCAGCAGCAGAAGCAGCAGCAGCACACAGCAGAAGCAACAACCCCAAAGGCAGCAGCAGAAACAGTTGAAACACTGAGGAGCATCAACACCAACACTACACACCTTCTCTCCTCAGTATCAGGAAACCAACTGAATCCACAATTGCCTCCACGCTTTCCAGTGTAACTCTTTCGAGTACAAACCCGTTTCCATCTGTTTCAGATGAAGTTACAGTGTTTCATAGTTTTGCCAATGTGAGATTTGAACTCTTGATACTCTTTTGAGTAAACCTGTTTCCATCTGTTTCAGATGAAGTTACATTGTTTCATAGTTTGCCATTTGTGAGATTTGAACTCTTGATACTCTTTTGAGTAAACCTGTTTCCATCTGTTTCAGATGAAGTTACATTGTTTCATAGTTTGCCATTGTGAGATTTGAACTCTTGATAATCTTTTAAATGAAAACCAAATCAACAAAATTGGGAAAAATCAGGCACAGCCCCTAATTCAGGTCAGCTGTAAAACCAAGAACAAAGTTTTAAAGGAAACTTACAAACTTTAAATCAAAATGTGATTAAAGGGGTCAACAAAACACCCCAGTCCCCGCGGTGCCCACCGAGCACGGAAGGCCTCGAGAGTGCCAGCAGACACCACGTGCTCCTTCTCCAGGGACATCCGGCAGCGAACGTAGCCGCGGAAGAGGGACAAACAATCGGGCGGGACTCCCCCGTCGATCGCCCGCTGCCTGGACCTGTTAATGGCCAACTTGGCCAGGTCCAGGAGCAGGTTCACGAGGAGGTCCTCCTCCTTCCCGACCCCCTTCCGCACCGGGTGCCCATAGATCAGGAGCGTGGGGCTGAAGTGCAAACAAAACATCAATAAAAGGTTTTTCAAATAACTAAAAAGGGAGTGCAGCCTACAACACCCTATGTATACATGGTCCACGGACTCCACAAGACCGCAAAAAGGGCACGTGTCCTGAGAGTCCGCGAACCAATGCATCCTCTTATTATAAGGGACTGCTGCATGCAACACCCTCCAACCCAGGTCTCCGATAGAAAGGGGGAGGACACCTCCGTAGAGGGCCTCCCATCGGGGGCCTCCGCCACCGGACGGCAACAAGGCACGCCAGGGCGTGTCCGGTCGATGGACAAGGGCGAGAAAATGGAAGGTGTGCAGCAGCAGTCCGTACAAAAAGCTCCTCTTTGCCGTGCCAAAAGGCACAGAGGGCATGTCCCCGAGGCGGCTCATATTGCGGGGCACCAGCACCCGAGGGAGGGTTCGGGGCTTGGGGCCAATGTGGAATTCCGTCCGAACAGGGGAACGCTCAGACGGAAGACCACCGCGCACCTGGGCCGCCTCAAGACCCAAAATAACGTCGGGTCCGAGCACGACCGTTCTCAGGTCTTGGATGGCATCGGCTGCGACCTGGACACTCACAGACGCGCGTCGCGCCAACTCCTGCGGGAGCATCCAGCCCAGTCCTCCACCACCCAGCACGTCCCCGATTCTGGTCACCCCTGCGGCCACAGCCCTCCTCTCCGCCAACCACTGAAAAGGACGGAGGGGCGGATTCCTGAGCAGCGGCTCTCTGACGATAGCCGCTACTCCTGACGGGGGAGAGCTGCGTCGCGAGGCGACCACTTTCCAGACTTTGATCAGGTCCTGGTAAAAGACGGGCAACGCCTGCAAGGAGCCACCGAGGCCCAGCTGTTCTATAAACAGGAGCTGCACGTCATAATTCAGGCCGTGCACCTGACGGAGGAAATACGTCATCAGGGCACACCATCTAGGAGGAGGCTCAACGTAGAGGTATCGCTGCAGGGTCTGAAGGCGGAAAGTCGCCACCTGTGTGCGTAGGCACACTAGCGCCTGACCACCCTCCCTAAGCGGGAGACTCAGAACCTCGGCAACGACCCAGTGCAATCTTTTGTCCCAGAAGAAGTCGACTAACAATCTCTGGATTCTTGTGACAAAGTCCGGGGGAGGGGTCAAAGTGACCAGCCGATACCACAACATGGCGGCGATCAGCTGGTTTATGACCAGAACTCGACCTCAGTAAGATAGCACTCGGAGCAGTCCTGTCCAGCGCCGCAGGCGAGCGGTGACTTTCGTCTCCAGTTCCTGCCAGTTTGCCGGCCAGGATTCCTCAGCGGGGCAGAGATGGACCCCCAGGTAGAGGAGGCCGGTCCTGCTCCAGGTGAAAGGCCTGAGCTCCTCGGGTAGGGGATCCATCTGCCACTGACCGACCAGGAGTCCAGAACATTTACCCCAGTTCATCCTGGCAGAAGAAGCGGCAGAGTAGACCTCCTGGCACTCGCGCATCCTCCGCAGGTCAGCCAGGTCACTAAACATAAGGAGCACGTCATCGGCGTAAGCCGAAAGGACCACCCCGATGCCCGGCCCGCGCAGAACCAATCCCGACAACCTCCTCCGCAAGAGGCGCAGGAAAGGCTCCACGCAGATAGAATACAACTGGCCAGACAGGGGGCAGCCCTGACGTACCCCTCTCCCAAAGCGAAGGGGCGCCATCAGGGACCCGTTAACCTTCACTAGACACTCCGCGGCGGTGTACAGAAGTCGGATCCGGGCGACAAAATGCGTCCCGAACCCGAAAGCTCGCAGAGTTCCGAGTAAGTATTCGTGATCCACCCTGTCGAACGCCTTCTCCTGATCGAGAGACAGGAAGGCGCTCGACAGACCAGCCCTCTGGGAATGGTGGATGATGTCCCGGACCAGATGGATGTTATCATAAATGGTTCGGTCCGGGACGGTGTAGGACTGGTCAGGGTGGATCATGTGGTCCAGCACGGTGCCGAGCCGAGAAGACATGGCTCGGGCGAAGATTTTGTAGTCCGTGCTGAGGAGGGAGACCGGGCGCCAGTTTTTAAGAAGGCGGAGATCCCCCTTCTTCGGCAGCAGGGCAATCACGGCCCTGCGCCACGAAAGGGGCATCTCCCCGGTAGCAATGCTCTCCCCCAGGACCCCCGCAAAGTCGCTCCCCAAGACGTCCCAGAACGCCCTGAAGAACTCCACGGTCAGCCCGTCTAGTCCCGGGGTTTTGCCCCTAGAAAGACCGTCGAGTGCGCCGGTCAGCTCCCCCAGACTTATAGGGGAGTCGAGCTTTCCGGCGCACTCCGGGCCGACCTGCGGCAGGTCCTCCCACAAAACTCTGCAAGCTTCCTCACTGGACGGATCCGGAGAGAACAGGGCAGTGTAGTAATCTCGGGCAATGGCCCTGATGTCCTCCGGATCCGAGACAAGGGATCCGTCGTCAGCCAGCAGCGTAAAGAGCTGCTTATGGACCCCGTGCCTTTTTTCCAGTGAGTAGAAGAAGGGAGAGCCACGGTCCATCTCCTTAAGGAAACAGATCCGCGACCTCACGAACGCGCCCCGAGACCCGACCAGTTGCAGGTCCCGCAGCGCGCCCTTCCTCTCATCGTACACCGACCGCAGGGCCGGGTCCGCGTCGGGCTGACGGAGACGTGCCTCCAGGTCGAGCACCTCCTTCTCCAACTCCTCGACCCTGGATTTGCGTCTCTTTGTCGACCCCTTCGCGTACTCTTGACAGAAAACTCGGACGTGAGTCTTGCCCACCTCCCACCATAGCCTCAAGGAGGGGAAGCCTCCCCGCTTCCTTCTCCAGCCGGCCCAGAAGCGACGGAACGAGTCCAGGAACCGCTGGTCTTCCAACAACAGGTTATTAAAATGCCAGTACGCGGACCCCGTCCGAGCGCAGAACGAAGTGAGCTCCGCCCACACCAGACGGTGGTCCGTGCATGGAACCTGCTGTATAGAAGCAGCCGGAACGCAGGACACGTACGCCTTCGAAACGTAAAGGCGGTCGAGTCTGGACGCTCCGACTCCAGGTGACACAAAGGTGAACACGCTGGAGTCAGGATGGAGATTTCGCCAGACGTCCACTAAGTCGAAGGACCTGACCAGGTCCCGCAACTTACTCACACCTCGCGTGCAGTGCGGGGTACCGTGACGGTCCCGGACCCCGAGGGTGCAATTGAAATCCCCCCCGAGGACGATGCACTCACCAGCGTCGATGGAGCCAAGATGAGTGGACACTTCTTCAAAGAAGCTCGCTTGCTGCTGCGTGCCCAGGGGAGCGTACACATTCACAAAGTGAAGCACCGCCCCCCCCCAGACGCACAGTCAGGTGCAGCAACCGGCCTGGCACCGGCTCCTTGACCCCCAAGATCTCCGGCTGAAAATGCGGGGCCAACAAGATAGCCACCCCGCCAGAATTGGAGGCTAGGTGACTCATGTAGACCCCCCCTCGCCACTCCAGGAGCCACGTGGCTTCGTCTCCCGGAACGGTATGGGTTTCTTGCAGGAAGCACAACGCATACTTCCCGTCCCTGAGGACCGAGAAGTTCTGGAACCTGCGCTGTGCGGCCCTGCTGCCGCGGATGTTGAGGCTGGCTATAGTCGTCTTCATTGTCAAAGGTACATCAAACCTTCACCTTAAGTCTTTAAAAAGAAGAAGAGGACTTTTTAGTCCTTCCTCTCCTTCAGGAGCCCAGCGAGAAACGTTTGGACCCTCCGCCGCGCGTTCCTATCCAACTCGGGAGACTTGAGAGCCTCGCGAGTGGACCAGAACACCAGCGGAAACGAATGCCACCGGTCCAAGGCCAACTGAACCCTGTCTCGGCGACCGCGGTGCCCCGACAAAAAGTCCCGGAGTTCCCTTGGGGGGATGAGAACAGGGGAACGAAACATGTTTCCATCTGTTTCAGATGAAGTTACATTGTTTCATAGTTTACCATTGTGAGATTTGAACTCTTGATCTTGGGGTTACAAACCCAGTACCATTAGCACTTGGCTATTTAGGCCAAGCTGTTAAGAGGGTGTAACTCTTTCGAGTACAAACATTGTCCATCTGTTTCAGATGAAGTTACATTGTTTCATAGTTTGTCATTGTGAGATTTGAACTCTTGATCTTGGGGTTATAAACCCAGTACCATAACCACTTGGCTATTTAGGCCAAGCTGTTAAGAGGGTGTAGTTGAAGAGCCTGGGCATAGGTGTTAATTGCTTGTACTGTTCACAAGAGTGTCTCCTTATCTATGGCTCCTTGTTAAGATGAACAGTTTTCTTGTCATTCTGGTTTGAAATGTTGGCTCCTGCACAAGATAAAGGCAGGTATCGCTGTCCAGGGCCACTTCCCTGTGCAATATGTAACTTTCAGGTCAAAGTGATGGTCCAGCTTCACACTCACTGGACACATTAGTGATTCCTGCACCTTGATGGTGATTGTCATTGCTGCCAGAATGTAGCGGGCAGGTGTTACAGAGTCCCGTCATTCTCTCTATGTGCTCTCAGCACCTTTAGGTGGGGCTGGCCCTCCCTTTCTTCAGCATCTGTGACCGGTGATGCTGTGTTCCTGCAGACATCAAGTGCTGAAGGCGGACAAAGGATCAGGTGCTTTTAAAGTTTCATGGCTGTGTCTCCATAATATAACCCTGATCACAAGATGCAAGCAACCTGCCCTCAGCTAGACAGGAGTCAGACATTCACTGAGGCAATGGGAAGGTCTGTGGAGTATCCTTACTGCATGTCATCATCGTCCTCCTGGAATCTAATGACTTTTAGGACCTCTGCTATGTCTCCATGACATGAGCCTGAGTACTAAGGGTATGTGCACTGCCATCAGCCACACAGGACTCAAACATTCACAGATGAAAGATGAGGATGTCAGGACTGTCCTCACTGCAGCTCGTTATCATCATCCACAAACCTTGCAGCCATGAGGGCCTCCCGAGTGGGCTTGCCAGATGAGGTCAGTGTCATGGCCTCATCGCCGGCATCCTGGGCTTTGAGGGCCTCACCACCGCCATTCCCTTCAACATCCTCCTCATTGGAGGATATGTGAATTTCCACCATCTCTTCCTCAGCCAGGTCCTCCCCCATTTGCAGGAATGCGTGGCAAGCGACAATGATGTGCAACACCATCAGTGACCTTTATTACATTGCTCCACTGGACCTGGTGAGGCACTGGAACCTCATCTTCAAAATGCCAATTGTCTGCTTCATCAACGTCTGGGTGGCAGCATAAGCCTCGTTGTACCGACACTTTGCTGCAGTCTGAGGCCGCTGCATGGGCATCATCAGCCACATCGTCTGTGGGCAGCCCTCGTCCCCTAAGACACAACCATGCAGTCTCTGTGGACCCTGAGAGTTGTCAGGGATCTGAGACCTACTAAAGATGTAGGACACGCCCTGGGACTCATATGCAGACCTGCAGGATGCATTTGTGGTTGTCGCACAGCAGTTGAGCATTCAGTGAGTAGAAGCTCTTGCAGCTGATATAGTTGACTGCTTGTTGCCATGGAGATCTAAGCACTATGTGAGTGCAGGCAATGGCACTTGTGTGGGAAACTAGATCCCAGCGCTCTTGCTTTTTGGCTTTCCTGATCCCAGATGAAATGCACAAAGTTCTGTGCTTTGTGATGATGTGACATCCATGACCTCCTGGCTACACTGTGGGTAGCAGCTTATGAGATCCCACACAGGTCATCTGTGAAGCCCTGGACGAAGCCACTAGCGCAAAAATTGAGCACCTCAGTCACTTTCATGGCCACTGGCAGTGGATGTCCTCCATGTCCCCATAGCACCAAATCCTGCAGCAGGCGGCCTACGTGACCGATCACTTCCCTTGACATGCGCAGCCTTCGGCAACACTGATTCTCAGTTATCTGCAGGAATGACAGGTGCCATCTATAGACCCTGGGTCTAGCGAGGCGCCTACGGGAAATGGCTCTCTGTGGATCTTCAGCTGTGTGCACAGCAGGCCCTGCCGCCTCGTCATCTTGAGGGAGGTGCTCCTCCTTTGCCAAGCCAGGCGCCTCTGCTACTGTCTTCTTCTACTTCTCTGGTCTTTGTAAGCCATGAGGTATACCGCTAAATAACCAGGCTCCATGATCCTGACATTCTCCTCCTGCAGGATTAATGAGAGAGACGTGTGGGTTAACATATGTGCCCTAAGAACCTCCCTTGGTTAAGTCTGAAGACACCTTCATACATGCAGGAGAGTGCTGGCCATCACTTGGATGGTCAGTGTGTAGTGCGCTCATTGGCTGCCCGAAACCCCACCCTCCTCCACCCTACTCTACTTGACCAATTGGTGGCAGCTTCAGCAATTGGACTACATGCTGTGCTGTCAGCTCAGGTGCAGGTATTCTCCTAACCTGCACTGCAAGGCTGTGCTGTTAGCTTGAACCATGATGGATAGCGGTCCAAACCTTAGTAAAGACATTGCAAGAGGCTGTGAGCGTGTCCACCAGTGACTGCACCGTGGCCACCTTTTGCAAGGGGATTGTACAATGTGTGCAGTCGGACAGTTTTTCTGTAGTCCCTTAAAACACAAATTGGTTTGCAGTCTGTGCCCCAGGGGTGAAAAGTTCTGGAGCATTCAGTGACACTTTCATGCTTTTGTGTTGCTTGACTGGGCAGAAAATCTTCAGAAGCCCAACTCCAAGTATGTCAATGGAGTTGTAGCTGAACGGTCTCAGCTGCAGAAGAATGCTCACTTTTAACAAGCTTCTCCAAATGTGTGGCCATTTCCCTCACCAACTCCATCATTCCCCCAGCATGTGTTTGAGTCTTTTCTTCTGTCTGTCTATGCAGTCTTGCGGCATCCTCACCCCCCGCATGTGCTTGAGTACTTCCTTTAGTCTGACTGTGCTGTCTTGCCCCCCCAACCCCCCTCACACCCTGGTCTGACCCGCACTGGAGCCTTTGCCCCTGCACTGCACTGTGCTGAAAGCCAGCTGGGAAAAAGCGACTTGCCTGTGCTCATCCTGTATGCACAGCACCTCATCTTTGATGTCCTACTGGTGATGCTCACGAGTACTACGCAAGGTTGTGTGCACTCACCTCCAACTTCCCCTCGAAGTTCAGGTCGCCAGGTGCATGCCTTTTAAAAGCAATCATGAAACACAGTGTCCTGGAGTCATGCTGATGTAGGCGGTAGATTTGATGGGGGGGGGTTGTTTCCAGCAAGCAGGGCTTATAATTCAATGCAAATGTGTTAAAATGACTTTCCCGATGTGTGGCGGTGGGAAATATGTGGCCCACCATTGACAGGTTGAGCAGATGATTGCAAACTGGTTTCACAACAGTGTAAAACCAATTTTTGGCCTTCTCAGAATATTGTCTCCCCCCGCCCGCCATGTTGCATGACACCAACAGCGCTGAAAAATCCTTGTTTATGTCTTTAGCTCCCTTTTTTACAACAACAGACTCCACTCAACTCCAATTCTTAGTCTTCCCCCCTCCAAGTCACAGTCTTGGGGCATTCTGTCTCCCACAGTTTTCTTGGCCATTATGGAAGATGTCTTGTTGACAGGAGGGCTTTCTTCTGCACTTGGTAAGATATAATCTGCAGAATGGGGCAATGCTTTGTCAGCATAGCTAGGAAGTTCAGTATACTGTATACAGTATATATTTCAGGATGACTGAGCTGCCAGAACAATGAAGACCTTTCAATGAAAAACTATTTCAAGAGCGAAAGCTGAAAAGAACCCAACTTCGGACCCTCTGGCACCAGAAGAGAAGAACTCAGGACACTCGGAGGACCTTGCTTCCCTCTCGAAAGACTCTGGGAAGTTTCAGAAGAGAAATTATCTTCAACTCTTGGGAAGACTATCACTACTGTATCAAATACTGAAAATGCATTGAATACCTGACATTTCAATGAACTTAGACGATGAAGGGAAAAAAATTGACCAACTTCGAGTCAGACTGTTAGGAAAGGAAGAAGAAATGATTCCCCAATGATTTTTTAGGAAGACCATTTACATTCTATTGGCAGTGATGAGCCAGCTTCTCTCTGCTTGAGATTGCTCCACTATGGGTAATGGGAAGAATTACTGAGAATATGGAGGCAAGGCAGCCTCATTTTCTGCAATGAGAGGAATTTCTTGCAGACAGTCAACTCTGGGATAAGACTGATGCTGCAGCTTCAGAAGTGCTAAGGATTCTGCCACAGCTTCTGTGCTTACTCGAGCTCTGAAGGGAAGGAGACTTTCAGCTGTGACTGAAGTATAGGTGTCAGTTGATTTTCACCCTGGGAAGCTCTCTAACAGTATGGTCCTCTATGATGTCTAACCTGGACCCAGGCAAAGCATTCTCTGTGGAAAAGTTTTCATGAACAACAAGCGATAAAGTAGGCAATACGTTGGTAAATTCAGTGGAACTAAGTTCTGAATGCTGCTCAGCCAATTAAAGCAGCTTATTCTTCTAAAAAGACACTAGAGATGTCAAAAGGTGCATTAAACAATGGGAAAGATAAAACAATCTCTACAACCTCAGTCTCCAAGAAGTCACTCAGCACTGCAAGAGATACTTCCGCATTACTCTCTAGGAAGTGCCAATTCAGATCCAGCAGGCTTCATGAGGATGGTCAGTGTCTAATGCAGTACCTTCTGTATCTTCTGCCTCTGGCCTTACTTCATAGAGAACTCAGAGATTCATAACGTCTATGTCTGTCCTGGGCCTAGTCTCTGTGCAAGGAAGGAGCTTACTGCTGTGTGTATAAACTTCCTCAGTTTCTGAGGCTGAATTTACACTGCATCTAAATAAAAGATTGAGGACAGTTGCATGAAGGGCAGTGAGTTGTTCAAATGAGAAGCATCATCTGGTTTTTCTAGGATTCTTGGGTGTATGTCAATATTGCCAATCAACAAGGATGTATGTTGATTGCGAAGAACATAGAGAGAATCAACAATCTGTCACTCCTTGAAGCAAAGAGAAGCAATAATCCTGCCTTTAATTGGAAGGTTAATGCCACTTGGACCTTGTAATTTGCTGTCTGATGGATAGAGGGTCATTGGTTGAAGCCAGCCAAGGTCACATGCTAATATGTTAACAGCCACTTCAGTAACACTTTTAAAAGAATATCAAATACTTGAACTTATACCAGAATTGAACAGTAGTCTGGATTAAGACTGTCTACTTCCCCTAGCAGCTCTGTAGTGTTGTTGTTTTCTGGAATTTCCATTTCTTGGAAGAAATGTGTTTCGTAAATATTTACTGGTCTGCAACTTTGATTAAAATTTCTGGATTTGCAGAAACAATTGAAATGTCTAGTTTTGCCACACTGGAAACATTCCATGCACCCTGCTGGGCAATTATGGTGCCTGTGCTGGGTTTTCATGCCACAATGCAAGCATCTTAAAATGGCTGCCAGCGTGGAATTTTCTGCCCTTTTGTTTGGTTTGGTGAATATTTCTATTGGTGGAGCCGCTGCAATGGGCCTATCCAATCAACGGAGTCACATGAAGCCTCAGAGTTGCCACGAATAATGCCCCGATTTGCCGCTTGGAGTTGGGGGCTGCTTTGTGTACTGATCTGGATGTTCAATAACGGGTCACTATGGTGCATTAAAAAAAGGTAAGAAAGGCTTTAATAATGTAGTCATAATCTGCAGTGGACTCCTGCGCACCCTGCCTTTGGAGGACATCATCTACTGCTGGACCTACTGCATAAAGAAAGGAATTGACTTGGAGCTTTGATTCTTTTTCATGAAGACCTGATACTGCTCAGCACTGGAAAAAATGGCATTCTCTTAACCCCCAGTACTGGCCTCTCTGTGGGCCCTCAAGGCAGTCAAATGGGTGGAGTACAGGCAGGACAATGATCCAAACCAGGGCAAGGTTGGGCAAATGAGGTGCTTGGAGGTTTGTGTGCTGTCTCTGGTGCCTTGACCTGTCCTCTGTATGCTCCCAACAAAGTCCCATAATATGTTTTGTACCTTCCCAAATAAGCCTTCTCCATTTTGGTCAGTCACAAACCAGGGACTCCCATGAGTTGGCAGGGCTATTTGATCTCTTCAAGGATGCTCTGAGGACATCCCTAAAGCATTTCTGCTGTTCTCCAGGGATTCTCCTGCTGGGACTGAGTTCTAAGTGGAACAGTTGTTTCAGGAGTCTTGTTTCAGGCATATGAATGATGTGTCCCACCCAGCAAAACTGGTTTTGAGCATTTCAATGCTGGGCATGTTGGCTTGGGAAAGAAATCTGCTGCTGAACCACCTATTTTGCAATTGGATTTAGAGGATTTTGTGAAGGCACTGCTGATAGTACTTCTCCAGTACTTTGGGGGGCATGGAGAATATGAGGGTGCATGGGGGACGTGGAGAGGGCATGAGGATATGAAGGGCATCGGGGACGAGGAGGCATGGAGGTAGGTGGACGGTTGTTGGGCCGTGAGTGGTGAGGGCTAGAGGGCCTAATAGCCTTTAGTACAACTGGGCCAAAGTCCCAGAGAACCAAGGCAGGCCTTCAGGCTGGTTAGCTTCGACACTTGCCTGTCTCCATGGTCACCTTGGAACTGCCTGTGGACTTGGCGGGCACATCTCCAACCTGCCCCCACCTCTCTGGAATGAAAATATGTTGTGTGGGAGCCCTTAAAGGAGACATTTCCTGACTCAACCTTCCCACTTCCTCCACATAAATCCAGGCCAGTATGTCCACAAGGAACCCAAATATGTCTCTGTTATTCATGTTAATGCTCTTTTGTCTATCAGTACCCAGATGAGTTGACTCCTTTGCACAATGAACCCAGATCTCACAAAGTAATTTGGTACAGAACCCATCAATATTTGGATTATCGATTAGTATCAGATTCAATCATCTGGTGGAGGAACCCGAAGTAAAGAAACAATATAAAACACTGGCATTGATTAAACGAGTTAATGCAGAAAAAAGAAATAAGCTGAAGACAGAGTACCAACATGAATAATGAATGGTAACTCACAAGAAAATCTATAAGACCTTACACCTTGTTCAATGATACTTGCAAAGAATTAATTGAACTAAATACTCTGAAAAACAACCAAGAAGCCAATGGATCTGAGGTACACTTTTCTGCTGAGCAACAACACTAAAGCCAATGCTGATGATTGGAGAGTATGAAAATTGACATTCCCTTGTGGAGGTTGGGGGAAAGAGCATACGGTGGGTAAAATTTTATTCCTCCCTGAGGAGTTGGCTGGAAGGTGGGAGTGTGAGTGAGGTGGAAGGCTGGCACCTTAGAATTGGGAGGAAAGACTGTGGTGGTGTGCTTGTCAGCTTCCTGGTTCCTGTAATTCACTCAGGGTGAATAAGGCTGAGGACAGCCTTCCCACCCAGAGGCCAATAGAGGCCTTTAGGTGGCCCTAAATTGACCTCTGAGTGAGATTAAGGGCCATTTAAGAGCCAATTAAGGATACTTAAAGATCGTATTCTGCTGCTGCTGGTGTTTTACTGGCAGTCGTCAGGGGCCCAACACCACAGCAGGCAGCCTCCTTGTGGACTTGGGGTTGGGATGGGATCAAGCACCCTCCCCTTCCTTCAGCAACAACCCCACCCTGCCCCCACCCTACCCCTGAGCCCTGCCTGAATTGCCGCAAAAGGGTCAACATACTTAATCCATTTTGGGGCCTCCACCATTGTTACTGGCCCTGGCTCACTGCAGTTCCAGCAAATTGGCACTGCTCCCACTGTGCTGCTGGGACTGAAGAGCTGCCGGCCATCCAATTGGCTGGCAGATCTTGGAGGTGGGATCTTTACTCTTAGAGGGATAAGAGTCCCATCATCAGGCAGTTTATTACCAGAAGTGCATAGTGTTATGACATGGCAGATAATGTGTGCCAGGTGGACCAAATCCACAAGGGAAACTTGGTCATGCTACCACAATGGTTTTGAAATTTATTACAAGAAGATGTGCACACTGAATCCAGAAGTAATGACTCTACCAAGACCTTTAGAGATTAAAAAATTAAATTAAAATATTTATTAACAAGATTTCAAGCATATACATAATACTACAATTAATTACTACTATAATATCTCCTAAAATTCCTAATTAACCTTACACCCAGTTACACCCCCTTTAAGACAACAGTCCAAAATAGATTTTTGATTTAAAACAGAACCAGCAAATTAACATAATACCCACTTGACAGTGGAATTCCAAATGGCTTTACCCCAACTTCAGTTTTGTTATAAAGCAGACTAATGCACAATTGGCTGGAGGTTTCATTAAAGCAATTTCACACGCTCTTGTTAGATTCTACATGGCCTTCTCCCACATAGCCTTCAATTCTCCTTCATATATATGTTTCTCTCTTTTTAATCTGTAAATTCTATTGTTCCATATCTCTTTGAAACAGTATCCTCCTCATAATATAAAAAATCTTGTGTTGCCAATACATTTGGGAAAAATAAATACACTCCTTAGCCTTGTTTAACTGGCTCATTGTAAATAAACTAAGATCCCTTTGACATCCAACTATTCCTTCACACCTTACATGCTCAGTCAATATCCATTTTACTCATTAGCATGTCAAGCACTTAGCTTCTTTTGATGATTTCAAGCTTGCAGTCTACTTGATTCCAAATGTAATTAAATCACACAGACAGACCCAACTGTAATTACCCCCATAATCTCACTTCACAATAAACCAGTAAAATATTATGTAAATCAATATACTTTCATCACACTCCATCCCTATGGGACAATGAACCATCATAATTTTAAAAGATAACTTCATTTTGTTAACCCATTCTACTATAATTATCTATATACCCAAACTATTACATTATCAGATGCATGCATTAACATAACTGTATGTATATATATATATATATATATATATATATATATCCGCCGATGCTGCCAGACCTGCTGAGTTTTTCCAGGTAATTCTGTTTTTGTTTTGGATTTCCAGCGTCCGCAGTTTTTTGTTTTTATCTATATATATATAAATTCTTGGTATTACTGAGGTCATTTCAGTCCAGTGTCTGGGTTTTAAATGTCCAATTTCCCTTTGAGTTTTAACCTCTCAATAATGCATCTACAACTATATTTTCTCACTAGGCCACATGTATAATCTGTAAATTCAATGGTTATAGTAATAAATTCCATCATTACAGCCTTGCAGTTCGGTCTTGAATTCTGTTCAGAAATTTTGAAGGAATATAGTCTGTATAAACAATTGTTTCTGACGAATTGTTTGCAACATAAACCTTGAAATGCTGCAATGGTAACACCAGGCCCACAGTCTCCTTTTCGATCGTGAACATCTTCTCTCTTGTACATTCAACTTTCATGAAAAATACCCCTTCGATTTCTCAATTCCAGTTTTATCTTCTTGCAACAGTTTAGCACCAATGCCTACATAACTTGCATCAATGGCAACTTAAATTGCTTGGCATAATTAGGTACAGCCAAAACTGTTGTTGTAGTCAATACAGTTTTAAAACTGTCAAATGCCTCCTGACGCTCCTGTGTCCATTGAAACTTCAATGTAGCAACCAGACTGCTACAAATTTCCGGTAAAACCCACTCATGCGAAGAAATCTCAAAAGTTCTTGTTTTGTTGTAGGCACGGGGAAATCCATGATGGCTTTGACTTTCACATCTCTCAGAGCCACCTTACCATATCCAATGGTATGGCCTAGATATGTAACTTGCACTTTTGAAAATTCATTTTTCACCTAGCTCATCACCTTCATAGTTCATAGCTTCTTAGAGTCGATTAAATAATTTTTCCTCATGTTATAAATGCTTCTTTCATGTTTGACTGAAAACTATCAAATTGTCAATATAAACAGCACAATTGTTCAGTCCTGCAATTACTTTGTCAGTCTTTGAAATGTTGCTGGTGCATTGTTCATATCAACTGGTATGCTTTAAATTAATATAGTCCATTTGGTGTCATAAAACCCGATATTTACTTTGCTCTCTCTAATAATGATACTGCCAGTATCCTCTTAACAAGTCAATCTTTGTGATAAATTTCAATTGTCGCACTTTCTCAATGCAATATTCCAACCATGGTATAGGATATGAATCTGCTTTTGTCACTGCATTTACCTTTCAATAATCCACACAAAGTTTTTGTGTTCCATTTGGTTTCGGTACCATACAATAGGCAAACTCCAGTTACTGCAACTAGATTCAATTATGTCATTTTGAAGCATGAATTCAATTTCTTCTTGTACTTGTGATAATTCTGCTGGACTTAACTTATAAGGATGTTGCCTTATTGAAAATGAATCCCCTACCAACATATCATTTGAGACTAAATTTTTCCTCTCCAACTTATTCACAAAAATAGCTTTGTGTGACTGTAATAGGTTCTGCAAATCACATTGACACTTGTATGGAAGGTAACTCAATATTACATTTAATTTTTCAAGTACCCCCTCATTATCCAATTAAATTAGAGGAAAATCAATTCCAGAACAGTTCATTTATACCTCTTTCTCATTATCTGCCACAACTAACACCTCCTTTTGGTTCTCTTCCCTGCTAAAGTACTTTTTAAGCATATTTACATGACACACCCTCTGCTTATTTCTTCTAGCTGGAGTACTTATTAAATAATTTACTCCACTCAGGGCAGAATTTTGCCCTTGGCTTGTGGGATCGGCAGGGGCGGGTGGGGGCAGGTGGGGGCGGTCGGGAAGCCAATTGCCACCTGCTATCAGCAGCGTTCCACAATTTTATGTAGGTGGGCCAATTAAGACCTGCCCAGCGTGATATGCGAGCAGTTGCGCTGAGCGCTGCCTGTGTGGGCGGGGGGAGGAGGGCGAGTAGGCCTAGCATGAACTTCATGCATGCACACGAAAGTGTGGTGAATAACCTCCCTGAGGCTTGGAGATGCTTCAGGGAGAGGAAGAATATATTGAAAAAATTATTAAACAGCACAAAAATCTAATGAAACATGTCCCCTCATGTGACTGTCACATGAGCAGGGACATGTTTTTAATTAAAAATTAAAGATTTTATTTCATTTGTATTTGATTTTGGAATCCTCATCCCGCCCATGGATGAGGTTTCCAAAAAAACGCAAAGGCATTTTAGCCTTTTCGCCTGCCCGCCAACCATTAGGTTGAACAGGCAATGAAAGATTCAGCACAATTGATAACATAATGGCCTTAATAGGTCTTTTAATTGTTAGCAGGCCTGCTGCCATCTCTGGTACATGCCCACTGACCAAGCTAGCATGCAACTGTGTGTTGGTGTCAGCATGCTCAGCCGATGTCATCGCGCGTCATTTCACGCTCAGTCAGGTTGGCTGCGCACCCACCCACCGAGCTAAAATTCCTGCCCTCAGTTCCTTTTCAATCCTGTAAGGTCCACTGAACCTTGTTTTTAATGATTCATTCAGTGATGGTCACAAAGCTAACACTTTATTCCCCAGCAACAAAACCATAAGCTGTGGCTCTTCCATCTGCCTTTGTTTTCTTACATCACTTGTTCTGATATATTTAAATGTTTCCTAGCTAACTCACATGCTTTGTTCAAACTTTCTCTGAAGTTTGATACATAGTCTAGGAGAGCAGCTTTTAAATTTCGACCCATTAATTTCTCTTGAATCAATTTCAGTGGTCCCCCTTACCTCATGACCATAGACTAATTCAAAAGGATTAAATCCAGTCGATGCATTAGGAACATCCATAATAGCAAATAACGAGAGTGGAATTCCCCTATTCCAATTTGTGTATAGTCTTGACTATAAGTACTCATTATGTTTTTTAAAGTTTTTCCAAAGCCCCTTGCGATTCATGATGGTAACTGTTAAACTGTTTTTATCCCCAAACTGTTCATTACTTCCTTAAACAGCAGTGACATGAAATTTGAACCCTGATCTTATTGTATTTCTTTTGGCAAACCATGGGGAAAATCTTCGGCTCAGCTAACGGAGGCGGGGCCCATTCACCAAGGTGTAAAATGATGCTGGGTGACGTTGGACGTGTGTCCCGATGTCACCATGCGTCATTTAGATTTTCAGTTCGGCGGGCACACAGCCGAGTCGGCTGCACGCCCGCCGAATTGTCAAAGGCCTATTAAGGCAATTTAACTAAAATTAAAATAATTAACCAAGCTGCCCGTCCAACCTTAAGGATGGCGGGCAGGTGAAGAGCCCAGGCAGCCTTTACATTTTTCATGGAACCTCATCCACGGGCGGGATGAGGTTTCTTGAATGATTTTAAATTTTCTCAAAAAATTTTATTTAAATCAACGCACATGTCCCAGCTCATGTGACAGTTTCACATGAGGGGACATGTCATAAAATTTTTTCAACACTTTATTGAACTGTTAAAACTTAAAACTAATCTCCTTGAGGCACCTCTTTCACACATGAGTAAAAGAGCACACTCCCGACTCTGGGAACCCCCCACCCCGCCTGCACAGGGAGCGTACAGCGCTTTGAGGTACACATCACACTGGGCAGGCCTTAATTGACCTGCCCATGTAAAATGGCAGCCCGGACCAAAATGGGGGAGCCGAACAGTTCAGTACCCGCCCATGTCTGCCCCCGCACAACCCCACCAACGGGGGGAAAATTGTACCCCATATCTTGTAAAAAAATCTAATCAATACTTCCACAGTTCTCTTTGCTGTAACATTTCTCAATGACATTGCTTCCAAAAACCTTATAGATATATCCATTCTTGTCTGCAAGTACTGATTTCCACTTTTAGCCTTAGGGAGGGTTCCTACACAATAAATCATGACCCTAGTAAAAAGATCCACAAATGCTTGAATTTGAATTAAAGGTCCTGGCTTAATCACTGGTTTCCCTTTCACCTGACATGCGTGACATGTTCTGCAGAATTTGACTACATTTCTATGCAATCCAGGCCAATAAAAAGGTTTTTAGCATTTGCGCCTGGGTCTTCTTAATTCCTAAATGCCCCCCTATTGGAATTTCATGGGCTACTCTCAGTATCTTATTTCCAAATCCAGATGGTATAACCTTCTGGTCCACTTCCAACAATTTTTCACCTGCTGAAATTTGATACGGTTAACACTTCCTCAGTAACACATTGCCCTTAAGGTAATAACATTCTGGAATACATCCTGCCTTTGTTTCTGAGTAGCTGTCTGATATACCTGCTTTATTCTTGGATCCTTTGGTTAGAACTCTACCAACTGCACTGAACTAAAGACCTCAGATTCATTCTTTTCAGTTTTTTCTCTCTGAACAATCTTATCACAGACAGTATCAACTAATTGAACTTCAACTTCTTTCCCCTGCCTTATAACTTCCTCTTTTTCCTGTTTTGACCTGTAAGTTTGAGATCTCATTACTACACAATCTGGAAACAATCCAGGATTCTCTTTCTGCAATGCCTCTGTTGAAAGCACCTCTACAGGCTGCTCAACTCCATAGGCATCCCCCACATCTTTGACCCAACTATATCATTATCCAAAAAAAATTGACCACCTGCAATGAACAATTTTTCTAAGACTCTAACAATCACCTAATCTGTTTTCCACTTATTCTTTAAATTTACCTTCCACATTGGGATAGGTTTAGCATCTCCATGAACCCCACTTATTATCACCTTTTCCTGCAATACTCCCTCTGACCAACAAATATCTCTATCCTACAACATCAATGATTGACTAGTCCCTGTGTCTCTTAAAATGTTAATATCTTTACTTGCTCCACCCTGTACACATGGAAAACTTCCCCTTCACATTTCGGCAACTTGCTCTTCAGAACTCTCTTGTGTAATTTCTGAACACATTCCTACTTCTTTACCTTTCACTGATTCTTCCTGCTTCACCTGTACACACACCCATTGGTTTTTCCTGTGCCTGGACCTCAGAACCCACAATACTTTTACTTCCAGACTTTTCTGTATTCCAAAAAGCTGCAAAGAGCCCCCAATTTGTTATGACATGGCAGATTGTGTGTGTCAGGTGTACCAAATCCACAAGTGAAACTTGGTCATGCTATCACAATAGTTTTGCAATTTGTACTTATGAGAAGATGTGTGCACTGAATTCAGAAGTAATGAGTCCACCAAGACCTTTAGAGATTTTAAAAATTAAATTAAAATACTTTTTAACAAAATGAAAGACTTCAAACACATATACATGACTATAATTACTTACTACTATAATAACTCCTAAAATTCCTAATTAACCTGACACCCAGTTACACCGACTTTAAGGCAACAGTCCAAAATAGATTTTAGATTTAAAACAGGACTAGCAAATTAAATCATAACCCTCTTGACAGTGGAATTTCAAATGGCTTTTCCCTAACTTCAGTTTTGTTATATAGCAGACTTATGCACTAATGGCTGAAAGCTTCATTAATGCTATTTTGCATGCCCCTGTTAGATCCTACATGACATTTCCCCACACAGCCTTCTCCTTTATATATGTTTCTCTATTTCAAATGTGCAAATTTTATTGTTCCATATGTCTTTGAAACTGTATCCTCCTCATAATACAAATAGGTTCAGGTTACCAATGGTTCAGTGGCCTTTGGGAAAAATAAACATACTCCTTGGCCTTTCTTATCTGGCTAGTTGTAAACAGACTAAGATCCCTTTGACATCCAACAATTCCTTCACACCTTACATGCTAAGTCAGCATCCATGTTTACTCATGTCAATCGCCTAGTTGTTTTTGATGATTTCAAGCCTGCAGTCTGCTTGTAATGTCTACTCCAAATGTAATTAAATCACACAGGCAGACCCAACTATAATTACCCGCATAAACCTACTTTACAATAAACCAGAAACATATTATGTAAATTATTATACTTTCATCATACAGCATTGTATTCTAGCTCCTGGAAATGGTTGCAGTGGGGTTCACCCGAATTTCCAGCCTGCCACTGGAACCACTGCCATTGCCCTTACATTCAGCCTAGTTTGGGTAGATAGTGGAAAGATTTTAGAGTTTCAAAACATCAGAATGCTATGACTTAAATACTATTGTGGTGGTGGCTTTTCATTTCTATGAGAATGTTGAATAAATGAAAAAATGTAATTCTTTTTCATTTGTTCTCATGATGAGACAGATCCTGACAAAGCCGAGCCTTAGGGAAATTGAACATTCATTGCAGGTTAATTCCTTTAAAACATAAGGCCAAACGATATAACAAATGAGAATAGTCAACCAAAGCAAAAATCTCCATACATCTGTGGAGGGGAAGGAAAAGTATATAATTTTAAAAAGGGAGATATGGTTTATAAATAAACCCAGTGTACACAGGCTGCAAAAGCCTGAATGCAATTTCAGGTATTTGATGGCCCATACTTTGAATGCCAAGTTTTCAACAGTGCTGTTCTGGTAAGTTTTTTTTCAAACCAGGAAAAATAATCATTACTTATCTTATTAACTAATCTTAGAAAATTAGTTTTTCTTTTCCTCAGGTTGCAGTGCACAAACTGTAGCCAGCCTCAGAGCAACCTCACTCATTCAAGCCTGGAAAATTTCATTGATTGTTGAATATAAAATCAGTCATGGTGCATAAATGAGAAGATACAAACTGATAGGCACTTATTTAAAAAAAGGTGTGCAATGTAGAAAATTAACGTTTAATTTTCGACTCATTTTATTGCATTTACCCACAGGTGTTTGCACTGTTTTGAAACGCTATGAAGAGGAAGAGTAAAGACTTGTAGTTGCACTGGGTGTGCACATGACTGTGTTATACAATGTTAGTTAATTAAGCTTCTGTTTCATTTTTCAGCCATATGAAGAGTATTTGTTTACACCACGTTCCTGTCTTGCAGAATTTTGCTCTGACTAGCAAATAACCTTTTCTCTTGTGATGAATGGTAAGGTGAATCTAAGAGCTGAGCAACGGATGGCCGTGGAAGGGATGCTTGGTTGATTTCAGGACTGCTTTGGTTTGCAGGAAGGGTTTCGCATGTGGCTGCCAGACAGATGCTCTGGTGAAACCGAACTGAACCTTGCTAATGAGGGTATCTTAGCCATCGCAGGCTGCTGGCGCATTGGCCAAGTCATATTTCTTGACTTCCTTCTTCTCCAAAGAATCAATGTGTTCTGCGCCTTACTCCTTCTGCAGCTCCAAATCTCACTGTTTTCTAATGCTGTGTGGAATGCAGCACAACATGACCATTTGGATAACCATAACCGGTGTGGTTTGAATGACAGCACTAAATTTGTCAGAGCTCCTGAAATGCATCTTCAGCAAACCGATTGCTTGCTCAATGACATGTCTGGCTTTCATTGTAGTGCACCTGGGTCTCATTTAGTTAGGTTCCTAATGGGTGTCAAGTTTTAAGTGTGTATCCCTTGTCTCCAAACTGTAAATTGGTAACTCTCTTCCAGTTGCAAAGAGATCAGGAATGGTGAACTTCAGCAGGAAAACAGCATCATTCCAGCTTCCGGGAACCTTGTACGTACCTGCATTAACATCTTCTTTATTGGTGTGCACCAACAGTAGATTGTTAGACCTTGTGGTTGATAAGTACTTCTGGATGATTTGTGGGTGCCTCAATTGCCATTTTGTGGACAGTTGATGATGCCCTGCAACTGTGGGAAGTCACTTAGAGTTCCTAACCCACTCATTGTGACTAGCATCATGGGTGGCAAAGTTAACATAATTATCCTGGCAAACATGGCAGCAGTCATCTGTGTCACGATCATGTATTTTTGGGCTGCTGACTGCAAGATACAACAAATATCTCTGGTAGATCTCTGGAAGGAAGCAAAGGAAAAAAAGCTGAGGGCAGTGGTGACTTCAAAAGTCACTGACAAAGCATGGCAGTCAGTTCCATTTGGCAGCAGGCCTTCTTGCAATTACTATATGTGAGGACCTTAATCCTCTGAAACACTGGTGTTCCAACATATGCCCATCCTCTGCCTGTAAGCTTAGCTGTTGGCTCCTGTGAGCTGCATCTCTCAGCTCATCACATCTCTCTTCTGGAGCAGCAGGCCTGTGAGGAGAATGTTGCTGCTACTTCTGTTGGTGCTGGTGGTCCTGCTGGTGCTGTATTCTTGTTGCTCCTACAGCTGCTGGTGCTGTTGATGCTGTTGGTCATCTTGAACCTCATCTGAGGTCCAAGCTAATGCAACCAGAATCCATGCAGATTTGAAAGTTCACAGCTGCAAAGTGGAGATCACATGCACAATCCTCCAAAGTGATGAAAGCTACTTCCAAAGTAGTGAACATCACATCCAAGAACAAGTACTGAGCAAAAGGTTTATAAGTAGATAAGAAATCAGCTTTGATGTTTCCATAATTATGAGAAATTTTAACAGTTATTTCGTCAGCACTTTTACTTTTCGTCAGCCTTCACACCACGCTTCACTGGTGAGTTCCAGGAAACCCATGTACCCAAGCTTTACTTGAAAAATCTACTTTAACATTGCTCTTAATAAGCAATTAACATATTGAAATTAACAATTCGCCTCTCCCGGGGGTTGAGAAGATGGGGCAGTGGTGGTGGTTTGCGTGCAGCTCAGCGTGCTGCAGTATAATGTAGCAGTGTGGAGCAGGCTTCACAGTACACTATTAATTTCTGCACTTTCAATATCCAACTGCTCCCAAACCCAGTCAATCCTGTAAATAAAAATTCTCAGCATATCTCGTAGCATCCAAATAAAAGTACAGTTCACAACAATGTGTCTGATGTTTTCAGTTGTTGACAGACTTGCTGTGCCTTCATGTTTTTTTTTCAGATTTCTTTATGCATTTTTTTATATCTCTGCTGATGATCAAATATTGAGTCCCAGTTTGGAACTGTCTAAAGCTCACTTTCTGCAGGGCCTTAGCAATAAATGTTTGGATCTGTAGCAATTCGTTACTAATTGAAGTTACAACTTAAACTTCCTGGGGCAACCAGGCTTGAAGAATCTGGACCAGCCTGCACATTGGTTTCAGAGTAAATTTGAATAGCAATGTGAGACCTGTCAATCATCAGAAACAGGGAAGTTATTTCTGTCACTAATGGGAAGACTTGGTGTAAGAAGCACTCCACTTCTACCTGTGATCACTATGGGTGGGGGAAGAAATAGAACTGCAAAAGAAAATGAAGGTGAGAAATTAGGAAAGGAATGAATGCGAGGTAAGTGAGAGGAGTGAAGGAAATAAGAAGTCCAATATAAAAAAAGGAACAAAATTAAAGCAAAACCAAGTAAAATAGAAAATTCCGAGCATGAGCATTAAGAGTGAAATAAAGTCAGGAGGGCAATAAAGGGAAGAGAAATTAGATGAAAGTGGGTGGAAACAAAACATGGAGTAAAATATAAAATTAAAAATATGAGATGTCAAAAGCAGAAGGCCAAAAGATAAACAGTGGAAGCAGAAGGGAGATGGAAATGTAATGGTATCAGTGACACAGCTGACAACCACTTTAATATCTGTGGCTGCTGCAAGTCTCCATTGGAGGATTATATGTAGGTAGGTAAAATATATAAGCATTGTCAGAGGTTGGAAAAATAACATTTAAATGATTACTGTTAGCAAAGTGATAAAAAAATCAATTTTTGATGATCATAGGCAGGGACAGAAATTGTGTTTCATTTTACCTGGTGACGGTCAGAGTGAAAGTTATTATGATGGTAAAGTTCACTCAGCAAAGTGGCAGTTAAATTAGCTTTGTATCTCTTAAACTGTAAAACAGAGTCAAAAAATTCAATATGTACTAACTAAAAGTTTGATTTTCAGTGAAGTAATCAACAGATAGGAAAATTTCAATCAACAGATAGGAAAATTGAAATTGTAAATATTAAAATATTTAGGCAGAATAAGAAACCTTAAAATAGGTCAAGGTGCTTGTCCACATGAGGTCAACCTTAGGGTAATTAAAGGGATGGGCAATTCCTTGCTTATAACACCAACAGCTGATCAGAGACTGGCAAGGATGTTCATGCTGTTCCTATTTTCAAGAATTGGTGACGAGTCAGACCCATGGAGCCACAGATTCATTTGCATGAAGTTGGTTACAGGTAAAATGTAAAGGTAAAAGAATTATAAGAGGTGACCTAGATAATGCTCAGATTTTGCCTGAGATTGAAGTCTTTGGACAAAAACTTTAATAAAGGTTTTAAATAAATTCAGTAGATAAAATTAGCCATGCTGTAGTGTGAATTATGTTTATTTTTGTTTAAACCTTCTGTCCGGGAAACTAGTTCCAAAGAAAAAGTGACAGAGAGAAAAAAAATTTCGGAAAGAATCTTAAGTCATTTCCAGGAGACCTATTATCAGATTTGGCAATCTCAGGATGATATTCTTTTGCTATAACGTGCCACTGAAAGCAAGGTGAGAACATAGCAACAATTGAGGGAGCCCAATCTATATTAGGGAAATATAGCACTAGATATTCAGTACTTAGAGCTGCTTTCTCACCTGTATGCTGAGAGTTGACTTTCTGTACTTTGGAGGTTTGATCTATCAGAGCAAGGTGAGTGTTACTTATGATTTGTTTTATTCTTTCATGTGATGTGGGCATCACTGTCAAGGCCAGCATTATTACTCATCCCCAATTCTCCTTGAGAAGGTGGTGGTGAGCCAGCTTCTTGAACCGCTGCAGTCCATGTGGTGTGGGTGCACTCACATGTTGCTGTTGCTGTTGGGAAGGGAGTTCCAGGATTTTGATCCAGTGACAGTGAAGAAACGGAGATATAATTCCAAGCCAGGACTGTACGTAGTTCGGAGGGGAACTTGCAGGTGGTGGTGTTCTTATGCATTTGATGCCTTAGTCCTACTAGGTGGTAGAGTTCACAGGTTTGGCAGTTGCTGTCGAAGGAGCCTTGGTGAGTTCCTGCAGCCTATCTTGTATACACTGCTGCTACTGTGTATCAGTGATAGAGGGAGGTGTTGGAATGTTTAGGTTGGTGGATGGGGGTGCTGATCAAGCGGACTGCTTTGTCCCAGTGGTTGAGCTTCTTGAGTGTTGTTGGAGCCGCACTGGTCCAGGCAAATGGAAAGTATTCTATCACGCTCCTGACTTGTGGACAGGCTTTGGGAAGTCAGGAAGTGAGTTACTTGCCTCAGAATTCCCAGCCTCTGATCTGCTTTTCTAACCACATACCTATATGGCTGGTCCAGTTCAGTTTCTGGTCAATGGTAATCTCCAGGATGTTGACAGTGAGGGATTCAACTATGGTAGTACCTTTAACTGTCAAGAGGGGATGGTTAGATTCTCTCTTGTTGACGATGATCATTGTCTATCACGTGTTACAATTGTCACTTGCCACTTATTAGCCCAAGCCTGAATGTTGTCCAGGTCTTGGACATGAACTGTTTCTGCATCTGAGGAGTTGTGAATTGTACTGAACGTTGTGCAGAATTGAGAGAATAGAGTGCAGCAAGTTCAGAGGGAGGCAGGTTGAAGTGAATGGAGGCAGCTGAGTATATAAGATGGCTGATATCATGCCAAAAGTTCTCAATGAAAAGATCAAGGTCAGGTAAGAGGCCAGAGAGAAGAGCGTAGGAGGAGGGAGAATATTGGAGGCGGGTGATAGGGTCTGATGGTCGGGCGAGGATGGCTTCCAAAAGCAGTAAGCATGGATACAAAGACAGTGAAAGATGAGCTCAGTGTCATGCCACTCTCAAAATTCATAGAGTTGGTGGCATAAGGGGATACATCTGAGTCCTTTGCTAAGTATAGAGTAGTCAGTGTCAGAAAGGGAAAGTTCAGAGAGTATAGTGAATATATGGCAAAACAACGTGGATTAGAAAATGGGTTGATATCAGAGGGAATGGAGGGATGAAAGATCTGGAGGGATGTTGGTAACCATGAATTGTTGGAGCTTGTGTTCCTTAATACCTGAAAGGAAGAGAAAAAAAAATGTCAATGCATCGGATAAAAAAATGTGGCAGCTTTGAGATAGGGTGAGTTGGCACTGCTGGAGAGAGTGAGGTCGAGCGCATTGTTCATATGGTGTTGTTTGGCACTGAGTATGGACCTCAGGATGCAGCAAGAATAACAGCCCAAAAAACCTTATATGTCTTGGAGATACCTGTCATCCTGCATGGAGTCGAAACATAAAGGATGGCACTTCAATTGGAATCCATGTGCAATAAATCAGAGCCAGAGGCAATCATTAAGGATGGAGATGTGACTGCAACAAAAAGTTTTGTCAAAAACATGGCTTATCAAACACCAGGAGGGAAATGGAAAGTAATGGAAGACACAGTAAAGGAGACAAATGGAAATCCTGTCAGAAAGAAGAGCAGAACTTCTTCAAGGTAAGCATTCCAGGAAGAGAAGTGGCAAATGAATTAAATACTGAAATAATAAAATACTGTGGGTGCTGGAAATCTGATATAAAACCAGTAGATGCTGGAAATGTTTTGGATTGGGGGAGAGTGTATTTTAGTAAAACAAAGCAGGACCTGGCCAAGGTCGACTGGGAACAGCTACTTGTCGGGAAATCTAAAGAAAAGCTGTGGGGGGTGTTCAAAAAGGAAATGGGGAGGGTACAGGCTCAACATGTTCCCCCTAGGGTGATAGGAAGGAGTAACAAGCCCAGAGAACCATGGATGACCAGAGAAATTCAGGATACAATGAGAAGGAAAAGAGAGGCTTGGTACAATGGGAACAAATCAGCAGAGGCATTAGTGGAGTACAGAAAGTGCAGAGTGGAGCTTAAGGAAGCAATTAGGAGAGCAAAGAGGGGATATGAGAAAGCTCTGGCTGGTAAAAGTAGGGAAGAGGGTAACTAGGGAAAGAGTAGGGACTGTTAGGGACCAAGGGGCAATCTATGGGTGGAGCCAGAGGACTTCGGTAGAATGTTGAACAAATACTTCACATCCGTCTTCAGCCAAGAGAATGAGGATGAAGGTATGGAACTCGGGGAGAGGGACTGCGAGGTTCTTGAGCAAATTGATATGGGGAGTGACAAGGTATTGGAGGTGCTGGCAGGCTTAAAAGTGGACAAATCTCCAGGTCCAGATGATTTGTGTCCCAGACTGCTGAGGGAGGCAAGGGAGGAGATCGCTGGGGCTCTGACCCAAATTTTTAATTCCTCTCAGGCCACGGGGGATGTGCCAGTTCAAGAGAGAACAGCTAATGTGATTCCGCTATTTAAGAAGGGTCGTAGAGATAAGCCAGGGAACTACAGACCAGTGAGTCTCATTTCAGTGGTAGGGAAACTCTTGGAGAAAATTCTGAAGGAGAGAATCTCGTTCTACTTGGAGAGGCAAGGTTTGATCAGGAATAGTCAGCATGGCTTTGTCAGAGGGAGGTCATGCCTAACAAATATGATTGAATTTTTTGAGGAGGTGACCAGGTGTGTAGATGATGGTAGTGCAATTGATGTAGTTTATATGGATTTCAGCAAAACCTTTGACAAGGGCCCACATGGGAGACTCATAATGAAGGCAAAAGCACATGGGATACAGGGTAATTTGATAAGGTGGATTAAATATTGGCATAGTTGTAGGAAACAGAGGGTGATGACAGAAGGCTGCTTTAGTGACTGGAAGCCAATGTCCAGTGGCTGGGCCCGGTATTATTTGTCATTTATATAAACTATCTGGGGGGTAGGATTAGTAAGTTTGCGATGACACAAAGATTGGCCGGGTGGCTAACATTGAGGTTGAGTGTCTTGGGCTATAGGAAGGAAAAGACGGGATGGTCAAATGGGCAGGTAAGTGGCAGATGGAATTTAACCCTGAAAAATGTGAGGTGATACACTTTGGAAGGAGTAATTTGTCAAGGAAGTATTCAATGAATGGCATGACACTAAGAAGTTCTGAGGAGCAAAGGGACCTTGGCGTGTGTGTCTATAAATCTCTGAAGGTGGAGGGACATGTTAGTGCAGTGGTGGAAAAGGCATTTGGGACACTTGCCTTTATCAATCGAGGCAAAAGTAGGGAGGTCATGTTGGAGTTGTATAGAACCTTTGTAGGGCCACAGCTGGAGTACTGTTTGCAGTTCTGGTCACCACATTATAGGAAGGATGTGATTGCACTGGAGGGGGTGCAGAGGAGATTCACCAGTATGTTGCCTGGGATGAAACATTTAAGTTATGAAGAAAGGTTGGATAGTCTTGGGTTGTTTTCATTGGAGCAGAGAAGACTGATCGAGTTGTACAAGACAGTGAGGGGCAGGGTGGGTAGGGAGCAGCTGTTCCCCTTAGTTGAAGGGTCAGTCACAAGGGAACATAAGTTCAAGGTGAGGGGCAGGAGGTTTAGGGGGGATGTGAGGAAAAACTTTTTTACCCAGAGGGTGGTGACAGTCTGGAATGCACTGCCTGGGAGGGTGGTGGAGGCGGGTTGCCTCACATCCTTTAAAAAGTACCTGGATGAGCACTTGGCATGTCATAACATTCAAGCTTATGGACCAAGTGCTGGTAAATGGGGTTAGGTAGGTAGGTCAGGTGTTTCTCACATGTTGGTGCAGACTCGATGGGCCGAAGGGCCTCTTCTGCACTGCAATTCTGTGATTCTATGATACTCACAGGTCTGGCAGGATCTGTGGAGAGTGAAACAGAGTTAACATTTCATGTTCAATATGACCCTTCTCTGAAGTGCTGAATATTTCCAACAATTTCTGTTTTTATTTCAGATTTCTAGTATCTACAGTTTTTTGCTTTTATTTTACTGAACGTTGTGCAATCATCAGTGAATATCCTCACTTCTGACCTTATGATGGAGGATTAATGGAGCAATTGAAGATGTTTGGGCCGAGGACACCACCCTGAGGAACTCCTGCAGTGATGTCCTGGGACAGAAATGATTAATCTCCAACAACCATAACCATCTTCCTTCGTGCTAGGTATGACTAACCATTGAAAAGCTTCCTCCTGATTCCCATTGACTTCAATTTTTCTGAAGTTCCTTAATGCTACACTTGGTCAAATGCTGCCTTGATGTCAAGGACAGCCACTCTTGAGTACAGCTCCTTTGTCCACATTTAGGCCAAAGCTATACTCCAGTCAGGAACTGAGTGGCCCTGGTGGAACCTGAACTAAACATCAGGTAGCAGGTTATTGTTGTGTAAGTGCAACTTGATAACACTGTCAACTGCACCTTCCGTCTCTTTGCTGCTGTTCAAAGAGGAGGCTCATGGGGTGATAATTGGCCAGGTTGGATTTGTCCAGCTTTACGTGGACAAGATATACCTGTGCAATTTTCCACATTGCTGGGTAGATGTCAGTGTTGTAGCTGTACTGGAATGGCTTGTCCAGGAGCTTAACTAGATCTGGAGCACAAGTCTTCAGTACTATATATTGCCAGAATGTTTTCAGGCCAGTTACAGATAGGAGAGAAGATTTAATTTAAACAGCACTAATTTCTCCTCTCAACAGCTGTCTGTAAACAGAAATTGTTTTGATTTGCTTCCCCCTTTAAATGCGGTGCCGTATTTCCCAACCCCTCAGTCTTGGTGTAATTGAATTTTCTCTTAATAACCCCACAGCAAACTCAAGATAGGGTGAACAAGGGTTAATTTATTTGCACACACTCAAAATGTGAAAAGAGTGTTCACAAGATCCCCCTCCCCACCCCTACCTTTGCATTCATTCGGGGAAGAGGGATAGAGAAAAGAAAAGAAGGCTTTATGATGCACAGGCCACAGAGAAAATAAATATTGGTTCATGTGGGTCCAGAGTCCAGAATAAAAGTCCAATGAAATATTTCTTCATGAAGATCAGCGAGCTGAAAACCAATGCCGGTTAATTCACTTTTCCAGTGGTGTTGACTTTGCATGATGAGATAGGCATGCAGGGAAGAATCAGTCTTGTTGGTGATGGTGCAGAATTTTCAGCAGAAGCAGTGTAGATGGGCCAGGTGTCCAACCTGGGCCAGGGTTTCTTGTCAGTGAGGCTGTAAGATGATAAAAAAGCAGGCTGAGACTTTGCAAGCAATACTACCGCTTCCACAAGCCAGAGTTCTATGTCATATGACGCTCACCTCTGCACACTGGCTTTGACAAAGGATGTCTATTTCTTGTCTGAGTCCTAGAGATTGTTAAATTTCTCAACTATTAATAACTGAAAGGGAGGTTTCAGGACCCTTTTTCTTAGCAGATGAGCAGACCCCTGTTGGCCTGCCTGAGTTATGAAATGCAGATGGCCTTTGTAAAGCACTCTTTGAATTTGGCCTGTGCAACCCACAAGAGGTTGTTAGTGGCTCTTCAAGGTTAACAATGTATGAGTTTCCCTGATACTGCCAGGCAGCTCCTTTTGTTCAGGAACAAATGTTTAATTGAGCTATTCTTTTGTTTTTTTATATAATTGTAGAAACTCTTACTAACTATGTTTAAATCTCTTGCTAGTTTTCTCTTATCCTAATATTTTTCTCTTTTTTTTAGTCATCCTTTGCCGGCTTCCAAAATTTTCCCAGTCCCCTGTCCTACTTCTTTCAATTCGATACCATTGTTTACTTCCTTATTTAGACCCAGATTGTGCAAATTTGGGACCATTTATGAGAAGAATGCACCAAGTGCGGTAAAGGACTGGAATAAAATAATTTTACCCGCCAGCCGCAATGGTGGATTCTCGCACTGTTTCATCCCATTCTCGATGCATCCTGCCTCATTGATAATGTATTCACGAGAAACATACCAGATCGCTGGCGGGCTTGGATTTGCCTCCCAGCTGTGACCTCGGTGCTTCCTTGCTCCGGGCGTCAAATTTAAAGTGCACCAGAGCGCATGTTACTTCATGTCTTCAGACCAGGACTGCTTCAGGAGAAAGATGGCCCCAAAAGCAAAGAAGATGGCAGGCCCCAAATTTAGTTACGCCTCTCTGGGGCGCCTGCTGGATGCAGTGGTAGGTTGCCATGATATCCTGTACCCCTGCTCTGGCCACAGGAGGTCCACCAGAGTCACCAATCAGGCCTGAAAGTGGTGGCAGTGGCAGTCAATGCCACCGGAGCACAGAAGAGGCCAGCCATCCAGTGCAGGAAGAGGATGAATGATCTCACCCACTCTGTCAGGGTAAAGTCAACCACCTCATCACTCTCAATTCACATTCTCAAACCCATCACACATCCACAGGGATCTCACAACTCAAGGGACAACACCACTAACTCTCTCTCACACACACACACACACACACATCTCCAATAAGCTCATACCCTCTCGAACTCGCGTCCTCATCCTGTCCATGGCTCCACTCACCGCACAAACATTCCATGGAGTGCCATGTATCCTGCTCACACTCTCTCCATCTGGTTTCATGAAGGAGAAGCTGGCTCACAACAGCAGGGAGAGATCCCAGATTAGGAGTTGGAGTGGCCCACATTAGAACCCTCACTCGCTTTGAGGAGCGTGCCATCGCTCTGACTGGTGAGGAAGTGGACCCTGCCTGCAGCGCAGGTGAGGTCAGTGGTGAACACCTACGTGAGGATCCTGCACCACATCACCCCTCTCTCAACGCAACTGTGGGTGCTCTCTCTGCTGCCATGGTTCACAGGGAGCTCTGGCAAGCGATCTGATCAATATCCTCAGCCAGCCAGCCCTACAGCTCCATCCAGGTCCTCACCTCCAGTCAAGGGGACACCTCCTCCATTGAACAGCTGGAAATAAGCAGCCTGGAAGACCTGTCACAGCGCTTACCCACACCCTGCACCAGTGCAGGGACACACACCTCAGTGGGATCTGGATCTAAAGCAGGCTCGGGTTCACAATCTGGTGGTCACTACACAGGCATGTGTCCATTGCAGGAGGCGACAGGTGGATACTCGGAGGACTACAGGGGAAAAGGCATCCGTGAGGTCCAATTCAGATGATGAGCCTCTGGATTCGTCATTCCAAATCATCATGGAGAGTCAGCAGAAGGCGGGGGAATATCATGCAGAGCTACCGGAAGCTCTCAGGAGAGTGGAACACAAGTTGGAAGAGTGCTTCTGCCTGCTCTCTGATGATGTGGTGCCCACATGCGTGCATTTGAAGGTCTCCATGGGAAGGATGGCGGACACCATGGAGACCCTTGTCCATCATAATGCAAAGATGTGCACAGACCTGCACTCCATCGTGGTAGCCATGGGTGGGTTCCTGCAATGGCAAACCGAGAAGGAAACGGGGCACCTCGGCATCCATTCAGGTGCTCTTTCCCCTCAAGGAGTCAGGCCAGGGCCCTCGGGCACCTGAAGGGAGGAAGAGCAGCAGCTGGACACCCCTTGGTCATCCACACTGGAATCTCAGAGGCTGTCCGCTACCTCTGAGTCCCCTTTGCCTGTCACCCCTTCAACCTTGTTCTCTATCACCACAGAGGGAGCATTTGGCACACAGGAGGACAGCCAAAACCAGTGAGGGCCCTGAAGGCCTCAGCTCTCCAGAGGATGCACTCCAAAGTCATTGGAGGTAACAGGGTCAACCATTGCACAGGCTGTCTCCACCCCTGCCACACAAGTCAGGTCAACACCTAAAAGAAGTGGTAGGCCTAGAAAAGTTAATACATTCTGATAACAAGTGGTTGCACATGTGAACACATTTTGTCACTTTATAATCTGAAAATATATTTACCTTCACTGAATAACGTATAATGTTGTCTATCAGCTTCTTTGACAGGCTTTGCGAGTCCTTCCCACTGCATCCCCCCACCACCACCCACCACTAGCTGTTCAGCTGCACACAGCTGTACCACAAATGATTCTGGAAGGGGAATTGTGTGTGTGTATGGCAGGGTCTTTCGAAGCTTCATGTAAGCACTCTCCCAAGTGCACGGATCCTTCCTCCATCACACTGATCTCAATGTCCTGAGCATTTTCGACGCTGCCTGCTGGGGTTCTCTTCCAGTCGTCCATCTGAGCTGACCTGCACCTCCGGCCACCCACTGATCACACTCCCATGCAGCATCTGTGCCCATCCCATAGGAGGCTCCACTTACTTTTGATATCGGCAAAGTTGGTCACAGTCAGATTTTTGCTCGTCTCCTCTGTCCTTTCCCCTCCATCAGTCACCCATGTCCTTTCCCCCATCACTGTTGACCAACCCCCAAGCCTTGCACCAACCTACCATTGCCCACCAGCCAGAACCTTTTTCTTTCCAGGATACCCGGGTGAAGGTGAACATTCTCTATCTTCCCGTGAATCCCACCCCCAACCAAATTGACCTCCCCGACCTCCTCCTTCCCACCCCAGGGTCTGTGTCTGCCGTCAAGTCCCCACCAACCACCCTCACAATCCTTCTACCACTGCTGATGCACCCTCACCCTACCAGCTCCCTCTGTTCTGCCTCATACTCACCATTCCCTCCTATCAAGCCCACTTTCAGTTTGTGCCCCAGGAGGCAGTCATTGACTCCACAGACCCCTCCCTTGGACATTCACCTAGGTATTTCCCTCCTCCACCCTTACTCCCTCACCCACCTAGGCACTTTCGTCCCTCCGAACTCCCTGCCCCCCTCTGAACTCCTTCCCCCTTCCAGACTCCCTCCTTCCCCCCCACCCCGCAGATTCCTACCCCCCCCCACCTGAACTCCTTTCCTTTTCGAATTCCTTCCCTTACATCTTCCCCCCTTACACCTACTTCCTCACTTCCCGCATTTTTCCTGTTACACCTTCCTCCCCTTGTACTCCCTCCTACCCCCTCCCAACCGCACCCCCGACCTCACTTTTGTTTCCCTCACCCCTCCGCCAACCTCACTCACCAGTACGCCTTCCTTTCCCAGTCACTCTGAGACCTTTGCCTCCCATCCGCCCCCCCCGGTACACCTTCCTCTCCCACTCATGGCTGGCCCTCCCTCTCGCCCTCCTCGCTGAACATCCACAGCAGCCCCTGGCCAAGTCTATGATGTTCCGAAGCATACCCGAGACATCAGTGGAGACTTCCCACCTTCCGGAAGCTGCTTCGTGGTGGAACCATGCCCATGAGACTCCACCCAGTATACGATGCATGTGTTCCTCCAGAGTCTGGTAGCTGTAGGGCTCCGGCATCTTCTGCTCCTCAAATTTCTGCAATCTGAGCAAGGCCCCAATGGTCAGTCCTGACCTCTGCACGTCACGCTTGTCCAGACATTTTCTGAGCAGGTGTGTTTTCCCGCCGGCATAACAGTAAATCTAGCATGGGGGTCGATTCTGGTTAGGCCTTACTTTGCATCCATTAGCGGGATGGAAAGCGGGTTCATGCCAGCCTCCAGCAGGATTGGCGTTCCACCATGGTGGATACCATGAGATGATCCTGCTGTGCTTTCGCGCTGGTGTGAAACCGATTTTTGACCCTCTCGCCATATTTCCACCAGCCACCCCACCGTCTCCTCCCCGCCTGTCATGATGCCTGACATTAAAGGGGCTGGAAAATTCTGGCCAGATTCTCTCTCTCTCAATGAAATATACCTTTGTTGAGAGCTTTGAAAGATCTCCTTAAATTTCTGCCACTGATTATCTACTTTCATACCATTTGACACATTTTCTCATTCCATTCCATTGTCTAGAAATCTGTCATCATACCTTTGTAATTGCTATTGTAATTGTATTTTTTTTTTGATTTAAGACAATTAGTTTCAGATGCAAGTTTCTTACCCTCAAATGGAATGTGAAATTTTACCATGTTATGGTCACTCTTGCTGAGATGCTCCTTTACTATGAGATAATTAATTAATCCTGTCTCAGCCAGTTTACCAGATCTAAAATTGCCTGTTTCCTGACTGATTGCAGAACATATTGTTCAAAGAAACTGTCTCAAATACACCCTATGAACGCAACCTCAAAGCTACCTTTGTCAATTTGATTTGTACACCTTATATGAATATTAACCCATGATTATTACAATTACTTCCTTACAACCGCCATTATTTCTTGAGTTAAGTTTGTGTAACTGTAGATACTGTTAGGGGGCCTTGTAACTATTCCCACTAGTGACTTCTTTCCTTTGCTATTTCTTATCTCCACCCAAACTTATTCTACATCTTGATCTTCCTCATTTCCCATCACTGCACCAATCTCAACATTCACTACCCATTACCCATATTTCTACACTGCACTATTGCCTTGTCCTTTCTCATTAACTTTCTAAATTTCCCCACACATGAACCCTCCACCTCCAATATTTAGTTTAAAGCCCTCCCTACAACCCAGGTCATACGATTCACAAGATCTGAACAGGGTTCAATGAAACCACTCCAACAGTCCAGCTCCTTCTTTCCCCAGTACTGGTGTCAGTGCCCCAAGAATTGAAACCCATTTCTCTCACATTAATATTTGAGTTACGCATTTAGTTATCTGATCTTATCTAACCTATGCCAATTTGCTCATGGTTCAGACAGTTTTTTTTATTCATTCATGGGATGTGGGCATTGCTGGCTAGGCCAGCAATTATTGCCCATCCCTAATTGCCCTAGAGAAGGTGGTGGTGAGCTTCCTTCTTGAACGCTGCAGTCTATGTGGAGTAGGTATGCCCACAGTGCTGTTAGGAAGAGAGTTCCAGGATTTTGACCCAGCAACAGAGAAGGAACAGTGACATATATCCAAGTCAGGATGGTGAGTGGCTTGGAGGGGAACTTCCCATCTGTTTGCTGCCCTTGCCCTTCTAGATGATAGTGATCATGGATTTGGAAGGTGCAATCTAAGGAAGCTTGGTGGGTTCCTGCAGTGCATCTTGTAGATGGTACACATTGTTGCCACTGTGTGTCAGTGGTGGAGGGAGTGAATATTTGTGGATGGGGTGCCAATAAAGGGGGTTGCTTGGTCCTGGATGGTGTCAAGCTTCTTGAGTGTTGTGGGAGCTGCACTCATCCAGGCAAATGGGAAGTATCTCATCACACTCCTCACTTGTGACTTTTAGATGTTAGACAGGCTTTGAGTAGCCAGGAGGTGAGTTACTCGCCGCAGGATTCCTAGCCTCTGACTTGCTCTTGTAGCCACAGTGTTTATATGACTAGTCCAGTTCAGTTTCTGGTCAATGGTAAACACCAGGATGTTGATAGTGGGGGATTCAGTGATGGTAATACCATTGAATGTCAAGGGGTGATAGTTAGGTTCTCTCTTTTTAGAGATGGTTATTGCCTGGCATTTGTCTAGCGCATTGCCTAGCATTTGTGTGGCACGAATGTTACTTGCCACTTGTCAGCCCAATGGGATATTGTCCAGGTCTTGCTGCATTTGGACATGGACTGCTTCATTGTCTGAGGAGTCACAAATGGTGCTGAACATTCTGCAATCATGAGTGAACATCCCCACTTCTGAGCTTATGATAGAAGGAAGGTCATTGCTGATCATTAATAATCTAGAGATTATCACCGTTGTATTTCTGCTTTTTAATTTAACTGCTAGCTGCTCATACTCCCTGATCAGGGCCTCTTTCTTCATTTAACCTATGTTGTTAGACTCTTCCCCTTCCACTCCAAGTTCCTCTGCAACCTAGAGGAGATGTCTTTATCTTGGTAACAGCCAGGCAACACAGCCTTTAGGACTCATGCTCTTGGCTGCAGAGAACAGTATATTTCCGCTAACTATATTGTCCCCTATCACTACCTCATTCCTTTTTATTCCCCCCCTCAAATGATGCCCTGAACCCCGGTGCTCTGGTCAAGTTGCTCATTCTCCCTGCAGTCTCTGCTGTAATGCACACAGGCTGCAAGAACCTCTCACCTGTCAGACGATTGCAAGACCTTCCAGTGCTCCCTTCTGGATCCACATACTTGTAGTCACAGCCTCCTGACCCTAACTGAGGAAGTGTGACTGCCTTCTGGAACAATGTGCCCAGGTAACTTTCCCATCCCAAATTCATTGCAGCGTCCAAAGCCCAGACTTTCTGAGCTGGAGTTCCTTGAGCTGCAGATACAGCAGATGTGGTTGCTATGGATTACACTGGTGTCCAGTAGTCCCCACATGCTACACCTGCATCACATCACCTGCTCTGCCATCTCTGTTGTATTTTGCTCAACTAATTAAGTTTTTAATCTTAGAAATACCACTCAACAAAAATTTGTAGTTATATTCAGCAATTTAACTAGTTAAGCTATACATTTAAAGTAATATGAATATCCCCCCAGTACTAATTTAAATGGCTACCCTGGTTTAGAGAAAAAAAGGAAAAAAAAGGAAAAAAAGGAACCTTAAACTCACCAGGTAATCACCTTGCTGCTTACCTAATTGAAGTGAGTGTGTTAAAAATCCATTGACAAATGTGCCTAACATTGCTCTGTGTTTTTGACATGATTATACTCCTCCCCTTTACCCACAAACTCAACCTCCTGCTCCCAGCATACTTCCAAATAAGCTAAGAGGCATGGGTTCTCTCAGCAATGAGGGGAAGGGCAGGGCATGGACCTGAGTGCACTGGCTGAGTGGAGAACATCCCACCTTATGGTAGCTTCAGTCTGAAACTTTCTGTAAGAAATATCTGCAAATTTTAAACTTGATTTGTAATTGATTTCTGAAGCTGAAACTCTGTCAAATCCTTTGTCATGGCACAATTAGTCAGGCTTGAGCATTTTCTAGCCATCACAAACCACAAAAGTTTTCTGTTACTTTTAAATTTCAACTGATTTTTTTTTAAGAACTCAAATTAATATAAGTGAAGACATTGGATGCAAGTTTCAAATTCTCCAGGTGCATAAAATTGGCGGTATTGGATGGGCTGTCTGTTGCTTGCCCTGCCTAATATTCCTTACCATAGACACCTCAGATTCAGTCACCTCAATAACTCCAATAAGTGATCTGACCATTTTCTTTAACGGGATTTGACCTACACTGTCCAGCGGCATTAGAATATAACCCCATGGGGGAGGGGCGGCAGCTACCATAATACCCCAGTAGATACCAGATGTTCATGTCTTTCACACATGCATTTCTATAACTTCTCCAAGAAAGGACAGAGTAATCATGTGGTGATACAAAGGTTTCACAAATCATTCATCTCCTCTATTTCACAACAGTTGAACATTCATTTTGTTCAATCAATAACACCGGCTATGCTTCTCCACATTATGGGCTGACATACTTCACTTGAACACATTTATTTCTAATTCCCCCAGCATTATATGCTTTGCACACCCTTTTTTCCCTGCTGCTCTACTTCGTTTCTGTAAACCTCACTATTGTATTGTAAACCTCAGTATACGCAGTCCAAAAAGCATGTCTGCCTGTGGCTCTGTACCTCTGTCTGCCGTACATATCTCACTGTTGGCAGTTATGAAAACAGAGTATGATATATTACACACTGTAGGTGTGAAATCTTTATCACACCATATGACATTTGATAAGGTTCCACATAAGGGCGACAAAAAATGACAGCTCACAAAACTCAAGGCAATCAATCTACATGGGTGAGATGAAAGCAAAATACTACGGATGCTGGAAATCTGAAATATAAACCAAAAAAAATGCTGGAAAAACCCAGCAGGCCTGGCAGCATCTGAGGAGAGAGAAAGAATTAACATTTCGAGACATGGGCAAGAAATTGATTAGGAGGTAGGAGACAAAAAAAATGGCAGAATGTGACCAGCCTGTCTCCAGGGTAAAGTCTCAGTTTTCATTATACATATAAGTTATATTGAAGAAGGAATATAAAGCACTATATCCAAATTTGTTGATGATACCAAGTCAGGTGGCATAATAAAGACTGTAGATGGGAGATAACAATTGCAAAGCGACATTGATAAATCTGGATTACGCAAAACTGTGGAAAATGGAGTTCAATGAAGGTAAATGTGAGGTCATTCACTTTCAATCTAAGAAAGCTAGATCAGATTGTTCTATAAATGGTAAGGAGCCAGCAGTTATTGGAAAGGGTATACAGTCGGGAGAGAGTTGCCCTGGCGGTCTTCAAAATTGTCTCTGGACCCTATGATGTCCCATGGCATCAGGTCAAACATGAACAAAGAAACCTCCTGCTGATTACCACCTACTGCCCTCCCTCAAGCTTATGAATCAGTACTCCTCCGCGTTAAACACCACATGAAAGAAGCACTGAGCTTCTGGGTGGGGAACTTTAATCTCTATTGCCAAAAGTGGCTTAGTAACACTGCTACTGACTGAGCTGCCAGTGTTCCGAAAGACATAACTGACAGACTAGGCATGTGGCATGTGGTGAGAGAACCAACAAGAAGGAAAACCTCACCAGTCTACATGTCACAAATGTTTCTGTCCATGACTGTATTGGTAGTATCATGAAAATATAATAATTTTCATAAAGTTATTGTAATTTATTGTAAAGGTAGGTTAATAGTGGGGTTTGAGTTAGTTTCTGTGTGTGTAGGTGTGTGTTTTAATTGAATTACAGACAACTGGTCTGGGTGCTTTGATGTATCGGAAAGGAATCTAGGTTTGAAATGCTAAATACGTAAACATGGCTGAAGTTTTAGAATGTTAGGTGTGAAGAATATTTGTATTTTTTGATAAACCAGAGTCATGAATTTCAAAGAGATAATGAGATGTTACACCTAACCAAACAAAGCTAAGTCAAACTGTTTTTCCCCCCAAAATTGCTGATAATATTAGTGCTATGAAAGAGTTATATTATGGAAAAAGTAAAGTTGCAAAGACCTATTGGGACATTGGAATTTGAATTAAAAATGGAGAAACACATATAAAGGAGCTGAGGTTATGTGTAAGAAGAAGGAATTCTAAGATCTAACAAGTGTGAAAAGCTTCCAGCCTCCATGTACCAAGCTGCTGCCTATACGAACTGAAGCTAAGAGAATTCACTGTCCAGGGTATTGCGTGCTTTGCCTGGGTCTGTTGAAATATATCTTGTTTTACTGTTACCTTAATAGAGTTGTAACTAGGAGCTAGATTAATTAGGAGATTTAGGATTTATTATAGTAGTAATTTGTAGACCTATGTATATGTTTAAAATAATTTGTTTTATCAATAAATGTTTAATTTTGTTTTGTAAAAAACCTCTAAGGCTCAGTGATCTTTTACTATTGAATGCAAGACACTCATCTCGAAATAAAAATACAAATTGCAGAGCAGTTGTTTCAACGTTCCTCTGGGATTTGAGCAGTTCAGCACTTACCATACACTGTGCCATAACAGTAGGAGTTACAACTACACAGTCCTCAAGTTCCATCTTCATGTGAGGATACCCTTTGTTGTATTGTGTGGCACTGCCACTGTGCTAAATGTGCTAAATGGGATAGATTCAGAATAGATAAAGCAAATAAAAAATAGGCATTCATGAGGTTCTGTGGGCCATCAGCAGCAGCAGGACTGCATTCAATCAAAATCTGTAACCTCATGATCCAACATATCCCTTACCCTACCATTACCATCAAGCTAGGGGATCAACTGTGGCTCAATGAAGAGTGCAGGAGGGCATGTCACGAGCAGCACCAGGCATACCTAAAAATGAGGTAACAACTTGGTGAAGCTACAACACAGGACCATCTCCATGTCAAACAATGGAAATAGCATGCATAGAGGTAAGTGATCCTGCAACCAATGGATCAGATCAAGTTGTAATTGAGAGAATCAATTAGTTCATCAACAAACCAAGCTGGTTCAATGCTGGTATGTTATGTTTTTCAATGTTCTAATGCTGACATCAGTGCTTCATATGTAGAAAGTGATGCAGGAATGTTAATGGATTCAAGAAGTGCACACTGTGTGCAAGATTTGTAACTATACGGGTAGATATATCAGGAGAATTAAGGACAAACTAGCGCACACTGATAATATTAGTCTCACAAAAATGACAACAAATGAGAGGGACAGGAATACTTTGCAAAGTTTAGATCTGTTTAGTTAAAAGAGTAGCGCTGTTAATAATGGATTTCATCACAGATCTGGGAATAATCAATGTTATCAAAAGAGAGAAACCAAAACCCTTACACAGGGTTATAAAAAAAACCCCTTATACCTGTAATTCCTCCATTGAAAATTTGACAAGCTAACGCCTAGAAAATTGATCCCCTGGAGCTTTTGTTGTGTGTTTGGGAGCCTGGGAGAAATTTCACTCTTCTTTTCCTTTGATAATTCAATAGATTGATTAACTGCAATAGGGGAATAAATTGCACAATACCCATGGAATAAACAAACTTTTGTGCAGAGGTCTTCTCCTATTCCATGCTTTCTTATACTCTACGCTGTCAATAATTTTTCTCCATTCACAGCATCTTATAAATAATGATTTTTAAAATATTAATTCAAGGAATGTGGGCATTGTTGTCTAGGCCAGCATTTATTGCCCATCCTTAATTGCCTTAGAGAAGATGCTGGTGAGCTGCTGCAGTCCTGTTAGGGTGGGAGCTCCAGGATTTTGACACAGCGACGGTGAAGGAACGGCAATATATTTCCAAGTCAGGATGGTGAGTGGCTTGGAGGGGAGCTTCTAGGTGATGGTGCTCCCATCTACCTGATGCCCTTGACCTTCTAGCTGGTAATGGTTGTGGGTTCGGAAGGTGCTGTCTAAGGATCCTTGGTGAGTTCTTGCACTGCATCTTGTAGATGGTAAACATTGCTGCCACTGTGCGTTGGTGGTGGAGGGAGTGAATGTTTGTGGATGGAGTGCCAATCAAGTGGGCTGCTTTGTGCTGGATGGTGTCAAGCTTCTGTAGTATTGTTGGAGCTGCACTCATCCAGGCAAGTGGAGGGTATTCCATCACACTCCTGATTTGTGCCTTGTAGATGGTGGACAGGCTTTGGGTAGTCAGGAGATGAGTTACTCATTGCAGGATTCCTAACCCCTGACCTGCTCTTGTAGCCACTGAATATATATGGCTAGTCCAGTTCATTTTCTGATTAATGGTAGGCCCTAGGATGTTGATAGTCGGGGAATTCAGTGATCTTAATGCCATTGAGTTCCAAAGGACCATGGTTAGGTTATCTCTTGTTGAAGATGGTTGTTGCCTGGCACTTGTGTGGCCCGCATGTTACTTGCTACTTGTTAGCCGAGGTCTTGCTGTATTTGGACTTGGACTGTCTCAGTATCGGAGGAGTCGTGAATGGCACTGAACATTGTGCAATCATCAGTGAAAATCCCCACTTCTGACATTTTGATAGAAAGAAGGTCACTGGTGAAGCAGCTGAAGATGATTGGGCTAAGACAGTACTTTGAGGAACTCCTGCAGTGATGTCCTGGAACTGAGATGATTGACCTACAATAACGACAACCATTTTCCTTTGTGCTAGATATGACTCCAACCATCTGAGAGATTTCCCCTGGATTCCCACTGACTGCAGTTTTGCTGCTGGTTCTTGATGCCACACTCAGTCAAATGCTATCTTGATGTCAAGGGCAGTCATTCTTATTGCACCTCTGGAGTTCAGCTCATTTGTGCATGTTTGAACCAAGGCTATAATGAGGTCAGGAGCTGAATGACCTTAGCAGAACCCAAACTGAGCATCAGTGAGCAGGTTATTGCTAAGCAAGTGCTGCTTGATATCCTGTTTCTTGATTTCTATCAGTTTGGTACATTTCCTGTGCAATATCTGGCAATTGATCAATTACACAGAAACAAAGACCAACCTACTTATATGTTGAGTTAAATCCCAAGAACAGAAACAACTTTTGTAAAAGGTCCATTGTCTTCATGCACAGCAAACATCTTTGTTTGTAAATTAATAACACTCATAGCTTTAACATAATGATATGATGAAGGCAGTAATTGTGTACAGAGACTCCCCTTAACCTTCCCTTTCCCCAAATGTGTACAAAAAACTCCCACTCCCCCTCCCCCGATTGTGTAGATGGACACCTCTCCCTTTTCCACTAATCATATACAGAGTCTCCCATTTTCCCTCCCCCATTCTTGTACAATGTCCTCCCACTTCCCCAATTGTTTACAGTCTCTCTCTGCCCCCAAGCAGACAGTTCCACCCACTAACTACCTGCGGAACTGTTCCCATGATCTCTGCCTGCAGCTTCCTCCCACAAACTCTTGCTCCCACCCAGCAGCCAGACTGCTAATGTGTTGAGACCGTATATCATTAAGAATGGCAAGGCCTCCATTCTCCGGCCTTACTGTGTTCATCAGCCTCTACAAGACTCCCCTTCTCCCTTCACTTTCCTCCCTGTTCTGCTAATACCAAGCCATTGAATCTAACATCACAGGAGGAAGCTATTCAACTCATTGTGCCTGTGCTGACACATATTGGATATTCAGTGCCAATGGTATTGTGCTCTCTGCTGTTTTTATTGTTAGAGTTGGGGGAAGACATTCATATTTGATGTAGGCTGTTAAAATGATCATTTCTGTCCAACTGCATACCACAAATCACTTTCAAAAAATTAAATGAGAAACAAAATAATACAAAGACTGATTACAAACTCAACAAGTTTGTGACCAATGTGTTCATTTTTTTGGAGATATATCGCTAGTGAAGTTTTTAATGATGCTACTGGAGTCAATCTATTGAACAGCTGGCTTATTTTCTCAATGTCAGAAGATAATTGTTATATAGCCTTTTTCTTTAATGCTGTTCCTTGCATAGATGCTTAAATCAAATTCTGATGAACAGATTAAAATCAAACCCTGTTTCCTTGCTGCTAAATAGTGAAATAATATTCTAATACTATGGTGCAAGAGCTAGAATATTAGTGGAATTAACTTCTGAATTGCTTTTTTTACTCCTATAAAACTGATTTTCATATTGCGGCATTACTCCATTTAATGTCTAGACATTGTTTTGTTGGCGCCAACCTAGATTCCAAAATAGATTAAAAGATAATAAATGGCTTAAAAAATTCATGTGATTTGTTTCTGTACAAGGCTGAAGCAACCAACTTCAGCCAGAAATGGAAAGTGGATAAAACATCTTGGCCTCCTCCTGAGGTCCCCAGTATCATAGGTGCTGGTCTTCAGCCAATTTGACTCACTCGATGTGATATCAAGAAGCGGCTGAGTACACAGGATACGTAATGGGCTATGCACCCCAACAACATCCATTTGTAGCGCGGAAGACTTCTGCTCCAGAACAATCTGCACCCATAGCCAAGCTGTTGCAGTACAGCTACAATACAGGCATCGACCTGAGAATGTGGAAAATTGCCAGCTATGTCTACTCATCAGGCCAGGACAAATCTAATCAGACTAATTGTTACCTCATCAGTCTGATCTGAACCATCAGCAAAGTGATGGGAGCTGTTGCCAACAAGTGCTATGCTCACCAAGAACCTCCTCAACAATGGCCAGTTCAGGCTGTGTCCTGACAACACAACTCCAGACTTAATTACGGTCCTCAGCCCAAGAGCTGAAATCCAGAGGGTGTGTGAGAGTGAATGCCCTTGATATCAAGGCAGCATTTTACCGACTGTGGCATCAAGGAATTATAGTAAAATTGAAGTCAATGGAAATCAGAGGAATCTCCTCACTGCTTGGTGTCATACCTAGCACAAAGGTTGTGGTTGCTGAAAGCCAATCAACTCAGCCCCAAGACATCGCTGCAGAAGACCATCAGGGCAGTGTCTTAATCTCAAACATCTTCAGCATCTTTATCAATACGCTTCATTCCATCATACTGTCAAAAGTGGGAATGTGTGCTGATGGTTGCATTACGTTCAGATCCATTCAAAATTCCTCAGCTAATGAGGTAGTCTATACCCACATACAGTAAGACCTGGACAACGTTTTGGCTTGTACTAATAAGTGACAAGTAAATTCGTGCCACACAAATGTCAGACAATGACCATTTCCAACAAGAAAGAGTCTAACTATCTCTGCCTGACATTCGGTGGCATTATCTTTGCTGCAATCCCCAGTATTAATATCCTGGGTGTTACTATTGTCTAGGTATCTAACTGGCCCAACCATGTAAATACAATGGCTACAAGAGTAGATCAGGGATTGGGAATTCTGCAGCAAGTAACTTACCTCCTGACTCCCCAAATCCTGTATACCTTCTACAAGGCACAAGTCAAGAGTTTGAAGGAATAATACCAATTTTCTTGAATGAGTGCAGCTCCAACAACGCTTAGGGAGATTGACACCATCCAGGACAAGGCAGTCCACTTGATTGGCACCCCATCCACCACCTTTTTTAATTCATTCAAGAGATGTGGGCTTTGCTGGCTGGGCCAGCATTTATTGCCTATCCCTAGTTGCCCTTGAGAAGGTTTTGGAGAGCTGCCTTTGTGAACTGCTGTAATCCATGTGGTGTAGGTACACCCATAGTGCTATTAGGAAGGGAGTTCCAGGAATTTGACCCATCGACAGTGAAGGAATGGTGAAATATTTCCAAGTCAGGATAGTGAGACTGTACCATCTTCAAAATGCACTGTAGCAACTCACAAGGCTCCTTCAATGGCACAGTGGCCTCTATCACCAGGAAGGACAAGGGCGGGAGGTGCATGGGACCACCATTAGTTGCAGACTACCCTTCAAGCCTCACACCATTCTGACGTGAACATATATTACCATTCCTTAACAGTTTTTGGGTCAAAATACCGGAATTCCCTCCCTAAAAGCAATACAAGTGCATGTGCACAGCTGTTCAAGTAGGCAATTCACTACCATCATCTCAAGGGCAATTATGGATAGGCAATATCACCCAGTAACACTTACATCCTGTGAACAAAAAATAAACTGTAGTGTTGAAAAATACTGCTAGAATGCTGCATGCTAGAAACTACTAGTGTTCCTTTGTGGACATAAGGAACATAAAAGCACTTTGCCACTTTTTTCAACTAAACAAAATAGGTGACAGCCATTCCCTGGTTCGCTCCCCGTGGCAATACCTTGAGCAATCAGAGTCAACCTGCCTGGTTTGAATTTAAACAAAGCTTGGCAGTTAACTGTCAGTTATCAGTTAACTGGTGCTTTCTCCATGGCAACACCTCTACCAATCAGAGCCCACTTGCTAACCAATCAGCATTCTCTTCTCATGTAGTATACATTATTCTTCCCTTTACAATTTGGTATTCTTGCAAATTATCCTGGCGAGTGCAAGACAAAAAGCTTTGACAACATGTGTCTTTTTTCAGCAGTACTTAAGCTCTGTACTACCAAAATACTGTATATTAATTTTATCGAGATTCTGCAGTATAGATTTTATATAGGGTCCTAAGGCTTTGCCTTCGCTATCATATGCAGATGAGATTGCTGCAAAAGCTTTATTTCAAAAATCATTTTAAAAAGAGGGTAGAGGTCAATAATTATTTTTATGTTTCCCTGAAACAATTGGTTAAATAACTACAAAGTGTCAACACATGTCTAATTGTGGCTATGAACAAGCTGCCATAATGCTAGTAAACAACATTAGGAATCACATGCCAGTTGGAAACAATAGTGTGACTACAAGAATCTTATCGGCTGGCAGTGTTTCATTTTTTATTGGTGCTTTCTGAACCAATTATTTTAAAGTTTCTTCCTCATTGTTAGTCTAGAATTTGTTCACATGCCCTCAGTTTAATATTGTTACAATATAAAATGGTCACCAACATATTTATTTGGGAGACTCAAACATTGAATCATTAATAAGTTAAACATTAAACCCAAAACATTGAGTCTTCAGTGGACGATCTATAAATGTGGACAGCATGCAAGAAACTTACAGCTGCGATAAAAAATAAGAACTTACCCTATACTTTCATGAGTATTTACCTACTATGTTGAGTAGAATCAAAAATAAAATCATACAGCACAGAAGGAGATAATTTCACCCATTGTTTCTGTGCTGGTAATTTGAAAAAGGTATCCAAATGTTCTGGGTCTTTCTCTAAAATCCCACAATTTTCTGTTTCTCAAATACATAGCCAGTTTCCTTTGAACATTCTGATTAAATCTCCTTCCACCAACGCTACTGGCAGTGCATTCAAGACCCTAACAACTCACTGGAGAAAAATCCCCTCATGTTCCCCTGCCCCCGGATTTTTTTTTCTTATCTTAAAATTGTGTCCTGGAATCAGTTTTTCCTATTTACTCCCCAGAAGCTCCATCATTTTCAAAACCTGCATCAAATCCTCCCTTAACCTTCTTTGCGATAAGAACAATCCCAGCTTCTCTAGTCTATTCACATAACTGAAACCCCTCATGCCTGGTACCATTCTGGTAAATGTCTTCTTCAAGATCTTGACATTCTTCTTCAAGGGCAGTGCCAAGAATGTTCATACAATACCCTAGCTGTGACTTAACCAGTGATTTCCAATGGTTTACCATATAGCACTCAATAAAAGTATCCCACATATGGAAATGTTGATGGCCAGTCGTAGTTCTTCAGAATGTTCCAATTCCCATTGAGCCCATTAACTTTTAGAAAGATATTTGAATTTCAAGTGGCTGATTGGAAGGATCACATGATATGATTTCAAGTTTTAAGACTTTTACTGTAATAAACAAAATAAAAGCAACCTTGTCTAATCACTATTTAGTAGGCCACTTATACTCTGAATGACAGAAAAGATTCCCTTTTAACTTTTAAAATTACAGAAAAACCCTGCTCTACAATTATACTTTCCCCTCTCCCTTAAATGCACATTTCTTTCTCCAGGAACCAGTCCAAAGCTATTCTCATCTCCTCGTGGCTTTCTGTTTTACTTTTCCAGCGGAATAACTTCTAATCCCTAAACTTAATCTCACAGTGAGGGTTACACGAGAGATCCCTCCTTCTAGCTAAAGTTAGGTTCATCTTCCAGCCTCATTTAAATTCTCATGAAGTTGGTCTCTTAAGTCCAAGTGCAAGCTCGCATCTTCATTCCACATGGTGGACCAAAGGGACTGGTTGCCTCTATCTCTTTTTGTGCTTTCTCTTGCTCAGGTTTTTGTGGAGTGATCTGTCTCTGAGGTTCAGGGATATCTTAAGAAAAACTCTGCTACCTGATACTACAATGCTGTGTAGTTTGCTGTGGACTCTTCCCCTCTCAAAACCCATCACCATAGTAATATGAATCACATGGGTCCTATGCCCAGGTAGAAATGCTAACTGGCTTTCCTCCAGACTTCCAACTCCATTCTATCTTGGAAATTATAACCATTTACAAATCTTGACAATCCTAATAGCTCCCTGTGACTTGGGGATGAACAGTCTACTCACCATCAGTACAGCTGCTCCGGTCATTGTTTACAACTTTGGCCCCCTTTAATTTTAAACAACCCAGCCATCTAAGCTTGTCAGGCAGAATTCAGAGCAGGCCAGATAGCCCCCTTCATTCCTCCATTTTGCTCTATATTAAAGAGACAGTCCCAAAACATAACAACCTTACAAACTTAATATTTGTAACAAGAACTTCTAGAAGTTTGCCTTGTTTTTATTTTTGATACAACATTGCAATTTTACAGAAAGCACTTAAGTCTTCCTGCCAGTCACTTTCACTCTGTACGCAAATCATTTCCAGAATTAATCCAGTATTACTAGTGTGTTTACTGTGATCCTGCTAGAGGCCAAATGAAGACAACAGTTTGTTTATTATGATAGATACAACAAAGTTATTGGAGCAACAAGTCAAACTCCCATGACACTATAACAAGTAACAATTAAGTGCAGGCTAAAGATTAAACATGCTAGAGGTCGCAGATAATCTGATTTGTACACACATTTGGAATTATGTTTCCATTTTAAAGTTCATTTTTGTATAATACTTTATTTAGAAATAAAGCAAAATTAATAGAAATTTGAGATGGAGGAAAGCACAGTTGATTGGATGATGGGAGATTCTCTTCAGTAGTGTCAGAGCAGTTTGATGATGAGGCCATCTAACAGTGGCCAGGATTTTCCGTGCCTGTTTGCAGCAGGCATGCCAAGCAGAAGTGGAAAATATTGAGAAGGCCACAAATCGGTTTTCCGTCGTTGTGAAACCAGTTTGTGGTTGTCCACTCCACCAGTCAATGGCAGGCTGTGTTTCCCACCGTGGCACATCGGGACGTCATTCTAATACATTTGCATCTCATTACAAAGCCTGCTCACAGGAATCATTCCCCCAGGCTGGATCATCAGCCACATCGGTGTTCGATTAAAATGGTGTGTTTCACAACAGGATATAACTGACATGCAACTAGCGACCTGCGTTTGGCTTGTCAGTTCGAGGCTAGTTCGCTTATCTTGCACCTGAGAAATCAGCACCATTTTGCAGGCAGCACCACTTCACTTTCAGAGCGGTGACACAGGCAAGCCCCTACCTGCCAGACCTGCTGCAGGGTTAGGGTTGTACTGAGGAAGGGGTGGAGCAGGGGTAGGAACTGGCCTGAGGCATGGGAAGGGCTACAGGATTCAGACTGCACTGGGGAAGGGGGAACTAACCTGGGGCATGGGAAGGACTCCAAGGTTAGGGCTGCACTAAGGAAAGGAGGCAAGTTGCCTCAGGCAGGAGAAGAAGCTGCAGGGATAGGCCTCTACTGGGGGTTATGAGTGAGGAAGGTTGCACTGAAACATATCATGGTGGGGGGTGGGGGGTGGAGGGTTCGGGGAGGTGGTGGAAAGTTGAACAGTGTAAGAGGCCTGAAAGTAGGGATGGGTGACGTCCAAATGGGCCATAGGCACATCCATTTCAAAATGTTCAGGGGCTAACAAAAAGACATGCAGCAGAAGCATGACAGGATCAATGAATACATGGGGTGGATAGGGAGGCCTGTGATGGAGGGAAACCTGAACATGAAGCCCCTCTGGGACAATGGGAGGGGTTTCGTACTTACACAGGGAGGCTGCAAGCTGATCTGGCAGTGAAAGTTCAGCACCACTATCTTCCAATTCGCAGTGATGGTGCGGTGCAAAATAAAAATGAGGAGATCTGCTGGTGAGGGCTCTGTGGGCAGATTGGAGGGCAGGTGCATGAACTGTCTTGGGGGTGAGGGTGTGGCACTGATTACATTGGCACATAACAGAACTGTGCATTTCCAACTGAGGAGAGAGGCACAGCTGAGACACTTAAGGAGCCTTTCAATGACAGTGCAGAGAATCAGGAAAGTGAACCAATTCATGTGAGACTAATCCTGCGAAATGGAACTAGTCAATCTCCTTGTTTTAATCCCTTGTTCGCAGTGCGGAACTACGAACTCTGTGTAATGTCAATAGTGAATCAGATATTTCTTGGGCAAGGCAACCGATGACATTCCACTGCTGTAAGTCCATTTGGAGATAATTGAGTTGTCTGTTGTGCATTCTTCCAAATCATCCGGCACTCTCAGTTAGGGGTCCGGGGCTGCATTTATCCTCAGCTTAATATGGATGAGAACCACCTGAGCATGACCACACCAACACTTGGCTGCCAGACATTAAAATGCCTCCACTTTAACATAGGCGTTGTGTCCTCATGGCCAACCCTGGCCCTTTCCAAATCCAAAATGCACATACACCATGAAGTCCTCAAGTGCACACGTCATTGCAAATAAAGAGCATACTTCAGCTTCAGTACATCCTCACTCCAATCCCATTGCTCATCTACACATTGTCTAAAGCAACCATATGCACTTCCAGAGATTGCTCAAAGCCTCTACTGACCGCTAGGAAACACCATTTGAATTAGCATCAGTGACCTTGGTGAGTGCTCAAATGAGGGGACACACAGTGCTGCATCCCTAGTTTGTGAGGAGAGCTGTGTCCCCACAAGACACATGTCCACAGGGTGAGAAAAGCACAAGGGTGGATGTTTGAGTGCCAGGACAAAAATGTGGCTGAGAGGCTGAGTTTCACCACCTTGAGGTGGCAAGCTGCCCTCACTTAATGGTGAGCTCTAAAAGTGGAAAATGTGGTTGTCTGACAGCAGCACACACAAGCTCTGAGTATGGGTTCTTAGCATGGAAACCCTGCTGCGAGCACATAGAATTGCATGATATATGACCCTTCTCCATGCGTGAACACATCTCTCCTTGTACACTGCACTTTCATCTTTCAAGAATGCAGACGAATTAGGAGAACACACCTGCCTCAATCTACACAGCCAAAAATAGACATGACGTGACCCTGCAAAGCATGTGAACGAGGTTCCTTCCTCAAGCACACTTAACATTAAGGTTGAGACATCACTGATGTCAAGAATGATCTGGAAAAGGCCCAAACACTGTGGTGATATGGAAGCACACTACTTTGACGAGAGGCCCACGATAGCAACATCTGCGGCAAGTAGGGGGAGGGACCTGATTGACAGCTAAACAGTTCATAATAAAAAGGAGTCATTCACAAGAACAGATGTGAAATGGATGTGACTCTGTTTAAACTTGTGTGCATTATATACATGTTATGGACACCCATGCCACTATTGTGCTCCCAGATCTTTGTAACTTTTGTAACCCTACCACTACATCTTGGCGAACATCCACAGCAAAGGTGTGGGCAGCCTGCTGACTGTGACGCTTTGTTGCCTGTGATGACCTTGGCGGGCGTCCTCTGGCGGGCTGAGACCTGGAGGGCCTACTTTGCATGACCTATTGTGGGGCAGATGCACCCTCATCGACCTGTGTTGCTGAAGGTGGTAGGGTCACAGAAAATGGGTGGGGTTTGGATGGGCTGGAGAGTCCCGGAATCACCTGGGTGGAGAAAGCAAAAAATACAGAAATGGAAAAAAAAAAAACACATTTTAAATGTGATTTATTTTGAACATTCAACAACAATTAAAACCTGAAGGAATGAGACACATATTTATAATAGTTAACTTATGGCACCAGAGAGGTTAACTGGAAAGGAATGAGATTCCCTACTTATAATAGTTCATTTTCAGTGTCAGAAAAGTTAATTGGCAGAAATTAACACATAGCAAATTGTTAAAAGGGTACTTCTGCTAGTAATTACTTAATCTCCTGGAGTGGATTTAGTTCATGTCTATTGTGCAAATACAGCCACTTCATGGCATTTAAGTCATGTCAAAGGTGAGGCAGACAGAAAAAGAGGATGGCAGCATTGATTCCCTCTAAACATGGCCCATTATTAAGTGAGGGGGTAGTCAAGGAACCAAGAAATGCCTGCCATCTTATGCAAAATACATGGGATGGGCTTTAACAACCATACTCATGCATTCTTAAATGAATCATGTTCCTTTTGTCTCATGACAATGAAGAGATATTTTGCCTTGATCCTTTAATCACCTTATTCTTTCTACTCTGAATCCCATGAAAAACAGGGATTAAAACTGAATTAATGGAGAGCCGCGGCATTAGCAATTAAATGGATTTAATGAAGGGGTGACAATGGTGCATTGCTTTGTGGAACATTAGTTGCACATCATTAAAAACATTATTGTTGGTTTCATAACAATGACTGAAAATTGACATAAAATAGATTTGGTCAGCCAAATAATGACAAGGATGGCTGCTATGGGAAATACACATATCTATTTTTTAGTGCAGAGCAAACCTCTAGTCAATGGACATTGTTGTAATAAGTAGGTTGAGCTGCATTTGCTCATGTGATACCTCACCTGGGAGTACTAACAATGCTGCCAAAAAATGACAAGATATTTAAAACTCCAGACCAGAACAATCTCTGATCTTGATATGCATAAATTTCACCCCCCCCCCAATTTATTTTATAAAAATCTAATTAAGTTCTATCCCTTGGAGTTCTTCAAGGCATTATTTTATCTATTTATTTCAAGGCAGAAAGCTGTTTCACACCACTGACTATTAATGAGCCCATTTACATTTATTTATTAATACATTTTCTGTTGAAGCATAGAAAGAAATGGGTTCACTTGCCATTAGAAATTCACAAGGCACTTTCTCAGTTGTATCATTTAAACAAAAACACAAAGCACTGAGACCTTTTTGGCCTTACTAGGTCACGTGCAAGTCTACATTTATTTACATGCATTGCAATTTCAAGAGAAGACAAGGATGCAGCAAGAACTGCATTGCTGTAAAATACAGAGAGCTTTACCAACAATTTTATCTGCTGGTTAGCAGTGAAATCGAACTATGAAATGTTCGACTGTCACAGTTCCAATTACTAGCAGCTGAGAGTATGACTCAAATTTGGGTGCTTTAATGAAATACAATATCAGGGGTATTTTTCAGAGTGGATCATGTCAGAATGGGGCTATATTTAGATGGCCAAAGAAACTGCAATGCAAAAAGTGGCTCCCAAGATTGGATGCTAAGATGGCAAAGAAGGACTGTCTGATTAAAGTTCACTGTAAAGACCAAGTTCAGAGCTTCAACATCTTTAAAGCATGTGCTAACAACCCTGGTTCAGCAGCTGATGATGAACTTTGTCTCTGAAAGACACACAAGGATCAATGATCTAAATAACATTATTGTGTGGGAGAGATTTTGAGATTTGATTGTTATTTGTCTTTCAAGTGTGGCGAAGGGCAGTGGGAGGTTATCAATTTAAAAGCTGTGTGTTATCTAAAATGAGAACAAGTTATTGCACCTGAGAAATATTTTGAAGCCAAAGCATGCTTCACTGAGGGCGGTTGCAATAAATGGATGATTATAATCATTCAATATATTTTCTGGTTCAAAATCTTCCAATCTACCTACACGCTACTTTATAATGTAACAGCTGAAAAATTTGTGAATAGTGTATCTACATTTCTTTGATGTTCTTCTGTGGCCTTGATGTTCTTGACAGCTATTGAATTTATTGTCATTGTATTTGGATTTATTTCTCTATGCTGAATCAACAGTGTTACTATTCACCAAGTTTCGGAAATATACAAGTCTGGAGCTTGCAGAACTTGTAGGTATTCCACACATTAGATAAAACCATAATTGCCACAACCCTCCGCCTTTACTCGGAAATACATTTTACATTTACAATTACAATTTTCTCAACATAGCAAGTTATTTGCACTAGTTTATAATTTACAAATTCAGTATTTCTGGGGGTTTCCTTAGGTGTGTAGAACGTCACAGTTCTACAACTTCAGATGCTTTGTCAGGAGCCTCCTTCTCTGGAGTTGTCTGAACATCAGGTTCTTCGGCGGCACCTGTAGATACATCAGACACTTCAGACACTTCAGATACATCAGACATGTCTGTACTAGATTGAGTTATCTCAATAGGAAACATTGACCCAGTCGTGAAAACTGGCAGCATCTTTTCTTGGTGATTTGTTTCTCTCTTCCTTAGGTGATTGTGCGAAGGATCCCTCTTGGTTAAGTCTGAAGGCCCCTTAGCGCATCTCAGAGAATGCTGGCCACAACTAGTTGGCCAGAGATTAGTGTGCTGCATGGTTGTATGCCTCGGCCTTTCGCCTTTACATGGTAAGATAGAGGTCCAGTCACTGCACCTATTTCATCTGGTAACTTCATTTGGTCCTTCTCCAAAGTTCTTTACATATACCGTCTCTCCCATGATAAATTTCCTCTCATGGCTATGCCAGTCATGTCTAGATTTCTGGCTTCTTTGACTCCTTTCCACTGTCCCCCCTAAATTCAGCATTCTTAAGCTCAGTCTCATCCTGAGACAGCGTCCCATCAATAACTCCGCAGGTGTGACACCTGTTGCTGTGTGAAGGGTAGTCCTATAATGAAAAGAAAGCATGCCAGCTTGGTAGCTAAAGAATCTCAAGTTAACTTTTTCATGCCTGACTTGAATGTTTGAACCACTCTTTCAGCCAGTCCATTTGAGGAAGGGTGGTATGTTGAAATTTTTACATGGCTGATACAATTGAGGCTGATAAAACATCAAAATCCAGTACTCGTAAATGCGATCCCATATGGTCAATGTGTAACCGTACTCATGGCCTTCCAGGCCACTCCCAAGGGTGTAACGGAGCTGTTGAAGGTAACTTTTGGAATTGCTGATGCTGCACACAATTCTTCACTAAACTCTCTATTTCTCCATCCATCCCAGGCCACCAAAGATAGCTGCGTGCTATGGTCTTCATTCGGGAAATTCCTGGATGTGCACTGTGTAGTTCAATTAACTATGACTCTCTTCCCTTTGGAGGTACTATCACTCATGCTTCCCACAATAAGGTACTATCCTGGCTGGTTATTTCATGTCTTCTGTTGAAGTCTGGTTTCATTTTATCAGTTACAGGCTCTTGTGACCAACCATGAAGCACTTGTTCTCATACTTTAGATAAGATTGGGTCCCGACATGTCAAGTTTCTGACCTGTCTAGCAAATATCGGCGAGGCATCTAAGAAATTTCTTGTGGAACTGGGACATCCTCATCGTTTTCTTGTAAAGGCAAACAACCCAGTGCATCGATGTTTGCAGTTTGATTTCCAGGTCTGTGTACAGAGGTATACTCATTTGCTGTCAGGATTCTTGCCTAGGCTAGGGGTGGTATAGCCTTGTCCTCGCTGAACAATCCTAGCAATGGCTTGTGTTGTGAAACTATAGTAAAATGGCAGCCGTGTTTGTACTGGCAAACTTTCTTGACACCAAACATGATGGATAAGTCTTCTTTTTCTATCTGCAAGTATCCCTTTTCTGCTGTGGTGAGCGTTCTTGATACATAACCTATTGGGTGTTCTGTGCCATCGTCCATCTGGTGGGAGAGCATTTCTCCCACTCCATAACGGGACGCATCACATGTCAACAACACTAATTCTTTTGTCTGGTCATAATGCACCAATAGATTAGATGAGTGCAACAATTGTTTCAACTTTATGAAAGGTTCTTTCTGAGGTGCCTCCCAAAACTAACGTTAGTTCTTCTTGAGTAGATAATGCAGGGGGGCAGTACTGTAAACAAATTGGGTAAGAACCACCCATTAAATTGATCATCCCTATGAATGACTTGAGCTCTGAGGTGTCCTTTGGCACCAAGTGCCTCTCTTACGGCTCTCATTTTTTCCTCAACCAAGTGGAGGTCTTGTGGATGTACCCGGTGACCCAAACAGATTACCCCCCTTGTTTGGAATGTACACTTTTCTTTTTTTAAATGCACTTCAGCCTGCAAGAAATATTTTAAAACTTCTTCTAAGTTCACCAAATATTCTTCATCAGTGAGCCCTGTCACCAGAACAACATCTAAATAAACTACAACATGGGGCAGCCCCTGCAGTAAACTTTTTATTGATCTCTGGATTATGGTGCAAGCTGAGGGGATGCCGAAAGGCAAATGGGTATATTGGTACTACCCTTTGTGGCCATTAATTATGACAAATTCCTGGGAGACCTTCTGTAACTCTAATTGCTGATAAGCATGACCCATATCAAGCTTTGTGCAGGCGGTTCCTACCTACCTGCTTGGCATGCAGGTTTTCGATTTTTAGAATGGGGTATCTGTCCAGCTTAGCTACTTTATTAACCGTCAACTTGTAGTCTCCACAAATTCAGCCACTTTGGTCGGGTTAAGAGTGGGAACGATTAGCTCTGCCCTTTCTGAGAACTGCAGAGGTTGTATAATGCCCAGTTCTCTAATCTGTCCAGTTCAGTGTCGACCATTTCCTGCAGTGAGTAAGGTATTGGTCTCACCTTCTTGATCGGGGGGTTGCCTCTGGATCCATGTAAATTTTTGCTTGTAGCCCCTGGATCTTCCCGGGTTCGTCCTTGAAGACTGTGGCGTATTTTTGTAGTAGCTCTGGTGGCCCACTTGCTCTTTGCTGGAAAATTTCAGCCCATTCTAACTTAATTTTCTTTAGCCAGTTTCGCCTCAGGAGGCTTGGCCCTTCACCTGCTATCACCATCAAGGTTAGTTTTACCGATAGGCTTCCATAATGGACAGTAACTCTTCTTATGCCTTTGATTCTGATGTTTTCATCATTGTATGTCTTTAATTTGGCATAAATTTCTTCTAAATCTAATTGATATTCCCCATTATTCAGATATCTGAAGGTGTGTTTGCCAATTACTGTAGTGGACGCTCCTGTGTCCACTTCCATTCTAACAGGTCTGCCATTTATGTTCACGATTACATATATTGGTTCTGTCTTTCCAACCTTCAAATTAAACAACAAATAAACATCTGAAACAAAAACAAAAATAGCTGGAAAGACTCAGCAGGTCTGACAGCATCTGCAGAGAGGAACACAATTGACATTTCGAATCCGTATGACTCTTCATCAGAACTAAGGAAAAATAGAAATTAGATGAAAAATAAGCTGGTTGTGGTGGGTGGGGCAGGTAGAGCTGGATAGAGGGCCAGTGATAGGTGGAGGCAAAGAAGAGGTTGCCAAAAATGTCATAGACAAAAGGACAAAGGGGTGTTGACGGTGATGACATTAGCTATAGAATGTGCTAATGGTAACATTAAGGGTAGAAAGCAGGACAAGCAAGTGACAGATAGCCCTAGTGGAAGTGGGATAGGGGGAAGGGATCGAAATGGACTAAAAGGTGGAGATAAAACAATGAATGTAAATACATGTAAAAATAATAGAAATAGTGGGAAAAGAAAAATATATATTAAAATATATGTAAATATATATATATAAAAATATATAAATTATTGGGAAAAGGAGGATCAGAAAGGGGGTGGGGATGGAGGAGACAGCTCATGATCTGAAGTTGTTGAACTCAATGTTAAGTCCGGAAGGCTGTAAAGTGCCTAGTCGAAAGATGAGGTGCTGTTCCTTCAGTTTGCGTGGAGCTTCACTGGAACAATGCAGCAGGCCAAGGACGGACATGTGGGCTTGAGAGCAGAGTGGTGTATTGAGATGAAATGGCAAGCCACAGGGAGATTTGGGTGGTGCTTGCGGACAGACCGAAGGTGTTCCACAAAGTAGTCACCCAGTCTGCGTTTGGTCTCTCCAATGTAGAGGAGACCGCATTGGGAGCAGCGAATGCAGTAGTCTAAATTGAAGGAAGTGCAAATGAAGCGCTGCTTCACTTGAAAGGACTGTTTGGGCCCTTGGACAGTGAGGAGGGGGAAGTAAAGGGACAGGTGTTGCATCTTCTGTGGTTGCATGGGAAGGTGCCATGGAACAGGTTTGCGATGTAGGGGGTGATGGAGGAGTGGACCAGGGTGTCCCGGAGGGAACAGTCCCTATGGAATGCTGACAGGGGAGTGAAGGAAAGATGTGTTTGGTGGTGGCATCATGCTGGAGTTGGCAGAAATGGCAGAGGATGATCCTTTGAATGTGGAGGCTGGTGGGGTGATAAGTGAGGACAGGGGGGATCCTATCATGTTTCTAGGAGTTAGAGGAAGGTGTGAGGGCGGATGCGCGGGAGATGGGCTGAACATGGTTGAGGGCCCTGTCAACCACCGTGGGTGGAAAACCTCGGTTAACGAAGAAAGAAGAGATGTAAGAGGTACTGCTTTTGAAGGTAGCATCATCAGAGTAGGTGCGAAGGAAGTGAAGGAACTGAGAGAATGGGATGGAGCCCTTATAGGAAGCAGGATGTGAGGAGCTGCAGTCAAGGTAGCTGTGGGAGTCGGTAGGCTTGTAATAAATATTGATGGACAGTCTATCACCAGACATTGAGACAAAGAGCTCAAGGAAGGGAAGGGAAGTGTCACTGATGGACCATGTGAAAATGATGGAGGGGTGGAAATTGGAGGCAAAAAATAACAAAAGTTTTCCAGGTCCAGACGAGGGCGTGAAGCAGAGAAAGAGCTGTGGGAGGGTGCCTGAGTAGGACTGGAACAAGGAATGTTCCACCACCCCATAAAGAGACAGGCTTAATTGGGGTCCATGCAGGTACCCATGGCCACACCTTTTATTTGAAGGAAGTGAGATGAGTTTAAAGAGAAATTGTTCAGTGAGAGAACAAGTTCAGCCAGACGGAGGAGAGTGGTGGTGGACGGGGATTGTTTGGGCCTCTGTTCGAGGAAGAAGCGGAAAGCCCTCAGACCATCATGGTGAGGGATGGAGATGTAGAGGGATTGGATGCCCATGGTGAAGAAGAGGCGGTTGGGCTCAGGGAACTGGAAATTGTTGATATGATGTAGGGTGTCAGAGAAATCACGGATATAGGTGGGAAGAGACTGGACAAGGGGAGAGAGAATGGAGTCAAGCTAGTAAGAAATGAGTTCCGTAGGGCAGGAACAGGCTAAATATCTGAACTTGTTGCTTCAGGCATTTCTACATTATGGATCTCACTGTTTTTTTAAACTTTGTTTGAGAATCTGCCTGATTCTTTCCTTGCACTGTCTCATTATGTGTCCATTTCGATGAGAATAAAAATATTTGATTTTTTTAAACTGCCATTCATTATAAGACTGCTTGTTTCCACCTCTGCTGCAATTATTCCTCGTTTTCATTGCTAAGTTTCTTCTTTTTATTTTCCTGCTAGCGGTGGCTATTTCATGCTTCTTGGCAGAGTCTTCCATTTTAGCTCCCTTGTTGGCTGGGTTTTCCTTCCCATCATGGAAGACGGTGCCATTTTGACCTCCCTGTATGGCTTTTGAATCCATTACTGCACTTTCCATGTCCAGTGCTACCTCTTGCGCCTTCTTAAAATCCAAATTTGTTTCGGGCAGTAATTTTTTTGTGAATCATGACATCATTCACACCGCACAATAAACAATCTCTGAGCATACCATTTAAAGATGTGCCAAACTCACAACATTCTGTTAACTGTTCCAAACTTGTCATATAACAAGCAGCAGTCACCCCTCGGGTCTCTATTGCTCAAATTAAACTTGAGCCATTCTATTTTAGCTGGTAATGACCCTTCACAAGATCCACCAATTCATCAAAATTTTTTGAATCTGGGCACTGACTGCCATCAAACTTTGAATTAAGCCATAGCCTTTACTCCCACATGTAGCTCAGAGGATCACTCGCCTCTTTTTTTCCCCCATAATCTCGTTCACTTGGAATATAATGAGATTCAATATAATGAGGCCAATCATCCATGGCTGGATCAAAACAATCAATTCTTCTGAATTGAGGTGTTCTATGAGGGTATTGCTTCGACGATTTGAACAGATCTTCTACATAAAATTACTATGCGAGGTACAGCCGGGTTTCATTTCTCTTGGCTTTATTTTCTGTTCACTTATTTTAATATCAACGCCAGTTTATTGTATCTTCGCTTTATCCTTGGATTATCCTCATTTTATCCCTGTTTTATCCTTGTTTTATCCTCATCACCAGTTTGTTGGGACTTGTGAATCCCAGTTGCATGCTTGTTGAGGAGTGACAAAGTTGGTACTATAGATAGAGTTGATCAGCAGATACTTCTCAGGTGGAAAATATTCTGTTTATTTTACAAGGTACTCAGCAGCTACTCATGTATGCTTTCACATCAAACTCTATCTCCATACTACTGACTGCTAACTACAGACTACTGAACACAGAGGCACCCATGCTACTCTTCTATTGGTTACACAAGATCATCTGATCTTCCTTTATAACATCCTTCTTAAAGGACACACATTAGATAAATTATCACACCTTCCTAATTGTTTACTGTACCTGCGTGATAACTTTCAGTAATTCATGTACAATAAGACCCAAATCCCTCTCAAAATCAACATTTCCTCGTCTTTCAGCTGTTAAAAAATATTCTCTTTTTCCACTCTTCCGACTGAAGCAGGTAACTTCACATTTATCCACTTCTATTCCATCTGCCACCTAATTAACTAATCACATGATTGATTATATCCCTTTGCAGCCTCTTACTGCAGTTATACAGGGCCTTGGTGAGACCATACCTGGAGTATTGCATGCAATTTTGGTCTCCCTATCTAAGAAAGGATATACTTGCCATAGAGGGAGTGCAGCGAATGTTCACTAGGCTGATGCCGGGGATGGCAGGACTGTTGTATGAGGAGAGATTGGTTCGACTGGGCCTGTATTCACTAGAGTTTAGAAGTTTAACATCCTTGTTGGCGGATTTGCCAGTGCTATTGGGAGGACTTTAAATTAATTCAGCAGGGGGAGGGGACACAGAATGTTAGCAGAATAGGGACACACCATAATATGTAAAACAATCAAGTCAGATGGAGTACAGCTACATTAAGTTTCAAGGGAGTAAGGCAAAGCTAGATGGCCTCAACTTTAATGCCAGGAGTATTACAGGTAAAATGGATGAGTTAAGGGTGAGAATTGACAAATGGAATTGTGATATAGTAGCCATCACTGAGACGTGGTTGAGGGAGGGGCAGGATTGGCAGCTCAACATTCCGGGATATAGAATCTTCAGGCGAGAGAGGGGAAGGGATGAAAGAGGAGGAGGCATTGCATTATTAGTTAAGGAGTCAGTTACTGCATTAAGGAGAGATGATATCTTGGAGGGGGCATCGAATGAAGCTTTGTGGGTAGAGCTTAGGAATAAAAAGGAGCAGCCACACTGTTAGCTGTTTATTATTATCAACCCCCAGATAGTCATCAGGAAATTTAAAAGCAAATATGAGCACAATTTGCGCAGGCGTGTAAAAACAATAACAATAGGGTAATTATATTAGGCGATTTCAACTTTCCCAACATTAATTGGGATAGACATAGTGTTAAGGCGTTGGATGGAGTGGATTTCTTGAAATGTGCACAGGAGAACTTTTTAGGTCAATATGTAGAGTGTCCAACAACAGACGGTGCATTGCTGGACCTAATTCTGGGGAATGAAGCCGAACAGGTGGCTGCCGTGGTGGTGGGGGAGCATTTTAGTGATAACGACCACAACATGGTACAATTTAAACTTGTTATGGACAAAGAAATAGACAAGTTGCAAAAAAATGTTTTGGATTGTGGGAGAGTGGATTTTAGTAAAATAAGGCAGGATCTGGCCAAGGTAGACTGGGGACAACTACTTGTGGGGAAATCTAGAGAGGAGCAGTGGGAGGCGTTCAAAAAGTAAATGGGGAGGGTACAGCTCAACATGTTCCCTCTAGGGTGATAGGAAGGAGTAACAAGCCCAGAGAGCCATGGATGACCAGAGATATTCAGGATACAACGAGAAGGAAAAGAGAGGCTTTTAGCAGGTAAAAGGGAAACAAATCAGCAGAGGCATTAGTGGAGTACAGAAACTGCAGGGTGGAGCTTAAGAAGGCAATTAGGAGAGCAAAGAGGGGATATGAGAAAACTTTGGCTGGTAAAATTAGGGAAAGTCCCAAGATATTCTATAAGTATATCAATGGAAAGAGGATAATCAGGGAAACAATAAGGCCCATAAGGAACCAAGGGGGCAATCTATGGGTGGAGGACATTATTAGAGTGTTGAACAAATATTTCACATCTGTCTTCACCCAAGAGAATGAGGATGAAGGCATGGAACTTGGGGAGAGAGACTGTGAGGTTCTTAAACAAATTGATATAGGGAGTGACAAGGTAGTGGAGGTGATGGCAGGCTTAAAAGTGGACAAATCTCCAGGTCCAGATGATTTGTGTCCCAGACTGTTGAGGGAGGCAAGGGAAGAGATCGCAGTGGCTCTGACTCACATTTTTAATTCCTCTCGGCCACGGGCGAGGTGCCAGTGGACTGGAGAACAGCTAATGTGGTTCCGCTATTTAAGAAGGGTTATAGAGATAAGCCAGGGAACTACAGGCCAGTGAGTTTCACGTCAGTGGTCGGGAAACAATTGGAGAAAATTCTGAAGGAGAGAATCTATCTCCACTTAGAGAGGCAAGGTTTGATCAGGGATCGCCAGCATGGCCTTGTCAGAGGGAGGTCATGCCTATTGAATTTGAATTTTTTGAGGAGGTGACCAGCTGTGTAAATGAGGATAGTGCAGTTGATGTAGTTTATATGGATTTCAGCAAAGCCTTTGACAAGGTCCCACATGAGAGACGTATAAAGAAGGCAAAGGCACATGGGATATGCCATTACAAAGGGTAATTTGATAAGGTGGATTCAAAATTGGCTTAGTTGTAGGAGGCAGAGGGTGATGACAGAAGAATGCTTTAGTGACTGAAAGCCAGTGTCCAGTGGTGTACCACAGGGATCTGTGCTGGGTCCGCTATTATTTGTCATTTATATAAACGACATAGATGACTATGTGGGGGGTAGGATTAGTAAGTTTGCGGATGACACAAAGATTTGCCGGCTGGTCCGGGTGGTTAACAGAGAGGTTAAGTGTCTTGGGCTATAGGAAGGTATAGACGGGATGGTCAAATGGCAGATGGAATTTAACCCTGAGAAATGTGAGGTGATACACTTTGGAAGGAGTAATTTGACAAGGAAGTATTCAACGAATGGCATGATACTAGGAAGTTCTGAGGAACAAAGGGACCTTGGCGTGTGTGTCTATAGATCTCTGAAGGCGGAGGGGCATGTTCATGGGGTGGTGAAAAAGTCATATGGGACACTTGCCTTTATCAATCGAGGCATAGATTACAAAAGTAGGGAGGTTATGTTGGAGTTGCATAGAACTTTGGTGAGGCTACAGCTGGAATACTGTGTGCAGTTCTGGTCACCACATTATAGGAAGGATGTGATTGCAGAGAAGATTCACCAGGATGTTGCCTGGGATGAAATATTTAAGTTATGAAGAGAGATTGGATAGAGTTGTGTTGTTTGTGTTGGAGCATAAAAGGTTGAAGGGCGACCCGATCGAGGTGTACAAGATTGAGGGGCATAGACAGGGTGGATAGGGAGCAACTGCTCCCCTTAGTTGAAGGGTCAGTCACAAGGGGACATAAGTTCAAGGTGAGGGTCAGGAGATTTATGAGGGATGTGAGGAAAAACATTTTTACCCAGAGGGTGGTGATTGTCTGGAATGCACTGCCTGGGAGAGTGGTGGAGGTGGGTTGCCTCACATTCTTTAAAAAGTACCTGGGTGAGCACTTGGCATGTCATAACATTCAAGGCTATGGGCCAAGTGCTGGTAAATGGGATTAGGTAGGTAGGTCAGGTGTTTCTCACGTTTCGATGCAGACTCGATGGGCCGAAGGGCCTCTTCTGCACTGTAATTTTGTGATTCTGTGAATGAGAGGCAACCTAATTGAAATGTATACAATTCTAACAGGACTAGACGTGCTGGATGCAGGGATGATGTTTCCCCTGGTTGGAGAGTCTAGAACCAGGGGCCACAGTCTCAGGATACGGGGCAGGCCATTTAGGACTGAGATAAGGAAAAATTTCTTCACTCAGAGGGTGGTCAACCTGTGGAATTCTCTACCACAGAATGCTGTGGAGGCTGTGTCACTGAGTATATTCAAGAAAGATATTGATAAATATTTGGATATTAGAGGCATCAAGGCATATGGAGTGAAAGCAGGAATATGGCATTGAGATAGACGATCAGCCATGATCATAATGAATGGTGGAGCAGGCTTGAAGGGCCAAGTGGCCTACTCCTGCTCCTAGTTTCTATGTTTCTATATTTCTCCCACAACTTACTTTTGCACTTAGCTTTGCATCATCATCATCAAATTTGAATTAATTGCACATGGTCCCTTTATCCAAGTCATTGATAAAAAATGTAAATACCTGAGGCCCAAGCACTGATTCCTTTAGAAACAATACGCCAACCTGTAAATTATTCCTACTCTTGGCTTTCTGTCCATTAATACACCCTAAATTATTGTTAATATACTACCCCAAATCCCCTGAGTCCTTATCTTATACATACACAACCTCTTGTGTGGCACCTCTTCAAATAGCCTCTGAAAATCCAGACATACTATACCACTGGTTTTCCTTTCCTACACTGTTAATTGTGTCCTCAAAAAACTCTAATAGGTTTGTTTAATACACTTTTCCCTTCAGAAAACTTGTTACATCACTCAATCCAGGAAAAAGGTCAGGGCCAGCAAAGGATACCCCAGGTTCTCTGCCTTACAGTGAATAAAGGTAGATAAATCCCCCAGGCCTGACATGATATTCCCTCGGACCTTGAGGGAGACTAGTGTAGAAATTGCAGGGGCTCTAGCAGAAATATTTAAAATGTCCTTAGCCACGGGTGAGGTGCCGGAGGATTGGAGGGTAGCTCATGTTGTTCCATTGTTTAAAAAAGGCTCCAAAAGTAAACCAGGTAATTACAGGCCAGTGAGCCTGACATCTGTAATAGGTAAATTATTGGAAGGTGTTCTGAGAGATCAGATATACAGTTACTTTGTCAGCCAAGGGCTGATTAGGGATAGTCAACATGGCTTTGTGCATGGTAGGTTGTGTTTAACGAACCTTGCAGAGTTTTTTGAGGATGTTACCAAGAAAGTAAATGAAGGAAAGGCTGTGGATGTTGTTTACATGGACTTTAGTAAGGCCTTTGACAAGGTCCCACATGAGAGGTTAGTTCAGAAGGTTCAGACACTTGGTATCCATGGAGAGGTTGTAAACTGGATTCAAAATTGGCTGTGTGGGAGAAGACAGAGAGTGGTAGTGGATGATTGGTTCTCAGACTGTGACTAGTGGTGTGCCTCAGGGATCTATGCTGGGACCATTGTTGTTTGTTGTCTATATCAATGATCTGGATGATAATGTGGTAAATTGGATCAGCAAGTTTGCTGATGACACTAAGATTGGAGGCGTTGTGGACAGCGAGGAAGGCTTTCAAAGCTTGCAGAGAGATCTGGACCAACTGGAAAAATGGGCCAGAAAATGGCAGATGGAATTTAATGCAGGAAAGTGTGTGGTGTTGCATTTTGGAAGGACAAACCAAGGTAGGACATAAACAGTAAATGGTAGGGCACTGAGGAGTGCGGAGGAACAAAGAGATCTGGGAGTTCAGATACATAATTCCCTGAAAGTGGCATCACAGGTAGACAGGGTTGTAAAGAAACTTTTTAGCATACTGGCTTTTGTAAGTCAAAGTATTGAGTATAGGAGTTGGGATGTTATGGTGAGTTTGTATAAGACATTGGTGAGGCCAGCTTTGGAGTATTGTGTGCAGTTCTGGTCGCCTAACTACAGGAAGGATATCAGTAAGATTGAAAGAGTGCAGAGAAAATTTACTAGGATGCTGCCGGGTCTTCAGGAGTTGAGTTGCAGGGAAAGATTAAACAAGTTAGGACTTTATTCCTTGGAGCGTAGAAGAATGAGGGGAGATTTGATTGAAGTTTACAAAATTATGAGGGGTATAGACAGAGTAAATGCGAGTAGGCTCTTTCCACTTAGATTAGGAGAGATAAACAAAAGAGGACATGGCTTTAGGGTGAAAGGGGAAAGGTTTAGGGGGAACATTAGGGGGAACTTCTTCACTCAGAGAGTGGTGAGAGTGTGGAACGAGCTGCCTTCTGATGTGGTAAATGCGGGCTCACTCTTAAGTTTTAAGAATAAATTGGATAGATACATGGTTGGGAGAGGTCTGGAGGGTTATGGACTGGGTGCAGGTCAATGGGACTAGTGGAATAATATTTCGGCACAGACTAGAAGGGCTAATGGCCTGTTTTTCTATGCTGTAGTGTTCTATGGTTCTATGGTTAGTGGAAATTTAACTGGCAAAGAAAAAGGCTGAATGGTGATATTGGCAGTCTGTTGATGCAGAATGACAGCATTGGGGCAGGATTTTCTGGCCCTGACACCAGAGGGCATCAACGCAGTTGGGGAAAGGAAAATTTAGAGAGCCATTAAAAGTCAACAGCACTCCAAATTTTTCTGTCCCACCCATGATGATGCCCACAGAGGGCGGGGCCGGAAAATCCTGGACTTGGTCTCTCACACCCACGCCACCTACAAGATAAAGGCCAGAATTTTACGCTTGGCATGCGGGCGCGCGCCCGACACACCTGAGCGTAGTATGACACGCGATGACATCGGGCATGCGCCCCGATGTCATCACACAGCCTCGCAATATTTCGGTAGGCGGCCAAGTGATGAAGATGGAGGCATGCCCACTATTAATTAACGGGCCACTTAAGGCCCTTAAGCCACCAATTATCTTGGAGTTTATGCAGCCCGTGCAATTTTCGGGGTGTCGAATGGGCGCAACAAGCAGGCGGGCTGGCCACATTTTCAAAAACCTCATCCACGGGTGGGATAAGCAGGGTGAGTGGGCTCGCTAATGTGAGTTGTTAGAATTTTAGATTACTTACTGCTGCTTGCTTGTGTGAACAGGGCATCCTCATTTCACTTCAGAGATGCTTTGACAGAAATAAGAGGCTTCAGTTCAGGACACCGGAGGAGTCATACCACTTGGGTCCTTCCAGGATCAGACAGCCTTCCCTTCCCCTGGGAATGGGGATTGTGGTCTCCACTGGAGGCACTTCTGAGGAGGAAGAGAAGGCCAGAATGGTGACGAGGCCAGGTGTCCCTGTTCAGCCTCTGAGGGAGCCACTTGTGGGAGGAGAGGTGCAGGCACAAGGGGCACAGGGCCAACAGGAAGTACAAGGTGGAAGGGGTCACAGAAGATGCCACTATCCTGCTGCTAGGGTTTACAGGCGGCGATGCAGCTACCTCAATATGTCTGGGGTGCAGTGCCGAAGGAGGCTCCACCTCTCAAGGGAGACAGTGACCTCCATCTGTCAGATGATTGGCCCTGAGATCAGATCCGACTGTGTGGGTGGACACGCCATGCCAGTGGCATTGTAGGTCACAGCGGCCCTCAACTTCTATCCCTCAGGCTCTTTCCAGGGGTCGGTGGGTGACCTTTATGGATTCTCCCAATCAGCTGTCCACATTTGTGTCAAGCTGATGACAGACGCTCTGTTCAGGAGTGCATTGAATTTCATTCACTCCCACACAAATGAGGTCAGCCAGAGGCTTCGCCGCCATTGCTGGCTTCCCCCGTGTCCAGGGTGCAATAGACTGTACACATGGCCATCAAGGCGCCAGCAGATGAGCCTGGTGCCTTCATCAACAGGAAGGACTTCCACTCCATGAACGTACAGATAGTGTGTGACCGTAGGATGTAGACTCTGCAAGTCTGAGCAATGGGCTCAGACAGCTCCCACAATGCTTACATCCTGAGACACTCTCAGGTGCCAAGGCTCTCCCGTGCTCCAGCCTGGCTGGATGGGTGGCTGCTGGGTGGCAAGGGCTAGTCCCTCAAAAGGTGGCTCATGACACCTCTCTGCCACCCAAGAACAGAGCCACGCCTCCACAAGTGGTGGAGAAAGCCATCGGTCTTCTCAAGATGTGCTTCTGATGCCTGGACCATTCAGGGGGTGCACTCCAGTAACCCCCAGATCATGTGTCACTGATAGTAGTTGCATGCTGAGCTCTCCACAATCCAGCACTGGAAAATGGGGATGCTTTCGAGGAAGAAGATGTTGATGCAGCTGCTCTTGCCCGCCTGCGTAAATTCGCGGTGTGGACAGGCATCCCGGCTGCCCCCACAAGCTCCCGCCGAGCCTGCCTGACCAGGGTAACGTTCTGGTCAAAGCTTTCTTCAGTTGGCTTCAGCACTTCATTAAACCTACCCCCTTGAAATTGTGTTTCAGCACTTTTAAAGTTCCAATACTGAATCTTATTGTTGCTTCTTAAGCTTTTGCCCCAATGTGACATTGATACATCAGAGGAGATCATACCTGCTGATGAACCAACATTGAAGGACACATGCACTGAAGGCACTGGCACATTGCAGCATGTGGCAAGTAAACACGAGTAGAGTAATGACAGGGACAGTTGAGGAAAGTCGATGTCAGAAGGCATCATCCTCCCCAAGCTTGGAACATCTGGACAGAGACATCCAGGGTTTAGTGAGAGGGAGGAACTGAAAGAAATCAGTATTAGTAGAGAAATGGTGCTGGGGAAATTGATGGGATTGAAGGCCGATAAATCCCCAGGGCCTGATAATCTACATCCTAGAGTATGTAAGGAAGTGGCCCTAGAAATAGTGGATGCATTGGTGGTCATTTCTGAGTTTCTATAGACTTTGGAACAGTTCCTTCAGATTGGAGGGTAGCTCATGTAACCCCACTATTTAAAAAGGGAGGTAGAGAGAAAACAGGGGATTATAGACAAGTCAGCCTGACATCGGTAGTGAGGAAAATTCTAGAGTCCATTGTAAAAGATTTAATAGCGGAGTACATGGAAAACAGTGGCAGAATTGGACAGAGTCAGCATGGGTTTATGAAAGGGAAATCATGCTTGACAAATCTACTGGAATTTTTCGAGGATACAACTAGTAGAGTTGATGAGGGGACGCCAGTGCATGTGGTTTTTTTTGGACTTTCAGAAGGCTTTCAATAAAGTCCCACATAAAAGATTGGCGTGTAAAATTAAAGTGCTTGGGATTGGGGGTAGTGTATTAAGATGGATAGAAAACTGGTTGGCAGACAGGAAGCAAAGAGTAGGAATAAACGGGTCTTTTTCTGAATGGCAGGCAGTGACTAGTGGGGTACCACAGGGATCAGTGCTGGGACCCCAGTTAGTCACAATATATATGTGATTTAGATAAGGGAACTAAATGTAATATCTACAAATTTGCAGATGAGACAAAGCTGGATGGGAGGCTGAGCTGTGAGGAGGATGCAGAGATGTTTCAGTGTGATTTGGACAAGCTGAGTGAGTAGGCAAATGCATGGCAGCTGCAATATAATGTGGATAAATGTGAGGCTATCCACTTTGGTGGCAAAAACAGGAAGGCAGATTATTATCTGAATGGCTATAAACTGAGAGAGGGGAATGTGCAATGAGACCTGGGTGTCCTCATACACCAGTCGCTGAAGGTAAGCATGCAGGTGCAGCAGGCAATAAAGAAGGCAAATGGTATGTTGGCCTACATAGCCAGAGGATTCCAGTACAGGAACAGGGATGTCTTGCTGCATTGTACAGGGCCTTGGTGAGACCACACCTGGAATATTGTGTGCAGTTTTGGTCTTATCTGAGGAAGGATGTACATGCTATAGAGGGAGTGCAGCGAAGGTTTACCCGACTGATTCCTGGGATGGCGAAACTGACATATGAGGAGAGATTGAGTCGATTAGGATTATATTCACTGGAGTTCAGAAGAATGAGGGGGGGATCTCACAGAAACCTATAAAATTCTAACAGGACTAGACAGGGTTGATGCAGGAAGGATGTTCCCGATGGTGGGGAGTCCAGAACCAGGGTTCACAGTCTGAGGATATGGGGTAGACCATTTAGGACTGAGATAAGGAGAAATTTATTCAACCAGAGAGTGGTAAGGCAGTGGAATTCATTGCCGCAGAAAGTAGTTGAGGCCATTGTATGTTTTCAAGAAGGAGTTAGATATAACTCTTGAGGTGAAAGGGATCAAAAGATATGGGGAGAAAGCGGGAGCAGGCTATTAATTTGGATGATCAGCCATGATCATAATGAATGGCGGAGCAGGTTTGACGTGCCGAATGGCCTACTCCTGCTCATAGTTTCTATGTTTCTCTGAATCTGGGGAACAATCAACTTAATAGTGAATTTGGCATGTCAGCACCAGCTCCTGGAGCTGCTGGTAATCCAGCCAAACATAATGTCCACAGCGACACTGAGAATGGAGGAATTAACCTTGGCCATTTGTGGACTGATGTCCAGGGCTTTTGGGACATTGAGCAACAGACTGCCTTTATGGAAGTTGTACCAGGCACACAAATGAGTTTCTGCAACCAAAATGCCAATTTTTGACAAGCAGCAGCTACCGACCACGGAATGCAATGCAATTTTCAATGACAGTGTAGGAGGTGTAAGTCGGGGTGAACAATAGTTTAACTTCAGCATCTTTCAAGAGTTTTTACAAAATGTTTACTGTACTAAGGTAGCAAGTTCAAGACGCCATTTTGTACAAACACTACTAACAAAGCCATTTTGTATTTTGTACTTTATAATAACTCATGTAATAATCAGTAATTACTGTATAATTAGTAACCAGCCAGAAACAGATGATTAAATAAGTATTGAGCCTCTATGTATAATTGAAGAATAATAATTAATCAAGGAGTTGTTAAGGCGCTGTAATATTCTAATTTTTGAAGTTTAAAATGTTAATTTGCTGCTTAAGCTTTGTCTGTGGGGAAGGGGAACAGTGAGATACCAAATGGAATATGGGCCTCATTTGTCCTTAGCCTTCTGAGGCAGGTGTGCGGAGAATGAATGAAGACTTGTATCAATACAGATAAGAGAAATATCATGAGCTGTCTCATTGTTTCACTCCATGGAGTAATGTATGTTGGCTAAATCCAATAAAATTAACCCAGTTACAATAAATGATAAAATGGATAGTTACAACAGGCCTGATTCGAAATGAAGTAATCCTAATTCAAGAGTTAAAAGTGGGTTTTGGGAACCATCTTGTTGCTTGCAAGGTAAGCCATAGTTGTGAGAGGTAGGGAGTGTTCTCTGCATGGGACAGGACTTCAGGGAAGTTACAGATGTTGAGGGAACTTGAGAAAGATTTATACTTCTACCTCGCTTGATCATCCAATTGAAGTTGCAAAATCAGTTGTGTATTGGTAAATATACCTATTTCTTTTTAAGAATAAACTTATTTTAAAATTTACTATCCAGAGTTCTGCTTTTGCCTTAGTTGGTTAAAATTTTGTCAGAACGAAAGTGTATCTATTGAGTTACAGCACAGAATGTCAGGTCACATAAATCTTTGTAAAAGCTCATAGAGTGTCATTGTATACAAGGTGTCATGCTACCAGTTAAGTGCCTGATAAGCTACTTGTGGAGCCAATTAAAAAGCCTCACTGGGCCAGTTTGGGATTTTCAAACGGCAGACACAGGGAACATGCAATGTCTGGAATATGTCACGGTGAACGTGGCACGCACACAGGGAGGAGCCATCAGGGCTAATGGAGATACTAGTTGACACATGTAAAAGATGGACAATCACATTCAGCTGCTCAACCAGTGGCACAGCTGCCATCGCTGATGTGAGAGGCTTGTATTCCTCCACAGTGAGAGGGTGGAGGGGCATCAGACTGCTGTTTTCACCTGGGCAGCAGAGGTTGGCAGAGGAAGCCCTGCTACATAAACCACCAGCAACTCAAGGACTGAAGATCGAGCCTAATCTGACATCAGGCAGAGCATTGAAGAGGACCCTCAACAGAGGGAGCCTCCTGGTCAGAAGGAGGCTAGAGGAGCACAAAGAGGGCCAGTAAGAAGAAGACCAATGACATTGGGTATACTGCCTGAGAGTCAGTTATTTTCAGAAGGCAGAGCACCAGTGCCGGTGGAGACTGCGCCTATCTAGGCAGTTAACCTCAGACATTTGTGCTGTGGGCCACAGCAACCTGGTGCCTCATGGCCCCCATGCCAACCCCCTACCAGTAGATGTCAGGGTCACCATCATCCTGAATTTTTATGATCCTGTACTTTCTAGGGATCAGCCTTGGACCTGGGTGGCAATTCGCAACAGGTAGCCCATTACGCTATCAGGTAGGTCATAGATGCTCTCTTCCAGAGGGTGGGAGAGTACATTCACTTTAATGCAGAGGGCCAGCACAGGCACAGAGGTCATTGCCCATTGCCACCATTAATGGATTCCCCCAGCTCCAGGGCATCAGCAATTGTACCCACAGAGCCATCTGGGCATCAACAGATGATCTGGCCAGATTCCTCACAAAAATAGATTCCACTCTTTGAATGGCCTGCTAATAATCTGTATTCACAGGAAACATATCTTTCAGGATTGCATTCAGTTGCCGGGTGGCTGTTTTGATCCCTTCAGCCTGTGAGACTGCTGGGTGCCACGCTGTGAGAGTGCTGGGAATAAGGGTTACGTCCAGATGAGCTCACTTCTGAAACCTGTGTAGGACCCTAATAAGGATGTGGAGAGGCACTACAACCAGAGCCATCTCCTCACACGAGCCTGCATTGAGCACACCATCGGCATGTTCCCTTGCCTTTACTGGTCAGGTGGTGCTCTCCAGCATGAACCAGCTAGGGTGTCCCTTATTGTGGTTGTCTGCTGCATGTTGTAAGTTTTAAACTTAAAGATTAACAGATTACCCAAAATAGGTGATCGAAAATTCATAAGTGATTTTATTCATAAGTGGTTTGTAAAGAAGCAATGGTTTAAATGTGATGCAAAGCTAAGTTGGCAGGAAAAGATTATGATCTGTGACAGATGAGAGTGGTTTACTGATCAGAGAGAATAAACAAGAAAATGTAACTGATCTCGGCAGTTAGAAGTCAGTCTCTAGTCTGTTTGCTGAAAGCAGTCTCCTCTCTTTGTTCTTTGCCTCCTTGACTTGGCTAAGGTGTCAGGAAGCTTTTTGTGTTATGTGAGCAAGGGCTGACCTTTGCCCCTCTGAGAATCAATTGGTTTCCTCAGCTACCACTACGCCATCTCACAGCCCAGCACTGTAACAAGTTCATGGACCCCACACCTCTTACTGAGTGATACGTCAAGCAATATTTTTATAACCACACAAATGAATGAAAACACAAACAAAGCAAAGATCACCCAGGTTACCCACTAAAGCAAAACTAACACTGTTGCACTTTGTGCTCATGCCCACTCCTACGAGGTGCTTCCCATGTTGCTGAGGATGAGGTGGAGGCAGTCTGCTCCACTGTAGCTGCATCTGGCTAAGATGCCCATGGCTTTCACCCTTGTCCTGTCAGTGCCCATGGGGGCTTCTGCAGAAACTGCAGTTCCTGTGACTCTGCAGGGGCAGCCTCTGTTACATGGCCTTGTGGCAGGCTCAATCAAGGGGTCGAGGAGGCAAGGAGTGAGGTAAGTGGCCTCTGAGAGGATGCCCTTTCATCAGCCTCTTCAACTGCCGCAGCCCTATCATGGTGCTGTTGATTTCTGGATGAAGCCGCAGGCTGGGATGCAGCTGCATCCAATCCTTGCATTTCTGTGAAACTGAGCATTCTATGTGACAGAGCGCGTTATTGAGTACAACAGCATGTTGCTCCTCCACCCATTCTAGAGTGATGCTGCACTTCGGTCTCCATTGGGGTGGTGTTGTAGGGTGGCCAAATTGTACTATTAATGATAGAGTTGATCTGCAGACACTTCTTGGGTAGAAACATTAAGCTTATTTACAATATACTCAGCAGCAACTACAGCGTGCTTTCAACTCCAACTCTATCTCTACACTGTCTGCTGAGGTAACCCGCGCTACTCTCCAACTGGTTACTACAGATCGTGTGATCTTGCATAACAAGTATTATTCTTGAAGGTACATTACACACTAAATAAAACCAAATGCCTAAACTTTTCATTCCGCAGGCGGGAACCCGACAGCCGCCCGCCATCGGGTGTGCACCGCTATTTTACACAGGCGAGCCAATTAAGGCCTGCCCAGCATAATGCATGCCTCCCGAGATCAGCGGGAAGGACCGGGCGGGGGTGGGAGGCCAGTGTCTGCCGGGTCGAAAGGCGACCCGGCGGCCTATTCAAAAACTGTGCAGGCAGTGGTCCTAAGGCTGCCATTGACTTCCCAGATCAGCAATGCAGAACGTCGTTGCAGAACAGCGCAGGCGGGAGGGCCGGTCAGTGGGGCATTTGGCCCCGAGGTTTTCTGACGATTGCCTCGCTGCCCTCCTCGAGGGGGTGGCAGCATGCCGGGATATCTTTGTCCCAAGGGACGGGAGGAGGAGGCTTCACCAAACATGCCTGGGAGGAGGTGGCATCACAGGTCAGCTGCCATGATGTAGTGAGGCGCATAATAACCTTCTGCGATCGGGAAGGTGGGTGCCGCATTGGCATGGGTCACTTAGCACACCAATTAGGTGGGTACCCACACCCTGGACCTCAGAGTTCTTAAAGTGTGAGTGGAAAACATCATGGAGGCAGCATGTGGACAAGGGGGTGAGCCCTGGCTGCTTGGAATGAATGTTTTGCAGCTCCAGCGTTACAAATTGTCTGAGCCCTGCAAGATTTTCCTCAATTTGGGTTGGCCAGGCTGCAATGGCAATGCAGGTACAGGGTGGACGAATCAATGCTCCTCTGTCCCTTCAGGAGAAGACAGCCGACAATAACGCAGAGAAACTATGGACTGGTGGGGGGCAGCTCCACCTTCTAATCCTTACCAGATATGAGCAGGAGGGCTTGGAGCTGGAGAGACGCCATGCGCCTAGATAAACAGGCCGCTGTGAGGTTGGAGTGCCAGAGGGAGGTAAGAGTGCAGTGCACTGAGGTCAGAATGTCTGTCATAGCAACCATTCCACTGTTGACTGTATATTGATTTCAGCCTCCAACATGGAATGCCCATTGATAAAGGAAAGATGAGGGCACCCTGATCCCGGTGCCAAGCATGCACAGTAACAGTGTAACTACTTCAACTGATGACATGTCCTTGTTCTTCCTTTCAGGCTCACCAGAACACCCTCGGTTTCAGGAGCCTGAAGGATCATGGCTCATCCCTGAGGATACGGAGAATCTGAATGCACCAGCGTCACACCCTCTCACTAGGCAGGCACCAGCGCAAATATCAGCACCTTGGTGGGAATCAGATCATTAGCTAATATCTCGGTGCAAAGTGGTGAGGGCACTTCACACTCGCTTGAGGCGTAGGCAGAGGCCGAGAGTGCCCAAGAGGACTGCTGGGGACCAGGAACACGCTCAGTCCATGGTTGATCATGTGCCTCTGGAGTTGCCCCTTTGTCCCTGAGGCAGCAGATGCTGGAAGTCCAGTAGGGTGTGCGGGAGGATCTGGCAGAGATACATGAGGGAATGCGTGCCATGGTCTCCATGATGGAGGAGTCCTTGTGGAGCATGAGCAATGCAATGACCCTCGTGGCCGAGAGAACTGCCATGGGGAGAGTGAAGTCTCTCATGGAGAGGCTCCTCCAGGAGATCAATCAGGGTTTCCTGGGGATGCGCTCAGACGTGCAAGTCCTCACAGCTGCAATGACCTCAGGTGGCCACTGTCAGTGTGAGAGATGGATTGGGCATCCGGTATCCCAGCTAGGTGCCCATCCATCATTGGTGAGCAGGGAGGTCCAAAGCGACCTGACATTGGCGCACAAGCTGCTTGTCGTCTCTGCAGACTACTCTCAGGGTGCTCCAGGCAATGACAGCAGCCCCTCCACCCCTCTGCCAGTGACCATGGCATCCGATGAGGCTGCAGTGACTGGTGAGGTGCCAGCCATTCCACTGGCTGCTCCCTCCCAGGCGGGGCCAACACAGGCTCCACAGGTCAGAGGACGCCCGGTAAGGTCTTCAAGGCCAACAGGACAACAGAGTGAGCAGGCTGTCTCCAATGCTGGTGTCAGCAAGTGGGGAGCACCTAGACATAGCACTTGCAAACGTAAATGTAAAGCAGCTTAGGCACAACACGGGCTTATCACTAGTGTTTTTCTTTTGCCCCACTTTTAAGTTACTGTTAAGTTGGTATGATGATCAACACCTTTTCATTTACTTCGATTTCTGTATACCAAGCTGCAAAGCAATAAATGTTCTCACACTGAACAATTTCTCCTTCAACTCCTCTCACTTCCTCCAAATAAAAGGTGTGGCTATGGGTACCCACATGGGCCCCAGTTATGCCTGTCTCTTTATGGGGTATGTGGAACATTCCTTGTTCCAGTCCTACTCTGGCCCCCTTCCACAACTCTTTCTCCGGTGCATCGATGATTACTTCGGTGCTGCTTCATGCTCTCATCGGGACTTGGAAAAATTTATTAATTTTGCTTCCAATCTCCACCCCTCCATCATTTTCACGTGGTCCATCTCTGACACTTCCCTTCCCTTCCTTGACCTCTCTGTCTCAATCTCTGGTGATAGACTGTCCACCAATATCCATTACAAACCTACTGACCCCCACAGCTACCTCGACTACAGCTCCTCACACCCCGCTTCCTGTAAGGACTCCATCCCATTCTCTCAGTTCCTTCGCCTCCGTCGCATCTGTTCCGATGATGCTACCTTCAAAAACAGTTCCTCTGACATGTCCTCCTTCTTCCTTAATGGAGCTTTTCTACCCACGGTCGTTTACAAGGCTCTCAACCGTGTCCGGCCCATCTCCCGCGCATCCGCCCTCACGCCTTCTCCTCCCTCCCAGAAATATGATAGGGTCCCCCTTGTCCTCACTTATCACCCCACCAGCCTCCGCATTCAAAGGATCATCCTCCGCCATTTCCGCCAACTCCAGCATGATGCCGCCACCAAATACATCTTCCCTCCACCGCCCCCCCCTATCGGCACTCAGTAGGGATCGTTCCCTCCGGGACACCCTGGTCCACTCCTCCATCACCCCCTACTCCTCAACCCCCTCCTATGGCACCACCCCATGCCCACGTAAAAGATGTAACACCTGCCCCTTCACTTCCTCTCTCCTCACCGTCCAAGGGCCCAAACACTCCTTTCAAGTGAAGCAGCATTTCACTTGCATTTCCCCCAACTTAGTCTACTGCATTTGTTGCTCCCAATGTGGTCTCCTCCACATTGGAGAAACCAAACGTAAACTGGGCGACCGCTTTGTAGAACACCTGCGGTCTGTCCGCAAGAATGACCCAAACCTCCCTGTTGCTTGCCATTTTAACACTCCACCCTGCTCTCTTGCCCGCATGTCTGTCCTTGGCTTGCTGCATTGTTCCAGTGAAGCCCAACACAAACTGGAGGAACAACACCTCATCTTCCGACTAGGCACTTTACAGCCTTCCGGACTGAATATTGAATTCAACAACTTTAGGTCTTGAGCTCCCTCCTCCATCCCCACCCCCTTTCTGTTTCTTCCCCCTTCCTTTTGTTTGTTCCAATAAATTATATAGATTTTTCTTTTCCCACCTATTTCCATTACTTTTAAATATTTTTAAATCTTTTATGCTCCCCCCACCCCCACTAGAGCTATACCTTGAGTGCCCTACCATCCATTCTTAATTAGCACATTCGTTTAGATAATATCACCAACTTTAACACTTATGTGTTCTTTTATTCTGATGTCTGTGACGTCTTTTGATGATCTGCTTCTCTCACTGCTTGTTTGTCCCTACAACCTCACCAACCCCCTCCACTTCTCTCCCCCCACCCAAACCACCCCCCAACACACCTTAAACCAGCTTATATTTCACCCCTTTCTTGGATTCACTCAAGTTCTGTCGAAGGGTCATGAGGACTCGAAACGTCAACTCTTTTCTTCTCCGCCGATGCTGCCAGACCTGCTGAGTTTTTCCAGGTAATTCTGTTTTTGTTTTGGATTTCCAGCATCTGCAGTTTTTTTGTTTATTAAAGCAATAAATGTGTTTGTTCTCAACAAGGCTCTGGGTGCTTCATTAGTCCTGCAGGTGAAGGGGCACCCATGATTTTATGAGTGACTTATTTGTCACTGAGCTTTATTGAAATTGCACACAGTTCATGTTGCTCACCAAGCAAATGTTCCTGTCAGGTATCACGTATGGAGCCTGTAGCCCTGGCATGTGTTAGTGGTTCTTCTTTGGTAGGTTAACTGAAGGAGCGTTGGATCAAAGCCTCCCGGGTGTCCCAGCCTCCTTGGAGGTTGCCCAGGTTGGTGTCTATCCCCTCAGCATTCTCCTGAGCGTGCTCATCCTCGGACTAACGACTGGACTCATCGTCTGCTGCCAGAGCAGCTACGTCAACATCTTCTCCCTCCACTGAGTCCCCCCTTTCCAGTGCCAGGTTGTGGAGAGCGCAGCATGCAACCACTGTCAGTGACACACGATCTGCGGGGTATTGCATTGCACCCCCTGAATGTTCCAGGCATCGGAAGCACATCTTGAGAATACCTATGGCTCTCTCTACCACCACCCTTGTGGAGATGTGGCTCCTATTGTACCGCTTCTCAGCCTCCGTTCTTGGAGGGCAGAGAGACATCATGAGCCTTCTTTTGAGGGGATAGCCCTTGTCACCCAGCAGCCATCCGTCCAGCTGAGCTGGAGCACTGAATAACCTCGGCACCTGGGAGTGTCTCAGGATTTAAGCGTCATGGGAGCTGCCTGGGTACCTTGCTCAGACTTGTAGAATCAGCATCCTGTGATCACACACTATCTGCACATTCATGGAGTAGAAGCCCTTCCTGTTGATGAAGGCACCGGGCTCACCTGCTGGCGCCTTGATGGCCACATGTGTACAGCCCATTGTACCTTGGACGCAGGGGAAGCCAGCAATTGCTGCAAAGCCTCTTGCTCACTCTGTCTGGCTGGCGTCATCCTTGCAGTAGTGAATCAAAGTCAATGTATGCCTAAACAGAGCGTCTGTCACTTGCTTGACATAACTGTGGACAGCTGATTGGGAGAGTTCACACAGATCACCCACCGACCCCTGGAAGGAGCCAGTGGCATAGAAGTTGAGGGCAGCTGTGACCTTCAGAGGCACTGGCATGAGGTGTCCGCCCACACAGTCAGAGCTGATCTCAGGGCCAATCATCTGACAGATCGAGGTCACTGTTTCCCTTGAGAGGTACAGCCTCCTTTGGCACTGTACCTCAGTCATATTGAGGTAGCTGCATCGCTGCCTGTAAACCCTGGCAGCAGGATAGTGGCATCTTCTGTGGCCTCTTCCACCTTGGACTTCCTGTTGGTCCTGCTCCCCTTGTGCCTTGTTTCCTGCCACTGGTGGCTCCCCTGGAGGCTGAATAGGAACACTTGGCCTCCTCCCCCTTCTAGCCCTCTCTTCCTCCTCAGAGGAGGTGCCTCCAGCAGAGACCACAATCCCCATTCCCAGGGTAAGGGAAGGCTGTCTTATACCTGGATGGATCCAAGTGTTATGATTCCTCTGGAGTCCTGGTATTTCTGTCAAAGCAGCTCTGAAGAGAAATGAAGTTGTCCTGTTCACACAAGCAAGCAGCAGTAGGTTATAATCTAAAGTTCTAACAACTCACATTAGCGAGCCCACTCACCCCTCTTATCCCGCCTGTGTGTGAGGTTTTTGAAAACGTGGCCTACACGTTGCACCTTTGCGACGCCCTGAAAATCACACGGTCTGTGCAAACTTGATTTCAATTACTGCCTGAAGGGCCTTAACTGGCCTGATCATTACTGGCGGGTGCGCCTTCGAACTCATAATGCCCACCTTCCAAAATATCGTGCTAGCGCGCGGTGACTTGGGCGCGGTGACTTTGGGACACACACCAGACATCACCATGAGTCATTTTACACGTGTGCATGTCTGGCCTGCCCCCACACGCCAACTGTAAAATCTTGGCCATAATTACTACATTCCTCCCTCTTTAATACCTATACAGGTATTTACAAGTACATAATTTTCAAGACACATAATATTTACACTGGTAAGGAATTTACAAGTTCAGTTTCGCAGGTGGTTTCCTGGTACGTGTGGAACTTCGCAGCTCCTCAACTTCAAGTGCTTTGGCAGGAACCTTCTTTCCCAGAGTTGCCTGAACATCATGTGCTTTGGTGGGCACTTGCAGTTCTGTATCCTCAACTCTTACAGGAACATCAGACATACCAGTCATTGGTTGAGCATCCTCAAGAAGAAATGTAGAACCGGTCAATGGGGGAACCAAATCTTGGTGATTCATCTCTCTCGCTGTTAAATGGTCCACATGTTTATGATAATCTGGTGTTCCACCTCCACATGGTAAGATAGAGGTCCAGTCACTGCATTTATTTCAACCGGTAACCACTTTGGCAATTCCCCCAAATTTTTCACATATGTCGGCTCTCCCATGGTAAATTTCCTCTCACGACTATACTAGTCATCTATAGTTTGTTGGCTCCTCTGACTCCTTTCCACCTCCCCCTCTAAATTCAGTATTATTAAGCTCAATCTCACCCTGAGATGGCGGTTCAACAACTCCGCAGGTGTGGCACCTGTTGTTGTGTGAGGGGTAGTCCTGTAATGAAAAAGAAAATGTGCAAGGTTGCCAAGGAATCACCAATTAGTTTTTTCATGCCTGTCTTGAATGCTTGAACCGCCTTTTCTGCCAATCTGTTTGAGGAAGGTATGGTGCAGTTTTCATGAGTGATACCGTTGAGGCTGATAAAAAATGGTTACTTCTGGTAGTCCGTGAATGGCAAAACTCTGACGTAGTTTCTCAATTGTAGCAGCCAGTGTTGGTGACTTCATCTCATATACATCCAATCAGTTTGAATGGGCATCGACAATGACCAGAAAAATTGTTCCCAGGAAAAGTCCAAAGTATTCCATGTGTAATTGCACCCAGGATCTACGTGGCCACTCCCATAGGTGTAATGGAGCTGTCGCTGGCAACTTTTGCAGTTGCTGACATTGACCACAATGCTTTACTAAATTCTCTATTTCACTATCCATCCCAGGCCACCACAGATAGCTGCGAGCTATAGTCTTCATTCGAGAAATTCCTGTGTGGGCCATGTGTAGTTCAATTGAAAGTGGCTCTCTTCCCTTTGGAGGAACTATCACTCATGCTCCCCACAATGAGATGCCATCCTGGCTGGTTATTTCATGTTCACTGTTGAAGTGCGGTTTCATTTCGTCAGATACGGGCTCCTGTGACCAACCACATAGCACTTGTTCTCGTACTTGAGATCAGATCAGGTCCCGACTTGTCCAGTCTCTGATCTGTTGAGCACATACTGGTGAGGAATCTAAGAAATTTAACACTAAGCCAAGTTCCTGTAAAGGCAAATGATTCGGTATTTGCGATTTGATTGCCAGGCTTATGTATGAAAGTGTATTCGTAGGCTGCCAGATTTAAGGCCCATCATTGTATTCTTGCTAAGGCTATGAGTGGTGTAGCTTTGTCCTCACTAAACAATCCTAGCAATGGTTTGTGGTCTGAAACAATTGTAAAATGATGGCTGTGTACATACTGGTGAAATTTCTTGACACTAAAAATGTTGGACAGGCCGCCTTTTTCTATCTGCGAGTATGCCTTTTCCACTGTGGTGAGTGTTCTTAATACATAACCTATTGGCCTTTCCGTGCCATCTTCCATCTGATGAGAGAGCACTGCTCCCATTCCATAGGGAGATGCGTCAAACGTCAGCACCAATTCTTTCGCCTGGTCATAATGTACTAATAGATTGGGCGAGTGCAACAATTGTTTCACATTTATGAAAGCTTCTTCCTGGGGTGCCTCCCAAGACCAGTGTTGGTTCTTTTTGAGTAGAGAATGCAGGGGGCCAGTACTGTAGACAAATTGGGTAAGAATCACTCATAAAAGTTGATCATTCTTAGGAATGTTTTGAGCTCTGAGGCATTCTTTCGTGCAGGTGCCTCTCTTATGGCTCTCACTTTCTCTTAAACTGGGTGGAAACCCTATAAGTTTACCCGGTGACCCAAATAGATTACTCCCCTTGTTTGGAATGTGCACTTTTTTTTAAACTGCTCTCCAGCTTGCAAGAAATGTTTTAAGACTCCTTCTAGTTTTGCCAAATGCTCTTTTTCAGTGAATCCTGTCACCAATACATCATCTAAATTGACTACAACCTGGGGCAGCCTTTGCTGTCAGCTTTCCATTGTTCTCTGAAAGATGGCACAAGCAGAGGCATTGAAAGGCAATTGTGTATATTAGTATAACCATTTGTGAGTATTAACTGTGACAAATTCTTGGGACGCATTATCCAACTCTATTTGTTGATCAGCGTGACTCATGTCAATCTTTATGCCAGCTTGGCATACAGGTCTTCGATTTTTGGAGTGGGGTGCCTGTCTAGCTTAGTTACTTTATTAACTGTCAGTTTGTAGTCTCCACAAATCCAGATGCTTTGGTTGGGTTTAAGGACAGGGACTATGGTTGCTGCCCATTCTGAGAACTGAACAGACTGTATAATACCCAGTTTCTCTAGTCTGTTCAGTTCAATGTCGACTTTTTATCGCAGGGCGGATGGCAGCAGTCTCGCCTTCATGAAGTGAGGGGTTGCTTCCAGATCCACATGAATCTTAGCCTGCAGGCCCTGGATTTTCCTCAGTTCGTCCTTAAAGATGGTGGCCTGCTTTCTAAGTAGCTCTGGTAGCCTACTTGCTCTCAACTGGAAAGTTTCAGCCCATTCTAACTTAATCACCTTTAACCAATTTCACCCCTGAAGACTTGGCCCTTCACCTGCTACCACCATCAAGGGTAGCTTTGCCAATTGGCTTCCATAATGGACAGTTAGTCTGCTTACTTGAATGTCTTCATCCGTATATGTTTTTAGCTTTTTTGCCTGTTTCTTCTAAACTTGATTGATGTTCACCATTATTCAAATATCTGAATGTATGTTCCCCAATTACTGTAGTGGAAGCTCCTGTGTTCATTTCTATTATAACAGGTTTGCCATTTACTTTCACTGTGACAAATATGGGTTTGGTGTTTTCCAATTTTCATATTAAACAATGGGGAAATGTCTGAATTTGTTGTTTCAGACTCTTCTACATTGTAGATTTCATTGGACTTCTTATTTTGTTTACAAGCCTGTTTGATTCTCCCCTTGCATTGCCTCATCATATGTCCATTTCTGTGACAACAATAGCATTCGATTTTTTTAAACTGCCAATCGCTAAAAGACTGATTGTTTTCACCTCCATTAAAATTATTCTTTTACTTTGCTGCTAAGATATTTTCTTTATTCTTCGGCTAACAGTGGCTGTTTCCCCCCTCTCGGTGGAGTCTCGCTACTTCGTGCCTCTTGCGGCTGAGTTTTCCCACCCAATGTGGGAGGACAGTACCATTTTGCACACCCTGTATTGCCTTCTTGAAATCTAGATTCACTTCAGACAATAATCTTTTCTGAATACAGTCCTCTTTCACATCACATACTAAGTGATAGCTGAGCAAACCATTCAGAGTCAAACTGAACTCACAACGTTCTGTTACCTGCTTCAACTGTAGCATGCAATTGTCTCACCCGGGGCATTATTTTGTGAATTGAACCTGATCCTCTGGATCATGACTGAGGGATTGAGTTGAAAGTGATCCTTCACAAATACCACCAATTCATCAAAATTCTTTGAATCTGGGCACTGGGTGCGGTCAAACTTTGAATCAGACTGAAGGTTTTGCTCCTACAAGTACTCAAGAGGATTGCTCACCTTTTGTCTTTCCCATATTCTTGTCCACTTGAAAAAAGAACGTGGGGTGTTCTATGTATTGAGACCAATCATCTGTAGCTGGTTTAAAAGGATCAAGTCTCCTGAATTGTGCCATTTTGAGAGGAGATATCTCCTTCAATTCTAGTGGAGTTTGCTACTTACAATTATTGGTGAGGTGCGGTGCCAATTTCTGTGACATCTTTTGGTTATCTCCATCTATCACTGGCCCTCTATCCAGCTCTACTTGTCCCACCCCCCACTTAAACCAGCTTATATTTCAGCTGTCTTCTATTTTTACTTAGTCCTGTTGAAGGGTCATTCGGACTCAAAACGTTAACTGTGTTGAGGAGCTGAGGAAAGAGGCACTTGCTGGCAATGGCAAAACCAGTTGGATAAGTAGACCTGAAGCAGTGTTCTGGTGCTGACGGATCTTGAAAAATTGTTACAGCAAATTTGACTGGCTGAAAGGACGATGCAGCCGTCACCTTAATCCCTGCACCAGCCAGTTAACTGTCAGTGAGCTCCTTCTCAAAACAGCAAGGGTGACTACCACACCTTGGGTCCCTTTAGGGTCAGGAAATATGTAAGTGTGAAGGTATGGCTATTGAGGAGGCAATGCGGGGAGGTGATAGCACCTCCTGTGAAAGGGATGAATGTAGCTCAGTCAAGGGGCATAAGCCAGCACTGCTGACCCTCACAATATGGTTCCAAAGTGTCCAAAGCCACATGAATTCCAGTGATCCTAAAGTCAGCAGCATGGGTTCCAGCCTCTTAAGCACTGTGCCTGTTCTTGTGGGGTGATTAACAGTACTCTTCCTTGTTTCCGCAGGAGAAGAGAGAGGACAATGCAAAGGAAAGGGCGCAGACTGTTGACAGGGTCCCAATTCTCACCATCCTGATTCCCAAGGAGGAGGATGCTCTTGAGTTGGCAGGGCAGCATTGCTCTCATGCAAACAGTGATGACCGACTGCAGTTGCAAGAATGTGAGTAGACTCATGAGTGTTCATGAGGGAGCTCTAGGCATACACCGGTGTCCCCCACTGCATATACATTGATGTGAAAACCAGACAATTCTGGCAGCTTTTGTTTAGAAGGGCAAAACACTTCGATCTTTCTATTTTCTCATGGATGTCAATCACAATCACAGGAAGCTGTCATCTCTGGAGGACAATTGCCCACCTCTGAGGATGGAGAGGGTGGTACCTCAGATGTTGCAGCATCATACCATTCCCCCATGCCCTCCATCAGTGCAGATATTCTCACATCAATGGGTATGCTTTCAGGATCACAACGTGGTGACAGCATGACACATGTGCCTGACCAGCTATTGAAGGGTGTGACAACCGAAGCCCCTGACGGTCAGAGCACAGTGTGAAGCCAGGCCCTTGCTCAGCCCAAAGCTGATGACGAACCTTTGGAGTTATCAGGAAAACAATAGATGCTGGAAGTTCAGTGGGAGGTGTGTGAAGATCTGGTGGATATTCTAGCGAATTATGTGCACCTTGACTTGGACAGTGGAGTGGTTCATTCAGGATACGAGTGCTGCCATTTCGCTCTTGTCTGCAATTATGGTCTCCTCCATCAAGACATTAGTGACTCTCAGGGAGAACCAGTTCCAGCAGAGCAGCAAGTGGATGCAGGAGATGAATGTGGGCCTGCATGCCATCAAATTGAACATGAGTTCAGAGGGCAGTGATAAAATGAGTTGGGGACGAAGCATTTGGGGTCTGCCCAATACCTTGCCCATCTCAGGACACCAAGGAGGTTCAGGGATGCCTTGCAAGGGGGGAGAAACAGCTTCCTTCTACTCCTGGTAGCTCTATTCAGGATGTTCTTGATGAGGACAGCAGCTCCCCAGCCCCTGTGTCAGTGACACCAGTGTCTCAAGTTGTCAATGTAAAAGAACTAAAAAACACTGACTGCACTTGAGAGCTTCACACATGAAGAGATAGGTAAGGTGTTACTGCTTATGTTTGTAATAAGGGTGTTACAGGTATTTGTTTTCTCCACATTGCTTCTTGCTCTTTGCACCCTGGAAGTGCAGGACCACCATGGTTCACCCCGAGGGCTGTTTGTGGGGGACCATAGAAGTATAGTCATCTTTTTGGACAACCTCGAAAGACCAGGTGTCACTAGACGAAGGAGTTTGGACTTGGAACCACGGTAAATGGCAACAATGGATTTTGCAGGTGGACCTTTATTTGGCAGGAAGAATGCTGCTGGAAGAGTTATCTGAATCATGTACATATGAACACCTCCCAAGCCTCCCTTGAGTCTAGATTATGGCACCCTCCATATGGCCCTTCATGTCTTTTTGCATGTTGGTCAGCCCACTTATTATTCACTTCATCTGCGGATGCCTCAGGCGTCTTCTAAAGGATCTTCTTCACCTTCCCAAGGACAACTAAGGATGGGCAATAAATGCTGGCCTAGCCAGTAATGCCCACATCCCACGAATGAATTTTTAAAAACCGTCTATTCATTTACCAGAGTCTCCCCACTCTGCAGTTCCAGGTTGGGCAGAACAAAACAGACCACCATGATCCAGGAGAACCTTGCTGGGACATACTGAAGTGCCTCACTGGTAAGGTCTGGGCACCTAAACCTCATCATCAGGAGGTTTAAGATCTGCTCAATGGTAGCCCGGGTTACCATGTGACACACATTGTATTGCTTTTCTTCCTTCATCGTTGGATTCCTTACTTGCATCAGCAGCCATCTTTTTCATGGGTAACCCTTATCTCTAAGAATTCATCCTTGACGGCATGTGGAGGGCTGAAAAGATCACACATCCGGGAGTGGCTGCTCCCAGGGTAACGCGCACACACCTGCAGCATCCATTGGTGGTGGGCACAGAACAGCTGCATATTGATGGAATGGAATCCCTTCTCGTTAATGAAGGCTGCTGGTTGGCCTGTGGGAGCGTTCATGGCCACCTTTGTGCAGTCTATCAAACCTTGCACCTGGAGGAATCCAGTGAAAGCGCCACATCCTCCAGCTCAGTCCACTGACTGTCCAGATCAGTTTGATAGACCAGGTGGAGAAGAAGGTAACTTCCAGAAAGCGTGTACAGACAGAGGTGACCTATCTCCAGAAATTAAGGGCCACGGTGGCCTTCCCCACCACTGGCTTTGAATAACCACCAGTGCCAATGGGCCTTAGCTCGTCCATCATCAGAGCAAGAAAGTTTGTGAGTGACTTTCAGAAAAGGTGCAGTCTTTGGCGACACTGCTGGTCTGACATCTGGATGCCCTGTGTCCCGCTATGCATTCCCTGTAAAATTTCAGCGGGCCCATAAAATGTCATTTAATTGGACATTTAATTGGCTTAACAAGTTCTCAACTGCCAGTTTTGTAGTTTGCAGAGCTGCACGCAATTCACACTTGCCCTATCAAACCCACTTATGAAACATGGACACAGCGCCCTGATAATCGCTGTTCTGTGTCAATGCCACCACCACCCCTGCAACCCCTCCAAGGATGTCCATTACGAGGCTGGAAAATTCTGACTTTTGACTTTATAATTGAATGTATTATTCCAATAGTCAGTGTCCATAGTTATTTTAGATTAAATATCTTCTTCCCATAAAGTAAACTGTTGACTCATACCCTTTAATTACAATGAAAATGGAGGAGTGAAATCTTCAAAGGACATAAATGAATATGTCCCAATCATTTTGTTAACAAAAAACATGAAAACTATCCTGAATTGAATTACATTCCCACATTTATGCAATTTTAAGCAACCACAATTGCATTTATTTATAATTGAAGATTATGACTAAATGTAATCGGCCATCCTTATTTTTAAAAACCTGCAGTTAATAGGATGTTATGAATTGCACTGAAGCGATTAACATTTACTCGAAAAAAGTATTAAAGTTGTTTATTTGACCTGGTGCCTCTCCTGGGGTTGGATAATTAAGGCAGTGCTTATGTTACAGATGATGCTCTGTATCCATGACAGTACATCAGCAGAAGGCAACACCTTCTTCAGATAATGACCTGTAAGAGGAAGAAAACATGTCTGCTGCAATTCTGGGAATAGAATTTCCAACTTTATTAATACTGGATGAACAACAAGAATATACACTATCAGATAGAAAAAACACATACAACTTCTTACTTTGCCAAAGTTTTAAAAGAATGAAAACTATCAATTATCAATAACTTATTGTGTATTCTATTCATTTGTATTACATCTCAATTTTAGACCCTGTATATTTAATATAATTTGAATCTTTAAAACCAGGAATTTAAGTGAAAACTAAAATATCTCTAATATAGCCACTTTTTTCTTATTGTGCCTCAGCAAGTAGTTACAAATAATTACAGCCTAATTGAATTGTAGATTTGACTATAAGTGACACAGATTCCAACTGACTTGGTAATCTTTCTTTATCTTACTTATTTTGCATACAACCTTAGCATATTAAGAGAGGCAAAATCTTTAAGATGGGTAGGAAGTAGAATAGAAGCCAGGTTCAATTTGTATATAGAATTTTTTTTTCCCTGCGGAAGAATTGAACAGCCATGGTTTTAATAAAAGAAAGTCAGTAATAACAACCTCAGTTAAAAGCTTGGTGATAATCCTTGACATAAGCAAGTTCACAGTAACATTTGCTGATAAATGTTTCTTGGGAAATCATGCAGAAGAGACAGTATGCATAGTGCTGTATTAATTTAATCGGGTAATTAGATGAATGCATCTACGTGATATTAAAGATTACAATGCAAAAATACTGCAAATACTAACACTGCATTTCTGACATTTTATCCACATGAGATCTTCACAAGAAAATTAATTAGCAAGCTTCCAGACACACATGAATCTTAATAATAGGTATTGACATTTTTCAAAATTATTTTGTTGATGTCTTGATATAATGCTACATAATCACCACAGGGAGTCGATACTTTAATTGAAGTGTGGCCAGTGATTACGTCTTTCATGGAATAACAACTACATTAGGGAAGCATTTAGAAGATATAATACTTCCTTTGTTTATAGCATTGTGCTATTATTCCTTCGTTCAAGTATGTCATTATTCATTAGTTTACATTGTACCATTAAATTCTAACACTCTGTTACAACATTACACCATTCATGTTTTATTCAAATGGTTTGCTGCCAACAGTACCCATGAGATGAAAAATGTTGGTGCAGTGGCTACTTTTTCATCCTAACATAGACTGCTAAAAGATTTCACATTGGGATGGATAATATCCATCTGTCAAAAACTATGCAACTTCTAAAGGAAAAAAAACACCTTTTGTACAGGAACTGTACTTTGTTGACACACTGTTTGCATTAGTCTGAAATGCTAGATAAACAAATACCATACCTTTGATCCCTAACCCATCTTCTTCCACTATTAAAAAACACCACTTCCACGATTAATACACTATGTGCCTTGTTTGAATCATTAATTCACATGCATTCATACTGAGCTGTACTGTCGATGAGTAGATGCAAGTGAACAATCAGTTCCACTTGATAGAGATGGCATTCAAAATGTAGAAGACACAAAAAAATTGGAAGTGTAGCTTTACAAGCATACTTACATTGTCACTGATTTATTGATTTATCATTTGGTGAACAAAGCCAGCATGGAAGTGCTATACTATTCCATGATTCTATAATTCAAAGAAGCACAAAAAATATAAAAATGATTATGAAACCACCATCCGTGATTAAGAAAAAAAACTAAAGATTATATCAAACTTAAAGAAAAAGCATATAATTGTGCAAGGATGAGTTACAGGTCAGATAATTGGACAGAATATGAACAAACAGCAAAAAATGACTGAAAGATTAATAAGGAGGGAAAATTAGAATATGAGAGACAGCTAACTAAAATATAAAAACAGGTATTAAGAGTTTCTATAGATATTTAAAAAAGAAAAGTTAACCAAGTGGGCATTTCCTATAGAAAGTGAGTCTGGGGAATTATTAATGGAAAATATGGAGATGGCAAATGAATCGAAATGTTACTTTGCATTGGTCTTCACTATAAGTAACATCCCAGAAATAGATGTAAATCAGGAAATGGAAGGGAGGGAGGAGCTCAAGAAAATTACAGTCACCAGGGAAGTGGTACTGAGCAAATTGTTGGAACCGCAGGCTAACAAGTTCCCAGGTCCTGATGGACTTCATCGTTGGGTCTTAAAAGAAGTGCCTAGTCAGAGCGTTGATGCATTGGTTTTAATTTGTCAAAGTTCCCGGGATTCAGGGAAAGTTCCATCAGATTGGAAAATAGTGAATGTAACTCCTTTGTTCAAAAAGGGAGGGTGACAAAAAGTAGGAAACTACAGGCCACTAAGCTTAACATCTGCCTTAGGAAAGTTGTTAGAAGCAATTATAATAGGTGTTATAACTGGGGACTTAGAGTAATTCAAGATAATCAGGCAGGAACAATATGATTTTGTGAGAGGGAAATCATGTTTAACTGATTTATTAGAATTATTTGAAAAAGTAACATGTGCTATGGATAAGGGGAACCAGTGGATGTAATGTACTTAGATTTTCAAACAGCATTTGATAAGCTGCCACATCAAAGGATATTGTGGAAAAAAAAGCTCATGGTGAGGGGGCTAATTTTTGGCATGGATGGAAGATTGGCTAGCTAACAGGAAACAGAGAGTAAGCATAAATGGGCCATTTTCTGGCTGGCAAGGCGGAATGAGTGGTGTGCCACAGGAATCAACTTTTTACAATCTATATAAATGATTTGGGTGAAGGGACTGAAGGTATGGTTATTAAATATAAGACAGAGATTAGGAGAATTTTTTTCTTTCAGAAGGTAATGAATCTTGGAACCCTTCCCCAAAAGTTAGTGGAAGCAGATTCTTTGAATATTTTTAAGGCAGAGCTGGATAGATTCTTGATAATCAAGGGGGGATGGGTGAAAGATTACGGGGGGCAGGAATGTGGAGTTGAGGTTACAGTCAGATGAGCCATGAATGGCAGAGCAGGTTCGAGGTGCAAATAGCCTACTCCTGCTTCTAATTCATATGTTCTTATGATCATATGTAACTGTTACTGAGTTCTAAATGATCAGTTTCAATGGTTATTTACTGTGCTCCTTTTTTCTTCCATTTACTGAATGATACAGACATTTTCTAAGGACAAATTTACATTGGAAAGAATGACTCTATGAGCAGATTGAACCATTGATAGCTAATCAAGGAAGTTAAGGATGGTATCAAATAAAAAAAAAATGTGTACAATGCTGCAATGCTTAGATATAGAAGATTGGAAACATTTTAGAAACCAGCAAAGTATGACTAAAAAGCAATACAGGAAGAACTTTGCACACAACAGTGAACTAGATAAAAAAAACAGTAGGAAATTTTACAAGCCTATAAAAAGGAAGACAGCAACTAAAGTATTATAAACAAAAACAAAAATACCTGGAAAAACTCAGCAGGTCTGGCAGCATCTGCAGAGAGGAGCACAGTTAACGTTTCGAGGCCAAATGACCCTTCAACAGAACTAAGTAAAAATAGAAGAGAGCTGAAATATAAGCTGGTTTAAGGAGGTGGGGGGGGGGGGTTGAGACAAGAAGAGCTGGATAGAGGGCCAGTGATAGATGGAGATAACCTAAAGATGTCACAGACAAAAGGGCAAAAAGGTGTTGAAGGTGGTGATATTATCTATGGAATGTGCTAATTAAGGGTAGAAAGCAGGGCATGCAAGGTACAGATAGCCCTAGTGGGGGTGGGGTGGGGTGAAGGATGGGGTGAAGGAATCAAAAAAGGCTAAAAGGTAGAGATAAAACAATGGATGCAAATACATGTAAAAATAATGGAAGTAGGTGGGAAAAGAAAAATCTATATAAATTATTGGAAAAAAGGTGGGGGGGGGAATCAGAAAGGGGGTGGGGATGGAGGAGAGAGTTCACGATCTAAAATTGTTGAACACAATATACAGTACAGAAGGCTGTAAAGTGCTTAGTCAGAAGATGAGGTGCTGTTCCTCCAGTTTGCGTTGAGCTTCACTGAACAATACAGCAAGCCAAGGATGGACATGTGGGCATGAGAGCAGGGTGGAGTGTTGAATTGGCAAGTGACAGGGAGGTCTGGGTAATGCTTGTGGACAGACCGAAGGTGTTCTGCAAAGCGGTCACCCAGTCTGTGTTTGGTCTATCCATTGTACAGGAGATCGCATTGGGAGCAACAAATGCAGTGGACTAACTTGAGGGAAGTGCAAGTGAAATGCTGCTTCACTTGAAAGGAGAGTTTGGGCCCTTGGACGGTGAGGAGAGGGGAAGTAAAGGGGCAGGTGTTGAACCTTCTGCGGTTGCATGGGAAGGTGCCGTGGGAGGGGGTTGAGGTGGAGGGGGTGATGGAGGAGTGGACCAGGATGTCCCGGAGGGAATGATCCCTGTGGAATGCCACCAGGGTGGTGAAGGGAAGATGTGTTTGGTGGTGGCATCATGCTGGAGTTGACGGAAATGGCGGAGGATGATCCTTTGATCGCGGAGGCTGGTGGGGTGATAAGTGAGGACAAGCATTATGCTTGTATATATGCTATAAAGTATTATGCTGGTCCTTCGGAGGATGAGACTAGGGAATTAAAAATGTGAAACAAGGAAATGGCAGACACCTTGAAAGCAATATTTTGTAACTGTCTTCATGGTAGAAGAGATTAAAAGCATCCCATGAATAGTAGAAAACCAAGGGGCTGGGGGTGAAAGGAGGAGGGAACTTGAAACAACTGGAGAAAAATAACTAGAAAAACTAATGGGACTAAAGACTGATAAGCCGCCTGGCCTGCATTCTCTGGTCTTAAAAGAAATGGCTGCAGAGACAGTGGATACATTAGTTGTAATCTTTCAAAATTCTCCAGATTCCGGAAAGAACGCAGCAGATGAAAAAAACACAAGTGTAACACCCCTATTCAAGAAAGGAGGGTAACAGAAAGCTGGAAACTAAAGGCCAGTTAACCAAACATCTGTTATTGGAAAAAAAGTTGGAATCCATTATTAAGGAAGTAATAGTGGTACATTTAGAAAATCATAATATCAAGCAGAGTCAATAAGGTTTCATGAAAGGGAAATTGTGTTTGACAAGTTCATTAGAGTTCTTTGAGGATGTAATAAGCAGGATAATCTGAGGTAGACTGGGCACTTTTCAGAGCCGAAAGTGACGTCCTTGGGCCTGTTCATGAATTTGTGCAATATATGGTGCAAAATGATCTGATCAGGGTGGCCAGTATCCCACAGGGTGATTTTGATGTGCCCTATTTCAGCATCAAGCTTGCATATTGAGCAAGTGGCTCGGGCCCTATTTACGAGGTTGCCACTCAGTTAAATCTCACATCTTGTGGAACTGTAGTAATCCCAAAATGTATATTGACCAGTGAAGGTAGGTTTCAATTACACCATGTATGCCGAAATAGATGGTGTTGACATGGGATCCCCTCTAGCTCCAGCTCTCAGAAACATTTTTGTTGGGTTCCATGAGAAAAATGTCCTCAATGGAATGACACCTAACCTCCTACCCCTGGCATTTTTTCAATATGTGGATGATACTTTTGTTATATTTAAATTTGAAGCTGTATATTTTTCCTTACTTATCATAATGGGCTCCACTGTGAGCTCAAATTCACCTTTGAAATAGAGCAGGCAAATGAACTCCCCTTCCTTGATGTACTAGTTGAGAAATCTGCCAGGGGTTCTCTACCACAGTCTGCTGCAAGCCTACCTTCACTGGTCAATGTACGGATTGGAATTCTTACAGCTTCAAATGCTATATGGTTGGTCTTACTGGCAACTTCATAAATAAGGCCTGGCTATTTGCTCACCATGCAAGCTGATGCTAGGTATGTAGGCAGTACGTCCCAAAGACTGGTATCATATCAAACAGCATGTCTCAGCTGTTGCTCACAATGGGCAAGGTGCAGACTGCACCAATCAGCCTATGCTTACAAAACTCAAAACGTAATGTTCAATATTATATGTGATTCCGCAATTGGACAACATTTGCTAAATAATCCACAGTGTTCTAAAAATTACTCTGACAACCAGGTTGTAGCTCCCAATGCGGTCTCCTCTACATTGGAGAGACCAAACACTTTGCGGAACACCTTCTGTCTGCCCACAAGCATGACCCAGACCTTCCTGTCGCTTGCCATTTCAACGCACCACCCTGCTCTCATGCCCACATGTCCATCCTTGGCCTGCTGCAATGCTCCAGTGAAGCTCAATGCAAACTGGAGGAACAGCACCTCATCTTCTGATTAGGCACTTAACAGCCTTCTGGACTTACTATTGAGTTCAACAACTTCAATTCATGAACTCTTTCCTCCATCCTCACCCCTTTTTGATCCCCTTCTTTCAATGTTTATTTTTTAATATTTATATACTTTTTCCCACTCATTTCTTTTATTATTTTTAAAATTTATTTCCATTCATTGTTTTATTCCCACCTTTTAGGCTATTTCGATCTGTTTTCCCACATTGTCCCCTCCCCCAGCCCACCCCCACTAGACACTTGCTCATCCTGCTTTTTACTCTTAACGTCACCTCTTTTAGCCAGAATCACCACCATTCACAGCCCTTCGACCTTTTGTTTATGGCATCATTTGCAATCTCTCCATTGCCTCCACCTATCTCTGGCCTTCTATCCAATTCGCCTATCTCAACCCCTTAAACAGTATATATTTCACCACATTTCTACTCTTTAGTTCTGAAGAAGAGTCATACGGACTCGAAATGTTAGCTCTGTCTTTCTCTCCACAGATGTTGCCAGACCTGCTGAGTTTTTCCAGGGGCAGAATTTTCCCCCCGTTGGGGGGGAAGTTGAAGAACAGGTGCGTGGAGGCATGCCTCTGATCAGCACCCCCGATTGGAGGCAAACCACCATTTTACATGAGCGGGCCAATTAAGGCCCGCCCAGCGTGACATCCACGCAGCAGTGCTATGCACGCCCTGTGCGGGCTGGGGGGTGGGAGTCCCTCAGCCGAAAGTGCGCTCTTTTGTGCATGCACACAAAAGAGCGCACTCATCTCCCTGAGGCAAAGTGCTGCCTCAGGGAGATCGGCTGTAGATTAAAAAATATTAAAAATGGAAAAAAAATTTCCATGACATGTCCCCACTCATGTTACACTGTCACATGAGTTGGGACATGTCCATAACTTTTAAAAACACTTCAATTAAATGTTTTAAAACCTATAAGAAACCTCATCCTGCCTGTGGATGAGGTTTCATGATTTTTCTAATGCCTGCCAGGGCTCCTGGCCTTCCCGCCCACCTTTAGGTTGGATGGGCAGGTCCATTAATTACTTAAATGACTCTGTCAATGGCCTCATTTGACCACTGACAGGTCGCTGGGAGCACAGCTGATTTTGCTGAGCCCCCACCTACCGAAAGTTTAAATGGGGCGAGGTGACGTTGGGAGTTCCGCCCGATGTTACCGCACATCATTTTACATGTTGGCAAGCGGGCCTAGCTCCCCGCTCGCCGACGGCAAAATCCCGGTCCAGCAACTTTTGTTTTTGTTTCAGATTTCCAGCATCCACAGTAACTTTGCTTTTAGAATAAATAATGAGATGGAATCACTGTTCTTCACAACTGACAAATGGCTTGGCTTTTGATTGGAGACCACACCAAATTATAAGTTATGGTTTATATTGAGGAAGACGTCAACTAAATGCAAGAGCACATTGATAAATTTGTAGAATGGAATGTAACATGTAAATTAATTACAATACAGATAGGAACTAAGAACATTGGAATAGGAGTAGGTCATTTAGTCTCTTGACCCTGTCCACGTTCAGTGAAATCAAGGCTGATCTTTGTCATAACTTCAGGAAGAATAAGGACGTGCACATACTGCTTGGAAAATAAGTTCCTGCGTAGGTAAAGGAGCAAATTGACATTGGGGCCAAATACAAAAATCACTAAATGTAGCAACTCAGGTTAATAAGGTCATGAAAGATGCAAAAAAAAGATTAATTTTAAGAGGGGCTGAATGAAAAAGAAGAAGTTACATTAAACTTGTATAAAAATTTCCTTCGACAATGCTTATTGTACTTTGCAAATTTCTGGTTCACATATGATAAAAATTATATCAAGACAGTGGAGACGGTGCAAAACAGATTTCTAGTATGGTAGCAGAAATGGGAGGCTACATGCATCAAGGAAAATAGGACAGAATGGGACTCTTTCCACTTGAAAACAGAAGGCTGATGGATGACCTAATCAAATTCTTTAAGGTTATGAAGGGTTTGATAAGGTAGACAGAGAAGATGTTGCCATTGGTGCTTGGGGGGTGTTGGGGTAGAGGGGTTGGTGGGTGGGGATAGGCAACAAAACTAAAGGCCCATAAATATAAAACAGTTGCCTATAACTCAATTAGGCAATTGAGGAAAAAAAGGCCTCCATCCAAAGGACAATGAGAATATGGAATTCATTGCCATGAAGAATAATTGAGGCACATAGCATACACACATTTCAGAGGAATTTAGATGAACATATGAGGGAAAAAGAAACAGAGAATATGCTACTAGTGCTAGATGAAAAGGTGTGAGAGGAGTCTCACTTGGAGCATAAATGCCAGTATAGACTAATTGAACTAATGGCTTGTTTCTGTGCTTTAAATTCTACGTAATGCTTGTCTTTAACCAGATTGCCCAGTTTCAAATACATTCATTGTTTCTTAGTCTAATGATTGTCCTCAGGCCTCAGTAACATGGTTATTCTTGTATTTCAATGTATTTCATTTCAGAAGGTATTATATTTTAATATACAGTTCATATTCTAATTACTTATATTTCTTTGGTGTTTTTTTTACGGAAAATACCTCAGAGCACTTAACAGGCCTTCAAAGAGGTAGGCACCAAGCAAAAATAAAAGAAAAACTCTGATGATGGACTGGGAATCACTTCCAGAGGGCAGAGGATGTAAAGGTTCAAAGAACAGCCATCAATGGTGGGGTGAATCATAGGCAAGCTTCCATACGTGAGGTATGATGGCAATGCAGCCTCAGAACTTTGGTGAAGACAGGTGAGATCATCTGCTGCATTTCATTTGATGGCTGAACATATAGAATTGGGAACAGGCAGTCATCTGGTGTCAGAGGAGAGGAGTGTATATGTGAACATGTAAAACTGGAAGAGATCAGCTGCATGTCCTGGTATAAATCTTCTAGGCAGATGGAGGTCTTGCAACCAATTAACCCTGGCTAGGATAGAGCTGATGTCATCAAAGACTGAACGTGGAAGAAAATGCAAAGGATGAAGTTCAGCATTGATTGGAGTTCGCAACTGCATGAAAACTGGCAAGGAAAGTAATGGTTTGGATAAATGAATCGCCAGCAATTTGAAAAAGGTGTAGGCAGAAAATGTTTTGGAGGTGAACGGGCATGATGATCAGAGTAGGTACTGAGATTCTCCACCTCCATACTTAACATTCAATGATCATTTTGATAATTGATTAATTTGATATCATTGACAGCATATTTGCTGTAAGTTGTTTTAAGGTGACTTTAGTTTTGCCAGCATTGAAATAGGAACATTTTGGCTTCTTCTGGACAAAATGGTGCAAGCTATTGGAGCGAATGAAAATAACCTTAAAGCAGCTGTGAAAGGCAGAGATAAATCAAGGACACTTCTGTGATACTGAACCCATGATTATGGGTGATGCCAACAGCAGATAGCATTAAAATAAACAACAAAGAATGGGCCTTAGGACATATCAAATGTGACCACCTGGCCATGGGAGGAAATATTATGAATGTATTGATGATTCCAGCAAGCTGGGCTTATAATGATATGCAGATGTATACAATGAAGTTCCTGATGTCCAATGGTGGGAAACTTGGCTTGCCCTTGACAAGCAGAGCAGACGATTTCAAACTTGTTTCACGATGTCGTGGAACTGATTGTTGGCCTTCTCACCTTTGTCCACTCATGCCTTTGGACATACCTGACACCAAAGGGCATGGAAATTCTGCCCTATGTACATTCAAGGCTGAAGACTAATGATTTGAGATGGGAGGATGGCCATTGTACCAAGGGAAAACACTATCCAGAACCTGGTAGGAACATGCCATCAAAGATGGGGACAAAATACTTGTGGAGCAAACTGATGGAAGCAACAATTCTATTATAGTTTGGCAAAAGGTAAGGAATGCTTGAAATTGGAGAAGTCCCTCATGACATTGGAAGTAGGCTCCATTTGTACAACTCAGCAGAAAAAATACTTCTCCACAAATGTTTGTTTCAAGAAGATTTTCTATTTTTACAAAGCTCTTGTCTCTTAATTGCTTTCTGAAGCCTTCATATTTAAGGTAACATTTGTACTGGAAGATTCAGCTAACAATCAGCTAGGTGAACTAACTGTAAGCTTTGCTAACCAAGAACAACTTACAATAGAAAGATAGAAAAAAATTATACAGCTTGATGAAAGAAATGTAGACAGTACCACAGGTGGTAAATATGAATACAGTCAATTCTACCCTTATCAAATTTTGAACTAAATATTGATTGAGAATTTGATGTGAGGTATTGAATATAAAGCAATAAAACAATAAAAGCAAACTTCTTAAAAAAAAACTGTTTTCAAAATCCATTTGAATCCATTTTGCATGTATTACCTTTTGTCTCCTTCTGAGAATAAAATTTTCCCACAGCAGAAGTCGAAGCTGTAGCAAGAGACATATAATTGTTGGCTGGAGCATTTCTTCAGAAACCTGATCCTGCTGAGAGGATTGTTGCATATAAAAAAACTTAACAAAACCTGAAAGAGAAAGAACAGAGAAGCTTTGTCAAAATCTTCTATCAACAAAATGTGAAGGAGGTTCACTAAGTCAGCTTCAATGTAAGCATTAACAGCATTCTTAGTACAGGAGAACAATATTAAAATAGCTACCTTGGAAGGAGGATTGATTTCCACATATATGGATGGTATTACCATCATTCTGGAGAAGATAAATACAGAAAAACGCTATCCATTTTAAGAAATATTTGCCCTGTTTCATGACGCACTTGCTCACCTATTCCGCTGTATATATGATTGGAATTATGTCTCCCGGGACTGAGATTTTCTTTTGCAGGATGGAGGGATTTGGCATGATCTGGACATGTGGATGCTGACCTGGGTTTTTTTTGGAGCGAGGGTCATAGGTTCGCCTTGGAGCTGTAAGCAAGCAGACCTCTTCCAAGAAATCACCTGACCTATATGGTACTTGAGAGGGAGTTGTTTGTTTGTTGAGCTGCGGGGCAGTTTAGTTGATGGGGGTTGGGTGACGGGTGGTCACATACCAGAGGAGGAGGGTCTTGGGCTGCGGACCTGCTTGCTTGGGGGCGGTTTTGTTGTAGAGTAAGATGAGGAAAGAAGGCTAGCTTGACTGGCTCCCTCACTCTACCTTGCCTAAAATTGTGTGTGGCGATCAACCTGTAGCCTCATCTGAGTGTAACTTGTCTGCATTTGGACCTGCAAAGCTTAGACCAGTGGTGAGAACATCCAGGCATCCAACGGGATCAGCGACCCAACTTCATATGAGAAAACTCCAGATGGACAGTTTTGAGATCCTGCGGACTTTATCCTTTATTTTATAACGCCCATTCTCCAAAGCCCATCTCTGCAAAGAGACCCTATCTGTTTGTCCTTTTTTTGTCTGTGTTTGTGTGTGTGTGTATGTGTGTGTGTGTGTGTGTGTGTGTGTGTGTGCATGCGCATGCGTTGGGGAATTCTTTAGGAAGAGATAGATAGTTATACTTCCTGATTATAACTGTGTGTTAAGCAGTTCTTGCACCTTGTTAAAAGAAGTTTTAACAATAAATTAATATTTCTGAGTTTTGAATTAAGTCTGGTCAGAGTCTCTTTTCTTTTAGGTACATACACAATTGGACATTTTGGTGAGAAAATTAAACATTTAAATTAATAGTACAGCCTGCGGATTAGTGGGGCTTGATAATCTGTGCACTCCTCTCATCCCAGTCATAACATACCTACCCCATTCTGGCCTGACCTCTTAGTTCTCCACATGGAACAGGCAACAATGAATGTTCAAGGGCCATGGAGTTCACTGAAACATAAAACAGTGGACTAGTCTCCTGCTGGAGGAGGAAGTGAAATCAATAACCTAGGAGGAACTTCTGATGTGAAGGTCTTGTAAGCTTGTTTCAGATAACAAGGATGACACACTCAATGTGCACAATCAAATATGTTTCCCTATTTATTCAGCTTCCACATATGAACATCAAAGGGACGCAGAAAATTGGTGGTGGGATTCTAAGGGCTTTTGTTGAGTTGGGCTGACTTGGAGGTCTTTTAAAATAGCAAATAGGACCGAGATGCAGAAGACCCACCACCATTTCCGACAGATCCCATTTTTGCTAGCAGGAAGAAGGGGGCGGGCATGAATCACACAGGCTGGAAACCCAAACTCAGCTTGACCAATTGGAATTAGTGGTCAGTTAAAACAGACCTGATTTTCGCTATTCTAAGGGTGTTAACCTGCAGTGTGGGAGTCACAAATTATGGAGAAGAAGTAAATGCTCTTGAAGGGCAGATAAGGTCTGTTCAAATGTCATGACCTGAAGTTATTTAAATTCACAACCCATTAAAGATAAAAAAACATGCAGCTCTCCAAGTAAAAATAACACTGACTGATGGACTGCTTTGATTGACAGACCATCTGGTGTAGCTTAGAAAAACACATTGGACACCTGTTCCTGTAGTTTAAATAGACTTCTTTGTTGATATTTCCCTTTTTTAAAAGCTCCATAAGTGCTTATCTCAGCAGAGGTGCTGAGTTCACATTTTGATCAACAGTTTTAAGAAGCTATTAAATGATTGGTTGTTTTTTATGTGGCTATTAAATAAAACTTTGCTTGCTTTAACAACTGAATGGCCACTTGAGGAGATTTAAAACCTTTGAATAGTTGTCATGAATGCAGGTGATTTTTTTGTATTAAATATCTATAAGTTAAAGCTCGTTTATCTGATTAGAAGTTTGTTTTTCTTTGCATTCCACATGGTTCCTGAGGTCTGTCCATTGTGGATAGTGGGTGAATGGCTATGGAGTTATGGAGGTGGGATGGTGGTGGGGGGGGCTATGAGGTGGCATGAAGGTCATGTGGTGTGCATGGGGCATGGGTGGAGAAGTCAGGGGTGTGAGAGCCCAACAGCCTTTAACCCAACTGGGACGAAGTCCTGGGGAAGCATGGTGGGCCTTAAAGCGCAAAGCGAGAGAGGCAAGAGGCCATTAAATAGTGCAGAGATAGAGATGAGAGACCATGAAAGATCATTGAGAGAGAGGCAAGAGGCCATTAAAGAGTGTGGAGAGAGAGGTGAAAGTCCATTAAAGAGCATGGAGAATGAGAGGTGAGAGATCATTAAAGAGCACGGAGACAGAGAGAGACAAGAGACCATTAAAGGGCGTGGAGAGAGACGAGAGTCCATTAAAGAGCAGGGAGAACGAAAGATGAGAGACCATTAAACAGTGCAGAGAGAGACAAGAGTCCATTAAAGAGTGCAGAGAGAGAGAGATGAAAGACCATTAAAGAGCCCGGAGAGAGGGGAGAGGCCATTTAAGAGCACGGAGAGAGACAAGAGGCCATTAAAGAGCATGGTGAGAGAGATGAGAGACCAGGAAAAAACATGGAGAGAGATGAAAGTCCATTAAAGAGCATGGAGAGAGAGGGAGAGGGAGAGAGAGACGAGAGGTCATTAAAGAGCGTGGAGAGAGATAGGCATGAGACCATTAAAGAGTGAGGAGAGAGAGAGATGAGAGTGCATTAAAGAGTGTGAGAGGGAAATAAGCACGCAGAACAGCAGATTGATGAGTATTTCTAGGCTTTAAAGTAAAAGTATGATCGTTAGCTTGTGTTTAGGTCTCTAGTCTTTTTTTTCTTTTTCTTAAAAACAGCTTGTTAAGAATAGAGCGGAGGATTCTTCAAGTGTAAAGAGCAGGGGTACTAGCATAATTAATTAATAAATTAAATTAAATATGATAGCAATGGCAGGGCAGGTGATGTGTTGCTGCTGCAGCATGTGCGTTCTGCTGGACACCAACGTGATCCAGAGTGAACACATCTGTAGTAGGGCTTTGCAGCTCAAGGAACTTCATATCCGAGTTAAGGAGCTGGAGTCCGAGCTGCAGACATTACGCCACATCAGGGAGGGGGGAAGTTACCTGGACACTTTGCTCCAGGATGTGGTCACACCCCTCAGATTAGGTAATTCAAATTTGGTCAGTGATCAGGGATAGGTAGGTGTAACTGCAGGTGAAGCAGGTATGGGGAGCCAGAGGGTAACATTCGAGAAGCCTCGGCCCCTGCATTTGTTCAAAAGTTATGAGGTTCTTGCAAGTTGTGAGGACGAGAGCGGGGACTGCAGGGAGGATGAGCGAACTGACAATGGAGCCATTCAAGTGGGGGGAGGAAATAGGAACATGGTAGTGGTAGGGGACAGTATAATTAGGGGGTTAGATGCTGTTCTCTGCAGCCATGCGCGTGAGTCCTGAAGGCTGTGTTGCCTGCCCAGTGCCAGGGTTAAGGACGAGATGTTGGTTTGAGAGGAACTTGGAGTGGGAAGGGAGGGATCCCGCTGCCATCATCCACATTGGCACCAACGACTTTGGTAGGATTAGAAAGGAGGTTCCGCTGAAAGAATTTGAACAGTTAAGAGAAAATTATCTCGGTGGGGAAGAAGGATTCAAGGAAGGGGACAAACAAACCATGGTCAATCAAGGAAGTTAAGGATAGTGTCAAATTGAAACATACAATGTGGCAAAGATTAGTGATAAGCCAGATGATTGGGAAAGTTTTAAAAACTTAAGAGAGAGAAAATAAACTTTAAGGATAAACTAGCAAGTAATATAAAAATGAACAGCAAGGGCTTCTTTAAATATATAAGAAGGAAGAGAGAGGCCAAAATGAACACAGGCCCCTTAGAGTACATGGCTGGCGAAATACTAAATGGAAACCAGGAAATGGAAAAGGAGTTGAATAAGTACTTTGCATCAGTCTTCACGGTAGAATACACTAATAACATTGCTAAAATAGGAAATAATCAAAGTCTAAAAGGTGGTCTGGGGGTTGGGGGTGTGGGTGGGGAGGAATAAATACAATAACTATCACTAGAGAAAAAGTATGTGGGAAACTAGTGGGGCTAAAGGCCAATAAGTCTCCTGGACCTGATGGGCTGCATCCTAGGATATTAAAGGAAGTAGCTACAGATATAATGGATGCACAGATAGTAACCTTCCAAGAATCCTTTGGTTTTGAAGAAGCCCCTGAAGATTGGAAAACTGCCAATATAACACCCTTATTCAAAATGGGAAGGAGACAAAAACAGCCAACTTTAGCCAGTTAGCTTAACATCTGTCATTGGGTAAATGTTAGAGTCTATTATAAATGATGTAATAGCAGAGCATTGAGAAATGCATAATAGAACAAGCAGAGACAGCATGGCTTCGTGAAGGGGAAGTCATGCCTGACAAGCTTATTAGAATGGTTTGAGGAGGTAACAAGCAGGGTAGATAAAGGGGAAACCAGTAGGTGTAATATATTTGGATTTCCAAAAGGTGTTCGTTATTGTACCGCACATAAGGCTATTCAATAAGATAAAAGCCCATCGTGTTGAGGGTAGTATATTAGCATGGATCGAGGATTGGCTAACTATTAGAAGACAGAGAGTTGGGATAAAAGGAGCATTTTCAGGATGGCAACCTGTAACTAATGGAGTGCCACAGGGGTCAGTGCTGGTGCCACAATTATTTACAAAATATATTAATGACTTGGATGAGGGAAATGAATGCACTATCAGCAAGTTTGTAGATGGCAATCTAATAGACTGCCATTTTACATTGCCTACTTCATTTTCAATGGGCTCAAATGAAAAATATTTGGAGTAAGTTACACCAGGTATGAGGAGGCCTCACAAGGTCATGTAGAAATGCTGCAAATGGGACTATGGCTGATTCAGCAGGAAATTCTGTTGGTGAATGTGGGAGCATTTCCCTGTGTTTTAAGTGCATTCATTCATCTCCTGCAATAGGAGATATTGAAAGGGAAGAGGGCCTGGAGACAGGGTTAAACTGAAGTTTGTAGACTCCATTATTGAAATCATGGGGGAGGAAAAGAGGAGAGCAATTCTCCTAAGTATTTGTGGGAGCAAGGCCTAAAGTTTAACTCGAAGCTTGAAGGCCCCAGTGCCCCTGATTCAAAGGCCTTCAGTGAATTAATATACCTCAATAAGGGCCATTTTCAGCCCAAACCCTCAGTCACAATGCAGAGGTTCAGTTTCAATTCACAGAATAGTGCCCCAGGAGAAATTGTTGCTACCTGCATGGCAAATTAAAAAAAAAATAATTGAATATTGTGATTTTGGTGAAACTCTCAATGAAATGCTCAGGGATTGTTTGGTCTGTGGCCTGCAAGATGATGCTATTCAGCGACGATTGCTGGTGAAGTGGATCTTGATTTTAAGAAAGCTAGAAATAACATTTGCGATGGAAAGCACTGTAAGGGATTCACAAGCTATTCAGGATGCACAATATGGTGCTGTTTTCCTAGTTGGGCAGGAACGGTCAGCTGAAAATGGTGCGAAAATCCGGGACTCTGCCTGAATGCAGGAAAGAGCCCCAGCTACCTGAAAATTTAGAGGACACAGCTCAGCAGCAAATTTGAAAACTAATTGTTATCGGCATGGAAAATATCATAATCCAAACGATTACTGGCTCAGAGAGGTGGAGTGCTATTTTTGTCACAAAAAAGGGCACGTAATGAAACACTGCAAAACAAAACTAAAACAGGCTTCCAGGCAACAATCAAAGTCAAATGAAGTATACAATGTGGAAGAATGAGAAACAACCAATCCTTATATTTATTCCTCATTCAAAATGAAATTTGGGAAGACAGCCAATCACTGTCACTTTGCAGGCGAGTGGAAAATCCTTAACAGTGGAAGTAGACACTGGTGATCCTTCCACTGTAGTAGGAGAACACAATTTCAGACACTTAAATAAAGGCGCTCAATAATTAAATTTGGAACAGACTTCTGCCAAGTTAAAAACATATACAGGTGAAGAAATCTAAGTAAGGGATATTACCAGTGTACCTGTTTATTATAAACACCAAACAGCACAACTGCCAGTATAGAAGGCAAAGGACCAAGCCTTTTAGGTTGTGATTGGTAGAAAGAAATTAAGTTAAACTGCTTTGAAATCTTCCACTTGCGAGTAGGAGGACTGCCAGAGCTGCTAAAAAAATATGACACCGTCTTCCGAGATGAACTGGGGAAAACCCAATGCCTACAGGCCAAGATTTATTTGGGCTCAGAAGTAGCTCCTCAGTTCTTGAAAGCAAGACCAGTACCGTATGCTCTGAGGGAGAATGTTAACAGAGAAACATAAAAACGTAGAAACTAGGAGCAGGAGTAGGCCATTTGGCACTTTGAACCTGCTCATTCATTATGATCATGGCTGATCATTCAACTCAATAGCCTGCTCTCACTTTGTCCCCATACCCTTTGATCCCTTTTGCCCCAAGAGCAGTATCTAACTCCTTCTTGAAAACTTGTAACATTTTGGTCTCAACTACTTTATGTAGTAACGAATTCCACAGGCTCACCACTCTCTGGGTGAAGAAATTTCTCCTCATCTCAGTCCTAAATGGTCTACCCCATATCATCAGACTGTGGCCCCTGGTTCTGGACTCCCCCACTATCGGGAACATCCTTCCTGCATCTTTCCTGTCTAGTACTGTTAGAATTTTATAGGTTTCTATGAGATCCCCCCTCATTCTTCTGAACTCCAGCAAATATAATCCTAATTGACTCAATCTCTCCTCATATGTCAGTTCCGCCATCCCAGGAATCAGTCGGGTAAACTTTGCTGCACTCCCTCTATAGCAAGTACATCCTTCCTCAGATAAGGAGACCATAATTGCACACAATATTCCAGGTGTGGTCTCACCAAGGCCCTGTACAATTGCAGCAAGACATCCCTGGTTCCTGTACTGGAATCCTCTGGCTATGAAGGCCAACACTCCATTTGCCTTCTTTACTGCCTGCTGCACCTGCATGCTTACCTTTAGGTTGACACTGAGTTGAACAGGCTAGAGAGGCTGGGTGTCCTAAAAGCGGTTCAGTTCTCAAAGTGGGCAGCACCTATACTCCCTGTCCTAAAAGCCATATCAGACCATCCGGATCTGTGTCGACTATAAGCTAACGGTCAACAAAGCAGACAAACCTATTTCCTATTCGCAAGATTGAAGACCTCTATGCCAAATTAGTAGGAGTAACAAAGTACACAGAGCTTGTCACACATATTAGCAAATGGAACTGGAAGATACCTCCTGAGAATTTGTGATCATAAACACCCACGAAGGTTATATCAATACACACATCTGCCTTTCAGTGTTCCTTCAGCCAGTGCCATTTTTGAGAGGCGATGGAGAGCTTGCCACAAGGACTACCTCAACTTGCGGTCTACCTGGACAGTGTACTTATAACTAGATTCATAGAAACAGAACACTTGGCTAATCTGGAGGAAGTCCTGAAATAATTTTTAGAAGCAGAAGTGCACCTAAAGAAGGCAAATGTATTTTTCAGGCAAATGAAGTTATTTATTTGGGCCACTGGGTAGATGAGCAAGGGTTACACCCTGTTGAAAAGAAGGCTAAAGCTATCAGAGAGGCACTTGCACCTAGGAACGTCTCTCAACTTAAATCATTTTTAGGGATGGTAAATTATTATGGCAATTTCCAACAAATGGTTTTAGCCCCTCTATGCTCATTGCTAAAGAAAAACCAGCGTTGTGTTTGAAAATCACCCCGGGAAGAAGCCTTCATGAAAGTCAAACAGTTTTTGCGCTCTTTAAATTTGTTGGTACACTAGAGCCCGACAATGGAATTGGGGCTAACCTGTGATGTGCACCCCTATGGCGTGGGAGTGGTATTATCTCACAAGATGGACACTGGTACAGAGAGGACTATATATCCAGGGCACTTACCACAGCTGCAAAAGGATATTCTCAGATCAAAAGGGAAGGTCTGTCAATTATTTTTGGTGTAAAAAAATTCTACCAATGCGTGCATGGGTGACACTTCACATATCAGACCACAAGCCACTCTTGGGTCTGTTGAGTGAGGAAAAGGCTATCCCTCCCATATTTCTGCATGAATTCAAAGATGGACTCTAATTTTAGTAGCATTTGAACACACTTTTTTGCATAGACCAGGGATTCATTTAGCCCATGATGATGCCCTAAGTCGTCTTTGCAAGAGAACAATGAACATGTCCCAGCTACATGCTACAGGATAAAAGCAAAAAACTGCGGATGCTAGAAATCCAAAACAAAAACAAAAATACTTGGCAAAACTCAGCAGGTCTGGCAGCATCTGCGGAGAGGAGCACAATTAACGTTTCGAGTCCGCCTGACTGCTCTTTCGAGTCATGCAGACTCAAAATGTTAACTGTGCTCCCCTCCGCAGATGCTGCCAGACCTGCTGAGTTTTTCCAGGTATTTTCGTTTTTGTTTTACATGCTACAGGAGTTGCTGGTGGCAGCCCCATTACACCCATGGAAGTGGCCTGGTAGAGGCCCTGGGTGTGTCTGCACATAGATTATGTTGGTCTTTTTCTTGGAATCATGTTTCTACTGATTATAGATGCTCATTCCAAATGATTAGACATATATGAGGTTAAGTCACCAACATCAGGTGCTACTATAAAAAAAATTATGCAAAGCTTTTCTATCCATGGATTGCCAGAAGTAATCATCTCAGATAATGGTACTGTGTTTACTAGAGCTGATTTTCAAGGATTTGTCAGCCTAAATGGTATCAACCACATGAAGACTGCACCATACCATCCTTCATCTAACAGACTGGCAGAAAGAGCAGTACAGACTTTTAACGCCAGAATGAAAAAAATTAACAGGTAAATCGCTGGAAACTAAACTTGCTCGTTTCCTATTTCACTACTGAATAACCCCCACACTATGACAGATGCAACACCTGCAGAGTTACTGATGAAGCGCCGTCTTCAAACAAGACTAAGCCTGATACTTCACAATTTGGAGGGGAAGGTGCAGAAAAGTCAAGGGAACCAAAAAGTGACTCATGACTTATGACTTGCATAGTTGTGAGTATGAATTTACTGTTGGAGAAGCAGTATACATAAGGAATTTTGTGGAGGGCCGAAGTGGTTACATGGTAAAGTAAGCTCTGTGACCGGACCATTTCTCTGTTGGAGCGGAAGACACTGAAATGCCTGTGCCTAATGAGGCACCTGATTTAATGCGGTTCCTGCCGAAGATTCGGATGTCTTGGATTTCTGACATTCCAAACAGATCAGGAAACCACCTGAGAGACTGAACTTATAATTTCATGACCCTGTGTCAATACTATAATGTCATGAGATAAATATCCTTGTAAATGCAACATGTACAGAAGGTTAAAGGAAGAGGCATTTAGTAATTATAGTTTTGTTAAACGTAGGACTGTAGCTTTAAGAATAACCCTGTGTTGTAAGATCACATGAACTGTGTAAACCAATCAGTTTGTAGCACAGGGAACCTCTGGAGAGAGTTCTTCTTTAGCTATAGAGTTAGATGCAAACATTTGGCTGCTGCTGTTGTCTTGCACATAAAGTTTAATGTTTCCACCAAGAAATGTTTCCACCAAGAAAAGTTGCCTGAACGATCAACTCTATAATAGTAACAATGGCAAGTTTTGAAATTGTGCATGTATTCCCAAGTCCAAATTATTAAGTTATATAAAAAATAGCAATGGTCTTAGTTCTGAGCCTTGGGATGCAACATTGTTAATCCTCTCTATAGTCCAAAAAACCACCCATCACCAAAATTCTCTTTTTTATTCTTCCTCAATTTTATATTCATGCTGCTACCATCCCATTTATCCCATGGGTTTTAATTTTGCTAGCAAACCTAATATGTTGTCCTTCAAAGTTGACATACATAACCTTAACTCTACTCTCATCATCCATTCTCTTTGCTACCTTTTCAAAAAAACTCAGTGAAGATGGTCCAACATGATTTGTCCTTAACAAATCCATACTGCCTCACCTTTATTGCCCTATGCTTGTCCAAGAAACTTAATTTTCTCTCAGATTATTGTTTCCATAAGCTTCCTCACCACCAACATTAAACTGACTTCCCTGTAATGGTTTATCCTTTATTTTTTACTTGAAAAGGTGTGCCACATTTGTAACCTCTTTCACTACCCTGTATCTATGGGGTATTTGAAGATTGTAGCCAACACATCCACAATTTCAGTCTTACTTCCTGCAGTAACCTATGATGTGCCCCATGGTTGGTTAGCTTAGATGGCTAGAGTGTGGATGAGGTTAACATGAACGGCACAGCGTTCGATCCACAATCTGACTGGACTTAGGGTCTGCCTCCTTGTCCTACTTATAGTGAAAAGAATCATGGCACTCACTCATGATTTAGTGATTAATTGCCCCTGACCTGCCCTGATTACCATAACTTTGGCAACGTCTTCTAAATGCAATGCAAATTACACATTTAGCATCTAAACCATGCCTTTTACCTCCAACAATAGTTTCCCATTTTGGTCCCTAATTACTCCTCTGAAAACCCTTTTGACTTTTTGCAAGAGCAATTTAAATTGTCCCATTCCCATTCCCTTTATCAGTAGGCCTGCAAACTTTTTCTAGTATGCTTATAGATGACCTTTGGATTCCTTCTTATGTTCTACTCTTGTACTGTCTCTTTGTCTCTCTTATTTTGTCTTTCTATTCTCTGTTCTTTTAATATTCAACTTTATTCTCCCTGGTATTATCAAGATGATATCTGTCATACACCCCCTTTTTTTCTGCTTCATCCTACTCTCAAAGTCCTTTTTTATCCAGCGAGATGTGGCTTTGGTGACCTTCCCATTCCCCTTTGTGGGAATATACCTGAACTATTTAAAAAAATGTCACTTATTGCTCCATTACATTCCTGCCTGTCAGTATTTGACTCCAATTTGCCCATGCCACATTACTCCTCAATTTACTGAAAGTCCTTTTTGAGTTAAATATTTTTATTCTAGGTTGCTCCTTGCCTCTCTCTGTAACTAAGCTAAACTTTACGATACTGTGATCACTATTTTGGGAGGATCTCCAACTGTGACATTCTCCATTTGACCCATTTCATTTCCCAAGACCAGACCCAGCATGCTTCCTTCCTCATTGGGAAGGAAACACACTGAGCAAGGATATTCTTCGGCAGCACATATACTAAAATTGGAACGATACAGAGAAGATTAGCATGGCCCCTGCGCAAGGATGACACGCAAATTCGTGAAGCGTTCCATATACAAAAAAAAAAATTATTCTCCTGAATGCACTTATAAATTACTCTTCTTCTCTGCCCTGAACACAATCATTGTTCCATTGCAGAATAAAAGTCAGTTTTGATACAAAAGTGTGAAATATGGGTGATTCTTCATTAGGTAGCTTATTTTATGAAGTTGTTATGTGCAGCAGTTGAAATGTAAGATTAACAGTCCCGACACAGTGAATTGATGGAGAATAAGCTTTGAAGAGAAGGCCATGCCCTGTTGGATCAGGAGCTTAAAGACATTATCATAAAGAGCACAGTAAACAGATTAAATAGGAACACAATGACAATTGATTAAAGAGCCTGGGAAACATAAATTTGAAATGGAATTGCAAACTGTGATGCTCCTGCATTCAAGGTCTCATTCACAGGTGGACTAGAAGTAGTCATATTAAACTTTAAGCTAACACTAGGTGAGCTATTCTCTGAAACAATGTGGGAAGTTTTAGCATGGGTGAGCGCATGGATTTAGGTGTGGGTGGGGTGGTTAAATCCAGAAAAAATGTGAATGCAAGGAGAATGCTGACTGTAACCTGCCGACTTCTGCATTTTATTGCAGCAAATTAGGCTGTATGCATATAGCTGCTTATGAGATGAGTTGTCAATTGGCATGTGTTAAATCACTCAATTAGATACCATATTGACATCACTTTTGCACTTTAACTTAAGGTTTACAAGCTTTCTAGGCTTCCTGAAACTCACCAGTAAAAGTGCGGTGAAAAAAGTGCAGAAATTGTAGCCGTGGCTGGGAATTATGCCAATAAATGCTGACCTAGCCAGCGATGGTCATATCCCATGGATGGAGCAAAATAAACACCTTTGTGCCAACAAGTGCCAGGCAATGACCATCTCCAACAAGAAATAATCTACCCATCATTTCTTGACGTTCAATGGCATTACCGTTGCTGAATCCCCCACTATCAACATTCTGCGGGTTGCCATTGATCAGAAACAGAACTGGACCACCATATAAATACTGTGGCTACAATAGCAGGTCAGAGGCTCAGAATCCTGTGGTGAGTAACTCACCTCCTGATCCCCCAAAGCCTGTCCACCATCTACAAGGCACAAGTCAGGAGTGTGATGACACACTCCATTTGCCTGGGTGGGTGCAGCTCCAACAGCACTCAATAAGCTCAGTGTCATCCCAGAAAAGAAGCAGCCCACTTGATTGATACCCCATCCATCACCTTGAATGTTCATTCCCTCCATCACCGGCACACAGGAGCAGCAGTGTGTACAAGATGCACTGCAGCAACTTGCCAATGTTCCTTGAGCAGCTCCTTCCAAACCTGTGACCTCTACCACCTAGAAGGACAAGGGCAGCAGTCACACACTGTCTTGACTTAATATTATATTGCCATTCCTTCACTGTCACTGGAACTTCCTTCCTAACAGCACTGTGGGTGTACTTCACCACTACCTTCTCAAGGGCCAGCAATGCCCACAGCCCATAAATTAATAAAGAAAAGTTTGTGTGAAGGAGGTTATTCACAGCACTTGTAAATTTACAGACATTGGAGGTTTCATGTTTACATTGGAAATTTTTGATTCTGGTGTTTACTTTTGGAGCTCTGTTCCATTATATGAATATGAGTTCTGCTTACTCATGTTACTTTAGACCTCAGATGAGGACCAAGATGACCATCAGCAGCACCAGTACAAGCAGAAGCTCCAGCAACTGGAGGAGGTGCAGCAGGCACAATAACAGCAGCACCAGCAACAACCTGCTGCTCTCAAACCCCAGACTCCATAGAAGAGAGGGGAACAGCAGAGTGCTCTACCTTGAAAGGGGTCATACCTGACACAAAGGGTCTACAGGCAGAGGATAAGCTTCATCAACATGTCAAAACTCCAGTGTCTCAGAAGGCTCAGAAAACACGTCAGGTGGGCGGAGACATTTGTAGCCTGCTGGAAGAAAACCTGCTGCTGAGTGGACCTGATGGCTACACCTGAACAGTGGCTGTCAATGTCACCACTGCCTCCAACATTTTGGTGTCTGGATCCTTCCAGGGCTCTGCAGGAGACATTTATGGCATCTCCCAATTGGTGGAAAACTAATGTAGAAAACCCGTGACCAATGGTATGTTTTCCAGAGCCTCCAACTTTGTCAAATTTGTAACCAATGGTGGAAGTTAGAGTGAATGAGTGCTCAGATCTGCAGCTCTGGTTGGTTTCCCACAGATGCAGGGAGATATCAATTGCACACACAGGGCAATTAAGGCTCCAGTAGTTTATCTAGGAATGTTTGCTAACCGTAACCCTTTATGACCTGTTTTGTCAAACCGACTATATCGATGTACAGCCAGGGTGAAACCACAAAGAGATCTCTCTGCAGGTTTGCACAAGATTCCTGCAGGCAGCTGCCATAATGTCCATCCACCCCTTCCCTGGTCTCTTTACACCTCAAAACAGAGTTACCAGCTGGCTGCTCAGAGACAAGAGCTATCCACTTAAAACATGGCTGATGGCACCTCTCAGAAAGTTGAGGAATGAGCATAGGAGCGCTGTAATGAATGCCATAACACCACCAAACAAACTATCAATATTCTGAAGATGCTCTTCAGGTGCTTGGACTGAACTGGAGGCTCATTTTGCTATATAACAGCCTGTGTGCTCACAATGGTTGCAGTGTGCTGCACTTTGCACAACATTGCAGTGACGAGGCCTGGGCTGACAGGAATCAAAAGGCAAAGAGCCTCTTCAGACGATTCTGAGGAGGAGGAAGGCAAGGTGAAGTGAGGAAAAGCGAGGAAAAAGAGATGAAGCAGGTGGAGCATGATGCAGGCAATACATGACCAATAACACACATTGTTGCCTGGGTGCCTGGAACACCCTGATTATTATAACCTTCACTTAGGTTCCACTGCTGAACCCATCTAATATTCATAACACAACTGCAAAGGACACTTGCCAGACAGCAATCAAAAATGGGAAGATGGAAAAGTTGTGCAAGAGAAACTAATTATGTGGTCCAAATAGGCAACAGAAATTTACCGGTCTAACAATGTTTTACACAGCCCTCTGCATACCCTTGTACAGCTAAAAATCTTAACTGTTTCTCTTCCAAGCATGTCCATATGATACAACCTCTCTGAATTTAGCAGAGGTGTGGCAGGCTACTCAGGTCTATGCTGCAACTGTTGAGTTGCTCATGTGAGATGTCCTCTGCATTTTTGAATCTATGAGGGCCCATCTAAAGATTGCTCCATCTGCACTTGTGCAAGGGCAGGGTCTGCTATTCGGAGGCAGGGCAGCATGTTGGGTAAAGACTCAAGGGGCAGAATTTAATGCCCTTCACTGAGGCGAGGTTGGTGGCGGGAAAGCATTTAATTGGGTGGAAAGGTAGAGGACGGGGACCTTCTGCCTTCCTGCCCCTGACCTGATCAAGTCCAGGGCAAAAAGGCTCATGGATGGTCTTTTCACCCTGCTGCCAACTGAGGCTTTTAAGTGTGCAAATAATGCCCAGTTAAGGTTGTCATACAGGAAGCCCAAAAAGCAAACCCTGGCTGGGTTATTTGCATGCTTCTGGGAGGGGGCCATTGTTCAAAGGCACTCAGTGCCTGATCAAGGGCCCCAGCATCAGGAAGGGAGGACCCACTAAAAGCCACCACCCTGCTCTTGCTGTTGAATCCGATCCCCAGTGTGACCCCCCCCCACCTGTCGCCTGGGCCCCTCAGCGATCCTGGGCCTCAGGTGGGTGCACTACCAGCAGCAGCCATTGCTTCGGGTGGTGCTGCCGAGCAATGCACAGCTGCTGGCCTCTGATTGGCTGGCTGTTCACGGGTGTCGTGATTTGTACTCCTGAGGTCCTTGATCCAGGGAAGGCCTATCACTGCCCAGTTAAGTGCCCGATTAGCACTTAATTCACCGGGCCTTCCTAAAAGGAGGTGGTGCAGGGAACATCTTCATTGGCTCTTCAACCAGCAGGAAAGACCCCCATTGCCTCCATTAAATACATCCCACGGGGTGGGGCAGGGTTTTACGGATGAAAACTGGAATGCTTTGAGCTGAGTTTCCATTACCATGACACCTTTCACCATCAACCTTCTTATGGTCCATCCACACATACCTGCTAGCAACATGATGAAGAAAACTTTGTTGCTGAGAAGTGGGATGAGAAACAACTAAAGCTAGGATGTCATTCATGCTCTTTAAATGTGATATTCACAGTGTGCAAGCTGTTATGTTCTTCTTTTCTTTGATATAAATTATACCCAAGGATTGGTGAAACAATAATATGAATTCTTTATTTGAGGATAAGACAACATACGGATAATGTTCACTAGGAAGCTGTGAGGCAAATGTCTGACCTCACTCACTCCGCCTTGCCAGCTGCCTACAGGTCATGGGACTAATGGATCACATCCTGTTCAGGTGGACAATGATCGATCATAGTTTAAGATACACTCCCTTAAAGGTGTATGCACAGCATATTACAATACAAGTTATTGGTGAATGCATGTACCTGTGTAATTGCCTCATTTGATGCTCCATATAGTTGTCCAATCTATCCATGGAAGAAGACATCCTCACAAAAGTCTAGGGAACAGCGGCACTGTGGTAATGTTACTGGATTAGTAATCTAGAAGACTGAACTAATGTTCTAGAGACATGAATTAAAATCCCTCCATGGTAATTAGAGGAATTTTGATTAAATTAATAATTCTGCAATAAAAGGTAAGTTTCAGTGATAATGATAATGAAACTACTTGATTGTTAAAAAAACCCACCTGGTTCATTAATGTCCTTCAGAGAAGGGAATCTGCTGTTATTCCTGGTCTGGAATTCAGATCCATAGGCATATGGTTGGCTCATAAGCTCCCTTCCTCTAGCAAATCACCCAGTTATATCAAAATCACTACAGAGAGGTTGAATCAGATTAAAATCAGGTGCATCCAGAGTTCCTCAGGATGGTGTATGAGGCCCAATCATATTCAGCTGCTTCATCAATGTCAGGAGTAGGGATGTTTGCTGATGATTAAACGGTGTTCAGCATCATTTGAGATTCCTCATATACTGAAGCAGTCTGTCTATGTGCAGCAAGACCTGGACAATATTCAGGATTGGACTGATAAGTGACAAGTAACATTCACGCCAGGTAAGTGCCAGGTAATAACCATTTCCAACAAGAGAGAATCCAACCATCACCCCTTGATATTCAATGATGTTACCATCGCTGAATCCCCTATTATCAACATTCTGTGGGTTGCTGTTGACCAGAAACTGAACTGGACCAAACATGTAAATAACTGTAGCTACAAGAGCAGGTCAAGTACTGAAAATTCTGCTGAGTCACTAAACTCCTGACGCCCCAAAGTCTGTCCACCACCTACAAGGCACAAATCAGGAGTGTGATGGAACGTTCTCCACTTGCCTGATCGAGTGCAGCTCCAACAACACTCACAAAGCTTGACACTGTCCAGGACAAAGCAGCCCGCTTGATTGGCACCCCATCCACACGCCTTAAACATTCATTCCCTCTGCCACTAACACACAGTCCTAGCAGTGTGTGCAATCTACAAAATGGACTGCAGCAACTCACCAAGGCTCCTTCAACAGCATTTTCCAAACTTGCGACGTCTATCACCTAGAAGGGCAAGGGCAACAGATACATAGGAGCATCATCTGCAAGTTCCCCACCAAGCCACTCACCATCCTGATTTAGAAATATAATATCATCCCTTCACTATTGCTGGGTCAAAATTCTGGAACTCCCTTCCTAACGGTACTGTGGGTGTACCTGCTGCATTGGCTCATGAAGGAAACTTACCACCACCTTCTCAAGGGCAATTAGGGATGGGCAATAAATGCTGGCCTAGCCAACCATGCCTACAAACAAGAACAAATAAAAAAAACATTCTGCATTGACCTAGGCAACGGAGGTGACAAAGGCGCATCCTGCCTTGTCCTCCTTATTAACATCTGGGAGCTTGTATCAAAATTGGGAGAGCTATACCACAGACAAGTCAAGCAGGAACCTGACAAAGTCATATTCACCAAATCATACATCACTGTCAATCTTCCAGAATCTTCCATTGCCACTCCTGGGTATGTTGTATCCCACTAGAGAGATCAGAGGTGGCGGAAAAGGGGTATACATTCAGAAGAGAGAGGCTGGTGGAGTCCTAAACATTGACTCTGAACCCCATAAAGTCTCATGGCATCAAGTCACACATGGATATGGAAATATGAAGTGTAAGTATCTTAATAGTGCATGGTTTACTTCAGTCCTGTGATGGCGATCTCTCCGAGGGAATGAGCTCAACACAATCGGGTGTTGTGTGTATGTGACTGACTGATACTTAATGCTGTCACCAGGCAGCTGGCAGCCTCCCATATCCCTGTTTCTGATGACCAGATACACTGAGCCTGTGCTAATTTCCAGTGCCTCCTCATTTGCATCTCTTCACTGAGATATTGATGAAGGATCACCTCCAGTGCTCTACTTCTTCTTGATTCTTTCTTCTCCCTTCTCCTCAAATGAGAGAAAGAAAGGTTTATGTGAGTATAGTGGCATTTGTTCACCCAGTGGTTGGAGAGCATTTGTTGAAGGTGATTGTAGGGAGTAGGCAAGACATTGCTTCAAGATGAGGGTGAGTGACACTGCTGAATGGACAGATGATGGTGTGAGGAAGTGGAAAGGGAGAGAGAGGAAGGTAGACTGATCTGCTGCAGTAGGTTTTAGAAGGAAGAGTGCAGGGGTTGGGTTGATAAGTGCCATTGCTTTTAGCAGTCCTGTTCGACTGAGATTATTGAACTGCTTCTTCCAGGGGCATGGTGCCATGCTGCTGCTGATGGTCTCCTGAGCAATGCCCAATAACACCTTCTTTAGATGAGCAGGATGCAGGCCTTTTCCTCTTATCACCAGGCAAAAGTATCAACCTCCTGGTCCTAACAGCTCCCAGCATCATGTCCAGAGAAGGGCCTGTAACACAGCACTCATCCTTTGCCCATCTCATGTCCATTGGGATAGCGCTTTGTCTCTCCATGGCAACACCAATGTCTTAAACTTGCACGTTTAGAGCGTTTAAATAGTGGAGTTGAGATCACAACATGCTCACTGATGCTAATTGGACAGGAAACCTGGAAGTAAAAAGATAATAAGATGGCTGAGTTAAAAAGCCAGAGAGAAACACATTGCACTTACTTCCTTGTTCCCCAAGTACTATCCTACACCCATTGTCACCCCACCTCCCTTACAGCCCCCACGGAGCACCCCATCACCACCACTCCCTCACTGCCCCCACCCAGACCGGCCATCAAAAACACCACCACTCCCTCACTGGCCCCACCCAGGCCTGCCATCACCACTACCATGGCACTCTCACTGACCCCACCTATCACCCCATCAACACCACTGCCTCACTGCCCCCACACAGCATGCCCATCACCACCACCACCACTCCCTCACAGCCCCCAAAAAGACCCCCATCACCGCCACCACTCCCTCACTGCCCCCACACAGCCCCCCATCACCACTACCACTCCCTCACTGCCCCCACACAGCCCCCCATCACTACCACTGCCTCACTGCCCCCACCCAGCACCCCTATCATCAACACTCCCTCACTGCCCCCACCCAACACACCCATCACTACCACTCCCTCACTGTTCCTGCCGAGTTCCACCATCACCACCACCACCACACCATCACTGCCCACACCCAGCACTCCCATCACCAGGCCCTCACTGTCCCCACCCAGTGGCCCATCACCAGCATCACCACTCCCTCACTGATCCCACCCAGCACCCCATCACCAACATCACCACTCCCACACTGCCTCCACCCAGACCCCCATCACCACCACTCCCTCGCTGCCCCCCCCCAGTACCCCCAACACCACCACTACCTCACTTCCCCCACCCTGCCCCCCATCAACACCAGTGCCTCACTGCCCCCACCCAGCCCACCCCATCAACACCACTGCCTCACTGCCATCACACAGCACCCCTATCACCACCACCAGCACTCCTTCACTGCCCCCACCCAGCCCCCCATCACCACCACACCCTCAATGCCCCCAGCTAGCCCCGCCATCAACACCACCACCACTCCCTCACTGCCCCCTTACAGTCCCCCATCACCACCAATCCCTCATTACCCACACCCAGCCCCACCATCACCACCACCACCACTCCCTAATTGCACCCACCCAAACCCCCATCAACATCACCAGCACTGCCTCACTGACACCACCCAACCCTCCCATCACCACCACGAACACTCCCACACTGCCACCACGCATCCCCGCATCATCACCACTCCCTCACTGCCCCCACCCAGCACCCCAGCACCACCACTCCCTCACTATCCACACCAAGTGCCCCCACAACCACCACCACCACTCCATCATAGTCCCCACCTAGCAACACCATCACCATCACCACAACTCCCTCACTGCCACCACCAGGACCCCCATCACCACCACCACTCCCTCACTGCCACCACCAGGACCCCCATCACCACCACCACTCCCTCACTGCCACCACCAAGACCCCCATCACCACCACCACTCCCTCACTGCCCCCACACAGCACACCCATCACCATCACCACCACTCCCTCACTGCCACCACCAAGACCCCCATCACCACCACCAACACTCCCTCACTGACCCCACCCAGCAACCCCATCACCACCACCAACACTCCCTCAATGCCGCCACCCAGCAACCTCATCACCACCACTACCACTCCCTCACTGCCCCCAACCAGCACCCCTATCACCACCACTCCCTCACTGCACCCACCCAGCACCCCCATCACCACCATTCCCTCATTGCCCCCACACAGTAGCCCCATCGCCACAACCACCATTCCCTCACTAACCCCACCTAGCATCCCAATCATCACCACCACCACCACTCCATCACTGTCCCCACCCAGACCCCCCCATCACCACCACTCCCTCACTGCCCCCACCCAGCAACCCCATCACCACCACCACCACCACTCCCTCACTGTCCTCACCCAGACCCTCCATCACCACCACTACCTCACTGCCCCCACCCAGCACCCCTATCATCAACACTCCCTCACTGCCCCCCCCAACACACCCATCACTACCACTCCCTCATTGTTCCCGCTGAGTTCCACCATCACCACCACCACCACACCATCAGTGCCCACACCCAGCACTCCCATCACCAGGCCCTCACTGTCCCCACCCAGTGGCCCATCACCAGCACCACCACTCCCACACTGATCCCACCCAGCACCCCATCACCAACATCACCACTCCCACACTGCCTCCACCCAGACCCCCATCACCACCACTCCCTCGCTGCCCCCCCAGCACCCCCAACACCACCACTACCTCACTTCCCCCACCCTGCCCCCCATCAACACCAGTGCCTCACTGCCCCCACCCAGCCCACCCCATCAACACCACTGCCTCACTGCCATCACACAGCACCCCTATCACCACCACCAGCACTCCTTCACTGCCCCCACTTAGCCCCCCATCACCACCACACTATCAATGCCCCCAGCTAGCCCCGCCATCAACACCACCATCACTCCCTCACTGCCCCCATACAGCCCCCCATCACCACCAATCCCTCATTACCCACACCCAGCCCCACCATCACCACCACCACCACTCCCTAATTGCACCCACCCAAACCCCCATCAACATCACCAGCACTGCCTCACTGACACCACCCAACCCTCCCAACACCACCACGAACACTCCCACACTGCCACCACGCATCCCCGCATCATCACCACTCCCTCACTGCCCCCACCCAGCACCCCAGCACCACCACTCCCTCACTATCCACACCAAGTGCCCCCACAACCACCACTACCACTCCATCATAGTCCCCACCCAGCAACCCCATCACCATCATCACCACTCCCTCACTGCCCCCACACAGCACGCCCATCACCATCACCACCACTCCCTCACTGCCACCACCAAGACCCCCATCACCACCACCACACCCTCACAGACCCCACCCAGCACTCCTAACATCACCACTCCCTAAACTGCCCCCACGCAACACCCCCAGCACCACCATTCCTCCACTGTCCCCACCCAGTGCCCCCATCACCACCACCAACACTCCCTCACTGACCCCACCCAGCAACCTCATCACCACCACCACCACTCCCTCACGGTCCCCAACCAGCACCCCTATCACCACCAGTCCCTCACTGCCCCCACCCAATAGCCCCATCACCACATCCACCACTCCCTCACTAACCCCACCTAGCATCCCAATCATCACCACCACCACCACTCCCTCACTGTCCCCACCCAGAACCCCCCATCACCACCACTCCCTCACTGACCCCACCCAGAAACCCCCATCACCACCACTCCCTCACTGTCCCCACCCAGAAACCCCCATCACCACCACTCCCTCACTGTCCCCACCCAGACCCCCCCATCACCACCACTCCCTCACTGCCCCCACCCAGCAACCCCATCACCACCACCACCACCACTCCCTCACTGTCCTCACCCAGACCCCCCATCACCACCACTACCTCACTGTCCCCACCCAGCACCCCCAGCACCACCACTTCCTCACTGTCCGCACCAAGTGCCCCCAGAACCACCACCACCACTCCATCATAGTCCCCACCCAGCAACCCCATCACCACCACACCCTCACTGCCCCCACCCAGACCCCCAGCACCACCACTCCCTCACTGCCCCCACCCAGCACTCCTAACATCACCACTCCCTCACTGTACCAACCCAGTAGCTCCATCACCATCACCACCACTCCCTCACTGTCCCCACCCAGTGCCCCCATCACCACCACCACCACTCCCACACTGCCCCCACCCAGCAACCCCATCACCACCACCACCACCAGTCCCTCACTGCCCCCACCCAGCACCCCTATCACCACCACTCCCTCACTGCATCCACCCAGCACCCCCAACACCATCATCACCACTCCCTCACTGCCCCCACCAAGACCCCCATCACCACCACCACTCCCTCACTGCCCCCACGCAGCACCCCCATCACCACCACCAGCACTACACCCTCACTGCCCCCACCAAGCAACCCCATCACCACCACTCCCTCACTGCGCCCACCCAGCACCCCCATCACCACCATCACCACCATTTCCTCACTGCCCCCACCCAGCCCTCCTAACATCACCACTCCTTCACTGTACCAACCCAGTAGCCCCATCACCATCACCACCACTCCCTCACTGTCCCCACCCAGTGCCCCCATCACCACCACCACCACTCCCACACTGCCCCCACCCAGCAAGCCCATCACCACCACCACCACCACTCCCTCACTGCATCCACCCAGCACCCCCAACACCATCATCACCACTCCCTCACTGCCACCACCAAGACCCTCATCACCACCACCACTCCCTCACTATCCCCACCCAGACACCCTATCACCACCACTCCCTTATTACTCCCACCCAGCAGCCCTCTCATCACCACTCCCTCACTACACCCACCCAGCACCCCAGCACCACCATTCCCTCACTATCCACACCAAGTGCCCCCACAACCACCACCACCTCCACTCCATCACAGTCCCCACCCAGCAACCCCATCACTACCACTCCCTCAGTGCCCAAACCCGTGCCCCCTTCACCACCACCATCACACCCTCACTGCCCCCACCCAGTCCCCCAACACCACCACTCCCTCACTGCCCCCACCCAGCACTCCTAACATCACCACTCTCTCGCTGTACCAACCCAATAGCCCCATCACCACCACCACCACTCCCTCACTGTCCACACCCAGTGCCCCCATCACCACCACCACCACTCCCACACTGCCCCCACCCAGCAACCCCATCACCACCACGACGACCACTCCCTCACTCCCCCCCAGCACCCCTATCACTACCACTCCCTCACTGTCCCCCCCCAGCAACCCCATCACTACCACTCCTTCATTGCCCCACCCCGCGCCCCCTTCACCACCACCATCACACACTCACTGCTCCCACCCAGCCCCCAAACACCACCACTCCCTCACTAACCCCCCAGCACCCCTATCACTACCACTCCTTCACTGCACCCACCCAGCACCCGCATCACCACCCCTTCTTCACTGTCCCCACCCAGTAGCCCCATCACCACCTCTCCCTCACTGCACCCACCAAGCACCCCCATCACCACCACACCCTCACTGCCCCCACCCAGCACGCCAATCATCACCACTTGCACACTGTTCCCACCCAGTGCCCCTATCAACACAACCACCACGCCCTGACGGCCCCCACCCAGAACCCCCATCATCAGCACTCCCTCACTATCCTCACCCAGCACCCCACCACCATCATCACCACTCCCTCACTGCCCTCACCGAGCACCCCATCACCACCATTCGCCTTCTGCCCCCACCCAGCCCTCCCACCACCAACACCACCACACCTTCAATGCACCCAACCAGCAAACTCTTCACCACCACTCCCTCACTGCCCTCACCCAGCCCAACCATCACCACCACCACCACTCCCTCACTGTCCCCACACAGCACCCCCATAATCATCACCACCACTCCCTCATGGTCCCCATGCATTGCCCCTATCACCATCATCAGTACTCCCTCACTCTCCCACCCAGCACCCCACAACCATCATCACCACTCCCTTCACTGCCCCCACTGAGCACCCCCATCACCATGACTCCCCTTCTGACCCCAGCCAGCCCTCCCATCACCACCACTCCCTCACTGAACCCACCCTGCACACCATCATCACCATCAGCAGTCCCTCACTGATCCAACCCAGCATCCCACCACCATCATCCCCACTCCCTCACTGCCCCAGCACAGCCACCCCATCACCACCATTCCCTCACTGTCACCAACCAGCCACCCAGCACCACCACCGCCACTACTCCCTCACTGCCCCCACCCCGCGCCCCCATCACCACCACCATCACACCCTCACTGCCCCCACCCAGCCCCCCATCACCCACTCTCCCTCACTGCCCCCAACCAAACCCCCCATTACCACCACTCCCATACCAGCCCCACCCAGCATCCCTATCATCACGACTCCCTCACTGCCCCCACCCAGCACCCCCATAACCACCACCACAAATCCCTCAATACCCCCACCCAGCAACACCATCACCATCACCATCACACCCTCACTGCACCCACCCAGTACCCCCATCACCACCACCACCACTCCCTCACTGCCCCCACCCAGCACCAATATCACCACCGCTCCCTCACTGCATCCACCCAGCACCCCCATCACCACCACACCCTCACTGCCCCCACTCAGCAGCCGCATCACCAACAATTCCTCAATGTCCCCAACCAGTAGCACCATCACCACCACCACCACTCCCTCAATGCCCCCACCCAGCACCCCCATCACCACCACCACTCCCTCACTGCCCCCACCCAGCCCCACCATCACCACCACTCCAGAAGTGCGCCCACCCAGCACCTCCCACCACCACTCCCTCTCTGTCACCAACCAGCCCCCCCATCACCACCATCACCAGTCCCTCACTGCCCCCACCCAGCAACCCCATCACCACCACCACCAGTCCATCACCTCCCCCACACAGCCCCCCATCACCACCACTCGCTCACTGCCCCCAACCAGCACCTGCAGCACCACCACTCCCTCACTGCTCGCACCCAGCACCCGCATCACCAGCACTCCCTCATTGTCCCCACCCAGTAGCTCCATCATCACCACCAAAAATCCATCACTGCCCTCACACAGCACACCCATCACCACTACTCCCTCACTGCCCCCACCCACCACCTCCAGCACCCCCATCATCAACACACCCTCACTGCCCCCACCCAGCACCCCCATCACCACCACTCCCTCACTGCCCCCACCCAGCACCCCCATCACCATCTCTAATCCCTCACAGAACCCACCCAGCCCCACATCACCACCACTACCTCACTGTCCCCACACAGCACCCACATCATCACCAGCACCACTCCCTCACGGTTCCCACCGAGCACCACTATTACCACCAAACCCTCACTGCCCCCACCCAGCACCCCAATCATCACCACTCCCACACTGTCCCCACCCAGTGCCCCCATCATCACCACCACCACTCCCTGACCACCCCCACCCAGCACCCCCATAATCAGGACTCTCTCACTATCCTCACCCAGCACCCCACCAATATCATCAGCACTCCCTCACTGCCCTCACCGAGCACCCCCATCACAACCACTCTCCTTCTACCCCACACAGCTCTCCCATCACCAACACCACCACCCCCTCACTGCCCCCACCCAGCACCCCCTTCAACATCATTCCCTCACTGCCCTCACCTAGCCTCCCATCACCATCACACGCTAACTGCCCCCACCAACAACACAATCATTAACACTCCCTCACAGCCCTCACCCAGCCCCACCATCACCACAACCACCACCCCCTCACTGCCCCCACCCAGCTCCCCTCACCACCACCACCACCACTCCCGCACTGCCCCAAACCCAGCCCCCTCATCCCCACCAGTCCCTCACTGCCCCCACCCAGCACCCCCATCATCAACACACCCTCACTGCCCCCACCCAGCACCCCCATCACCACCACTCCCTCACTGCCCCCACCCAGCACCCCCATCACCATCTCTACTCCCTCACAGACCCCACCCAGCACCCCATCACCACCACTCCGTCACGGTCCCCACCCAGCACCCCCATCACCAACACTACCACACTGCCCCCACCCAGCACCCCCATCACCACCACTCCCTCACAGCCCCCACCTAGCACCCCCATCACCACCACCACCACTCCCTCACTGCCCCCAACCAGCACCCCCATCACCACCACAACCACTCCCTCTCTGCCCTCACCCAGCCCCACCATCACCACAACAACCACCCCCTCTCTGTCCTTACCCAACCCCACCATCACCACAACACCACTCCCTCACTGCCATCACCCAGCCCCCCGTCACCACCACTCACTCACTGTCCCCACCCAGTGCCCACATCACCACCACCACCACTCCCTCACGGTCCACACCCACTGCCCCTATCAGCATCACCAGCACTCCCTCACTGCCCCCAGCCAGGACACCCATCACCACCACTCCCTGACTCACCCCACCCAGTGCCCCTATCACCACCACCACCACTCTCTCACTGATCCAACCCAGCACCCCACCACCATATCACCACTCCCTCACTGACCCACCCAGCACCCCATCATCACCACCACTCCCTCCCTGTCCCACCAAGCCCCACCACCACCATCGCCACTCTCTCACTGCCCCCACACAGTCCCCCTATCACCAGCACCACACCCTCACTGACCCCACCCAGCCCCCCATCACCACCATCAGCACTGCCTCACTGCCCCCACTCAGCCCACCATCACCACCACTCCGTCATTGCCCCCACCCAGCCTCCCCCATCACCACCACTCCCTTATTGACCACACACAGAACCCCCATCACCACCACCACCATTCCCTCACTGCCCCCACCCAGCCCCCCATCACCACCACTGCCTCACTGCCCCCAACCCAGCAGCCCCATCACCACCACCACCACTCCATCACTGTCACCAACCAGCCACCAATCAGCACCACCACAACTCCCTCACTGCCCCCCACCCCGCACTCCCATCACAACCACCATTCCACTGTCACTGCCCTCACCCAGAACACCCATCTTTCAGCACTCCCTCATTATCCTCACCCAGCACCCCACAACCATCATCACCACTCCCTCACTGCCCCCACCCAGCACCCCCATCATCACGACTCCCCTTCTGACCCCACCCAGCCCTCCCATCACCACCACTCCCTCACTGCCGCCAACCAGCACCCCCATCACCACCACACCCTCACTGCCCCCACCTAGTACCCCCATCACCACCACCACCACTCCCTCACTGACCCCACCCTGCACCCCATCATCACCATCAGCATTCCGTCTCTGATCCAACCCAACATCCCACCACCATCATCCCCACTCCCTCACTGCCCCCACACAGCCACCCATCACCACCACTCCCGCACTGTCACCTCCCAGCACACCCATCACCACCACCACCATTCCCTTAATGCCCCCACCAAGCCCAGGCATCATCAACACTCCCGCACGGCCCCCACCCAGCCCAAATCACCACCACTCCCTCACTGTGCCCACCTGGCAGCCCCATCACCACCACAACCACTCCCTCACTGTCACCAACCAGCCACCCATTACCACCATCACCACTCCCTCACTGCCCCCACCCCGCGCCCCATCACCACCACCTTCACACCCTCTCTGCCCCCACCCAGCCCCCCATCACCAACTCGCCCTCACTGCCACCAACCAAAACCCCCCATCACCACCGCTCCCATACCACCCCCACCCAGCATCCCTATCATCACCACTCCCTCACTACCCTCACCCAGCACCCCCAGCACCACCACTCCCTCACTGACCCTACCCAGCATCCCCATCACCAGCAATTCCTCAATGTCCCCAACCAGTAGCACCATCACCACCACCACCACTCCCTCAACGCCCCCACCCAGCCCCACCATCACCACCATTCCCTCACTGCCCCCAACCAGCCCCACCATCACCACCACTCCAGCAGTGCGCCCACCCAGCACCCCCCAGTACCACTCCCTCTGTCACCAACCAGCCCCACATCACCACCATCACCAATCCCTCAATGTCCCCACCCAGCAAACCCATCACCACCACCACCAGTCCATCACCACCCCCAAACAGCCCCCCATCACCACCAATCCCTCACTGCCCCCACACAGCATCCCTATAATCACCACACCCTCACGGCACCCACACAGCCCCCCACCCAGCACCTGCAGCATGACCACTCCCTCACAGCTCGCACCCAGCACCCGCATCACCAGCACTCCCTCACTGTCCCCACCCAGTGCCCCCATAACCACCACCACCACTCCCTCAATACCTCCACCCAGCAACCCCATCACCACCACCATCACACCCTCACTGAAGCCACCCAGCACCCCCATCACCACGACTCCTTCACTGCCCCCAACTCAGCAACCGCATTACCATCACTCCCTCACTCCCCCCATCCAGCACACCCATCACCATCACCACCACTCCCTCACTGCCCCCACCCAGCCCAACCATCACCACCACTCCAGCAGTGCGCACACCAAGCACCCCCCAGTACCACTCCCTCTCTGTCACCACCATCCCCACATCACCACCATCACCAGTCCCTCAATGTCCCCACCCAGCAAACACATCACCACCACCACCAGTCCATCACCTCCCCCAAACAGCCCCCCATCACCACCAATCCCTCACTGCCCCCACACAGCATCCCTATAATCACCACTCCCTCACGGCACCCACACAGCCCCCCACCCAGCACCTGCAGCATGACCACTCCCTCACTGCTCGCACCCAGCACCCGCATCACCAGCACTCCCTCATTGTCCCCACCCAGTAGCTCCATCATCACCACCAAAACTCCATCACTGCCCCCACACAGCACACCTATCAACACTACTCCCTCACTGCCCCCACCCACCACCTCCAGCACTACCACCATCACACCCTCACAGCCCCCACCCTGTGCTTCCATTAGCACCACTATCAGACCCTCACTGCTCACACCCAGCCCCCATCACCACCACAACCACTCCCTCACTGCCCGCACCCAGCACCCCCATCACCACCAAACCCTCACTGCCCCCACCCAGCACCCCAATCATCACCACTCCATCACTGTCCCCACCCAGTGCATCCATCACCACCACCACCAATCGCTGACGGCCCCCACCCAGCACCTCCATCATCACCACTCCCTCACTGGCCCCACTGAGCACCCCTATCACCACCACAGCCCTTCTGCACCCACCCAGCTCTCCCATCAGCATCACCACCACCACCTCTTTGCCCCCACCCAGCACCCCCATCACCACCACACCCTCACTTCCCACACCCAGCCTCCCATCACCACTACTCCCTCATTGTCCTCACCCAGCCCCCCATCACCTCCAATCCCTCACTGGCCCCACCTAGCAGCCCCTTCACCATTGCTCCCTCACTGATCTGAACAAGCACCCTATCACCACCATGCCCTCACAGCCCTCACCCAGCCGCACCATACCCACAAACAACACTCCCTAACTGCCCCCACCCAGCCCCACCATCAGCACCACTCCCTTACTACCCCCACCCTGCACCCCTATCATCAACGCTCCCTCACTGACCCCACCCAGCAACCCAGTACCATCACTCCCTTACTGCCCCGACCGAGCCCCCTGCATCACCAACACTCCCTCACTGTCCCCACCCAGTGCCCACATAACCACCACCACCACTCCCTCAATACCTCCACCCAGCAACCCCATCACCACCACCATCACACCCTCACTGAAGCCACCCAGCACCCCCATCACCACGACTCCTTCACTGCCCCCAACTCAGCAACCGCATTACCATCACTCCCTCACTGCCCCCACCCAGCACCCCTATCACCACCACCACTCCCTCACTGCCCCCACCCAGCACCCTATCACCATCATCACCACTCCCTCTCTGACCCCACCCAGCCCCACATCACCACCACTCCCTCACTCTCCCCACCCAGCCCCCCATCACCACCGCCACCACTCCATCACCACCACCACCCAGCCCCACATCACCACCATTCCCACCCTGAACCCACCCAGCAACCCCATCACCACCACTCCCTCACTGCCCCCACCCAGCACCCCTATCACCACCACTCCCTCACTGCACCCACCCAGCAACCCAATAAACACCACTCCCTCACTGCCTCCACCCAGCACGTCCAGCACCACCACCATCACACCGTCACTGCCCCCACACAGCCCCCCATCACCACGACTCCCTCACTGCCCCCATCCCGTGCCCACATTAGCACAACCATCAAACACACACTACTCCACCCAGCCCCCCATCACCATCACCACCACTCACTCACTGCCCCCACCCAGCACCCCTATCACCATCACCACAACTCCCTCACTCTCCCCATCCAGCCCTCCATCACCTCCACTCCGTCACTGCCCCCACCCAGCCCCCATCACCACAACACACTCATTGCCCCCACCCAGCCCCCCTGCACCACTACACCCTCACTGCACCCAACCAACCCCGCATCCCAAGCACCACCACTTCCTCACTGCTTCCACCCAGCCCCCCATGAGCACCACTCGCTCACTGTACCCACCCAGCATCGCCCATCACCACCACTCCCTCATTGACCAAACACAGCACCCCCATCACCACCACCACTCCCTCATTGCCCCCACCAAGCCAACAATCACCAGCACTCCCTCACTGTCCCCACACAGCCCCACCACCATCGCCATCGCCACTCCCTCACTGCCCCCACACAGTCCCACCATTACCACCACCACCACTCCCTCATTGCCCACACCCAGCCCCCCTTCACCACCACACCTTCACTGCACCCAACCAACCAAACCATCACAACCACCACCACTTCCTCACTGCCCCCACCCAGCTCCCCCATGAGCACCAGTTCCTCAATGCCCCTAACCAGCACCCCCATTACCACCACCACCATTCCCTCACTGCCCCCACCCAGCCCCCCATCACCACCACTGCCTCACTGCCCCCAACCCAGCAGCCCCATCACCACCACCACCAATCCATCACTGTCACCAACCAGCCACCAATCAGCACCACCACCACTCTCTCACTGCCCCCCAACCAGCACCCCAATCATCACCACTCCCTCACTGTCCCCACCCAGTGCATCCATCACCACCACCACCACTCCCTCACTGCCCGCACCCAGCACCCCCATCACCACCAAACCCTCACTGCCCCCACCCAGCACCCAAATCATCACCACTCCCTCACTTTCCCCACCGGGTGCATCCATCACCACCACCACCAATCGCTGACGGCCCCCACCCAGCACGACCAACATCACCACTCCCTCACTGGCCCCACTGAGCACCCCTATCACCACCACACCTCTTCTGCGCCCACCCAGCTCTCCCATCAGCATCACCACCACCACCTCATTGCCCCCACCCAGCACCCCCATCACCACCACACCCTCACTTCCCACACCCAGCCTCCCATCACCACTACTCCCTCATTGCCCTCACCCAGCCCCTCAGCACCACCATGCCCTCACTGCCCTCACCCAGCTGCACCATACCCACAAACAACACTCCCTCACTGCCCCCACCCAGCCCCAACATCAGCACCACTCCCTTACTACCCCCAGCCTGCAAACCTATCATCAACGCGCCCTCACTGACCCCAACCAGCACCCCCAGCACCATCACTCCCTTACTGCCCCGACCGAGCCCCCCCCATCACCAACACTCCCTCACTGACCCCACCCAGTGCCCCCATAACCACCACCACCACTCCCTCAATACCCCCACCCAGCAACCCCATCACCACCACCATCAAACCCTCACTGCCCCCAACCAGCAACCCCATCACCAACACCACCACCACACCCTCACTGCAGCCACCCAGCACCCCCATCACCACGACTCCTTCACTGCCCCCAACTCAGCAACCGCATCACCATCACTCCCTCACTGCCCCCACCCAGAACCCCTATCATCATCACCACCACTCCCTCACTGCCCCCACCCAGCACCCCTATCACCATCACCACAACTCCCTTGCTGACCCAACCCAGCCCCACATCACCACCACTCCCTCACTCTCCCCACCCAGCCCCCCACCACCACCACTCCCTCACTGTCACCAACCAGCCCCCCATCACCACCACCACCACTCGATATCTACCACCACCAAGCCCCACATCACCACCACTCCCACCCTGCACCCACCCAGCAACCCCATCACCACCACTCCCTCACTGCCCTCACCCAGCATCCCTATCACCACCACTCCCTCACTGCACCCACCCAGCAACCCCATCAACACCACTCCCTTACTGCCTACACCCAGCACCTCCAGCACCACCACCATCACACCCTCACTGCCCCCACACAGCCCCCCATCACCACCACTCCCTCACTGCCCCCATCCTGTGCCCACATTACCACAACCATCAAACAAACTCTATTACCACCCAGCCCCCCATCACCATCACCACCACTCCCTCACTGCGCCCACCCAGCACCGCAATCATCACCACTCCAAAACTCTCCCCACCCAGTGCCCCTATCACCATCACGACTACTCCCTCACTGCACCCACCCAGCACCCCTATCAACACCAAACTGCCCCCACCCAGCACCCAATCATCGCCACTCCCACACTGACCCCTTCACCACCACCACCACTAACTCACTGCCCCCACAAAGCACCCTCATTGCCACCACTCCCCTTCTACCCCACCCAACCCTCCCATCACCAACACCACAACTCCCTCATTGCCCCAACCCAGCCACACATCACCACCACTCCCTCATTGCCCAAACCCAGCCCCCCATCACCACTACTCCCTCACTGCCCTTACCCAGCCCACCATCACCACGACTCCCTCACTGCCCCCATCCCGTGCCCACATTACCACAACCATCAAACACACACTACTCCCACCCAGCCCCCCATCACCATCACCACCACTCACTCACTGCCCCCACCCAGCACCCCATCACCAGCACCACCACTCCCTCGCTGACCACACCCAGCCCTCCATCACCACCACTCCCTCACTCTCCCCACCCAGCCCTCCATCACCACCACTCCGTCATTGCCCCCACCTTGCCCCCATCACCACAACACCCTCATTGCCCCCACACAGCCCCCCTGCACCACTACTCCCTCACTGCACCCAACCAACCCCGCATCCCAAGCACCACCACTTCCTCACTGCTCCCACCCAGCCCCCCATGAGCACCACTCGCTCACTACACCCACCCAGCATCGCCCATCACCACCACTCCCTCATTGACCCCACACAGCACTCCCATCACCACCACTCCCTCATTGCCCCCACCAAGCCAACAATCACCAGCACTCCCTCACTGTCCCCACACAGCCCCACCACCATCACCATCGCCACTCCCTCACTGCCCCCACACAGTCCCACTATTACCACCACCACCACTCCCTCATTGCCCACACCCAGCCCCCCTTCACCACCACTCCTTCACTGCACCCAACCAACCAACCCATCACAACCACCACCAATTCCTCACAGCCCCCACCCAGCTCCCCCATGAGCACCAGTTCCTCAATGCCCCTAACCAGCAACCCCATTACCACCACCATTCCCTCACTGCCCCCACCCAGCCCCCCATCACCACCACTGCCTCACTGCCCCCAACCCAGCAGCCCCATCACCACCACCACCACTCCATCACTGTCACCAACCAGCCACCAATCAGCACCACCACCACTCCCTCACTGCCCCCCACCCAGCCCCCCAACATCACACACACCACCACTCCCTCACTGCCCCCCACCCCGCACTCCAATCACCACCACCATCCCACCGTCACTGCCTCCACCCAGAACCCCCATCTTCAGCACTCCTTCACTATCCTCACCCAGCACGCCACAACCATCATCACCACTCCCTCACTGCCCCCACCCAGCACCCCCATCATCACGACTCCCCTTTTGACCCTACCCAGCCCTCCCATCACCACCACTCCCTCACTGCCGCCAACCAGCACCACCACCACCACCACTCCCTCACTGACCCCACCCTGCACCCCATCATCACCACCAGCATTCCGTCTCTGATCCAACCCAACATCCCACCACCATCATCCCCTCTCCCTCACTGCCCCTACACAGCCACCCCATCACCACCACTCCCGCACTGTCACCTCCCAGCAGCCCCATCACCACCACCACCATTCCCTTAATGCCCCCACCACGCCCAGGCATCATCAACACTCCCGCACTGCCCCCACCCAGCCCAAATCACCACCACTCCCTCACTGTGCCCACCTGGCAGCCCCATCACCACCACCACCACTCCCTCACTGTCACCAACCAGCCACCCATTACCACCACCACCACTCCCTCACTGCCCCCACCCCGCGCCCCCATCACCACCACCTTCACACCCTCTCTGCCCCCACCCAGCCCCCCATCACCAACTCTCCCTCACTGCCACCAACCAGACCCCCCATCACCACCGCTCCCATACCACCCCCACCCAGCATCCCTATCATCACCACTCCCTCACTACCCTCACCCAGCACCCCCAGCACCACCACTCCCTCACTGCCCCTACCCAGCACCCCCATCACCAGCAATTCCTCAATGTCCCCAACCAGTAGCACCATCACCACCACCACCACTCCCTCAATGCCCCCACCCAGCCCCACCATCACCACCATTCCCTCACTGCCCCCACCCAGCCCCACCATCACCACCACTCCCTCACTGCCACCACCCAGCCCCACCATCACCACCACTCCAGCAGTGCGCCCACACAGCACCCCCCAGTACCACTCCCTCTCTGTCACCAACCAGCCCCTCATCACCACCATCAATAGTCCCTCACTGTCCCCACCCAGCAAACCCATCACCACCACCACCAGTCCATCACCACCCCCAAACAGCCCCCCATCACCACCACTCCCTCACTGCCCCCACACAGCATCCCTATCACCACCACTCCCTCACGGCACCCACACAGCCCTCCACCCAGCACCTGCAGCATGACCACTCCCTCACTGCTCGCACCCAGCACCCGCATCACCAGCACTCCCTCATTGTCCCCACCCAGTAGCTCCATCATCACCACCAAAACTCCATCACTGCCCCCACACAGCACACCTATTACCACTACTCCCTCACTGCCCCTACACACCACCTCCAGCACTACCACCATCACACCCTCACAGCCCCCACCCTGTGCTTCCATTAGCACCACTATCAGACCCTCACTGCTCACACCCAGCCCCCAGCACCACCACCACCACTCCCTCACTGCCCGCACCCAGCACCCCCATCACCACCAAACCCACACTGCCCCCAACCAGCACCCCAATCATCACCACTCCATCACTGTCCCCACCCAGTGCATCCATCACCAGCACCACCACTCCCTCACTGCCCGCACCCAGCACCCACATCACCACCAAACCCTCACTGCCCCCACCCAGCACCCCAATCATCACCACTCCCTCACTGTCCCCACCGAGTGCATCCATCACCACCACCACCAATCACTGACGGCCCCCACCCAGCACGACCAACATCACCATTCCCTCACTGGCCCCACTGAGCACCCCTATCATCACCACAGCCCTTCTGCACCCACCCAGCTCTCCCATCAGCATCACCACCTCCACCTCATTGCCCCCACCCAGCACCCCCATCACCACCACACCCTCACTTCCCACACCCAGCCTCCCATCACCACTACTCCCTCATTGCCCTCACCAAGCCCCCCATCACCACCAATCCCTCAATGGCCCCACCCAGCAGCCCCTTCACCATTGCTCCCTCACTGATCTGAACAAGCACCCTATCACCACCATGCCCTCACTGCCCTAACCCAGCCGCACCATACCCACAAACAACACACCCTCACTGCCCCCACCCAGCCCCCTCATCACCACCACTCCCTCTCTGTCCCCACCCAGAACCACCATCAGCACCACTCCCTTACTACCCCCACCCTGCACCCGTATCATCAACGCGCCCTCACTGACCCCAACCAGCACCACCAGCACCATCACGCCATTACTGCCCCGACCGAGCCCCCCCATCACCAACACTCCCTCACTGACCCCACCCAGTGCCCCCATAACCACCACCACCACTCCCTCAATAACCACACCCAGCAACCCCATCACCACCACCATCACACCCTCACTGCCCCCACCCAGCAACCCCATCAACAACACCACCACCACACCCTCACTGCAGCCACCCAGCACCCCCATCACTACGACTCCTTCACTGCCCCCAACTCAGCAACCGCATCACCATCACTCCCTCACTCCCACCACCCAGCACCCCTATCACCATCACCTCCACTCCCTCACTGCCCCCACCCAACACCTCTATCACCATCACCACCACGCCCTCGCTGACCCCACCCAGCCCCACATCACCACCACTCCCTCACTCTCCCCATCCAGCCCCCCACCACCACCATTCCCTCACTGTCACCAACCAGCCCCCCATCACCACCACCACCACTCCATCACTACCACCACCCAGCCCCACATCACCACCACTCCCACCCTGCACCCACCCAGCAACCCCATCACCACCACTCCCTCACTGCTCCCACCCAGCACCCCTATCAACACCAATCCCTCACTGCACCCACCCAGCAACCCCATCAAAACCACTCCCTCACTGCCTCCACCCAGCACTTCCAGCACCACCACCATCACACCCTCACTGCTCCCACACAGCCACCCATCACCACCACTCCCTCACTGCCCCCATCCTGTGCCCACATTACCACAACCATCAAACACACACTACTCCCACCAAGCCCCCCATCACCATCACCACCACTCCCTCACTGCGCCCACCCAGCACTGCAATCATCACCACTCCAATACTGTCCCCACCCTGTGCCCGTATCACCATCACGATTACTCCCTCACTGCACCCACCGAGCACACCTATCAACACCAAACCCTCACTGCCCCCACCCAGCACCCCAATCATCACCACTCCCTCACTGTCCCCACCCAGTGCATCCATCACCACCACCACCAATCGCTGACGGCCCCCACCCAGCACGACCAACATCACCACTCCCTCACTGGCCCCACTGAGCACCCCTATCACCACCACACCTCTTCTGCGCCCACCCAGCTCTCCCATCAGCATCACCACCACCACCTCATTGCCCCCACCCAGCACCCCCATCACCACAACACCCTCACTTCCCACACCCAACCTCCCATCACCACTACTCCCTCATTGCCCTCACCCAGCCCCTCATCACCACCAATCCCTCACTGGCCCCACCCAACAGCCCCTTCACCATTGCTCCCTCACTGATCCAAACAAGCACCCTAGCACCACCATGCCCTCACTGCCCTCACCCAGCCGCACGATACCCACAAACAACACTCCCTCACTGCCCCCACCCAGCCCCACCATCAGCACCACTCCCTTACTACCCCCACCCTGCACACCTATCATCAACGCGCCCTCACTGACCCCAACCAGCACCCCCAGCACCATCACTCCCTTACTGCCCCGACCGAGCCCCCCCCATCACCAACACTCCCTCACTGACCCCACCCAGTGCCCCCATAACCACCACCACCACTCCCTCAATACCCCCACCCAGCAACCCCATCACCACCACCATCAAACCCTCACTGCCCCCAACCAGCAACCCCATCACCAACACCACCACCACAGCCTCACTGCAGCCACCCAGCACCCCCATCACCACGACTCCTTCACTGCCCCCAACTCAGCAACCGCATCACCATCACTCCCTCACTGCCCTCACCCAGAACCCCTATCACCATCACCACCACTCCCTCGCTGACCCAACCCAGCCCCACATCACCACCACTCCCTCACTCTCCCCACCCAGCCCCCCACCACCACCACTCCCTCACTGTCACCAACCAGCCCCCCATCACCACCACCACCACTCGATCTCTACCACCACCCAGCCCCACATCACCACCACTCCCACCCTGCACCCACCCAGCAACCCCATCACCACCACTCCTTCACTGCCCCCACCCAGCACCCCTATCACCACCACTCACTCACTGCACCCACCCAGCAACCCCATCAACACCACTCCCTTACTGCCTCCACCCAGCACCTCCAGCACCACCACCATCACACCCTCACTGCCCCCACACAGCCCCCCATCACCACCACTCCCTCACTGCCCTTACCCAGCCCCCCATCACCACCACTCCCTCACTGCCCCCATCCCGTGCCCACATTACCACAACCATCAAACACACACTACTGCCACCCAGCACCCCATCACCATCACCACCACTCCCTCGCTGACGACACCCAGCCCTCCATCACCACCACTCCCTCACTCTCCCCACCCAGCCCTCCATCACCAACACTCCGTCATTGCCCCCACCTTGCCCCCATCACCACAACACCCTCATTGCCCCCACACAGCCCCCCTGCACCACTACTCCCTCACTGCACACAACCAACCCCGCATCCCAAGAACCACCACTTCCTCACTGCTCCCACCCAGCCCCCCATGAGCACCACTCGCTCACTACACCCACCCAGCCTTGCCCATTACCATCACTCCCTCATTGACCCCACAAAGCACCCCCATCACCACCACTCCCTCATTGCCCCCACCAAGCCAACAATCACCAGCACCCCCTCACTGTCCCCACACAGCCCCACCACCATCACCATCGCCACTCCCTCACTGCCCCCACACAGTCCCACCATTACCACCACCACCACTCCCTCATTGCCCACACCCAACCCCCCTTCACCACCACTCCTTCACTGCACCCAAACAACCAACCCATCACAACCACCACCAATTCCTCACTGCTCCCACCCAGCTCCCCCATGAGCACCAGTTCCTCAATGCCCCTAACCAGCACCCCCATTACCACCACCACCATTCCCTCACTGCCCCCACCCAGCCCCCCATCACCACTACTGCCTCACTGCCCCCAACCCAGCAGCCCCATCACCACCACCACCACTCCCTCACTGCCCCCCACCCAGCCCCCCAACATCACACACACCACCACTCCCTCACTGCCCCCCACCCCGCACTCCCATCACCACCACCATCCCACCGTCACTGCCCCCACCCAGAACCCCCATCTTCAGCACTCCCTCACTATCCTCACCCAGCACGCCACAACCATCATCACCACTCCCTCACTGCCCCCACCCAGCCCTCCCATCACCACCACTCCCTCACTGCCGCCAACCAGCACCCCCATCACCACCACACCCTCACTGCCCCTACCGAGTACCCCCATCACCACCACCACCACTCCCTCACTGACCCCACCCTGCACCCCATCATCACCATCAGCATTCCGTCTCTGATCCAACCCAACATCCCACCACCATCATCCCCACTCCCTCACTGCCCCCACACAGCCACCCCATCACCACCACTCCCGCACTGTCACCTCCCAGCACACCCATCACCACCACCACCATTCCCTTAATGCCCCCACCAAGCCCAGGCATCATCAACACTCCCGCACTGCCCCCACCCAGCCCAAATCACCACCACTCCCTCACTGTGCCCACCTGGCAGCCCCATCACCACCACCACCACTCCCTCACTGTCACCAACCAGCCACCCATTACCACCACCACCACTCCCTCACTGCCCCCACCCCGCGCCCCCATCACCACCACCTTCACACCCTCTCTGCCCCCACCCAGCCCCCCATCACCAACTCTCCCTCACTGCCACCAACCAGACCCCCCATCACCACCGCTCCCAAACCACCCCCACCCAGCATCCCTATCATCACCACTCCCTCACTACCCTCACCCAGCACCCCCAGCACCACCACTCCCTCACTGCCCCTACCCAGCACCCCCATCACCAGCAATTCCTCAATGTCCCCAACCAGTAGCACCATCACCACCACCACCACTCCCTCAATGCCCCCACCCAGCCCCACCATCACCACCACTCCCTCACTGCCCCCACCCAGCCCCACCATCACCACCACTCCAACAGTGCGCCCACCCAGTACCCCCCAGTACCACTCCCTCTCTGTCACCAACCAGCCCCACATCACCACCATCACCAGTCCCTCACTGTCCCCACCCAGCAAACCCATCACCACCACCACCAGTCCATCACCACCCCCAAACAGCCCCCCATCACCACCACTCCCTCACTGCCCCCACCCAGCCCCCTCATCACCACCACTCCCTCTCTGTCCCCACCCAGAACCACCATCAGCACCACTCCCTTACTACTCCCACCCTGCACCCCTATCATCAACGCGCCCTCACTGACCCCAACCAGCACCCCCAGCACCATCACTCCCTTACTGCCCCGACCGAGCCCCCACATCACCTACACTCCCTCACTAACCCCACCCAGTGCCCCCATAACCACCACCACCAGTCAATCAATAACCCCACCCAGCAACCCCATCACCACCACCATCACACCCTCACTGCCCCCACCCAGCAACCCCATCACCAACACCACCACCACACCCTCACTGCAGCCACCCAGCACCCCCATCACCACGACTCCGTAACTGCCCCCAACTCAGCAACCGCATCACCATCACTCCCTCACTCCCACCACCCAGCACCCCTATAACCATCACCTCCACTCCCTCACTGCCCCCACCCAGCACCTCTATCACCATCACCACCACTCCCTCGCTGACCCCACCCAGCCCCACATCACCACCACTCCCTCACTCTCCCCACCCAGCCCCCCACCACCACCACTCCCTCAATGTCACCAACCAGCCCCCCATCACCACCACCACCACTCCATCACTACCACCACCCAGACCCACATCACCACCACTCCCACCCTGCACCCACCCAGCAACCCCATCACCACCACTCCCTCACTGCCCCCACCCAGCACACCTATCAACACCAATCCCTCACTGCACCCACCCAGCAACCCCATCCCCACCACTCCCTCACTGCCTCCACCTAGCACCTCCAGCACCACCACCATCACACCCTCACTGCCCCCACACAGCCACCCATCACCACCACTCACTCACTGCCCCCACCCAGCACCTCCAGCACCACCACCATCACACTCTCACTGCCCCCACACAGCCCCTCATCACCACCACTCCCTCACTGCCCCCATCCCGTGCCCACATTATCACAACCATCAAACACACACTACTCCCACACAGCCTCCCCATCACCATCACCACCATTCCCTCACTGCGCCCACCCAGCACCACAATCATCACCACTCCAATACTGTCCCCACCCTGTGCCCCTATCACCATCACGACTACTCCCTCACTGCACCCACCGAGCACCCCTATCAACACCAAACCCTCACTGCCCCCACCCAGCACCCCAATCAGCGCCACTCCCACACTGTCGCCTTCACCACCACCACCACTAACACACTGCCCCCACCAAGCACCCTCATTACCACCACTCCCCTTCTACCGCACCCAACCCTCCCATCACCAACACCACAACTCCCTCATTGCCTCCACCCAGCCACACATCACCACCACTCCCTCACTGCCCCCACCCAGCCCCCCATCACCACTACTCCCTCACTGCCCTCACCCAGCCCCCCCATCACCACCAGTTCCTCACTGCTCTCACCCAGCCCCCCATCACCACCACTCCCTCACTGCCCCACACAGTCCCCCCTTTACAAGAAGCAGCACTGTCTCACTGCCCCTACACAGCCCGCCATCACCACCACAGCCTCACTGACCCCACCCAGTCCCCCATCACCTCCACTCCCTCACAGCCCTCACCCAGCCCCACCATCACCATAATCACCACTCCCGCACTGCCCCCACCCTGCTCCCTCACCACCACCAACACCACTCCCTCACTGTCCCCACCCAGCACCCCCATCACCACCACTCTCTCATTGCCCCCACCCAGCACCCAATTATCACCACTCCCACACTGTCCCCACCCAGTGCCCCTATAACCACCAATACTACACTCTCAATGCACCCACCCAGCAACACCATCACCACGACCATCACACCCTCACTGCCCCCACCCAGCCCCCCATCACCACCACTCCTTCACTGCCCCAACCCTGTGACCCAACTCCACCAACAACACTCGCTCAATGCCCTCACCCAGCAACCCCATCATGAACACCACCACCACTCCCTCACTGCCCGCACCCAGCACCACTATCAACACCACTCGCTCACTGCAGCCACCCAGCACCCCATCACCACTGTTCCCTCAATGCCCCCACTAAGTAACCGCATCACCACCACTCCCTCACTGACCACACCCAGCCCCCCATCACCACCTCTCCCTCATTGCCCCCACTCAGCAACCGCATCACCACAAGCCTGTCACTGCCCCACCCATCACCCCCATCACCACCACCACCACTCACTCACGGTCCCCACCCAGCACCCCCATCACCAACACCCCCACACTGCCGCCACCCAGTACCCCCATCACCACCACTCCCTCACTGCCCTCACCCAGCACCCTCATCACTGCCACACCCTCACTGCACCCACCTAGCACCCCAATCCTCACCAGTCCTTAACTGCCCCCACCCAGCCCCCCCATCACCACCACACCCTTACTGCCCCCACACATTCCCCCCATCACCACCAGCAGCACTGCTTCACTGCCCCCACACAGCCCTGCATCGCCACCACACCCTCACTGCCCCCACCCAGCATCCCCTTTACCATCGTTCCCTCACTGCCCTCACCCATCCCCCCATCACCATCACACGCTAACTACCCCCTCCTAGCAACCCAATCATCACCACTCCCTCACAGCCCTCACCCAGCCCCCCCATCACCACAACCACCACTCCCTCACTGCCCCCACCCAGCTCCCCTCACCACCACCACCACCACCACCACTCACTCACTGACCCAAACCCAGCCCCCTCTTCCCCACCAGTCCCTCACTGACCCCACACAGCACCCTAATCACCAACACTCCCACACTGCCCTCACACAGCACCCCCATCACCACCACTCCCTCACTGCCCCTACCCAGCACTCCCATCAGCACCACTCCCTCACTGCACCCACCTAAAACCCCTATCACCACCACCACCACTCCCTCAATGCCCGCACCCAGCATGCCCATCAGCACCCCTCCCTCACTGCCCCCACCTAGCACCCCCATCACTACCACCACCACTCCCTCAATGCCCGCACCCAGCACCCCCATCACCATCACTCTCTCACTGCTCCACCCAGCACCCCATCACCATTTCCACTCCCTCACTACCCCCACCCAGCACCACCACCATCATCGCCACACCCTCACTGCCCCCTCACAGTCCTCCCATCACCACCACCACCACTCCCTCAATATGCCCACAAAGCCCCCCTGTCACCGTCACCACCACTCAATCACTAACCCCACCCAGGCCCCCATCACCATCACACCCTCACTGTCCCATCTTGTCCACATCACCACTCCCTCACTGCCCCCACCCAGTGCCCCCATAACCACCACCACCACTCCCTCAATGCACCCACCCAGCAACACCATCACCATCAACATCACACCTCACTGCCCCCACCTAACCCCCTATCACCACCACACTTTCACTGGCCCAACCTAGTGCCCCCATAACCACCAACAACACTCCCTCAATGACCCCACCCAGCAACACCATCACGAACACCACCACCACTCCCTCTCTGTCCCCACCCAGCCCCACCATCAGTACCACTCCCTTATTACCCTCACCCTGCACACCTATCATCAACGCGCCCTCACTGACCCCAACCAGCACCCCCAGCACCATCACTCCCTTACTGCCCCGACCAAACCCCCCCATCACCAACACTCCCTCACTGACCCCACCCAGTGCCCCCATAACCACCACCACCACTCCCTCAATAACCCCACCCAGCAATCCCATCACCACCACCACCACACCCTCACTGCAGCCACCCAGCACCCCCATCACCACGACTCCTTCACTGCCCCCAACTCAGCAACCGCATCACCATCACTCCCTCACTCCCCCCACCCAGCACCCCTATCACCACCACCACTCCCTCACTGCCCCCACCCAGCACCCCTATCACCATCACCACCACTCCCTCGCTGACCCCACCCAGCCCCACATCACCAACACTCCCTCACTCTCCCCACCCAGCCCCCCACCACCACCACTCCCTCACTGTCACCAACCATCCCCCCATCACCACCACCACCACTCCATCACTACCACCACCCAGCCCCACATCACCACCACTCCCACCCTGCACCCACCCAGCAACCCCATCACCACCACTCCCTCACTGCCCCCACCCAGCATCCCTATCACTACCACTCCCTCACTGCACCCACCCAGCACCTCCAGCACCACCACCATCACACCCTCACTGCCCCCACACAGCCCCCCATCACCACCACTCACTCACTGCCCCCATCCCGTGCCCACATTACCACAACCATCAAACACACACTACTCCCACCCAGCCCCCCATCACTATCACCACCACTCCCTCACTGCGCCCACCCAGCACCGCAATCATCACCACTCCAATACTGTCCTCACCCAGTGCCCCATCACCATCACGACTACTCCCTCACTGCACCCACCGAGCACCCCTATCAACACCAAACCCTCACTGCCCCCAACCAGCACCCCAATCATCGCCACTCCCACAGTGTCCCCTTCACCACCACCACCACTAACACACTGCCCCCACCAAGCACCCTCATTACCACCACTCCCCTTCTACCCCACCCAACCCTCCCATCACCAACACCACAACTCCCTCATTGCCCCCACCCAGCCACACATCACCACCACTCCCTCATTGCCCCCACCCAACCCCCCATCACCACTACTCCCTCACTGCCCCACACAGTACCCCCATCACCACAATCAGCACTGCCTCACTGCCCCAACACAGCCCCCCTTCACCACCACAGCCTCACTGCCCCCACCCAGCACCCCCTTCACCATCGCTCCCTCACTGCACTCACCCAGCCCCCCATCACCACCACACCCTCACTGCGCCTAACCCAGCGCCCCTATCATCAACACACCCTCACTGCCCCTAACCTAGCACCCCAATCATCACCACTCCCTCACAGCCCTCACCCAGCCCCACAATCACCACAACCACCTCACCCGCAGTGCCCCCACCCTGCTCCCCTCACCACCACCACCATCACACCCTCACTGTCCCCAAACAGTAGCCCCATCACCACAACCACCACTCCCTCACTGACCCCACACAGTCACCCATCACCTTCACTAGCTCATTGACCCCACTCAGCCCACCATCACCATCACACCCTCACAGCCCCCACGAATTCCCCCATCACCAACTCTCCCTCACTGCCACCAACCAGACCCCCCATCACCACCATTCCCTTGCTACCCCCCACCCAGCACTCCAATCACCATCACCACTGACCCCACCCAGTCCCCCATCACCTCCACTCCCTCACAGCCCTCACCCAGCCCCACCATCACCATAACCCCCACTCCCGCACTGCCCCCACCCTGCTCCCTCACCACCACCAACACCACTCCCTCACCGTCCCCACCCAGCACCCCCATCACCACCACTCCCTCATTGCCCCCACCCAGCACCCAATTATCACCACTCCCACACTGTCCCCACCCAGTGCCCCTATAACCACCAATACCACTCTCTCAATGCACCCACCCAGCAACACCACCACCACTCCCTCACTGCCCCCACCCAGCACCCCCATCACCACCACCACCACTCACTCACGGTCCCCACCCAGCACCCCCATCACCAACACCCCCACACTGCCCCCACCCAGTAACCCCATCACCACCACTCCCTCACGGTCCCCACCCAGCACCCCCATCACCAACACCCCCACACTGCCCCCACCCAGTAACCCCATCACCACCACTCCCTCACTGCCCTCACCCAGCACCCTCATCACTGCCACACCCTCACTGCACCCACCTAGCACCCCAATCCTCACCAGTCCTTAACTGCCCCCACCCAGCACCCCCATCACCACCACACCCTCACTGCCCCCACACATTCCCCCCATCACCACCAGCAGCACTGCTTCACTGCCCCCACACAGCCCTGCATCACCACCACACCCTCACTGCCCCCACCCAGCACCCCCTTCACCATCGCTCCCTCACTGCACTCACCCAGCCCCCCATCACCACCACACCCTCACTGCGCCTAACCCAGCGCCCCTATCATCACCACACCCTCACTGCCCCTAACCTAGCACCCCAATCATCACCACTCCCTCACAGCCCTCACCCAGCCCCACAATCACCACAACCACCTCACCCGCAGTGCCCCCACCCTGCTCCCCTCACCACCACCACCATCACACCCTCACTGTCCCCAAACAGTAGCCCCATCACCACAACCACCACTCCCTCACTGACCCCACACAGTCACCCATCACCTTCACTAGCTCATTGACCCCACTCAGCCCACCATCACCATCACACCCTCACAGCCCCCACGAATTCCCCCATCACCAACTCTCCCTCACTGCCACCAACCAGACCCCCCATCACCACCATTCCCTTGCTACCCCCACCCAGCACTCCAATCACCATCACCACTGACCCCACCCAGTCCCCCATCACCTCCACTCCCTCACAGCCCTCACCCAGCCCCACCATCACCATAACCCCCACTCCCGCACTGCCCCCACCCTGCTCCCTCACCACCACCAACACCACTCCCTCACCGTCCCCACCCAGCACCCCCATCACCACCACTCCCTCATTGCCCCCACTCAGCACCCAATTATCACCACTCCCACACTGTCCCCACCCAGTGCCCCTATAACCACCAATACCACTCTCTCAATGCACCCACCCAGCAACACCACCACCACTCCCTCACTGCCCCCACCCAGCACCCCCATCACCACCACCACCACTCACTCACGGTCCCCACCCAGCACCCCCATCACCAACACCCCCACACTGCCCCCACCCAGTAACCCCATCACCACCACTCCCTCACGGTCCCCACCCAGCACCCCCATCACCAACACCCCCACACTGCCCCCACCCAGTAACCCCATCACCACCACTCCCTCACTGCCCTCACCCAGCACCCTCATCACTGCCACACCCTCACTGCACCCACCTAGCACCCCAATCCTCACCAGTCCTTAACTGCCCCCACCCAGCACCCCCATCACCACCACACCCTCACTGCCCCCACACATTCCCCCCATCACCACCAGCAGCACTGCTTCACTGCCCCCACACAGCCCTGCATCACCACCACACCCTCACTGCCCCCACCCAGCATCCCCTTCACCATCGCTCCCTCACTGCCCTCACCCATCCCCCCATCACCATCACACGCTAACTACCCCCTCCTAGCAACCCAATCATCACCACTCCCTCACAGCCCTCACCCAGCCCCCCCCATCACCACAACAACCACTCCCTCACTGCCCCCACCCAGCTCCCCTCACCACCACCACCACCACCACCACTCACTCACTGACCCAAACCCAGCCCCCTCTTCCCCACCAGTCCCTCACTGTCCCCACAAAGCACCCCCATCATCACCACCACCACTCCCTCACGGTCCCCACCCAGCACCCTAATCACCAACACTCCCACACTGCCCCTACCCAGCACTCTCACCACCACCACTCCCTCACTGCCCCCACCTAGCACCCCCATCACCACCACCACCACTCCCTCAATGCCCGCACCCAGCACCCCCATCACCACCACTCTCTCACTGCCCCCACCCAGCACTGCATCACCATTTCCACTCCCTCACTGTCCCCATCCAGCCCCACCACCATCATCGCCACACCCTCACTGCTCCCTCACAGTCCTCCCATCACCACCACCACCACTCCCTCACTACGCCCACAAAGCCCCCTTATCACCGTCACCAACACTCAATCACTGACCCCACCCAGGCCCCCATCACCATCACACCCTCACTGTCCCATCTTGTCCACATCACCACTCCCTCACTGCCCCCACCCAGTGCCCCCATAACCACCACCACCACTCCCTCAATGCACCCACCCAGCAACACCATCACCATCAACATCACACCTCACTGCCCCCACCTAGCCGCCCATCACCACCACACTTTCACTGCCCCAACCTAGTGCCCCGAACTCCACCAACAACACTCCCTCAATGACCCCACCCAGCAACACCATCACGAACACCACCAACACTCCCTCACTGCCCCCACCCAGCACTCCCATCACCACCACTTCCTCATTGCCCCCACCCAGCACCCCAATCATCACCACTCCCACACTGTCCCCACCCAGAGCCCCTATCACAACCACCACCAATCCCTCACTGCCCTCACCGAGCACCCCCATCACCACCACTCCCCTTCTACCCCCACCCAGCACACACTTCAACATCGCTCCCTCACTGCCCTCACCTAGCCTCCCATCACCATCACACGCTAACTACCCCCTCCTAGCAACCCAATCATCACCACTCCCTCACAGCCCTCACCCAGCACCCCCCATCACCACAACAACCACTCCCTCACTGCCCCCACCCAGCTCCCCTCACCACCACCACCACCACCACCACTCACTCACTGACCCAAACCCAGCCCCCTCTTCCCCACCAGTCCCTCACTGTCCCCACAAAGCACCCCCATCATCACCACCACCACTCCCTCACGGTCCCCACCCAGCACCCTAATCACCAACACTCCCACACTGCCCCTACCCAGCACTCCCACCACCACCACTCCCTCACTGCCCCCACCTAGCACCCCCATCACCACCACCACCACTCCCTCAATGCCCGCACCCAGCACCCCCATCACCACCACTCTCTCCCTGCCCCCACCCAGCACTGCATCACCATTTCCACTCCCTCACTGTCCCCATCCAGCCCCACCACCATCATCGCCACACCCTCACTGCCCCCTCACAGTCCTACCATCACCACCACCACCACTCCCTCACTACGCCCACAAAGCCCCCTTATCACCGTCACCAACACTCAATCACTGACCCCACCCAGGCCCCCATCACCATCACACCCTCACTGTCCCATCTTGTCCACATCACCACTCCCTCACTGCCCCCACCCAGTGCCCCCATAACCACCACCACCACTCCCTCAATGCACCCACCCAGCAACACCATCACCATCAACATCACACCTCACTGCCCCCACCTAGCCGCCCATCACCACCACACTTTCACTGCCCCAACCTAGTGCCCCGAACTCCACCAACAACACTCCCTCAATGACCCCACCCAGCAACACCATCACGAACACCACCAACACTCCCTCACTGCCCCCACCCAGCACTCCCATCACCACCACTTCCTCATTGCCCCCACCCAGCACCCCAATCATCACCACTCCCACACTGTCCCCACCCAGAGCCCCTATCACAACCACCACCAATCCCTCACTGCCCTCACCGAGCACCCCCATCACCACCACTCCCCTTCTACCCCCACCCAGCACACACTTCAACATCGCTCCCTCACTGCCCTCACCTAGCCTCCCATCACCATCACACGCTAACTGCCCCCACCTAGCACCCCAATCATTAACACTCCCTCACAGCCCTCACCCAGCCCCACCATCACCACAACCACCACTCCCTCACTGCCCCCACCAAGCACCCCCATCACCACCACTCCCTCACTGCCCCCACCTAGCACACCCATCACCACGACCACCACTCCCTCAATGCCCCCACCAAGCACCCTCATCATCACCAATCCCTCATGGCCCCCACCCAGCAATCCCAGCAACACCACTCCCTCACTGTCCCCACCCAGTGCCCCCATAACCACCACCACCACTCCCTCAATGCACCCACCCAGCAACACAATCACCACCAACATCACACCCTCACTGTCCCCCACCCAGCCCCCCATCACCACCACTCCTTCACTGCCCCCACCCAGTAGCCCCATCACAACCACCACCATTCCCTCACTGCCCCTACCCAGCACCCCTATCACCACAACCACCACTCCCTCACTGCCCCTACCCAGCACCCCTATCACCACCACCACTGTCCCCACACAGTGCCCCCATCACCACCAGCAGCACTGCCTCACTGCCCCTACACAGCCCCCCATCACCACCACACCCTCACTGCCCCCACCAAGCACCACCTTCACCATTGCTCTCTCACTGCCCTCACCCAGCTCCCCATCACCACCACACGCTAATTGCTCCCACCTAGCAACCCAATCATCACCACTCCCTCACAGCCCTCACCCAGCCGCACCATCACCACAACCACCACTCCCTCACTGCCCGCTCCCAGCACCCCTCACCACCACCACTACCACCACACCCTCACTGCCCCATACCCAGACCCCTCATCACCACCTCTCCCTAACTGTCCCCACACAGCACCTCCATCATCAACACAACCACTCCCACACAGCCCCCACCCAGCACCCCCATCACCACCACTCCCTCACTGCCCCCACCAAGCACCCCCATCACCACCACTCCCTCACTGCCCCCACCCAGCACCCCCATCACCACCACTCCCTCACTACCCCCACCTAGCACACCCATCACCACGACCACCACTCCCTCAATGCCCACACCAAGCACCCTCATCATCACCACTCCCTCACGGCCCCCACCCAGCAACCCCAGCAACACCACTCCCTCACTCTCCCCACCCAGTGCCCCCATAACCACAACCACACCCTCAATGCACCCACCCAGCAACACCATCACCAACACCATCACACCCTCACTGCTCCACCCAGCCCCCCATCACCACTACTCCTTCACTGCCCCAACCCTGTGCCCCCAACTCCACCAACAACACTCCCTCAATGCCCCAACCAGCAACCCCATCACGAACACCACCACCACTCCCTCACTGCCCCCACCCAGCACCACTATCAACACCACTCCCTTACTGCAGCCACCCAGCACCCCATCACCACCACTTCCTCAATCCCCCAATCAGCAACCGCATCACCACCAGCCCCTCAATGCCCCCACCAGCATCCCCATCACCACAACCACCACTCCCTCACGGTCCCCACATAGCACCCCCATCACCAACAATTTCACACTGCCCCCACCCAGCACTCCCATCACCACCACTCCCTCACTGCCCCCACCCAGCACCCCCATTACAACCACTCCCTCATTGACCCAACCTAGCACCCCCATCACCACCACCACCACTCCCTCAATGCCCCCACCCAGCACCCCCATCACCATCTCCACTCCCTCACTGCCCCCACCCAGCCCCCCATCACCACCACTCCCTCATTGTCCCCACCAAGCCACACCACCACTATCGACACTCCCTCACTGCCCCCACACAGTCCTCCCATCACCACCAACACCACTCCCTCACTGCCCCCACCCAGCACCTCTATCATCGTCACCACCACTCCCTCACTGACCCCACCCAGCCCCACATCACCATCACACACTCACTGTCCCATCCTATCCCCCATCACCAACTCTCCCTCACTGCCCCCAACCAGACCGCCATCACCACCACTCCCTTACTAACCTCACCCAATGCCCCTATCATCTCCACTCCCTCAATGTCCCCACCCAGCACCCCCAGCGCCACCACACCCTCACTGTCCCCACTCAGTGCCCCCATAACCACCACCACCACTCCCTCAATGCCCCTACCCAGCACCCCTATCACCACCACCACCACTCCCTCACTGTCCCCCACCCAGCCCCCCATCACCACCACTCCTTCACTGCCCCCACCCAGTAGCCCCATTACAACCACCACCATTCCCTCACTGCCCCTACCCAGCACCCCCATAACCACCACCACCACTCCCTCAATGCACCCACCCAGCAACACCATCACCAACACCATCACACCCTCACTGCCCCCACCCAACCCCCATCACCATCACTCCTTCACTGACCCAAACCTGTGCCCCCAACTCCACCAACAACACTCCCTCAATGCCCCCACCCAGCAATCCCATCACGAACACCACCACCACTCGCTCACTGCCCGCATCCAGCACCACTATCAACACCACTCCCTCACTGCAGCCACCCAGCACCCTATCACCACCACTCCCTCAATGCCCCCACTCAGCAACCGCATCACTACCACTCCCTCACTGACCACACCCAGCCCCCCATCACCAACACTGCCTCATTGCCCCCACTCAGCAACCGCATCACCACCAGCCCCTCAATGCTCCCACTCAGCACCCCCATCACCACCACCACCATTCACTCACGGTCCCCACCCAGCACCCCCATCACCAACATTCCCACATTCCCCCCACCCAGCACTCCCATCACCACCACTCCCTCAATGCACCCACCCAGCAACACCATCAGCACCACCATCACACCCTCACTACCCCCACCCATCCCCCCATCACCACCACTCCTTCACTGCCCCCACCCAGTGCCCCCATAACCACCACCACCACTCCCTCAATGCACCCACCCAGCAACACCATCACCACCACCATCACACCCTCACTACCCACACCCATCCCCCCATCACCACCACTCCTTCACTGCCCCCACCCAGTGCCCCCAACTCCTCCAACAACACTCCATCAATGCCCCCACCCAACAACACCTTCATGAACACCACCACCACTCCCTCAGTGCCCCCACCCAGCACCACTATCCGCACCACCACCATTCCCTCACTGTCCCCACCCAGTGCCCTCATAACCACCACCAACATATCCCTCAATGCCCCCACCCAGCAACCCCATCACAAACACCACCACCACTCCCTCACTGCCCGTACCCAGCACCACAATCACTACCACTCCCTCACTGCAGCCACCCAGCACCACAATCACTACCACTCCCTCACTGCAGCCACCCAGCACCACAATCACTACCACTCCCTCAATGCAGCCACCCAGCACCACTATCACCACCACTCCCTCAATGCCCCCACTCAGCAACTCTATCACCACCACTAACTCACTGCCCCCACCCAGCCCCCCATCAGCACCACTCCCTCACTGCCCCCACTCGGCAAGCGCATTACCACCACCCCCTCATTGACACCACCCAGCACCCCCATCACCACCACCACGACACCCTCACAGCCCCCACCCAGACCCTCATCAACACCACTACTTCACTGCCCCCACCCAGTGCCCCCATCACAACCACCACCACTCCCTCACTGCCCCCAACCAGCATCACCAACACAACCTCAAAGTCCCCACCCAGTAGCCCCAGCAGCAGCAGCACCACCCCCTCACTGCCCCCACCCAGCACCCCATCACCATCACCACCATTCCCTCACTGACCCCACCCAGCACCCCCATCACCACCATTCCCTCACTGCCCCCACCCAGCCCCACTATCACCACTACTCCCGCACTGCCCCCACCCAGCCGCCCACCACCACCACTCCCTCAATGTCACCAACCAGCCCCCCCATCACCACCACCACCACTCCAACACTAACCCTACCCAGGCCCCCATCATCACCACTCCCTCACTGTCCCCACCCAGTAGCCCCATCACCACCACCACCACTCCCTCACTGCCCCCACCCAGCACCCCATTACCATCACACCCTCACTGACCCCAACCAGCTCCCCGGCATCTCCACTCCCTCACTGACCCCACCCAGCACCCCATTACCATCACACCCTCACTGCCCCCAACCAGACCTCCCATCACCACCACACCCTTACTACCCCCACCAAGCACCCATATCACCATCACCACCACTCCCTCACTGAGCCCACCCAGCCCCCCATCACTTCCACTCCCTCACTGACACAACCCAGTTCCCCAACACCATCATACCTTCTCTGCCCCCATCCAGACACCATCAACAACTCTCCCTCACTGCCCCCAACCAGACCCACCATCACCACCACCCCCTTACTACCCCCACCCAGCAACCCTATCATCACCATTCCCTCAGTGCCCCCACCCAGCACCCCCAGCACCACCACTCCCTCACTGTCCCCAACCATGCCCCCATAACCACCACCACCACTCCATCAATGCCCCCACCCAGCAACACCATTACCACAACCAACACACCCTCACTGCCCCACCCAGCCCCCATCACCACCAATCCTTCACTGCCCCCACCCAGTGCCCCCAACTCCACCACCAAAATTCCCTCAATGCCCCCGCCCAGCACCACTATCACCACCACTCCCTCACTGCAGCCACGAAGCACCGCATCACCAATACTCCCTCAATGAACCCACTCAGCAACCGCATCACCACCACTACCTCACTGCCACCACCCAGCACCCCTCACCACCACCACCATGAATCCCTCACTGCCCCCACCCAGACCCACATCACCAACACTCCCTCACTGCCCCCACCCAGCACCCCCAGAACTACCACCACCACTCCCTCAACGCTCCCACCCAGCAAGCCCATCACCACCACCAACACACCCTCACAGCCCTCACCCAGCCCCCCATTACCACCACTCCCTCACTGCCCCCACTCAGCAACTGCATCACAACAACCCCCTCACTGCCCCCACCCAGCACGCCCCTCACCACCACCATGAATCCCTCACTGCCCCCACCCAGCCCCACATCACCACCACTCCCTCACTGCCCCCAACTCAGCAACCACATCACCAGCACTCCCTCACTGTGCCCAACCAGTAGCCCCATCACCACCACCACCACTCCCTCACTGCCCCCACCCAGCAACACCATCACGAACACTACCACCACTTCCTCACTGCCCGTACCCAGCACCACTATCACCAAAACTCCCTCACTGCCCCCACTCATCAACCGCATCACCACCACCCCCTCACTACCCCAACCCAGCAGCCCCATCACCACCAACACGACTCCCATACTGCCCCCACCCAGCCCCCCATAACCACCACCACCACTCCCTCAACGCTCCCACCCAGCAAGCCCATCACCACCACCATCACACCCTCACAGCCCCCCATCAACACCACTCCTTCACTGACCTCAACCAGTGACCCATCACCACCACCACAACTCCCTCACTGCCCCCACCCAGCACCACTATCACCATCTGCCCCTCACTGCAGCCAACAAGCACCCCCATCACCACCACTCCCTCGCTGGCCCCAACGCAGCAACCGCATCAACCGCACTTCCGCATTGTGCCCGCCCAGTAGCCCCATCACAACCACCACCACTCCCTCACTGCCCCCACCCAGCACCCCTATCACCACCACCACCACTCACTCACTGCCCCCACCCAGCCCCACTATCGCCACCACTCCCGCACTGACCCCACACAGCCCCCCACCACCACCTCTCCCTCACTGTCACCAACCAGCCCCCCATCACCACCACCACCACTCCAACACCACACCCACCAAGCCCACAATCACCACCACCACCACTTCAAATCTATACCCACCAAACCCCCCATCACCACCACTCCCTCACTGTCCCCACCCAGTAGCCCCATCACCACCACCACCACTCCCTCATTGCACCCACAGAGCCCCCCATCACCACTACTCCCTCACTACCCCCACCCAGAACCTCCAGCACCACCACCATCATACCCTCACTGCTCCCACCCAGCACCCCATCACCACCACTCCCTCACTACCCCCACCCAGCACCCCCATCATCAACACCACCACTCCCTCACTGACCCCACCCAGTAGCCCACCCCCAACACCACCATTCCCTCACTGCCACCACCCAGCACCCCCATCACCAGCACAACTCCCTCACTGCCCCCACCCAGCCAGCCAACAACACCATTCCCTCAGTGTCCATACCCAGCCCCACCACCACCATCGCCACTCGCTCACTGCCCCCACACAGCTCCCCCATCACCACGAGCAGCACTGCCTCACTGCCCCCACACAGCACCCAATCACCACCACTCCCTCATTGCCATCCTTCACGACCACTCCCTTACTAACCCCACCCAGCACCCCTAAAATCACCACTCAATCACTGCCCCAACCCAACAACCCCAGCACGACCACACCCTCACTGTCCCCACCCAGTGCCTCCATAACCAGCACACCCTCAATGCCCCCACCCAGGAACAACATCACCACCATCACAACCTCACTGACACAACCCAGCCCCCCATCACCACCACTCTTTCACTGCCCCCACCCAGTGCCCCCAACTCCACCACCAACACTCCCTTAATGTCCCCACCCAGCACCCCCAACATCAACTCCACCACACCCTCACTGCCCCCACCCAGCACCCCTATCACCATCACCAACACTCCCTCACTGACCCCACCGAGCCCCCATCACCTCCACTTCCTCACTGACCCCACCCAGCCCCCCATGACCAGCTCTCCCTCATTGCCTCCAACCAGACCCCCATCACCATCACTCCCTTACTACCCCGACCCAGTGCCTCCATAACCACCACCACCACTCCCTCAATGCCCACACCCTGCAACACCATCACCACCACCATTATACCCTACACTGCCCCCACTCAGTGCAACCAACTCCACCACCAACACTCCCTCACTGCCCCCACCCAGCACCAATATCACCACAACTCGCTCACTGCCACCACTCATCAACATCATCATGACCATGCCCTCAACGCTCTCACCCAGCAGCCCCATCACCACCACCACCACTCCATCACAGTCCCCACACAGCACCCCCATCACCACTACTCCCTCACTATCCCCACCCAGCACCTCCAGCACCACCATGGTCACACCCTCACTGCCCCCACCCAGCCCCCCATCACCACCACTCCCTCACTGCCCCCACTCCGTACCCCCATTACCACCACCACCATCACTTCTCCCACCCAGCCCCCCATCACCATCACCACCTCTCCATCACTGCCCCCACACAGCACCACCATCACCACCTCTCCATCACTGCCCCCACCCAGCCCCCCATCACCATCACCACCACTCCATCACTGCCCCCACACAGCACCCCCATCACCACTACTCCCTCACTGTCCCAACCCAGCACCTCCAGCACCACCACAGTCACACCCTCACTGCCCCCACCCAGCCCCCCGTCACCACCACTACCTCACTGCCCCCACTCTGTACCTCCATTACCACCACCACCATCACTTCTCCCACCCAGCCCCCCATCACCATCACCACCTCTCCATCACTGCCCCCACACAGCACCACCATCACCACTGCACCCTCACTGCCCCCACCCAGCCCCCCATCACCACCACTACCACTCCATCACTGCCCCCACACAGCACCACCATCACCACCGCACCCTCACTGCCCCCACACAGCGCCCCCATCACCACCACACCCTCACGTTCCCACCCAGCACCCCCATCACCACCACTCCCTCACTGCCCCCACCCATCAACCCCATCACCACCACTCCCTCACTGTCTCCACCCAGCACCCCCATCACCACCAGCACCACTGCCTCACTGACCCCACCCACCACCCCACTCCCATCACCACCACTCCCTCACTGACCCCACCCAGCACTCCAATCACCATCACCACTGTCTCACTGCCCCCACCCAGCCCCCCATCACCACCACTTCCTAACTGTCCCCACCCTGCCCCACCACCACCATCGCCACTCCCTTACTGCCCCCACCCAGCAAAACCTATCATCACCACTCCCTCACTGCCCCCACCCAGAACGCCCAGCACCACCACTCCCTCACTGCCCCCACCCAGTGCCCCCATAACCAGCACTCCCTCAATGCCCCCACCCAGCAACACCAACACCACCACCATCACACCATCACTGCCCCCACCCAGCCCCCCCATCACCACCACTCCCTCACAGTCCCCACTCAGCAACCGCATCACCAGCACTACCTCACTGCAGCCACCCAGCCCCCCATCACCACCACTCCCTCACAGTCCCCACTCAGCAACCGCATCACTAACTCTCCCTCACTGCTCCCAACCAGACCCCCCATCACCACCACTCCCTTACCACCCCCACCCAGCACCCCTATCACTATCGCCACCACTCCCTCACTGCCCCCACCCAGCACCCCAATCATCACCACTCCCACATTGTCCCCACACAGTCCCCTCATCACCACCAGCAGCACTGCCTCACTGCCCCACACAGCCCCAATCACCACCACAGCCTCACTGCCGCCACCCAGCACCCCCTTCAGTATCGCTCACTCACTGCCCTCACCCAGCCCCACATCACCACCACACCCTCACTGCCCCCACCTAGCACCCCAATCATCACCACTCCCTCACAGTCCTCACCCAGCCCCAACATCACCACCACTGTCACACCCTCACTGACCCCACCCAGTGCCCCCAACTCCACCACCAACACTCCCTCAATGCCCCCACCCTGCACCACTATCACCACCACTCCCTCACTGCTGCCACTCAGCACCCCATCACCACCACCACGACTTCCTCACTGCCCCCCAGCCAGCAACCCCATCACCATCACTCCCTCACTGCAGCCACCCAGCACCCCTATCACCACCACTCCCTCACGGCCCCCACCCAGCACCCCCATCACCACCACCACGACTCCCTCACTGCCCCCACCCAGCAACCCCATCACCACCACTCCCTCACTGCAATCACCCAGCACCCCCATCACCACCACTTTCTCACTGCCCCCAACTTAGCAACCGCATGACCATCACTCTCTCACTGCCCCCACCCAGCCCCCCCATCACCACCACTCCTTCACTAACCCCACCCAGTCCCCCAATCACCACCACTCCCTTACTACCTCCACCCAGCACCCCTATCACCATCACCACCACTGCCTCACGGACCCCACCCAGCCCCCCCTATCACCATCACCACCACTGCCTCACTGACCCCACCCATCCCCCCATCACCACCACTCCCTCACTGACCACACCCCACCCCTCATCACCATCACACCCTCACTGTCCCATCTTGTCCCCAATCACCAACGCTCCCTCACTGTCCCCAACCAGACCCACCATCACCACCACTCCTTTACTACCCCCACCCAGCACCCCTATCTTCACCATTCCCTCACTGCCCCCCCAGCACCCCCAGCACCACCACTCCCTCACTGTCCCCACTGTGCCCCCATAACCAGCACCACCACTCCCTCAATGCCCCCACCCAGCAAAACCATCACCACCATCATCACACCCTCACAGCCTCCACCCAGCACTGCATCGCCACCGCTCCTTCACTGCCCCCACTCAGTGCCCCCAACTCCACCACCAACACTCCCTCACTGCCCCCGCCCAGCAACACCATCACGAACACTACCACCACTTCCTCACTGCCCATACCCAGCACCACTATCACCACAACTCCCTCACTGCCCCCAATCATCAACCGCATCACCACCACCCCCTCACTACCCCAACCCAGCAGCCCCATCACCACCAACACGACACCCATACTGCCCCCACCATAACCACCACCACCACTCCCTCACAGCCCCCACCCTGCCCCCCATCACAACCACTCCTTCACTGCCCCCACCCAGCACCCCTATCACCACCACCACCACTCACTCACTGATCCCACCCAGCCCATCACCACCACACCCTCAATGCCCCCACCCAGCCCCACTATCACCACCACTCCTGCACTGACACCACACAACCCCCCACCACCACCTCTCCCTCACTGTCACTACCAAGCCCCCCATCATCACCACCACCACTCCAACACCACACCCACCAAGCCCACAATCACCACCACCACCACTTCAAATCTACACCCACCAAATCCCCCATCACCACCACTCCCTCACTGGTCCCACCCAGCAACCTCATCAACACCACTCCCTCACTGCCCCCACCCATCAACCCCATCACCACCACTCCCTCACTGCCTCCACCCAGCACCCCCATCACCACCAGCACCACTGCCTCACTGACCCCACCCACCACCCCACTCCCATCACCACCACTCCCTCACTGACCCCACCCAGCACTCCAATCACCATCACCACTGTCTCACTGCCCCCACCCCGCCCCCCATCATCACCACTCCCTAACTGTCCCCACCCTACCCCACCACCACCATCGCCACTCCCTTACTGCCCCCACCCAGCAAACCCTATCATCATCATTCCCTCACTGCCCCCACCCAGAACGCCCAGCACCACCACTCCCTCACTGCCCCCACCCAGTGCCCCCATAACCAGCACTCCCTCAATGCCCCCACCCAGCAACAACAACACCACCACCATCACACCATCACTGCCCCCACCCAGCCCCCCATCACCACCACTCCTTCACTGCACCCACCCAGTCCCCCCAACTCCACCACCAACACTCCCTCAATGCCCCCACTGAGCAACACCATAACGAACACCACCACCATTCCCACACTGCCCCCACCCAGCACCAGTATCACCAACACACCCTCACTGCAGCCACCCAGCCCCCCATCACCACCACTCCCTCACAGTCCCCACTCAGCAACCGCATCACCAACTCTCCCTCACTGCTCCCAACCAGACCCCCCATCACAATCACTCCCTTACCACCCCCACCCAGCACCCCTATCACCATCACCACCACTCACTCACTGACCCCACCCAGCTCCCAATGAATTCCACACCTTCACTGCCCCCAACCAGACCCCCTATCACCATCACCACCTCTCCCTCACTGACCCCACCCAGCCCCCAATCACCTCCACACCCTCACTGAACACACCCTCACTGACCCCCATGACCAACTCTGCCTCACTGCCCCCTGCCAGAACCCCCATCACCACCACTCCCTTAATACCCAGACACAGTGCCCCCATAACCACCACCACCACTCCCTCAATGCCCCAACCCAGCAACACCATCACCGCCACCATCACACCGTCACAGCCCCCACGCAGCCTCCCGTCACCACCACTCCCTCACTGCACCCACTCCGTACCACCATCACTTCTCCCACCCAGCCCCCCATCACCATCACCACCACTCCATCACTGCCCCCACACAGCCCCCCATCACCACCACTCACTCACTGCCCATACTCCGTCCCCCATTAACACCACCAACATCACTTCTCCCACCCAGCCCCCCATCAACATCACCACCACTCCATCACTGCCCCCACACAGCACCACCATCACCACCACACCCTCACTGCCCCCACCCAGCCCCCTATCACCACCACTCACTCACTGCCCATACTCCGTCCCCCATTAACACCACCAACATCATTTCTCCCACCCAGCCCCCCATCACCATCACCACCACTCCTTCACTACCCCCACCCAGCCCCACATCACCGCCACTCCCTCACGGTCCCCACCCAATGCCCCCATAACGACCACCAGCACTCCCTCAGTGACCCCACCCAGCCCCCCACCACCACCACACCCTCACTGCCCCCACCCTGCAACCCTATCAGCACCACTCCCTCACTGCACCCACCCAGCAATCCCATCAACACCACTTCCTCACTACCCCCACCCTGAACCCCCATCAACACCACTCCCTCACTGCCCCCACCCAGCATTGGCAGCACACCACTCCCTCACTGCCCCCAACAAGCACCCACATAACCACCACTCCCTCATTGTCCCCACCCATTAGCCCCATCACCACCACCACCACTCCATCACTGCCCCCACCCAACACACCCATCACCACTACTCCCTCACTGCCCCCACCTATCACCTCCATCACACCCTCACTGCCAACAACCCGACCCCCCATCACCACCACTCCCTCACTGCCCTCACCCTGTGCCCCCATCACCACCACCACCACTCCCTCACTGCCCCCACCCAGCTCCACATCACCACCAATCACTCACTGCCCCCAACCAGCACCCACATCACCACCACTCCCTCACTGACCCACACAGCACCCCAATTATCACCACTCCCTCACTGCCCCACCCAGCAACCCTATCACTACCAAACCCACACTGTCCCCACTTAGTGCCCCCATCACCACCACCACCACTCCATGACGGCCCCCACCCAGCACCCCCATCATCAGCACTCCATCACTATCCTCACCCAGCACCCCACCACCATCATCACCACTCCCTCACTGCCCCCACACAGCACCCCAATTATCACCACTCCCTCACTGCCCCACCCAGCAACTCTATCACCACCAAACCCACACTGTCCCCACTCAGTGCCCCCATCACCACCACCACCACTCCATTACGGCCCCCACCCAGCACCCCCATCATCAGCACTCCATCACTATCCTCACACAGCACCCTACCAGCATCATCACCACTCCCTCACTGCCCCCAACTAGCACCCCAATCATCACCACTCCCTCACAGCCCTCACCCAGCCCCACCATCACCACAACCACCACTCCCTCAGTTCCCCCACCCTGCTCCCCTCATCACCAACACCATCACTCCCTCACTGCCCCAAACCCAGCCCTCTCATCACCATCATTCCATCACTGTCCCCACACAGCACCCCCATCATCACCACCACAACTCCCTCACTGACCACACACAGAACGCCACCATAATCATCAGCACTCCCACACTGCACCAAACCCTGCCCCCTCATCACCACCACTCCCTCACTGCCCCCACACAGCACCCCCATAACCACCACCACCACTCCCTCAGCGCTCCCATCCAGCAACCCCATCACCACCACCATTACACCCTCACAGCCCCAACCCAGCCCCTCATCACCACCACTCCTTCTCTGCCCCACCCAGTGCCCCCATCACCACCACCACCATTCCCTCACTGCCAACACCCAGCACCACTATCACCACCGCTCCCTCATGCAGCCAGCCAGCACCCCCATCACCACCACTCCCTCAATCCCCCCACTCAGCAACCGCATCACCACCTTTCCCTCACTGCCCCCATCCAGCCCCCCATCACCCCCATTCCCTCACAGCCCCCACCCAGCCCCCATCACCACCACCACGACTCCATCACTGTCACCAACCAGCCACCCATCACCAGCAGCACCGCTCCCTCACTGCACCCCACCCAGCACTCCATCACCACCCACACTACCACTCCCTCACTGTCCCCACTCCGCGCCCCCATCCTCACCACCATCACAACATCGCTACCCACACCCAGTGCCCCTTCACCAACTTTCCCTCACTGTCCCCAACCAGACCCCCCATCACCACCACTCCCTTACTACCCCCACCCAGCACCCCTATCATCACCACTCCCTCACTGCTCCCACCCAGAACCCCCAGCACCACCACTCTCTCACTGTCCCCACCCAGTGCCCCCATAAACACCACCACCACTCACTCACTGACCCCACCCAGCCCCCATTCACCACCACTCCCGCACTGCCCCCACCCAGCACCCCCATCACCACCACACACTCACTGCCCCCAACCTGTGCCCCCATTACCACCACCATCAGATGCTCACTGCTCCCACCCAGCTCCCCATCACCACCATCACCACTCCCTCACTGCCCCACCCAGCACCCCAATCATCACCACTCCCTCACTGCACCCACCCAGCAACCCTATCACCACCAAACCCTCACTGCCCCCACACAGCACCCCAATCATCACCACTCCCACACTGTCCCCACACAGTGCCTCTTTCACCAACACCTCCACTCCCTCATTGCCCCCACCCAGTGCACCCATAACCACCACCACCACTCCCTCACTGCCCCCACCCAGCCCCCCATCACCACCACTCCTTCTGCCCCCACTCAGTGCCCCCAACAGCACCACCAACACTCCCACAGTGCCCCCACCCAGGAACTCAATCACGAACACCACCACCACTCCATCACTGCCCCCACACATCACCACTATCAGCACCACCCCCTCACTGCCCCCACCCAGAAACCCCATCACGAACACCAACACCACTCCCTCACTGCCCTCACCATGTGCCCCCATCACCACCACCACCAATCCTTCACTGCCCCCACCCAGCTCCACATCACCACCACTCTCTCACTGCCCCCACACAGCACCCCAATTATCACCACTCCCTCACTGCCCCACCCAGCAACCCTATCACCACCAAACACAAACTCTCCCCACCCAGTGCCCCCATCACCACCACCACCACTCCGTGACGGCCCCCACCCAGCACCCCCATCATCAGCACTCCATCACTATCCTCACCCAGCACCCCACCACCATCATCACCACTCCCTCACTGCCCCCACCGAACACCCCAATCATCACCGCTCCCTCACTGCCCTCTCCCAGCCCCCCATCACCACCACTCCCTCATTGCCCCCAACTAGCACCCCAATCAACACCGCTCCCTCACAGCCCTCACCCAGCCCCACCATCACCACAACCACAACTCCCTCAGTTCCCCCAGCCTGCTCCCCTCATCACCAACACCATCACTCCCTCACTACCCACTCCCAACCCCCAATCACGACCACTCCCTCACTGCCCCCATCCTGCACCCCTATCACCACCACTCCCTCACTGCACCCACCCAGCAACCCCATCAACACCACAGCCTCATTGCCCCCACCCAGCACCGGCAGCACCACCACTCCCTCACTGCCCCCAATCAGCACCCACATCACCACCACTCCATCATTGTCCCCACCCATTAGCCCCATCATCACCACCACCACTCCATCACTGCCCCCACCCAGCACACCCATCACAACTACTCCCTCACTGCCCCCACCTACCACCTCCAGCACTACCACCATCACACCCTCACTGCCCACAACCCGACCACCCATCACCACCACTCCCTCACTGCCCTCACCCTGTGCCCCCATCACCACCACCACCACTCCCTCACTGCCCCCACCCAGCTCCACATCACCACCACTCCCTCACTGCCCCCAACCAGCACCCACATCACCACCACTCCCTCACTGCCCCCACACAGCATCCTAATTATCACGACTCCCTCACTGCCCTCTCCCAGTCCCCCATCACCCCCACTCCCTTACTGCCCCCACACAGCACCCCAATTATCACCACTCCCTCACTGCCCCACCCAGCAAACCTATCACCACCAAACCCACACTGTCCCCACCCAGTGCCCCCATCACCACCACCACCACTCCCTCAGTTCCCCCACCCTGCTCCCCTCATCACCAACACCATCACTCCCACACTGCCCCAAACCCAGCCCCCCCATCACCATCATTCCGTCACTGTCACCACACAGCACCCCCATCATCACCACCACCACTCCCTCACTGACCACACACAGCACCCCACCACAATCATCAGCACTCCCACACTGCCCCAAACCCTGCCCCCTCATCACCACCACTCCCTCACTGCCCCCACACAGCACCCCCATAACCACCACCACCACTCCCTCAACGCTCCCACCCAGCAACCCCATCACCACCACCATTACACCCTCACAGCCCCAACCCAGACCCTCATCACCACCACTCCTTCTCTGCCCCACCCAGCACCCCCATCACCACCACTCCCTCAATCCCCCCACTCAGCAACCGCATCACCACCTTTCCCTCACTGCCCCCACCCAGCCCCCCATCACCACCACTCCCTCACTGCCCCCACCCAGCCCCCCATCACCACCACCAAGACTCCATCACTGTCACCAACCAGCCACCCATCACCACCAGCACCACTCCCTCACTGCACCCCACCCAGCACCCCATCACCACCCACACTACCACTCCCTCACTGTCCCCACCCCACGCCCCCATCCTCACCACCATCACAACCTCACTACCCACACCCAGTGCCCCTTCACCAACTTTCCCTCACTGTCCCCAACCAGACCTCCCATCACCACCACTCCCTTACTACACCCACCCAGCACCCCTATCATCACCACTCCCTCACTGCTCCCACCCAGCACCCCCAGCACCACCACTCTCTCACTGTCCGCACCCAGTGCCCCCATCACCACCACTCCCTCATTGCCACCACCTAGCAACCCCACCACCACCACCACCACCACCACTCCATCACTACCCACACCCAACCCCCCATCATGACCACTCCCTCACTGCCCCCATCCTGCACCCCTATCACCACCACTCCCTCACTGCACCCACCCAGCAACCCCATCAACACCACACCCTCATTGCCCCCACCCAGCACCGGCAGCACCACCACTCCCTCACTGCCCCCACACAGCACCCTAATTATCACGACTCCCTCACTGCCCTCTCCCAGTCCCCCATCACCACCACTCCCTTACTGCCCCCACACAGCACCCCAATTATCACCACTCCCTCACTGCCCCACCCAGCAAACCTATCACCACCAAACCCACACTGTCCCCACCCAGTGCCCCCATCACCACCACCACCACTCCGTGACGGCCCCCACCCAGCACCCCCATCATCAGCACTCCATCACTATCCTCACCCAGCACCCCACCACCATCAAAACCACTCCCTCACTGCCCCCAACTAGCACCCCAATCATCACCGCTCCCTCACAGCCCTCACCCAGCCCCACCATCACCACAACCACCAATCCCTCCGTTCCCCCACCCTGCTCCCCTCATCACCAACACCATCACTCCCTCACTGCCACAAACCCAGCCCCCTCATCACCATCATTCCATCACTGTCACCACACAGCACCCCCATCATCACCACCACCACTCCCTCACTGACCACACACAGCACCCCACCACAATCATCAGCACTCCCACACTGCCCCAAACCCTGCCCCCTCATCACCACCACTCCCTCACTGACCCCACACAGCACCCCCATAACCACCACCACCACTCCCTCACTGCCCCCACACAGCACCACTATCAGCACCACCCCCTCACTGCCCCCACTCAGCAACCCCATCACAAACACCACCACCACTCCCTCACTGCCCCCACCCAGCTCCACATCACCACCACTCCCTCACTGCCCCCAGCCAGCACCACCATCACCACCACTCCCTCACTGCCCCCACACAGCACCCCAATTATCACCACTCCCTCACTGCCCCACCCAGCAACCCTATCACCACCAAACACAAACTCTCCCCACCCAGTGCCCCCATCACCACCACCACCACTCCGTGACGGCCCCCACCCAGGACCCCCATCATCAGCACTCCATCACTATCCTCACCCAGCACCCCACCACCATCATCACCACTCCCTCACTGCCCCCAACTAGCACCCCAATCATCACCGCTCCCTCACAGCCCTCACCCAGCCCCACCATCACCACAACCACCAATCCCTCCGTTCCCCCACCCTGCTCCCCTCATCACCACCACTCCCTCACAGCCCTCACCCAGCCCCCATCACCACCACCAAGACTCCATCACTGTCACCAACCAGCCACCCATCACCACCAGCACCACTCCCTCACTGCACCCCACCCAGCACCCCATCACCACCCACACTACCACTCCCTCACTGTCCCCACCCCACGCCCCCATCCTCACCACCATCACAACCTCACTACCCACACCCAGTGCCCCTTCACCAACTTTCCCTCACTGTCCCCAACCAGACCCCCCATCACCACCACTCCCTTACTACCCTCTCCCAGCACCCCTATCATCACCACTCCCTCACTGCTCCCACCCAGCACCCCCAGCACCACCACTCGCTCACTGTCCCCACCCAGTGCCCCCATTACCACCACCACCACTCCCTCATTGCCACCACCCAGCCCACCCCCATCACCACCACTACCTCACTGACCCGACCCAGCCCCCCATCACCACCACTCCCGCACTGCCCCCCAGCCAGTCCCCACCACCACCACTCCCTCTCTGCCACCACCCAGCAACCCCACCACCACCACCACCACTCCATCACTACCCACTCCCAACCCCCAATCACGACCACTCCCTCACTGCCCCCATCCTGCACCCCTATCACCACCACTCCCTCACTGCACCCACCCAGCAACCCCATCAACACCACACCCTCACTGCCCCCACCCAGCACCGGCAGCACCACCACTCCCTCACAGCCCCCAATCAGCACCCACATCACCACCACTCCCTCATTTTCCCCACCCATTAGCCCCATCACCACCACCACTCCATCACTGCCCCCACCCAGCACACCCATCACCACTACTCCCTCACTGTCCCCACCTACCACCTCCAGCACTACCACCATCACACCCTCACTGCCCACAACCCGACCCCCATCACCACCACTCCCTCACTGCCCTCACCCTGTGCCCCCATCACCACCACCACCACTCCATCACTGCCCCCACCCAGCTCCACATCACCACCACTCCCTCACTGCCCCCAACCAGCACCCACATCACCACCACTCCCTCACTGCCCCCAACCAGCACCCACATCACCACCACTCCCTCACTGTCCCCACCCAGCACCTCCAGAACCACCACCATCATAACCTCACTGCCCCTAACCCAACCACATCACCACCACACCCTCACTGCCCCCAACCTGTGCCCCCATTACCACCACCATCAGACGCTCACTGCTCCCACCCAGCTCCCCATCACCACGATCACCGCCCCCTCACTGCCCCACCCAGCACCCCAATCATCACCACTCCCTCACTGCACCCACCCAGCAACCCTATCACCACCAAACCCTCACTGCCCCCACCCAGCACCCCAATCATCACCACTCCCACACTGTCCCCACCCAGTGCCTCTTTCACCAACACCTCCACTCCTCAGTGCCCCCACCCAGCACCCCCAGCACCACCACTCCCTCAATACCCCCACCCAGCCCTCCTTCACCACCACTCCTTCACTGCCCCCACCCAGTGCCCCCAACAGCACCACCAACACTCCCGCAGTGCCCCCACCCAGCAACCCAATCACGAACACCACCACCACTCCCTCACTGCCCCCACACAGCACCACTATCAGCACCACCCCCTCACTGCCCCCACCCAGCCCCCCCATCACCACCCCTCCCTCACTGCCCCCACCCAGCATCCCCATCACCACCACCATGAATCCCTCACTGCCCCCACCCAGTCCCCCATTACCACCACTCCCTCACTGTCCCCACACAGCACCCCCATCACTACCACTCCCTCACTGCCCCCACCCTGAAACCCCAAAACCACCACCACCACTCCCTCACTGACCTAACCTAGCACACCGCCACCATTATCACCACTCCCTCACTGCCCACACCCTGCACCCCATCCTCACCATCACCACTCCCTTACTGCCCCCAACCAGCCCCCCCATCACCACCACTCCATCACTGTCCCCACCCAACCCCACCACCAGCACCAGGAAAACTGCTTCACTGCCCCCACCAAGCACCACCATCACCACACTCCCTCACTGCCCCCACACAGCACCCCATCAGCACCACCACCGTTCCCTTACTGACCCCACCCTGCATTCCACCACCATCATCTTCACTTCCTCACTGCCCCCACCCGGCACCCCCATCACCACCACTCCCTCACTGCCCCCACAATGCACCCCATCATCACCATCACCACTCCCTCACTGCCCCCACATTCCCCCCATCACCACCAGCAGCACTGCCTCACTGCCCCCACACAGCCCCCCTTCACCACCACTCCTTCACTGCACCAAACCAACTCCCCAGCACCACCACCACCACCACTTCCTCACTGTGCCCACCCAGCCACACCATCACCACCACCACCATTCCCTCACTGCCCCCACCAAGCCCATGCATCACCACCACTCCTGCACTGCCCCCACCCAGCACCCCCTCACCACCACTCCCTCACTGCCCCCACGCAGCAACCCCATCACCACCACTACCACCACACCATCAGTGTCACCAACCATCCACCTATCACCACCAACACCACCACACCCTCACTGCCCCCACCCAGCAACCCCATCACCACCACACCCTCACTGCCCCCACCCAGCAACCCCATCACCACCACACCCTCACTGCCCCCACCCAGCACCCCCAGCATCACCACACCCACACTGCCCCATCCCACGCCCCCATCACAAGCACCATCAAACCCTCACAGCAACAACCCAGCCCCCCATCACCACCACTCCCTCACTGACCCCACCCATCGCCCCCATCAGCACCAGTTCCTCACTGCCCCCATCCAGATCTCCCATCACCACCACCACCACTCCCTCACTGCCCCCACCTAGCCACCCCATCACCACCACTCCCGCACTGACACCACCCAGCTCCCCCATCACCACAACTCCCGCACTGACACCACCCAGCCCCCCCATCACCACCACTCCCTCACTGCCTCTACCCAGCCTCACCATCACCACCACCTCCATTCACTCACTGCCCCCACCCAGCCCCCAACATCACCACCACTCCCGCAGTGTCCCACCCAGCACCCCCATCACCACCACTCCCTCACTGCCCCCACCCAGCAACTCCATCACCACCACACCCTCACTGCCCCCACCCAGCAACCCCATCACCACCACACCCTCACTGCCCCCACCCAGCACCCCCAGAACCACCACTCCCACACTGCCCCATCCCACGCCCCCATCACAAGCACCATCAAACCCTCACAGCAACAACCCAGCCCCCCATCACCACCACTCCCTCACTGCCCCCACCCAGCAGCCACAGCTCCTCCACTCCCTCACTGCCCCCACCCAGCCCCCAACATCACCACCACTCCCTCACTGTCCCCACTCAGTCCCCCATCACCACCACTCCCTCACTGCCTCCACCTAGCACCCCAATCATCATCACTCCTTCACTGCCCTCACCCAGCCCCCCATCACCACCACTCCCTCACTGCCCCCACACAGTCCCCCCATCACCACCAGCAGCACTGCCTCACTGCCCCTACACAGCCACCCATCACCACCACACCCTCACTGCTCACACCCAGCACCCCCTTCACCATCGCTCCCTCACTGCCCTCACCCAGCTCCCCATCACCACCACACCCTCACTGCCCCCACCCAGCACACCAATCATCACCACTCGCACACTGGCCCCACCCAGTGCCCTTCTACCACCACCACCACTCCCTCACTGCCCCCACCCAGCATCCATATCACCACCAAACCCTCACTACCCCTACACAGCACCCCAATCAGCCCCACTCCCACAATTTCCCCACCCAGTGCCCCCATCACCACCACCACCACTCCCCGACGGCCCCCACCCAGCACCGCCATCATCAGTACTCTCTCACTATCCTCACCCAGCACCCCACCACCATCATCACCACTCCCTCACTGCCCCGACCGAGCACCTCCATCACCACCACTCCCCTTCTACCCCAACCAGCTCTCCCATCACCAACACCACCACTCCCTCATTGCCTCCACCCAGCACCCCCATCATCAACACACCCTCACTGCCTCCACCAAGCACCCCAATCACCACCACTCCCTCACTGCCCCCACACAGTACCCCCATCACCACAAGCAGCACTGCCTCACTGCCACTACACAGCCCTCCCATCACCACCACACCCTCACTGCCCCCACCTAGCACCCCCTTCACCATCGCTCCCTCACTGGCCTCACCCAGCTCCCCATCACCACCACACCCTCATTGCCTCCAACAAGCACCCCCATCACCAACACACCCTCACTGCCCCCAGCCAGCCCCCCATCACCACCACTCCCTCACTGCCCCCACCCAGCACCCCCTCACCACCACTCCCTCACTGCCCCCACGCAGCAGCCCCATCACCACCGCTCCCTCACTGCCCCCACCCAGCAACCCCATCACCACCACTCCCTCACTGCCCCCACCCAGCAACCCCATCACCACTACTCCCTCACTGCCCCCACCCAGCAACCCCATCACCACCACAATCACACCATCACTGCCCCCACCCAGCCCCCCATCACCACCACTCCTTCACTGACCCCACACAGTGCCCCCATCACCAGGAGCAGCACTGCCTCACTGCCCCTACACAGCCCCCCATCACCAACTCTCCCTCACTGCCCCCAACCAGACCCCCCATCACTATCACTCCCTTACTACCTCCACCCAGATCCCCCAGCACCACCACTCCCTCACTGTCCCCACACCGTGCCCCCATAACCACCACCACCACTCCCTCACTGCCCCCACCCAGCCCCCCACTACCACCACCCCCTCACTGCCCCTAACCAGACCCCCCATCACCACGACACCTTCACTGCCCCTACCCAGCACCCCCATCACCACCCCTCCCTCACTACCCCCACCCAGCACACCCACCATCACCACTCCCTCACTGCCCCCAACCAGCCCCCCATTGCCACCATTCCCTCACTGCACCGACCCAGCCCCCAACATCTCCACCATTCCCTCACTGCACCCACCCAGCCACCCCATCACCACTACTCCATCACTGCCCCCACCCAGAAACCCCAAAACCACCACCACCACTCCCTCACTGCCCCCAACCAGCCCCCCATTGCCACCACTCCATCACTGTCCCTACCCTGCCCCCAACATCACCACCATTCCCTCACTGCACCCACCCAGACCCCCCATCACCAACACTCCCTCACTGCCCCCACCAAGCCCATGCATCACCACCACTCTTGAACTGCCCCCACGCAGCCCCCCCTCACCACTACTCCCTCACTGCCAAAACACAGCAGCCTCATCACCATCACCACCACTCCCTCACTGCACCCCAGCCAGCCTCCCATCACCACCCACAACCCCACTCCCTCACTGCCCCCACGCCGCGCCCACATCACCACCATCACACCCACACTGCCCCCACCCAGCCCCCCATCAGCACCTCTCTCTCACTGCCCCCAACAAGACCCCCCATCACCACCACTCCCTTACTACCCCCACCCAGCTCCACTATCACCACCATTCCCTCACTGCCCCCACCCAGCCCCCCATCACCACCTCTCCCTCACTGCCCCCAACCAGTGCCCCCATCACCACCACCACCACTCCCTGACTGCCCCCCCCAGCACCCCCATCATCAGCACTCCCTCACTATCCTCACCCAGCACCCCACCACCATCATTACCATTCCCTCACTGCCCTCACCGAGCACCCTCATCACCACCACTCCCCTTCTACCCCACCCAGCTCTCCCATCACCAACACCACCACTCCCTCACTGCCCCCACCCAGTGCCCCATTCAGCACCACTCCCACACTGTCCCCACCCAGTGCCCCCATCACCACCACCACCACTCCCTCACTGCCCCAAACCCAGCCCCCTCATCACCATCATTCCGTCACTGTCCCCACACAGCACCCCCATCATCACCACCATCACTCCCTCACGGTCCCCACCCAGCCCCACCACCACCATCGCCACTCCCTCACTGCCCCACACAGTACCCTCATCATCACCACCAGCACTGCTGCTCTGCCCACACACAGCCCCTCATCACCACCACTCCCTCATTGTCCCCACCCAGCACCACTATCGCCGCCACTCCCTCACTGCAGCCACCCATCACCCCCATCACCACCACTCCCTCACTGCCTCCACCCAGCACCCCCATCACCACCACTGTCTCACTGCCCCCACTCAGCAACCACATCACCACCACCCCCTCACTACCCCCACCCAGCCCCCCATCACCACCAGTCCCTCACTGCCCCCACCCTGTAACCCCAAAACCACCACCATCACTCCCTCACTGCCCCAACCTAGCACCCTGCCACCATTATCACCACTCCCTCAATGCCCCCACCTGCACCCCATCATCACCATCACCACTCCCTCACTGCCGCCAACCAGCCCCCCATCGCCACCACTCCCTCACTGTCCCAGCCCAGCCTCACACCACCACCATCGCTACTCCCTCACTGCCCCCACACAGTCCCCCCATCACCACCAGCAAAACTGCCTCACTGCCCCCACCCAGCACCACCATCACCACCACTCCCTCACTGCCCCCACCTAGCACACCCATTACCACCACTCCCTCACTGCCCCCACCTAGCACACCCATTACCACCACTCCCTCACTGCCCTCACACAGTCCCCCCATCACCACCAGCAACACTGCGTCACTGCCCCCACCCAGCACCACCATCACCACACTCCCTCACTGCCCCCACATAACACCCCGTCACCACCACCAGTCCCTCACTGACCCCACCCAGCATTCCACCACCATCATCACCACTTCCTCACTGCCCCCACCCAGCACCCCCATCACCACACTCCCTCACTGCCCCCACATAGCACCCCGTCACCACCACCAGTCCCTCACTGACCCCACCCAGCATTCCACCACCATCATCACCACTTCCTCACTGCCCCCACCCGGCACCCCCATCACCACCACTCCCTCACTGCCCCCACCCTGCACCACATCATCACCATCACCACTCCCTCACTGCCCCCACATTCCCCCCATCACCACCAGCAGCACTGCCTCACTGCCCCCACACAGCCCCCAATCACCATCACTCCCTCATTGCCCCCAGCCAACCCTGCTTCACCACCACTCCTTCACTGCACCAAACCAACCCCCCATCACCACCACCACCACTTCCTCACTGCCCACACCCAGCCCACCCCATCACCACCACTCCCGCACTGCCCCCACCCAGCACCCCCCATCACCACTCCCTCACTGCCCCCACGCAGCAGCCCCATCACCACCAATACCACACCATCAGTGTCACCAACCATCCACCCATCACCATCACCACCACTCCCTCACTGCCCCCACCCAGCCACTCCATCACCAACAGTCCCTCACTGCTCCACACCCAGCACCCCTATCACCTCCACTCCCTCGCTGACACCACACAGCCCCTCCATCACCACCACTCCCTCACTGCCCCTACCCAGCCTCACCATCACCACCACCACCATTCCCTAACTGCACCCACCCAGCCCCATCACTACCACTCCCGCACTGTCCCCACCCAGCGCCCCCATCACCACCACTCCCCACCCAGCCCCCCCATCACCACCACTCCCTCACTGACCCCACCCAGCAGCCCCATCACCACCACCACCACTCCATCACTCTCACCAACCAGCCACCCATCACCACCAGCACCACTCCCTCACTGCTCCACACCCAGCCACCCATCACCACCCACACCACCACTCCCTCAATGTCCCCACCCCATGCCCCCATCACCATCACCATCACAAACTCACTGCCCACACCCAGTCCCCCATCACCAACTCTCCCTCACTGCCCCCAACCAGACCCCCCATCACCACGACTCCCTTACTACCCCCAACCAGCATCCCTATCATCACCACTCCCTCACTGCCCCCACCCAGCACCACCAGCACCAGCACTCCCTCACTGTCCCACCCATGTGCCCCCATACCCATCACCACCACTCCCCCACTGCCCCCATCCAGTCCCCCATCACCACCACACCCTCACTGCCCCCTCCCAGCCCCCTATCACCACCACCACCACTCCCTTACTGCCCCCACCCAGCCGCCCCATCACCACCAGTTGCTCACTGCCCCCACTCAGCACCCCCATCACCGCCCCCACCACCACTCCTTCACTGCCCCCACCCAGCACCCCTAGCACCACTACTCCCTCACTGCTCCCACCCAGCCCCCCATCTCCCCCACCACCAATCACTGCTCCCATCACATCAACTACTAGAAATGCACAGCATCAGTTTTGCTTTGCTGGCTGAGTTCACCTCTGAGGTAATTCAGAACTGCCAAATTTCTCACATATGGGAGTTAAATAGAAAAGTCATGCTTCACTGTGTAATTTGTTGCAGATTCATTGCTGTAATGTCCTTTTGAGGCTCAGTCTTGTTATGTGCAAAAAAAATGAAAATCAAAATACCTGTACCTTAGAAACAGTTTCAATTCAATTTGCTTCAATAGACACCTGGAGCTGAAAAAGGCACCACCCATGTTGGAAAAAGAGGTGGATGGAACCCAAAAATTACAAGGCCAACTGGTATATTAGCATTCCGACCTTATTTGGGGATGTCACCCTTTCTAGCCCACACATGTTCGGGGCCCATAAAGGCCCACTGTCCCCAAGAGGCAGGCAGGTAATTAGACTCCTTATGAGCCTTGTTGAGGACGGATTAAGGGGGATGACTGCGATTTTCCAGTCAGCCTCCAGTTCTCTGACAAAACAAGAACTGATCAGCTGCCTGATAGGCGGGCATTAATGGTAGTCTGTGATGTCAACACTCCTGTGGAGGGGGTCTGCTCACCTCGTTCTCGCCAACATTGGTAGCCTGAGTGCTTTTTATATATCTTTTTCAAAAGCCCACTGTCTCCCTTACTTGGACTGGAAATTTTTCTCCATGCCAATTAACAGCTAACCTCATGAAAATCTTGGGCAGAATTTTCCCCTTCAAATTAGGAAGTGTGGGTTGGGCCATTTCCTGATGTCACATTCACCCCTCCATGACTCCTGCATGTCCCCAGTGTCCCCTCCATTTCCTCCTTGCATCTTCTATACCAAATCACCCAGTATCCACTATGTACAGAAACCTGGAGCAAGCCTTTGAAATGCTCAGGAAAAATAAAATAAACAGCAATTCAAACAGCATCTGAAAAAAGTCTCTCTCAGAAGCTCATAAAACTGTCAATAAAACATAAAGCCATTGAAAACCCATTTGAAAAAAATAATTCCTAATTTCAAAGGCTCATTAATCTTCCAAAATAAACAAACAACCATCAAGAAACCTCTTCAAAACATTTAAACCTTACGATCTCCTCATAAAGTTTTTAATTAAATAAAGCATACAGTTCACTCCACAGCTGTGTCAACAACCTCTGCTGAGCTAAATCCATTAGTGGGGTTTGGAATCATTGCATTGAACATGTACTTAAATCACGATACACTATTAAATTATGACGTTTGAAGATGGCAAGGCTTTTAAACATACCCATCAAAAAGTTCCCTACTCCACAGCAGGCTTCCCCCAAAAAGGGAGGGAGACAAAAAACAGGTAACTATAGACCAGTTAGCTTAACATCTGTCATTGGGAAACTGTTGGAGTCTATTATAAAGGATGTAATAGCAGGGCATTTAGAAATGCATAATCTAATCAAGCAGAGTCAGCATGGCTTCATAAAGAGGAAATCATGCCTGACAAATTTATTAGAATTTTTGAGGAGGTAACAAGCAAGATAGGTAAAGGGGAACCAGCATATGTAATATATTTGGATTTCCAAAAGGTGTTCGATAAGGTACAACACACAAGGCTACTTAATTAGATAAGAACCCATGGTGTGGGGGCAGTACATTAGCATGGAAAGAGGACTGGCTAACTAATAGAATACAGTGAGTTGGGATACGGGGGGCATTTTCAGGATGGCAACCTGTAACTAGTGGAGTGCCACAGGGGTCAGCCCTGGGGCCACAATTATTTAGGATATATGCTAATGACTTGGATGAGGGAAATTAATGTACTATTGCCAAGTTTGTGGACGACACAAAAATAGGTGGGAAGGCGAGTGGTGAGGATGACAGAAAAAGTCTACAGTGGGATATAGGCAGGTTAAATGAATGGACAAAAATGTGGCAGGTGGAATATAATGCGAGAAAGTGTGAAGTTATGCACTTTGGTAGGAAGAATTGAAGAGCTGAATATTATTTAAATGGAGAAAGATTGAAGGAAGCTGTAGCACAGAGGGATTTGGGGGTCCTCGTGCATGAATCCTAAAAAGCTAGCATACAATTTCAGCAGATAATAGGGAAGGCAAATGGAATGTTCGCCTTTATTTCAAAAGGGATGGAGTATAATAATAGGGGAGTCTTGCTAAAACTACACAAGGCACTAGTTCAACCACACCTAGAATGCTGTGAACAGTTTTGATCCCCTTATCTAAGGAAAGATCTACTGGGACTGGAGGCAGTCCAGGGAAGGTTCACTAGGTTGATCCCAGGGATGGATTTCTGAAGGAGAGTATCTAACTCCACTTGGAGAGGCAGGTTTGATCAGGGATAGTCAGCACAGCTTTGTCAGAGGAAGGTCATGCCTAATAAATTTGATTGAATTTTTTGAGGAGGTGACCAGGTTCTAGATGAGGATAGTGCAGTTGATGTAGTTTATATGGATTTCAGCAAAGCCTTTGACAAGGTCCCACATGAGAGACGTATAAAGAAGGCAAAGGCACATGGGATATGCCATTACAAAGGGTAATTTGATAAGGTGGATTCAAAATTGGCTTAGTTGTAGGAGGTAGAGGGTGGTGACAGAAGGATGCTTTAGTGACTGGAAGCCAGTGTCCAGTGGCGTACCAAAGGGATCTGTGCTTGGTCCCCTATTATTTGTCATTTATATAAACGACATAGATGACTATGTGGGGGGTAGAATTAGTAAGTTTGCGGATGACACAAAGATTGGCCGGGTGGTTAACAGTGAGGTTGAGTGTCTTGGGCTAGAGGAAGTTATAGACAGGATGGTCAAATGGGCAAATAAGTGGCAGATGGAATTTAACCCTGAAAGGTGTGAGGTGATACACTTTGGATGGTTTAATTTGACAAGGAAGTATTCAATGAATGGCATGGCACTAGGAAGTTCTGAGGAACAAAGGGACCTTGGCATGTGTGTCCATAGATCTCTGAAGGCAGAGGGGCATGTTAGTGGAGTGGTGAAAAAGGCATATGGGACACTTACCTTTATCAATCGGGGCATAGATTACAAAAATAGGGAGGTCATGTTGTAGTTGTATAGAACCTTGGTGAGGCCACAGCTGGAGTACTGTATGCAGTTCTGGTCGCTACATTATCGGAAGGATGTGATTGCTTTGGAGGGGGTGCAGAGGAGATTCACCAGGATGTTGCCTGGGATGAAACATTTAAGTTATGAAGATAGATTGGATAGACTTGGGATGTTTTCATTGGAGCAGAGAAGACTGAGGGGCGACCTGATCGAAGTGTACAAAATTATGAGGGGCAAGGACAGGGTGGATAGGGAGCAGCTGTTCCCCTTAGTTGAAGGGTCAGTCATGAGAGGACACAAGTTCAAGTGAGGGGCAGGAGGTTTAGGGGGGATGTGAGGAAAAACTTTTTTACCCAGAGGGTGGTGATGGTTTTGAATGCGCTGCCTGGGAGGGTGATGGAGGTGGGTTGCCTCACATCTTTTAAAAAGTACCTGGATGAGCACTTGGCACATCATAACATTCAAGGCTATGGGCCAAGTGCTGGTAAATGGGATTAGGTAGGTAGGTCAGGTGTTTCTCACGTGTCGATGAGGACTCGATGGGCCGAAGGGCCTCTTCTGCACTGTGAGTCTGTGATTCTGTGATGGACGGATTTTCTTATGAGGAGAGGTTGAGTAGGTTGGGCCTGTACTCATTGGAGTTTAGAAGAATGAAAGGTTTTATCCCTTGTGGGAGAGTCTAGGACCAGAGGGCATAATTTCAGAGTTAAGGGGCCGCCATTTAAAACAGAGATGAAGAGGAATTTCTTCTCTCAGAGGGTAGTCAATCTGTGGAATTATTTACCGCATAGGGCTGCAGAGGCTGGCTCATTAAGCATATACAAGGCTGAGATAGGCAGATTTTTAATCAGTAAGTGAATGAAGGGTTATGGGGAAAATGCAGGAAAGTGGAGCTGAGGGTTATCGGGTCAGCCATGATCTCATTGAATGGCCCACTTCTGCTCCCACGTCTTATGGTCTTATGATCACACATTGACTTAGCTGTGTTGCTCCCACAGCATTCAGAAACCCTACCACCTCAGCAAAAATACCACTGCCAGGGAAAATTGCATTTCCAGGATGAATTTAAATGGCGATCCAGACATCACTTTATATGAGTTTCGGGTTGGAACCCACAATGTTTCCTACCTCAGGGAAAAAGGTGTCTGCTGAGAATGGCTTGGTAAGTTTAAAATTGCAGCCCCGCATGCTTCCAGTTTGGACTTCCTGAAGCAGGTTTGCTCAGCAATGGGAAGGGAAAATCTGGCCCCTTGACTCTAATTACTTTCCCACCAGAGGCAGGTTCTGGACCCAGAAATAGTTACAACCCCTGTTTCCTGTCTTCATGGGAAAATTCAGCTCCTGGTCTCAAATGTATTGATGTGAATTCCAGGTGGTAAATAATAAAATGTTCTATTCACTTCAACAGCCAGAAATCAAATCTTCCAAGTACAAATACTTACTGCTTAATTTGTTCCTACCTTTTATCAAAATAATATTAGCATTAATAAAATACATTAGCACTTTTTATTCCCAACATCACAAAACATTTTAACATCCTAGATACCTCTCCCAATTACTACAATGACGGATCAATAATATCAGCAGAACAGCTCTAACCATTAGCAATTGACTCTGAATTGATGCAATCCAAATTGTTCCATGTCTTGTCAAGCTATAAATTTATTATTTGGCTCAGTTCATTGCCATCCAAAGTGCAAATGGAAGCTCTTGGAAATCAAACAGCATCTGAACAAGAAACTTCAAGTGTAACCCTTCGTTGTAGTTGCACCCACAATAATGGCCAGAGTCTTCTGAGATCCAAAGCGGCAAAATCTGGACTAAAATCTATGGGCTCATCAGAACCCTGTCCCAACGGGTTGATTTGCACTGCATAAGGGGCCCTACGCAAAAATCTCCAACATTGAGCTTAGTGCCAGAGATTTGGGCTAGAAACATGCTGGATATTTACCTTAGAAATGTTAGACTGTTTATTTCTGGTGCAACTCAATGATTAACAGCAAAACTAAGCCCACCACTCCCGCATATGCCTCCTACACCTCAAATACACATCTCCCCAACCTGCTGACACCTTGACCCAACTACCCCGCGACCCAATAATCTCCCCAACTGATCCAAGCGCCCCTCTGACCCAACTAACCCACTGACCTGACTACCCACCCCAAAACCTAACCCAAATATCCACCCCCAACCTGACCTGACTAGCGCCGACTCAACTTGACTGTCCACCCCAGCCCGACCTAAACTCTGTCCTATCCGACCTGAATAGCCCCTCCCATCCCACCATTCACCCACTCACGAGCCCACTAAACCACCCACTCACCCAACCACCTACCAGCCAACCATCCACTCACCCACCCAGTTATCCAGCCAAGCACCTGCCCACCTACTCATCCATCCATCAACCCACTCACTCATTTACCCATCCATCCACTCACCCACCCACCCACTCATCCACTTATGTGGAACAAATGTTAATTGCCCATTATCAATCCAAGCCTAAATGTTCAGCTGTTACTGCATGCAGGCATAAACTACTTCATAGTTACATAGAGTAGCCTATTATGGATTTACAGTATAATGGATCATGAGACAGTGTTTAAATTGAGGATTAAAAGCTTTCTTCTTTTTATCAATCCAAGCCACTCCAGATTTTTTCAATCGAGTTCAATTAAAAAGTCAGTTTCTAATTGCAATTATTTTACTTCTACAAACCAAGGCAAAACCTTGTGCATTGTTGTCAATGAATGAATGAATAGCCTATACATTGTTGGTGTGTAAACTGAACATCATATGGAATGCCACCAAAAATTCGCCTCTCTGACTATTGAGACAGAAATGCCTATAAAGGCATCAGCTAAGGCTAAAAAAAAATGTAGTTGATTATATTTAAGCATAAAACAGACACAAACTTAATTGGAACACATTATTCGGCTTAATTATACCCTTATGCTTATTGTGCCATATCCTTCTATCACAAAACACACATACTTCCACCTCCAGAGGATTATCCTTCTTCAATCCTGCCACAGTGCCTATGGGCAATGGTTTATTTGGTAGTGCTCTCAACTCTGAGTTGTGAGTTCTCCTGTGAAAGGCACTTCTTGTGGGTATAAAATGTCCAATGGTCATTTTTGAAGTAAAGTTATCCTGAGGACCCTGGCCAATATTTGTCCCTCTGTCAACATCACAACAACAGTCATTATCTAGTCATTGTAACATTGCCGTTTGCAAAGTTTGTTCTATGCAAATTAGCCGCCACAACAGTGACTTCACTTCAAAAGTGCATGATTGGTTGCAAAGGGCTTTGGAAGTTCTGTGGTCATGAAAGGTGCTATATAAATGCAAGCCTTTCTTCCATCTGCTGGTGAAACCATCATTGATGTTTTTGTTACCTAGCAACTTGACTAATCAAGTGCATTCCTGGTGTGCTTCCTACCCTTCCGAAGCTCTACAAATTTAAGTTCATCCAAAATTCTGCCGCCCAAATCCTAATTTACTCCTCCACCAACAACAGGGGCTTGCATTTAACTTTAACAAAGTAAACATCCTAGGATGGCACCTCACTCTCACCCATCATTGCTGTGCTTTTACATTGACTTCCACTCCACCAAGGCCACAATTTTAAAATTCTCATCCTCATGTTCATATCTCACCAGAGCCTTGCCCCTCCCTATCTCTGTTAGAATGACACAAAACTTGGGAGAATTGTAAACTGTGAGGAGGACAGTGTGGAACTTCAAAAGGACGTTGGCATATTGGTGGACTGGGCAGATAGGTGGCAGATGAAGTTCAATGCGGAGAAGTGTGAGGTAATACACTTCGGTACAAAGAACATGGACAGACAGTATAAAATAAAAGGATGCTATTCTAAAGGGTATGCAGGATCAGAGAGACCTGGGTGTATATGTACTTAAGTCATTGAAGGTGGCAGGACAGGTGGAGAGAGCTGTTTCTAAAGCATGCAGAATTCTAGGCTTCATTAATTGTGGCATAGAGTGCAAGAGCAGGGAAGTTTATGATGAACTTATATAGGTTAGATCCTAGCTGGAGTATTGTGTACAGTTCTGGGAGCCATACTATAGGAAAGATGTGAATGTGTTGGAGAGGGTGCAGAAGAGGTTTACGCGAATGGTTCCAGGGATGAGGCGCTTCAGTTATGAGGAAAGATTGGGCCTGTTTTCCCTGGAGAAGAGAAGGCTAAGAGGAGACTTGATAGAATTTTTCAAAATCATGTGGGGTCTGGATAGAGTAGACAGGGAGAAACTGTTTCCACTCGTAAACGGATCGAGAACCAGAGGGCACCCTTTTAAAGTGTTTTGCAAAAGAATTAAAGGTGAAGTGAGAAAAAAACTTTTTCACACAGTGAGTAGGTAGGGTTTGGAATGCACTGCCTAGATGTGTGGTAGAGGCAAGTTCAATTGAATCATTCAGTAGGGTATTGAATGATTATTTCAATAGAAACAATGTGCAGAGTTACGGGGAAAAGGCAGGAGTTTGGCACTAAGTTAAAATGCTCAGAGAGCTGGTGTAGACATGATGGGCTGAATGGCCTCCTACCCCATAACAATTCTGTGATTTTGTGAGCTCCTCCAGATCTACAACCCTCCTTCAACTCTGGTTTCTTGTGTATCCCCCACTTCTTCTGTGCCACGACTGGTAGCCATGTCTTCAGCCTCTGGGTCCTAAGTTCTGGGATTCTCTCCATCTCTCTTTAGTATTGCTGAAAAAAGACATTTTATCAAAGCTTCTCTTCTTGCGCTCATCAGGACAATCACAAGAATACCAAGGTCAAGGTAAGCAACAACTTTATACTGTATGAGAAGAGAGTGCTGATTGGTTGGCAAGTCGACTCTGATTAGTAGAGGAATTGCCATGGAGAATACACCAATTAATGGTGACTGAGAATTAACTGCCAAGCATTGTTTGAAATTTAAACCAGGCAGATTAATATATGTAGCTTCCAGTACACACATTGCACCTGTTCCAGCTAAACAAAATAAGTGACAGCCATTCACTGGTTCATTCCTCAGAGCAATGTCTTGACAAATCAAAATCAATCTACTTGATTTAAATTTCAAACAATGCTTGACAATAAGCATCAATCACCTTTAACTGGTGAATTTGCCATGGCAATGCCTCTACCAATGACAGTTAACTTGCCAACCAATCAGCACTCTCTTCCCATACAGCATAAATTTATCACTCCCCCAACATTGATATTCTTGTAGTTATCCTGATGAGTGCAAGACAAAAGGTTTTGGCAAAATGTCTTTTTTTAGCAATACACAAATTCTATTCTACCAAATGACAATGGGCAGAATTTTCTGCCTACCTGGCGGGTAGACCAACCCAATCTCCAGCGGTCGGGGAGCCGATCCCCACCAGAGAATCGGGCCACGCCGCCATTTTAAGTGGGCGGGCCAATTAAGGCCCACCCAGCGTGACGCCCAGTGGGAAGTGCTATGTGCTTCCTGTGCTGGCAGGGAGGGGATTACCCAAATGCGAGAGTGTGCTCTTTTGCACATGCACATGAAAGAGCACACATCTCCCTGAGGCTAAGTGCTGCCTCAGCTAGATCACTGAAAGTAGCACAAACATTAAAAATAGAAAAATAAAAGAAATCCTTAACATGTCCCCCTCATGTGATAATTTCACGAGATGGGTCATGTTAATAAATTTCACGAAAACTTTATTAAAGTTTTTAAACCCTACATGAAACCTCATCCCGCCAGTGGATGAGGTTTCATGTTTTTTCAGAAGCCCGCCGGGGCTGCTGCCCTGCCCACCAGCTTAAAGTTGGACGGGCAGGTCCTTTAATTGTTTTAATTATCCTGACAATGGCCTCAATTGGCAATTGACAGGTCAGCGGACGCACAGCTGATTACGCGGTGCCCCCACCTTCCTGAAGACTTAAATGGGGCGGGATGATGTCGGAGGTTCCCCCCGATGTCATCCCGCGTCATTTTGCGCATTAGCGAGAAGGCCCTGCTCCCTGCTCGTCGACAGCAAAATTCAGCCCTAATATGTTTTTCATCTCTATTTTCTCATTATAGCTGCTGAGTAATATCTCCCCCTTTGACCAAGCTATTGGTCAGATGCCATTTTGCCTTCTTCCCTGACTCCATGTCGATTTTTGTCTGATTGAGCACCTGAAAAGTATTGGGAGATTTAACTATGTTAAATGTGACATATAAATAAATGCAAGTGATATAAAAATGCATGAGCCATGCTTTGGCTCTAAACTTGGCAATTTTGTACCCACGTTTTTATTGTGCATATTGGTCATCTTCTCCTGTAGTTTTCAAAGTTGCATTCTAGTTTCTGAGAGAGTAGAATGAGTATGAGTAGGTAAATTGGTATACACCAGTCTGCCAAACACGAGCTCTGCCAGTGTAGGAATAGTTGCATTTAAAGGTGCTGCTATCAGATGTGACAATGCAATATGTAGAACTTGCTTATTTTGTCTACATTTAAGAATTAGGGATTTCAACATGTCAATAATTCTTTGAGCTAGGCTGTTAGTATTGAGGAGAAGAAATACTGTGATCGATATTCCACTTGTCACACATACCCTGAAATTGTTTACCAATTAATTGCAGTCTTTTATCTGTAATGGTCCCTCTAGGCATCTTAAATAAACTTAAAATAACACTTAGAGTATGCATGACAGTTGTGCAATTATTGAATATGGGGTACTTGGTAAAGTAGTTGATGATGATGAAGCCAGTGCCATGGACATGAAAGAGGTCAGATGCGAGTTTGGACCAAGGATGGGTAGGGACTTCATGTTGAATCAGTGGTTCTTTGTGCTGACTTGGCATGTGTACTTGACATGCCTCGTACTTGTTGACGAAAACTTCAATGTCATTGTTCATAACTAGCCAATAGATTGTCTCTCTTGCGAGTCATCTCACCTGATTTGTGTCCATTTATGAGCGATTAAGTTGTTGAAAAATATCAGGTTGCAAAGATTCCAGTATGATGCCCTGCCTCCTTTTAAAAACAACTCGCCGGGAGATGACTTGCCTGTCCAAAGTAAAAATGGTCTCAAGTGTTCATGGACATGTTGAATTGAATCAGGACATCCTTCAATAATGAATTTCCATAGTTTCTGTAGTTTGGAATCTTTTGTTGTTTCTTCTTGCAGCTGTTGACATTTCCATTGTGCAAAATATACCAGATCAATTTGAACAACATCTTCACATTTGATGTCAATGAAGTAAACTTGAAGATCCAAGGATATGTATTTTGTTTTTGCTGGGTTACGCCATCTGCTAAGTGCATCTGATATGACCAGCAAGTTACCTGGCTTGTACCTAACCTCACTCATAACCTTGAATCTTTATCAAAAGACATTAGACGGAATTTTCTACTTCCGTTTGTTGTGGGTGTCATGGTGGGCAGGGGGAGGGAGGGTCAGAAATCAGTTTCACGCCAGCGTGAAATCACAGCAGGATTATCTGATGGTGTCTGCCATGGCGGATCGGCAATCTCACTGGAGACTAGCGTGAAACCTATTTGCATTCCACTAATGGGCTGCAAAGTAAGGCCCGACCAGAATCATTCCACTCTGTCCAATTTACCGTTATGTCAGTGGGAAAACATGCTTGTTCAAAACATGCCTGGACAAGCATGACGAGCAGAAGTTGGGATTTACCTTTAGAACCAGATCACGGACACCCGAGCAGAAGAAGATGCTGGAGGTCTACAGCAACCAGGCCCTGCAGGAACGTGAATCGTATGCTAGGTGGATCCTCGTGCACTGCCTCCGCTGTGAAGCAGCTCTTGAAAGGTGGGGTATCTCCATACAGTAGCTTTGACTTAAATGAGGCTCCGGATCTGCTTTGGAACTTCAGATACTTCATCCTAGGCTTGCACCATCTTCCAGGGACTTCACTGTGGGTAGGTGCCGAATGGGCGGCGAAGGTGGAGGAGGGTGTGTGAGAGGAAGGTTTAGGTGTGAATGAGAGAGGAAGGTTTACCGGGGGGTGTGAGATTCGGGGGGATGGTGAGGGTGTTAGGGATGGTGGATGAGGTTGGGAGGGGGCTGAAGGTGTCGGTGGGGGGGTGCAGATGGGATGGGGGAAAGCTGTTGGAGAAGTGTGAAGTTGGGAAGGGTGGCAAAGGGGTAGGGGGTTTCAAGTTGGGAGGGGAGGGAAGGTGTCAGAGGTGAAGTTGGGAGGGGGGAAATGTGTAGTGGGGAGCAAGGTGTGAGGGGCAGCAAGGTGTAAGCGGGGTATACAGAGGGGGAACGTGTAAGGGGGCAGGAAGGTGTAAGGGGCGTGTATGTAAGGGCAAGCTGTAAGGGAGGAGGAAGGTGTAAGAGGTGGTGTATGGAGGTGGAAGTTACAAGGGTGGGGGAAGGTGTAATGTGGGGGCGGAATGTCCAAGAGAACTTGCAAGGATAGGATCTGTAGAGTCAATGACTGCCTCCTGAGGAGCGAACTCAGGGTGGGCATGGTAGAATGTGATGGTGAGTGTGAGAGGGGGCAGAGGGACCAGGTAGGGGGGAGGTTGAGGATGGATCAGTACTGGTAGAAGGGGCAGCGGGGATGGTTGGTGGGGACACAGAGGCAATCACTGACACTGGGGGTGGGAAGGAGGAGGTCGGGAGGTCAATGTGGATGGATCTGATATTTTCAGGAAGGTAGGGAATGTGCACATTCACCTGGACATTTATGAAGGAGAAGGGCTCAGGTTGTCGGGCAATGGCGGGGAGGTCGTAGGTTATTCCAGGGAGTGGACTTTGATGGTGGAAAGGACATGGGTGACTGGGGGATGGGTAAAGACAGGGGAGCTGATCAAAAAACATAATGACTTTCATATCACAGAAATCGAAAGTGAGAGGAGCCTCGTGTTGGATGGGCACAGATGATCAATGGGTGGACGGAGATGCAGCTCAGCTCAGAGGGACAACTGAGAGGGAACCCCAGCAGGCAGCATCAAAAATGCTCAGAACATTGAGATCAGCGTGATGGATGAAAGCTCTGTGTGTGGGAGAATGCTTGCACGAAGTTCAGAAAGGCCCCGCCACATTCACACTTCTCCCTGCAGATTTGCTCTTGGTCCAGCTACATGTAGCTGAACTGCTAGTGGAGGGGGAGGGGGTGGGAGGAGATGTAAGGAGAGCACTCGTGAAGCCTGTAAATGAAGCTGAAAGACAGCTTTACACATTATTCAGTGAAAATGAATATTTTCTTAGATTATAAAGTAACAAAATATGTTCACCCATGCAATCACTTGTGATCAGAATTTCTCAGCTATTCTAGGCTTCATCTAGTTTCTGCCCTGCAGCAGGACTGGAGACAGCCTGTGCAATGCTTGGCCCTGTTCCCTCTAATGACTTTGGCGTGGGACCTCTGGAGAGCTGAGACCTTGAGGACCCCAGCCTGCTTTGGCTATCCTCCTGTGGGCCAGCTGCTCCCTCTTTAGTGACAGAGGGCGAGGTTCAGGGGGTCATAGGCAAAGGGTGCTCGGGGAAGGCGGACAGCCTCTGAGTTCCTGAGTGGATGAATCAGGGATGCCATGCTGCCACTTCTCCTCCCTTTGGGTGCCCGAGGGCCCTGGCCCGTTTCCCCCTTGCTTTTCCACTGCGGGAACTCACCCATGGCTACCACGATGGAGTGCAGGTCTGTGGGCCTCTCCACATTCTGTTAGACCAGGGTCTATATGACATCCACCATCTTTCCCATACATGCTCATGTGCGCACCACTTCATCAGAGATCAGGCGAGTACACTCCTTTGACTCACATGCCACTCTGTTGAGGGCTTCCAACAGCTCTGCATGACATTCCCCTGCCTTCTGCTGACTCTCCACAATGAGTTGGAAGGCTGAAACCAGAGGCATGTCATTTGACTCCAAACTACCGGCTATCCTCCAAGAGCCGGGGAGCTCGGCTGAACCTGCTTCCTTCTGTTGCAGACACGTGTTTGTGCAGTGACCACCAGATTGTGAATCCAAGCCTGCTCTAGGTTAGGTTCCACTAAGGTGTATGTCTCTGGGTGGTGCAGGGTGTGGGTAAGCGCTGTGATGGGTCTTCCAGGCTGCTTATTTCCAGCTCTTCTATGGAGGAGGTGGTCTCTTGGCTGTAGCTAAGGACCTGGATGGAGCTGAGACGCCGGTTAGCTGAGGGCGTCGGACGCTTGGCAGAGTTCCCTGTGAACCAAAGTAGAGATAATTAGCAATCAGCAATCCGACCTGATTGGAGCCGCTGGCAGCAGAGTCAAAAGCAGGAGAGAAAGCACTCACATTTGCATTGAGAGAGGGATGATGTGGTGCAGGATCCTCACGAGGGTGTTCAGTGACAACCTCACCGTCACTGCAAGCACGGCCCATGTCCTCACCAGTCAGCACCATGGCACGCTCCTCAAAGTGGGTGAAGGGCCACTCCACCTCTGCTTTGGGACCTCTCCCTGTCGTTGTGAGCTAACTTTTCTCCTGCATGTAAACAGATGGCGAGAGTGTGAGCAGGGCACGTACAACAGCAGATGATACCAATGTGTGAAATGTTTCTGTGGTGAGTAGAGCCACGGATTTGATGAGGGCCCTAGCTCCAGAGGATATGAGCCTGATGGAGATGTGAGGGTGTGTGTGGGAATTAATGATATTGTCCCTTGCAATGTGAGATCCTTGTGTATTTGTGATGGGTTTAGGAGTTGAGATTGATGAGGTGATTGACTCACCCTGGCGGAAGGGATGAGATCATTCATCCTCTTCCTGCGCAGGATGGCTGACCTCCGCTGTGCTCCAATGGCGCTGACCTCTGCTACCACTGCCTCCTAGGCCGGATTGCTGATTCTGGTGGGGCTCCTGTGACTATAGGGGGAGTAGAAGATATCACGACAGGCCTCAACTGTGTCCAAAAGTTGGTCCAGGGATGTGCCACTAATTTTGAGGACTGCCGTCTTCTTTGCTTTTGGGGCTGTCTGTCAGGTGGAGCAGTCCTGATCTGTAGACCTTGAAGTTGGCTGTGTTCTGGTGCATTTCAAATATGGTGCCCAGAACGAGGAAGCACTGAGGTCATGATGTGGTGGGCAAATCCGAGTCAGCGATCCAGTGTCTTTACCATGAATGCATGGCTAATGAGGCGTGACCCGCCAGAGGTGGACAATATTTCGCAAAGATCTGTCAATGTGGGAAAAATGCGTCGTTTAGTGCAATTCAGGGAAGATTCCACCCATTGTAATGGTACAATGGCCAATGGTTTTCACCAGATCAAATCATGTTTGCTTGTGGTCTGTCTCTAATACAAATATTTTGCAAAATAGATAGGTATAAAAATGCATGACTCCAACCAAATGCTATTGTTTCCCGTTTGATTTTGGAGCTGTTGGATTGCTTTACAGGTAGAAATTTTGAAGCAAGTGCAATCGGTTTGCCTTTATGTATGATGCATATTCCCAGACCTTTCTGTGAGGAATCTATCTCCAAAATGGTTGTCCCCCTAGGATCATAAAATTGCAATGTTCATGCTTCTGATAATGACTGTTTCAGTGCTTCAAAGAGGTGTTGGTTGTGTTCATGCCGCAGGTAAGGTATATCCTTCCTGAACATTTCCTTTTGCAGTGAAGATTTTTGAGTAAATTGGGAATGTATGGAGACAAGAAATTAAAGAGACCTGAACAACTTTGAGAACAGTTCTCATCTTGAAGAGTTGGCATGGCTTTAATATCCTCTACTTTAGTTGGATCAGGGTGCATGCCAGCATTGAAAAAAATGGAACTGAAGAAATTGATCTGCTGGACGTTGATGGCACATTTCAAACTGTTGAACACTACTCCTTCATTAAGTACCACTTGTATTAATAAGTGCAGAATTTGTTCATGTTCTTATTTAACATAAAAACATAGAAATTAGGAGCAGGAGTAGGGCCATTTGGCCCTTCAAGTTTGATCCGCCATTCATCATGATCATGGCTGATCATCCAACTCAATAGCCTGCTCCCGCTTTCTCCCCATATCCTGTGGTCTCTTTTGCCTCAAGAGCTATATCTAACTACTTCTTGAAAATGTACAATGTTTTGGCCTCAACTACTTTCTGTGGTGACAAATTCCACAGGCTCACCACTCTTTGCCTGAAGAAATTTCTCCTCATCTGTTCTAAATGGCCTACTCCATATCCTCAGACTATGACCACTGCTTCTGGACTCACCCACCATCGGGAATATCCTTCCTGCATCTACCCTGTCTAGCCTTGTTAGAATTTTATAGGTTTCTATGAGATCCCCCCTCATTCTTCTGAACTCCAGCGAATATAATCCTAACCGACTCAATCTCTCCTCATATGTCAATCCCACCATCCTAGGAATCAGTCGGATAAACCTTCACTGCACTCCCTCTATAGCAAGTACATACTTCCTCAGATAAGACCAAAACTGCACACAATATTCCAGGTGTGGTCTCACCAAGGCCCTGTACAATTGCAGCAAGACATCCCTGTACCTGTACTTGAATCCTCTGGCTATGAAGGCCAAAATAACATTTGCTTTCTTTACCGCCTGATGCACCTGCATGCTTACCTTCAGCGACTGGTGTACAAGGACACCCAGCCTTGCTGCACATTCCCCTGCCATTCAGATAATAATCTGCCTTCTTGTTTTTGCCACCAAAGTGGATAACCTCACATTTATCCACATTATACTGCATCTGCCATGCATTTGCCCAATCATTCAGCTTGTCCAAATTAGACTGAAGCATCTCTGCATCCTCCTCACAGCTCACCCTCCCAGCCAGCTTTGTGTCATCTGCAAATTTGGAGACATTACATTTAGTTCCCTCATCTAAATCATGAATATATGTTGTGAATAACTGGGGTCCCAGCACCGATCCCTGCGGTACCCCACTAGTCACTGCCTGCCATTTGGAAAAAGGCTTGTTTATTCCTACTCTTTGTTTCCTGTCTGCCAAACAGTTTTCTATCCATCTGAGTACACTACCCCCAATCCCATACACTTTAATTTTACATGCTGATCTCTTATGTGGGATTTTGTCGAAAGCCTTCTGAAAGTCCAAATAAACCACATCCACTGGCTCCCCCTCATCAACTCTACTGGTTACAACCATGAAAAATTCCAGTAGATTTGTCAAGCATGATTTCCCTTTCATAAACCCATGCTGACACTGTCCAATTCTGCCACTGTTTTCCACGTGCTCAACTATTAAATCTTTTATATTAGAGTCTAGAATTTTCCCCACTACTGACGTCAGGCTGACTGGTCTATAATTCCCTGTTTTCTCTCTGCCTCCCTTTTTAAATAGTGGGGTAACATATCCACCATCATCCCTTTAAGTAATGTTTCCCAATCCATCATAGCCAACTCGCGCCTCATACCATTGTAGTTTCCCTTATTAAGATTCAGGACCCCAGTCTTAGAATCAACTATGTCACTCTCCATCTTGATGAAGAATTCTATCATATTATGCTTGTTCATCCCCAAGGGGCCTTGCACAACTAGATTGCCAATTATTCCTTTCTCACTACACAATCTAGGATGGCCTGTTCTCTAGTTGGTTTCTCAACGTATTGGTCCAGAAAAACATCCCATATACACTCCAGGAATTCCTCCTCCACAGTATTGTTACTAATTTGATTTGCTCAATCTAAATGCATATTAAAGTCACCCATAAATACAGATGTTTCTTTATTGCATGCATCTCTAATTTCCTGCCTAATTCCATTCCCAACATCACCACTTCAGTTTGGGGGTCTATATACAACCCCCACTAATGTTTTTTGCCCCTTAGTGTTTCTCAACTCTACCCATACAGATTCCACATCGTCGGAGCTAATATCTTTCCTCACTATTGCATTAATTTTCTCTGTAACCAGCAATGCATCTCCACCGCCTTTTCCTTTTTGTCTGTCCTTCCTAAATACTGAATACCCCTGTATGTTCAGTTCCCATCCCTTGTTATCCTGCAGTCATGTCTCTGTAATCCAGACTATATCATACCTGTTTACATCTATTTGCACAGTTAATTCATCCACTTTATTATGAATGCTCCTCGTGTTAAGGCAGAAAGCCTTAAGGCTTGTCTTTTTAACGTTACTTGTCCCATTTCCATTATTTTTCACTGAGGCCCTGTTTGGTTCTTGCCCTTGATTTCTCTGCCTATCATTTTTCTTATTCCCCTTTCTGTCTTTTGTTCTTATCCTTGATTCCCCTTCCTCTGATTCCTTGCATAGGTTACCATCCCCCTGCCATTTTAGTTTAAACCCTCCCCAACCACTCTAGCAAATATTCACCCGAGGACATCAGTCCCAGTCCTGCCCAGGTGTACCCGTCCAGTTTGTACTGGTCCTACCTCCCCCAGAACCAGTCCCAATGTCCCAAGAATCTGAAACCTTCTCCCTCACACCATCTCTTCAGCCACGTATTTATTTGATATATCTTGCTATTTCTACCCTGACTAGCACGTGGCACAGGTAGTAATCCTGAGGTCACTACCTTTGAGGTCCTACTTTTCAACTTACTTCCTAACTCCCTATATTCTACTTTTAAGACCTCATCCCTTTATGTTGTTTGTACCAATCCTGTACCATGACCACTGGCTGTTCACTCACATCCTTCAGAATGTCCTGTAGCCGCTCTGAGACATCATTGACCCTAGCACCAGGAAGGCAACATACCATCCTAGATTCTCGTCTGTGGCCACAGAAATGCCTATCTGTTCCCCTTACAATTGAATCCCCTATAACTATTGCATTCCCATACTTTCTACTCCTCCCCTGTTCAGCAGAGCCAACCATGGTGCAACAAATGCTGTTTGCCACTGAGAGGCCATTCCCCTCAACAGTATCCAAAGCGGTATATCTGTTTTGCAGGGGAATGGCCACAGGAGATCCCTGCACTGCCTGCCTAGTCCTCTTGCTCTGCCTTGTGGTCACCCATTCCCTTCCCACCTGTGAACTCTTAGCCTGTAATGTGACCACCTCTATATGGGTTATCCACGATACTCTCCGCCTTGTGGCTGCTCCCCAGCTGCTGCTCCAGCTCTGAAACCTGGGCTACCAGGATCTGCAGCAGGAGACACTTCTCGCAAACATGCTGGCCCCGGGCACTGGAAATATTCCCGGCTTCCCACATAGGGTAGGAGGAGCACATCATGGCTTTGAGCTCTCCCGCTTTGACTTACCCCTTTAAATTAAGTTAAACCTTTTGGAAGATATTTAACATCAAATAGTATCAATTACTCTTGGGCTCTTCTTCCCTGCTCCTCGTTGTAACAGAATATAGCCCTTACAAATGATGAACCACGAAATAAGATCTTAAAAACTATAAGCAATAAAAGTAGTAAATGTTTTCCAGGCCATATCCACAGTACTCAAAGGATCGCCTTGTTCACTCCTTACTGAACTCCCTCAGTCATCCCTGCTTTCCCAGCTCCTCTTCAACACTTGGCTCCTCTCGCGCTCCTTTTCAATTCCCGGCTCTTCCCATGCTCCTTTTCAACTCCTGACTCCTCCCGTGCTCCTCTCCAACTCTCAACTCCTCTTGCATTCCCTTTACATATGAAAATATGAATTAGAGCTGGAGTAGGCCATTCAGCCCCTCGATACAGCTCCGTCATTCAACAAAGTCATGACTGATCTGATTGAGCCTCCTGCCTACCCCCGATAACCTTTCACCCCCTTGCTTATCAAGAATCTATCTACCTCTGCCTTAAAAATATTCAAAGGTTCTGCTTCCACAGACTTTTGTGGAAGAGAGTACCAAAGGGTCATGACTCTGTGAGAGAAAAGAGTTCTCCTCATCTCTGTCTTAAATGAGTAACTCTTATTTTTAAACAGTGACACTTTGTTCTAGATTCTCCCACAAGAAGAAACATCCTCTCCACATCCACCCTGTCAATGTCCCTCAAGATCTTAAAGGTTTCAATCAAGTCGCCTCTTACTTTTCTAATCTCCAGTGAATACAAGCCTAGCCTGTCCAACCTTTCCTCATAAGACAATCATCCCATTCCTGGTAATGTCTAGTAAACCTCCTCTGAGCTGCTTCTAATGCATTTACATTCTTCCTTAAATAAGGAGACCAATACCGTACCATACACGGTACTCCAGATGTAGTCTCATCAATGCCCTGTATATCTAAAGCTTTTATATTCAATTCCCCTGGCAATAAACAATACCATTTGATTAGTTTGCCTAAAGGCTTGCTGCATCTGCATACTAACCTTTCACGATTTATGCGCTAAGATACACACATCCCTCTGAATCTCAGAGCTCTCCAATCTTTCACCATTTAGATAATATGCTTCTTTATTATTCTTCCAGCCAAAATGGACAATTTCACATTTTCCCACATTATACTCCATTTGCCAGATCTTTGCCTCCTCACTCGTCTATATCCATTTGTAACCTCCTTATGTCCTCTACACAATTTATTTTCCTATCTATTTTTGTGTTATCAGCAAAATTAGCAACCATTCCTTTGGTCCCTTTATCTAAGTCATTTTTATAAATTGTAAAATGTTGAGGCCTCAGCGCTGATCCCTGTGGCACACCACTCATCAACCTACCACCCAGAAAAAGGCCCTTTTATGCCTACTCTTTGTTTCCTGTTCACTAGCCAATCTTCTATCCATGCTAATTTGTTACCCTCTACACTGTGAGTTTTTATTTTCCGCAGTAACCTTTGATGTGGCACTTTATCAAATGCCTCCTAAGTATCGTATATCCATTGGTCCCCTTTATCCACAGCATATGTGATTCCTTCAAAGAACTCCAATAAATTGGTTAAACATGATTTCCCTTTCAAAAAACCTTGTTGACTCTTCCTCATTGCATTGCATTTTTCTAAGTGCCCTGCCATAACATCTTTAATAATAGCTTCCAATATTTTCTCTGTGACAGATGTTAAGCTGACTGGCCTGTAGTTTCCTGCTTTCAGTCTCCCTCCCTTTTTGAATAAAGGAGTTACATTTGTTATTTTCCAATAAAATGGAACTTTCCACGAATCTAGGGAATTATGGAAAATGAAAACCAATGCATCAACAAGACCCTAGGATGAAGTCTATTGGACCTGGGGATTTGTCAACCTGTAGCTCCAACGATTTGCTCAGTACCACTTCCCTGTTAATTGTAATTTTCCTGAGTTCCTCTCTCCCTTCCACTTCCTGATTTACAGCTATTTCTGGGATGTTACTTGAATCCTTTGCTCTTCCCACAGCTTCAATGTCATCAGTGACACAGCTGCACAGTCAATATAATGTAGTTCATGTGAGCTTGAAGAGGTTCTGGATATCAGATAGCCTGAAAGGATGTCTTTGGAAACAGTGTTGTATGAATAAGTACAAAATTTAGTAAGCTCTTGGTTCTTCTTCGCGAGATGTATGGACCAGTAGCCATGTTTGGCATCAAGCTTCAAGAAGAGTTTTGGACCTGCAAATCTTGAATTTAACTCTTCTAATGTGGGCATTTTGTAAGGACCACATTTCAAAGCCAGGTTTAACCATCATGGGCCGTGGCATACTCTCAATGAACTGCCTTTCTTTATGGCACATGTGGTTGAGCTGCACCAATTGGTGTGCTCTAGTACTCTTCTGATGATTCCATCTTTTTCCATTTTGTCTAGTTTTACCTTCTTGTAAAAGGTCTTGTGAGTGGATACTGCACTTAAGTGGTGGATCAATGTACAGATTTGCATTCACCTGCGAGTGCTTGGAATTACCAATTTTATTGAAACATTCTGGATAGTTTGATGTTAGGTTGTGAACTGAGGTGATAGGAGTATTTTCTGAGGTTGTTCTTCTGTATGAGGTTTGGCTGATTCTATGGATTGGCACTGGTATGAGGTCATGGTATGCCAGTAGACCTGCGATCACTAGGCCTTTAGTCTCCATGATGTAGAACATCTGAGCACCCAGGGAGATTGATTGTACTTCCACTCCAGGATTATGAATCCTGCACATGGAAATAGTAAACCATTGTATGCTGAAAGTTGCACATTGGTAGGTTTTGCCATGGCCTTCCATGTCTATGGATGTATGTCTTTGAGAATTCACAGGAGTAGTATATTGGCACTTGCCCTTGTGTCAATCTTGGCCCATAATGAGTAGTTGCCAACTTTCTTAGGAAAGACAATTTTAACCTTGGCAAACACTTTGGATGGCAGCTATGTTTTCCGTGAGATTGACGGTGTGAAACATGCATCCACTGCTCTTTGTCTTGTCATGCACATCTCTAGTTCTGTCGAAGGGTCATGAGGACTGGAAACATCAACTCTTTTCTTCTCTGCCGATGCTGCCAGACCTGCTGAGTTTTTCCAGGTAATTCTGTTTTTGTTTTGGATTTCCAGCATCCGCAGTTTTTTTGTTTTTATCTTTGTTATTTTCTAGTTAGTCAATCACCTCATGTATATGTTTCTGATGGGATACTGGATGGCCATTATTATTGCTTCAAGGTACCCATTGTGTATGATCTGTTTGGATCAGTGCACGGCTCTTTGTTGCTACATCAGCTTTGGCTCTACTGCACTGTCATTGCCAATGGCCCTTTCTGCCACATGCTTTGCACAATTGATGGAAAGCTGGGTAGCTCCTTGGAGCATACAGAAGGCCACACCTTCTGCATGCCTTGCTAGGTTTAGGTCTTCTAGTAAGTGCATCAACAATTGAGTTGTACTTAGAACCGGTAAGATTTATTGACCTGCAAGGAATGCTTGGTGCTTATGTCCATCCTTCAGTAGTTCTTCAATGCTATATGTTTTGCAATTGTCTAGCCGGTCTTTCTGGAACTTTTCCATGGGATTGGATGTAATCACCAACTCAACTCTGTCTGCTAGCTCTGCATTTGAAAAATTACAGTACATACATGTTTCTCTGCACCTGCTGATGAAGTGGTTTATGGACTCTGTAGGCTGTTGTTGAAATGGCGTGAACTCTAGTCGATGAACGTGGAAGTTTAATCTGATTCTAAACCGGTCTTCCAACATAGTCCATGTCTTTTGGGGATCCTTTAGCTCTTCTGTTGTTAATCCTGATATATTCAGTCTGTGTAGACCTTTGTTCCCAATTGCTAGGCAAATTTTTATGGTTTGCTTGTTTCAATCAGACACATCTGAATCTTGAAACCATAACTCTGTACATACTGAATTTGGATAGTAAGTCAGCTGGTTCCCATTCAGATGTGCCCTTGCACCCAAAGGTTCCAGCTTAACCATTGCAAATGAACACAATCAGTGCTCAGTGGTGATTAATTCACCCTGGTGGCATGTCCTGTTTTGTGGGTGGGGCACACTGCTGGTGTGAAGTTTAAAAACTGGTGCAAAAGATTGCAGTAACTCGTGTTGCACTGAACATTTTTCACTTAAGACAGATTTTTTTGCACCAGTTACACTGATATCATGGGAGTTGCACCAAAAAATGTAACCAATCTAGTGGAAAAACAGGCCATTGTGCTATATTTGTATATATATGTTGATTTGACCATTGCAAGCTTCAATTTTTCTTACATGCTTTCTTCGATTATTTATACTAACTGCCACCATTTACAATATATTCTCATACGATCCTCATGAATTTTCACCATATGTTTCCATTGATAAGGCTGACGTAGAAACTGAGGTGAATTTTGGAGTAATTTCCACCTAATTGTCTAAGTAACTAAGTAATTTAATGGAAAACAAAAACAGAATTACCTGGAAAAACTCAGCAGGTCTGGCAGCATCGGCGGAGAAGAAAAGAGTTGACGTTTCGAGTCCTCATGACCCTTCGACAGAACTAAGTTCTGTCGAAGGGTCATGAGGACTCGAAACGTCAACTCTTTTCTTCTCCGCCGATGCTGCCAGACCTGCTGAGTTTTTCCAGGTAATTCTGTTTTTGTTTTGGATTTCCAGCATCCGCAGTTTTTTTGTTTTTATCCAAGTAATTTAATGGACTTGGCTTAAGTTTTAATCATCATATTAAAAAATATATACATTTACTTGTTAGCATTTCAAATTAAATGAAAGATTTTTTAATCTGTTAACATTAGTGAATTGTGTATTTATGCTTTAAAAGAATGAAACATTGCACAGAGCAGTGTAATTTTAAAAATGAGGGATATTGGAATAGGTGACCCCTTTAAATGTGAACAAGTGAGCATGTTCTAACCAAATCATAATTGATGGATTTTTCTTCAGCCGGGTTCCATGTCATTTCTAGAAACTACTGAGGCCTTTGCACCATTCTGTTTGTGACTTAAGTATGACACTTTCTATTGCACTACTTGGTCTATAATTCATCGTTCAAAGTACCAGGCATTGAAACAAGAACCTGGATATATGATCAAACTAGAGATAATGCTTAATATAAGTGTAGCTTTGTGGAATTTAACTGTTGCTTATCCCCAGTAAGGCAGATGATTGAAGCATTCATGCCTGTCCCTGGGTCTCTGACCTAATTTTCTTACTGATTTAACGTGGCTTTGCTTTTTAAATTGGGCAGCATAGATTTAAATTATAATAGCATACAACTGATAGCCAACAGAATAATAACTAAAACGCAAAAACGACATGTGACCCATTTATCCTGTATTTAAAGTATATAGTTACAATTCTGGTTGCTGTAGTTGTTTATTTATATTGTGGTATAAACAGAACACATGATGAACTGATGAACGCCATCCATGGGATCCTCAATGGATTTGCAGAGTGCATTGCAATTATTCCTCTGCCTCAGTTGCACAGCATAATAAGGTCACTGAGTAGATGCTGAGGCAGCTGTCACCACCAAAAATGCTATTCTACTATTGAACTATGGAAAACAGAATATACAAAATGCAGGTACAGGTAAGCCGCATATTTAGGTTTATATCATGCAGAAGCAGCCCAGTTAGAGTTTGTATCCACTATGTCAGTGCGAAATTCCAAAAGCATTCCCCATGTAGAATTATAATCATGTTTGCTGCTTATAACATATAAGACATGTGGTACGTGGTCAAACTCAGTGTAAGGATCAAAATGAAGTTGAGAAAAGTTCCTCCCATTCCTTTTTGTATCAGAACCAACTGTATTATTCAAAATTCTAGAAAGAAATTCCACTACAAAATCAGCACTGCATAAGCTACAATTATGAATATTGTACTGCAATTTGAATCTTGCTGAATTGCTATCTCTGCTGTCACATAACATTTCCTGGTTTGGCTGAACCCACTGTGTCTTTATTAGCATATATTTTATTCTGAAGCAGATATAATGAAACAACAAATTGACAGGTAATGTTCTTATTTAGTAAACTTGTCATTGAGCTGTTTTTAATTTGTTTTTGGGATGCGGGCATCGCCGGCTAGGCCAATATATTTTGCCCATCCGATTATTGCCCTTGAGAAGGTGGTGGTGAGCTGCCTTCTTGAACTACTGAAGTCCATGTGGTGTAGATATATCCATCGTGATGTTAGGGAGCGAGTTCCAGGATTTTGACCAAGCGCCAGTGAAGGCATGGCCGTATATTTCCAAGTCAGGATGGCGAGTGGGGAATGGCTTGGAGGGGAATTTCCAGGTGGTGGTGTTCCCATGTTTCTGCTGCCCTTGTCCTTCTAGATGGCAGTGGTACTGTCTAAGGAGGCTTGGTCAGTTCCTGCAGTGCACCTTGTAGATGGTACATATTGCTATCACTGTGAGTTGGTGGTGGTGGTATGAATATTTGTGGATGGGGTGCCAGTCAGGCGGGCTACTTTGTCCTGGATGGTGTCAAGCTTCTTGAGAGTTGTTGGAGCTGCATTCATCCAGGCAAGTGGAGAGTATTCCATCAAACTCCTGACTTGCACCTTGAGGATGGTGGACAGGTTTGGGGGGGTCAGGAGGTGAGTTACTTGCCTCAGGATTCCAAGCCCCTAACATGCTCTTGTAGCCACAATATTTATATGGCTAGTCCAGTTCAATTTCTGGTCAATGGTAACATCCAGGTAATTGATAGTGGTGAATTCAGTGATTGTAAGGCCATTGAATGTCAAGGGGCAATGGTTACTTTCTCTCTTGTTGGAGATGGTCATTGCCTGGCACTTGTGTGGCTCAAATGTTACTTGCCACTTGTCGGCCCAAACCTGATTATTGTCCATGTCTTGCTGCATTTGGGCATGCACTGCTTCAGTACCTGAGGAGTCATGAATGGTGCTGAACATTGTGCAATCATCAGCGAATATTCCCACTCCTGATCCTTTGTTGGAAGGAAGGTCATTGATGAAGCAGCTGAAGATGGTTGGGCCTAGATTGAGCAACTCTTGCTGTGTGATCCAGAACTGAAATGATTGACCTCCAGCAACAACAGCCATCTTTCATTGTGCTAGGTATGACTCCAACGAATGGAGATTTTTTCCCCCTGATTCCCATTGACTCCAGTTTTGCTAGGGTGCTTTGATGCCCCACTCAGTGAAATGCAGCCTTGATGTCAAGGGCAGTCACTTTTACCTCACCTCTGGAGTGCATGTTTGAACCAAGGCTGCAATGAGGTCAGGAGCTGAGTGGCCCTGGTGGAACCCAAACTGAGCATCAGTGAGCAGGTTATTGCTAAGCAAGTGCCTCTTAATAGCACAGTTGATAGTCCTTTACATCATTTTACTGATGATTGAGAGTGGACTGATGGGGCGGTAATTGGCCTGGTTAGATTTGTCCTGCGTTTTGCGTGCAGGCCACACCTGGGCAGTTTTCCACATTGCCAAGTAGATGTCAATGTTGTAGCTGGGAAATTTCTCCAAATATGATCTTTCCTCAGTTGCTTATGCAATCATACTTTTATGCTGCCGTGGTTACTGAATAACTGATAGGGCAGATTTTCCCATTGTCATGCCAGGGCAGGCCCCGCACGTCCACGCATATGATGACGTGCGGTAATATTGGGCGAGCATCCCGACGTCACCACGCAACATTGTGACATTTCGCTGGGCGGGCATGCGATGTTGTCCGACGTGAGCCCGCCGTTAATTAGCAGGATCTTGAGTGTTCAAACGATGCCGATATTTCACGCCCGTTCAATGTTCGGGTCAGCGCACGGGCGCAACGGGCAGGCAGGTAGGACACATTTGTATTAACCCCTGGATAAGAGGGCTCATTGGGGTCATGAGTGTGCACAGTCAAGCATATATTTCTAAAAGTTTTTCAAACTTGCCGGTGTGATCGGCAGTACTTCAAAACACATACCACCTGCTTTGCCTGGACTTTTAAACTTCAGGTTTGCACTCTGCAGTGAGAAATCTTTTCTGGGCCTACAGGTTTCAGGAAGCCTTCCCTTAGCCTGGAATTGGGAGCTGAACTGGAGGCAGCTCCTCTGAGGAGGAAGGGAGGGCTAGAAGGGGGAGGAGGCCAGGAGTGCACACTCAGCCTCCAGGGGAACCACATTTGGGAACACAGGCGCAGGCACAAGGGGCGCAGGGCGAAGAGGTAGTCCAAGGCAGAAGGGGCCACAGAAGATGCCACTATCCTGCTGCCAGGGTATACAGGCAGCGAAGCAGCTACCTCAATATGTCTGAGATGCAGTGCCGAAGGAGATATAGTTAACTGAAGGGAGACAGTCAACCATACCTGTTAAATGATTGGTCCTGAGATCTCTGCCAGCTGTGTGGGTGGATGCCACATGCCAGTGGCTCTAAAGGTCACAACTGCCCTCAACCTCTATGCTTCTGGCTCCTTCCAGGGCTCAGTGGGTGATCTTTGCGGTGTCTCCCAATCAGCTGTCCACATTTATGTCAAGCAGGTTACGGACACTCTGTTCAGGTGTGTATTGGCCTTCATCCACTACTGCCAGGATGAGGCAAGCCAGGCAGAGAGAGCCAGAGGCTTCGCGGCCATTGCTGGCTTCCCCCGAGTCCAGGGTGCAATAGACTATACACATGTGGCCATCAAGGTGCCAGCAGGTGAGCCCGGTGCCTTCATCAACAGGAAGGGCTTCCATTCCTTGAACATGCAGATAGTGTGTGATCACAGGATGCTGATTCTACAAGTCTGTGCAAGGTACCCAGGCAGCTCCCACAATGCCTACATCCTCAGACGCTCCCAGGTGCCAGGGCTCTTCAGTGCTCCAGCCCGGATGGATGGTTGGCTGGTGGGTGACAAGGGCTATCCCCTCAGAAGGTGGCTCATGACGCCTCTCCATCATCCAAGAACAGAAGCTGAGCAGCGGTACAATAGGAGCCACACCTCCACAAGGGATGTGGTAGAGAGAACCATCAGTCTTCTCAAGATGCGCTTCCGATGCCTAGACCACTCAGGGGGCGCACTCATGTCTCGGTGATAGTGTTTGCATGCTGTGTTCTCCACAATCTTACGCTGGAAAGGGGTGACGCAGTGGACGATGAAGACATTGACGCAGTGGCTGCGGCTGCACACGATGAGTCCAGCAGTGATTCCGAGGATGAGCATGCACAGGGAAATACTGAAGGGGTAGACGCTGACCTGGGCATACTCCAGGGAGGCAGGGACCACCCTGGAGGCTATAATCCAACAAACCTTCAGCTAGCACAACATAGATGGTCCACCAGGCAAGGCTGGACTGTTGGCTCAACACTTGACATCTAAGTGCAAAATCTGCCAGGTTAGGAACAGTCACTAAGGGCCTTCTATTTAAAGCTGAATGTCCAACAAAGCACTCATTACCGTTTTGGAACCATACACATGCAGAAGAAAAGAGGCACCCTCAGCTATGATGACATATCTGAATTTAATGTGTCAAACAAAGCAACTTATTCCAAAAAAAAACAATAATCTTACAAAACAAATAAAATCATAAGGGCCTCATCTTGGGCCAACACAAAAGCACCAGTGAAAAGCCCGTTGTGTGCCTAAAGTGCCTTATGCTTTCGTTTCTAGGTGTTACGTCTTGGTGCTGCCCCATCACTTGGTGTGGCATCTGAGACTTTGTTGTCCTGTTGACCTCAATGACCTTGGCGGTCATCCTCTGGCCCGTAGAGCCTGTGCTGGCCTTGCCTGGGAGGGATCTGCCAGTTCCACAGCTGGCATCTCCCCAGTCATTGCAGCCTCACCAGATGCAACGGTCACTGGCAGAGTGGCGGAGGAGCTGCTGCCCTCATCCGGAGCGCCCTGATAGGAGCCTGCAGAGGCGACAGGCAGCTGCTGCACCAATGTGAAGTCACTTCAGACCTCCCTGCTTACTGTGGATGAATGGGCATCGAACAGGGAAAGTTGATGCCCATACCATCTCCCACACTGGTACTGACCAACTGAGGTCAATGCCGATGTGAAGGCTTGCTGGTCAGAACGCATCCCCAGGAAGCCCTGACAGATCTCCTAGAGTAGGCTCTCCACGAGAGTTGCCACTCTCTCCACGGAGGATGAATGGCACTAGGACATGGGGCTCATTTCTTCGGCAAGCGTCCATGTTGACTCCTCCACCACGGAGACCAAGCCAATCATAGCCTCATGCATCTCCCCCGGATGCTCCCGCACACCCGGCCGCATTTCCTGCACCTGGTGCAAATTCCAGAGGCACATCATCAGGCACCGACTGAGCATGTGCCTGGCCCCCTGCAGTCCTCCAACTGTTGGTGCCATGGGCACACTCTGTCTCTGCCAGCTCCTCCAGCAACTATGAAGTGCCGTCACCACTGTGCCTCGGAACCCCAGCCGTTGTTCTAATTCCCAGCGAGGTGCTAATATCTGCACTGGTCCCTGCCTGGCTGAAATGGTGTGATGCTGATGAGACTTCATGCCCCTTAGGTGTGAGAGGGGGCACCTGCTGCTCCTCCTCCCGGCCCTGCTCCGCTGATGCTGAAAGGAAGAACAAGGACAGTGATCACTTAGCATGGAAACAATGACAAAGTCCATCCCAATCCCCCGGATCACTATGTACTCATCCTTCCATAAGCAATGGTGAAGCCATGTTGCAAAATTGAATCATTTAACATTCAGAACTGCTATGGCTGCTGGGTGAACAATGCTGACCTCACTGTTGGGCATAAATACCTGGCCATGGCACCCCAGCCTCACCAACACCAGTGGACCTGGGTGCATGGCGCCTCTCCAGATCCAGAGCCTCCTGCTTGAAACAGTTTAGAATGGCGATCCATACCTGGCCATTGCCAGTCCTCGCACGCTCTGCCACATTATGAGCATTTTTCTCCTGAAAATAAGAAAAGAACATTTACTAGTGAAAATTTCACATGGACTCTCTCTGCATATGGCCCACCCCAACCAGAGTGGGACATATCGGCTGCAGAGGCTCCTCACCCCGCTGCTGCTGAACACTCACACAAAGATGCTAGACCTGCTCCACATCCCCCCACCGCCTGCCTTGGACACATGCTGCCTACATTACATTAGGCACCACACAGTATTTCCTTCCATAGCAAGGAGGCGCAAGCACAAAGAGCACAAAGCGCAGCAGGTGGTTTGTTGCCATGCCACCTTGAAGCTCCCCTCCCAGCATGTCATCATCCTGACTTGGACATGTTCTGGAGTTCAAACACAGCATCTAGGTGCAGATCCTCCAGGTTGCCCCCACACCAGTCATGTGGGACTCAGTGTAACACATGCTGCGGGGGCAAAACTCATCTCCTCTTCACCCTCTCAGACTGACCTCAGCATGGGCAGTATCTGCTTGACCAGCCAGCAAAGGAAAAATGCCATCAATGATTCAATGCAGTCACTACACCCAGACTTGGGGGAGTGGGGTGGGGGGAGGGGGGGTGGTGGGGAGCAGTGGGGTAAGTCGACCTGCTGGGTTAAATGCCCAATGCCAACATGGTACTCACCCTGCCAGAGTGCAACAAGTCTTTGAAGCACTTGCGACACTGGATCCAGGTGTGCCGTATCACTTTGCGGGAGCTCACCACCTCCACCATCTCCTCCCAGGCACGTTGCATCATGTGGGGGGGACTCCTCCTCCCAAGCTGGGGGACCATCACCTCCCCCCGTTCTGTCACCTCCTCGAGGAGGGCAGCAAGGCAGTCATCCGAGAAACGAGGGGCACACTGACCCCCCGACCTACCCTCCGGCCTGGCCTGCCTTGCTGCCCTACCCTCCGGCTTGGTCTGTCCTTCTGGCCTACCCTTCGGATTGACCTGCTCACCCGGGGCCCTCTACTGAGGCCTAGCACTGGCTGCCAGGCCTTCATTTAAACAGGCTGCCGAGTTGCCATTGGACCAGGCGGTCTGTGCATGCCCGCCGCTGCCTGCTCACTCCCGCTATCATCAGGAGTCGAGAAATACTCTGGGCGGGCCTTAATTGGCCCGCCCGCGTAAAATGGCAGCACAGACCCGATTGCACCTGGTCTTCCCCTTCGGCATATCCCTCAGGATTGATGATGTCTTACCTCCACTCTGGTTCGATGGGTTCTGACATTGCTGCTCAGTCCAATGCACGATCTGTAGACTCTGCCACATGCAGAGCAAGTAGTGCTTGGAGGATCGGGTAAATGAATTGTTTGGAGGGTTGTTCTCTCTCTCCAACATCTCGACTTTGCCTCTACATGCTCCCAACTAAGTTTCTTGGTCTGTTGGGTAACTTACCAAATAAGTCTTCGCCATTTCAGACAGTAACAAGCCAGGGCTCCCTGGAATCAGCAGTAATGTTTGGCCAGACTTGCTGAGTTTTTCCAGGTATTTTTGTTTTTGTTTTGGATTTCCAGCATCCGCAGTTTTTTGCTTTTATCGTAATGTTTGACCTCTTCAGCGAAACTTTGAGGATATACCTAAATTGTTTCCGCTGCCTTCCTGACAACCTCCTGCTGCAACCAAGTTCCAAATGGAATAGTTTTTACCTAGTGAAGTTACTGCTATTACCAGGCAGTTTGATTTTCGACTTGGCATTTTCAAAGGCAATTATACTACTAAAGGCCAAGTGGTGGAATTAACAAATCAGCAACTAATTTTCGACATATTCCAAAGAGAAGTTCAAGAACATTGCAAACACATCAGCAACAACTGTTACCTCTGGTAACAGGAAGGGGGCTGAAATTTTCACAAAGTGTCTAATTGAGAGTTAGGAAAGAGGAAAAATAGTTGCATCCTAAGTAGCAATCCAGAGTTCCCATTCGTCACAGTGGGTACAATTCATGTTCTCTTCCTATCTTGTTGCTACTCAAACCATCATGACTGTCCTTAAGTTTAATGTAGCTTAATTAGTGTGATTGTCAACAAAGCTGGAAAACATGCGGAAGATGAGCTTTTTTGTAAGATCCTAAATGCGGCATATAGGCATTGTGAAATATTGAGAAAATATTCAGAACATTCACACTCACATCTTCCAGAAGGATTGAAGTGTAAGTGAATTATCTACTTTCTAATCCTGGACTGCTGAGATTACCTCATAGGAGACATGACTGAAATCAGCTATCTCAGAGCAAGTCAGAGATCAACCTTAGAATCATCCAAGGCTGTATGACCAGGAGGTACTGTGATTTGCTCAACTGTTTGCGGAATCTAATCCAATACTGATTTTTAAAAAAACCTTTTCTGTCAAATTTTATTTTTCTTCAATGCCAGAAATGCAGGTCTATTTACAATCTTTCTAAAATATTATTTTGAATTATCAGTACGACACATTTTCCTACACTTACATCTTCCCTGGGGCAAACGTGTATGTTTCTATCTTTGCATCTCATTTTGTCAATCCTGGTACATAAAGGTCAGAATTTTCCCCTTGTCAGGCGGGGGCAGTGGGCAGGCCTGGGAGCGGCCACGAAGCCGAATGCCACCCGCAATCAGGCCCCAGCCATGATTTCCCGCTGACAGGCCAATTAATGCCCGCCCAGCATGAAACGCAGATCCGCACTGGCCGGGAAGGGCTGAGTGAGGGTGGGGGCCTGTCGGCCACTGGGTCCAATGGTGACCTGGTGGCCGGTTTAAAAGCGGACCAGGCAGCCACTAGAAGGCTGCCACGGAGGACGTTTCCTCAGCTGGCATGATGGACTTGAGTGAAGCTGGACATGGCAAGCGACAGGAGAGCAGGTCAGGTAGGTACTAGGGACCCTGGTTCTCTGATGAGTGCCCTGCTGTCCTCCCAGAGGAAGTGGCTGCCAGGAGGGGGACCCTTGTCCCCAGGGATGGGAGGATGAAGCCACCACACCTCACCAAGAGGACATGGGAGGAGGTGGCAGTGCTGGTGAGCAGCCATGGTGTGGTGCAGCGCACATGTATGCATGCCGGAAGTGGTTCAATGACCTGCTGTGCACAAGAAGGGTGAGTGCTGTATTGGCATGGGTCAATGTGCAAATCTGTTAAGGTGTGGCTCTCCCCCCATGAACCTCAGGGATGCTAAAGTCTGAGTGCCAATTGTCAATGATGCCAGAGCTTGCCAAGGGGGTGAGCCCTGGCTGCTTGGGCTGAGTGCCTTGCGGCTCAATGGCCACGAATTGGAAGTGCCCTGCTAGGTGCTCCTCAGCTGGGGTTGGCCAGGTTGCAAATGGGCTGCATGTACAGAGTGGACTAATCAATGCTCTTCTGTTGTTTCAGGGGAATACTGCCCACATTAATATAGAAAGGTCACAGACCAGCAGAGGCCCTGCTAGCCTCCTAAACCTTTTGAGGTATGAGCAAGATGCACTGGAGCTTGAGAGCTGACACGCCTGGGAGTGGAGAAGCGGGTATGCCAAACGAAGGTAAGAGTGCAATGCACAGAGGTGAGAATTCGGATTGTGGAACCATTCTAATGTAGCCTTTTCATTGATGTGAGCCTCGAACCTGGATTCCCCATTGATCATTGGAAGATGAAGGCACCGTGATGCAGATCTCTGATGTCTCACCAGGGTGCCTGGCTTGCACAGTGACAGTTAATTACTTTAACTAATGAAATGCCCTTGTTCTTCCTTTTAGATTCACCAGCAGGCATCCAATCTGCAGACCCTGAAGGTCCACCCCTGACACTGGAGGACCACCAGATGTCATTTGCACCTGCATCACACCCGTTCTCTTAAGCAGGTACCAGCGCAGATACAACACCTCACTACGCATTAGATCGGCGGCTAGTAATTCAGTGCACATTGGTGAGGGCATTTCACAATCTCTTGAGGTGCAGGCAGAGGCAGAGAATGCCCAGGTCACTGGCAGTCAGAGGATTGCTGGGTGCCAGGGCAATGCTCAGTTGAAGGCAGATGATGAGCCTCTGGAGTCGTCTATCAGGCATCAGATGCTGGATGTCCAGTGGGCTGTGTGGGAGGATCTGGCGGAGATCCGTAATGGTGTGCATGCCATCATCTCCGTGATGGAGGAGTCCAAGTGGAGCATGAGCACTGCGTCAACCCTCATGGCCAAGCGCACTGCCTCCCCCATCAAGAGAGTGATGACTCTTATGGAGAGGCAGGTCCAGGGACAGAATCGGCTTCCTGGGAATGTGTTCGGACCTGCAAGCCCTCACACCGGCAATGACCTCAGGTGGTTAGTGCCACTGTGGGAGATGGATAAGGCACCCAGTATCCTAGCTAGGTGCCCATCCATTAATGGTGTGCAGGGAAGTCCATAGCGACCTCACGTTGGTGCATGAGGTGCCTGCATCTCTGCGGGCTCCTCTCAGGGCACTCTAGATGATGGCAGCAGCCCCTCTGCCAGTGACCATGGCATCTGATGAGGCTGTGATGACTGGGGAGATGCCAGCCGTGACACTGGTCGCTCCCTCCCAGGCAGGGCCAGCAAAGATTCCACTGGCCAGAGGACTACCGCCAAGGCTAACAGGACAGCAGAGTCAGCAGGCTGTCTCCAAGGCTGGTAACAGTAAGAGTGGAGCACCTAGACTTAGCCCTCACAAACGTAAGTTAAAGGCACTATGAGCACAAGAGGGATAGGGCACAGGTGATTTTATGTTCATGTATGTTTACTTTATCTATACTGGCCTGCGAATGAAGACCAGAGGAGTTCATGTAAATAATTTGGATTTGTCAAAATGAGATAGATTTTGTTTTTGTCATCATGGCCTGAGTATGCTTCACCTTTTTATTTTATTGGTGCAGGGTATGCCAGTATGTTAAGCTGGAGATAGCTGGCTCTGAACTTTATTGCACAGGTACTGAGTGTCCTTTGTGTTCAAATGAAAGGGTCCTGTCAGACATCTGGGATGGATGCAGCAGTCTGGAATGTGGTTGAAGCTGATCTTTGGTAGCCTAGCTGAAGAAGCGTTGGATCAAGGCATCCCTGGTGTCCCTGCCTCCATGGAGGTTACTGAGTTCTGGATCCAGACATGCAGCACTCTCCTCACCGGGCTCATATTCAGATTCACTACTGGACTCATCATCTGTGGCCTGTGCAGCTGCATCAAGATCCTCTGCCTCCAGTGGGTCCCCCCTTTCCAGTGCCAGATTGTGGACAGCGCAGCTTGCAACCACTATCAATGACACCTGCTCTGGGGGTTATTGTATTGCATCCCCTGAATGGTCCAGGCATCGGCAGTGCAGCTTGAGAAGACCTAACGTCCTCTCTACCAGCGCGCTTGTGGAGGCATGATTCGTATTGTAATGCTTTTCTGCCTCTGTTCTTGGGTGGCAGGGAGGTGTCATGAGCCATCTCTTCAACGGATAGCCCTTGTCACCCAGCAGCCATCATCCAGAGCTTCAACACCTGGGAGTGTCTGAGGATGTATGCATCATGTGACCTGCCTGGGTACCTTGCACAGACTTGCAGAATCTGCAGTCTGTGGTCACTCACTATCTGCTATCATGGAGAGGACAGGAGTTCATGGAGTTCCTGGAGAGGAATCCCTTCCTGTTGACAAAGCCACCCGGCTGACCCGCCGGCAGCTTGATGGCCACATGTGTGCAGTTGATGACATTCTGGACACATGGGAACCCAACAATTGCTGCAAACCCTCTGGCTCACTCAGCCTGGCTGGCTTCGTCCATACAAAATGACCAAAAGTCAATACCCACCAGAACAGAGCTTCTGTCACCAGCTTGATGCACTGTGGACAGCTGATTGGGAGACTCTGCACTGATCCCCCACTGAGCTCTGGAAAGAGCCAGAGGTATAGCAGTTGAGGGTCGCTGTGAACTTCAGAGCCACTGGCATGGGGTGTCCAACCACATATTCAGAGCTGGTCTCAGGCCTAATCATATGACAAAAGGAGGTCACGATCTCCCTTGAGAGGTGGAGCCTCCTTTGGCCTTGTACCTCGGACATATTGAGGTAGCTGTATCGATCTGTAAGCAGAATTACCTGGAAAAACTCAGCAGGTCTGGCAGCATCGGCGGAGAAGAAAAGAGTTGACGTTTCGAGTCCTCATGACCCTTCGACAGAACTTGAGTTCGAGTCCAGGAAAGAGCTGAAATATAAGCTGGTTTAAGGTGTGTGTGTGGGGGGCGGAGAGATAGAGAGACAGAGAGGTGGAGGGGGTTGGTGTGGTTGTAGGGACAAACAAGCAGTGATAGAAGCAGATCATCAAAAGATGTCAACGACAATAGTACAATAGAACACATAGGTGTTAAAGTTAAAGTTGGTGATATTATCTAAACGAATGTGCTAATTAAGAATGGATGGTAGGGCACTCAAGGTATAGCTCTAGTGGGTTTTTTTTTAATAATGGAAATAGGTGGGAAAAGGAAAATCTTTATAATTTATTGGAAAAAAAAAAGAAGGGGGAAACAGAAAGGGGGTAGGGATGGAGGAGGGAGCTCACGACCTAAAGTTGTTGAATTCAATATTCAGTCCGGAAGGCTGTAAAGTCCCTAGTCGGAAGATGAGGTGTTGTTTCTCCAGTTTGCGTTGGGCTTCACTGGAACAATGCAGCAAGCCAAGGACAGACATGTGGGCAAGAGAGCAGGGTGGAGTGTTAAAATGGCAAGCGACAGGGAGGTTTGGGTCATTCTTGCGGACAGACCACAGGTGTTCTGCAAAGCGGTCGCCCAGTTTACGTTTGGTCTCTCCAATGTAGAGGAGACCACATTGGGAGCAACGAATGCAGTAGACTAAGTTGGGGGAAATGCAAGTGAAATGCTGCTTCACTTGAAAGGAGTGTTTGGGTCCTTGGACGGTGAGGAGAGAGGAAGTGAAGGGGCAGGTGTTGCATCTTTTGCGTGGGCATGGGGTTGTGCCATAGGAGGGGGTTGAGGAATAGGGGGTGATGGAGGAGTGGACCAGGGTGTCCTGGAGGGAGCGATCCCTACGGAATGCCGATAAGGGGGGTGAAGGGAAGATGTGTTTGGTGGTGGCATCATGCTGGAGTTGGCGGAAATGGCGGAGGATGATCCTTTGAATGCGGAGGCTGGTGGGGTGATAAGTGAGGACAAGGGGGACCCTATCATGTTTCTGGGAGGGAGGAGAAGGAGTGAGGGCGGATGCGCGGGAGATGGGCCGGACACGGTTGAGGGCCCTGTCAACGACCGTGGGTGGAAAACCTCGGTTAAGGAAGAAGGAGGACATGTCAGAGGAACTGTTTTTGAATGTAGCATCATCGGAACAGATGCGATGGAGGCGAAGGAACTGAGAGAATGGGATGGAGTCCTTACAGGAAGTGGGGTGTGAGGAGCTGTAGTCGAGATAGCTGTGGGAGTCGGTGGGCTTGTAATGGATATTGGTGGACAGCCTATCACCAGAGATTGAGACAGAGAGGTCAAGGAAGGGAAGGGAAGTGTCAGAGATGGACCACGTGAAAATGATGGAGGGGTGGAGATTGGAAGCAAAATTAATAAATTTTTCCAAGTCCTGACGAGAGCAAGAAGCGGCACCGAAATAATCATCGATGTACCGGAGAAAGAGTTGTGGAAGGGGGCCGGAGTAGGACTGCAACAAGGAATGTTCCACATACCCCATAAAGAGACAGGCATAGCTGGGGCCCATGCGGGTACCCATAGCCACACCTTTTATTTGGAGGAAGTGAGAGGAGTTGAAGGAGAAATTGTTCAGCGTGAGAACAAGTTCAGCCAGATGGAGGAGAGCAGTGGTGGATGGGGATTGTTCGGGCCTCTGTTCGAGGAAGAAGCTAAGGGCCCTCAGACCATCCTGGTGGGGGATGGAGGTGTAGAGGGACTGGACGTCCATGGTGAAGAGGAAGCGGTAGGGGCCAGGGAACTGGAAATTGTTGATGTGACGTAAGGTGTCAGAGGAATCACGGATGTAGGTGGGAAGGGACTGGACAAGGGGAGAGAGAAGGGAGTCAAGATAACGAGAAATGAGTTCTGTGGGGCAGGAGCAAGCTGAGATGATCGGTCTACCGGGGCAGTTCTGTTTGTGGATTTTGGGTAGGAGATAGAAGCGGGCCGTCCGAGGTTGGGCGACTATCAGGTTGGAAGCTGTGGGAGGGAGATCCCCAGAGGAGATGAGGTCAGTGACAGTCCTGGAAACAGTGGCTTGATGTTCAGTGGTGGGGTCATGGTCCAGGGAGAGGTAGGAGGAAGTGTCTGCGAGTTGACGCTCAGCCTCCGCGAGGTAGAGGTCAGTGCGCCAGACAACAACAGCACTACCCTTGTCAGCGGGTTTGATGACAATGTCAGGGTTGGACCTGAGAGAATGGAGTGCAGTAAGTTCAGAGAGAGACAGGTTAGAATGGGTGAGAGGAGCAGAGAAATTGAGACGACTAATGTCGCGCCGACAGTTCTCAATGAAAAGATCGAGAGAAGGTAAGAATCCAGAGGGAGGGGTCCAGGTGGAGGGAGAATATTGCAGATGGGTAAAAGGATCCGTTGAACTGGGAGAGGACTCCTGCCCAAAGAAGTGAGCCCGGAGACGAAGACGGCGGAAGAAGAGTTCAGTATCATGCCGAGCCCGAAATTCATTGAGGTGAGGGCGTAAGGGTATGAAACTAAGTCCTTTGCTGAGCACTGAACGTTCAGCATTGGAGAAGGGAAGGTCAGGGGGTATAGTGAATACACGGCTGGGGTTGGGACACCTGCGGTCTGTCCGCAAGCATGACCCAAACCTCCCTGTCGCTTGCCATTTTAACACTCCACCCTGCTCTCTTGCCCACATGTCTGTCCTTGGCTTGCTGCATTGTTCCAGTGAAGCCCAACGCAAACTGGAGGAACAACACCTCATCTTCCGACTAGGGACTTTACAGCCTTCCGGACTGAATATTGAATTCAACAACTTTAGGTCGTGAGCTCCCTCCCCCATCCCCACCCCCTTTCTGTTTCCCCCTTCTTTTTTTTTTCCAATAAATTATAAAGATTTTCCTTTTCCCACCTATTTCCATTATTAAAAAAAACCCCACTAGAGCTATACCTTGAGTGCCCTACCATCCATTCTTAATTAGCACATTTGTTTAGATAATATCACCAACTTTAACTTTAACACCTATGTGTTCTATTGTACTATTGTCGTTGACATCTTTTGATGATCTGCTTCTATCACTGCTTGTTTGTCCCTACAACCACACCAACCCCCTCCACCTCTCTGTCTCTCTATCTCTCCGCCCCCCACACACACACCTTAAACCAGCTTATATTTCAGCTCTTTCCTGGACTCGAACTCAAGTTCTGTCGAAGGGTCATGAGGACTCGAAACATCAACTCTTTTCTTCTCCGCCGATGCTGCCAGACCTGCTGAGTTTTTCCAGGTAATTCTGTTTTTGTTTTGGATTTCCAGCATCCGCAATTTTTTTGTTTTTATCTCTGTGTTTAATTGACTGCCACTGCTCTTCAAGAAATGCCTACCTCCTTGAAGAAGTTCTGTTCCTCTCTGCGACAAGATTTCCGGATCTCTCTGTTGCCTTGTTCACCTTCATTGCTTTCCATTTCTCTCCTAGTGTTTGACAAGGTGTTTACTAAAACCCGCTTTCACAGCCATATCTCCTTTCTCAGTGACTGTCTCCGTCTCCGACTTACCCCACGTGGATTTCAACTGAAATTCCACCCCTCATGTTTTGAACCCACCCAGGACTACAGGTATCTCCGGGACATAAAACGTTTCTCAGACTGCTGTTCCCGTCACATTCTGAAATCCACTCTCAGTGCCATGCGCCGCCATATGAACACACTCGACCTCTCCCTCCAGCAGCACCGCCGTACCCTTTTTCAAAGCTGTGCGTGCCCCCAGTTTCATTTTATCCTTCGGCTCATCCGACGCCTCAACAAGAAACTTTTTCTCTTTCTCTCAAGTGCTAAGGAACGCAAGCTCCAACAACTCATCGACACCAACACCCATCTAGGACCCTCCACCCCTGCCTGTCCCTCCGTCCCCACCCTTTCTTCCAGTCCCAACCCCAGCCGTGTATTCACTATACCCCTTGACCTTCCCCTCTCCGATGCTGAACGTTCAGTGTTCAGCAAAGGACTTAGTTTCATACCCTTACGCCCTCACCTCAATGAATTTCGGGCTCGGCATGATACTGAACTCTTCTTCCGCCGTCTTCGTCTCCGGGCTCACTTCTTTGGGCAGGAGTCCTCTCCCAGTTCAATGGATCCTTTTACCCATCTTCAATATTCTCCCTCCACCTGGACCCCTCCCTCTGGATTCTTACCTTCTCTCGATCTTTTCATTGAGAACTGTCGGCGCGACATTAGTTGTCTCAATTTCTCTGCTCCTCTCACCCATTCTAACCTGTCTCTCTCTGAACTTACTGCACTCCATTCTCTCAGGTCCAACCCTGACATTGTCATCAAACCCGCTGACAAGCGTGGTGCTGTTGTTGTCTGGCGCACTGACCTCTACCTCGCGGAGGCTGAGCGTCAACTCGCAGACACTTCCTCCTACCTCTCCCTGGACCATGACCCCACCACTGAACATCAAGCCACTGTTTCCAGGACTGTCACTGACCTCATCTCCTCTGGGGATCTCCCTCCCACAGCTTCCAACTGATAGTCGCCCAACCTCGGACGGCCCGCTTCTATCTCCTACCCAAAATCCACAAACAGAACTGCCCCGGTAGACCGATCATCTCAGCTTGCTCCTGCCCCACAGAACTCATTTCTCGTTATCTTGACTCCCTTCTCTCTCCCCTTGTCCAGTCCCTTCCCACCTACATCCGTGATTCCTCTGACACCTTACGTCACATCAACAATTTCCAGTTCCCCGGCCCCTACCGCTTCCTCTTCACCATGGACGTCCAGTCCCTCTACACCTCCATCCCCCACCAGGATGGTCTGAGGGCCCTTAGCTTCTTCCTCGAACAGAGGCCCGAACAATCCCCATCCACCACTACTCTCCTCCGTCTGGCTGAACTTGTTCTCACGCTGAACAATTTCTCCTTCAACTCCTCTCACTTCCTCCAAATAAAAGGTGTGGCTATGGGTACCCGCATGGGCCCCAGCTATGCCTGTCTCTTTATGGGGTATGTGGAACATTCCTTGTTGCAGTCCTACTCCGGCCCCCTTCCACAACTCTTTCTCCGGTACATCGATGATTATTTCGGTGCCGCTTCATGCTCTCATCAGGACTTGGAAAAATTTATTAATTTTGCTTCCAATCTCCACCCCTCCATCATTTTCACGTGGTCCATCTCTGACACTTCCCTTCCCTTCCTTGACCTCTCTGTCTCAATCTCTGGTGATAGACTGTCCACCAATATCCATTACAAACCCACCGACTCCCACAGCTATCTCGACTACAGCTCCTCACACCCCACTTCCTGTAAGGACTCCATCCCATTCTCTCAGTTCCTTCGCCTCCGTCGCATCTGTTCCGATGATGCTACATTCAAAAACAGTTCCTCTGACATGTCCTCCTTCTTCCTTAACCGAGGTTTTCCACCCACGGTCGTTGACAGGGTCCTCAACCGTGTCCGGCCCATCTCCCGCGCATCCTCCCTCACTCCTTCTCCTCCCTCCCAGAAACATGATAGGGTCCCCCTTGTCCTCACTTATCACCCCACCAGCCTCCGCATTCAAAGGATCATCCTCCGCCAACTCCAGCATGATGCCACCACCAAACACATCTTCCCTTCACCCCCCTTATCGGCATTCCGTAGGGATCGCTCCCTCCGGGACACCCTGGTCCACTCCTCCATCACCCCCTATTCCTCAACCCCCTCCTATGGCACAACCCCATGCCCACGCAAAAGATGCAACACCTGCCCCTTCACTTCCTCTCTCCTCACCGTCCAAGGACCCAAACACTCCTTTCAAGTGAAGCAGCATTTCACTTGCATTTCCCCCAACTTAGTCTACTGCATTCGTTGCTCCCAATGTGGTCTCCTCTACATTGGAGAGACCAAACGTAAACTGGGCGACCGCTTTGCAGAACACCTGCGGTCTGTCCGCAAGAATGACCCAAACCTCCCTGTCGCTTGCCATTTTAACACTCCACCCTGCTCTCTTGCCCACATGTCTGTCCTTGGCTTGCTGCATTGTTCCAGTGAAGCCCAACGCAAACTGGAGGAACAACACCTCATCTTCCGACTAGGGACTTAACAGCCTTCCGGACTGAATATTGAATTCAACAACTTTAGGTCGTGAGCTCCCTCCCCCATCCCCACCCCCTTTCTGTTTCCCCCTTCTTTTTTTTTCCAATAAATTATAAAGATTTTCCTTTTCCCACCTATTTCCATTATTAAAAAAAAACCCACTAGAGCTATACCTTGAGTGCCCTACCATCCATTCTTAATTAGCACATTTGTTTAGATAATATCACCAACTTTAACTTTAACACCTATGTGTTCTATTGTACTATTGTCGTTGACATCTTTTGATGATCTGCTTCTATCACTGCTTGTTTGTCCCTACAACCACACCAACCCCCTCCACCTCTCTGTCTCTCTATCTCTCCGCCCCCCACACACACACCTTAAACCAGCTTATATTTCAGCTCTTTCCTGGACTCGAACTCAAGTTCTGTCGAAGGGTCATGAGGACTCGAAACGTCAACTCTTTTCTTCTCCGCCGATGCTGCCAGACCTGCTGAGTTTTTCCAGGTAATTCTGTTTTTGTTTTGGATTTCCAGCATTCGCAGTTTTTTTGTTTTTATCCATCTGTAAGCTCTGTGAGCAGGATAGTGGTGTATTCTGCAGCCCCTTCCGCCTTGGATTTCCTGCTGGCCCTGTGCCCCTTGTGCCTGCACCTCTCCTCCCACTGGAAGCTACATTGGGACATCTGGTCACCTCTCCCTTCTGCCCCTCTCTTCCCCCTCAGAGCAGGTGCCACCAGCAGAGACCACAATCGCTTTTACCAGGGTAACAGAAGACTGTCTGATACCTTTGGAAGGGTCCAAATGGTCAAAATCCTCCAGGGGACTTGGAGAAACCAATGAGTCCTGAAATGAAGCCTAGAAATGATAATAATGAAGCTCAGAACAGAGATGGAGCTCTCAAGTTCAAACAAGCAGCCAGCAGCAAACTATTTCAAAAACTCGTCACTACTCTTTATCCTTTATCCTTCCCTTGGATGAGGTCTGTGAAAATGTCAGCTGGTTAACTGCCCATTTTGTCCCTGCAACGAGCAGAAAATCGCATGGGCAAGGAAAAGTCTCAGTCAATTTGTCTCTTAAGGGCCTTAAGTGGCTGCCTAATTAATGGCGGGTGCCACTCCAGCACCCGAGCTTGAAATATCGCACGAGTGTGCGATGACATCGGGACGCTCACCTGACATCATTATGCAGTATTTTACTCCCATTCAGGACAGGTGTGCGCCCACCTGCGGGATGAAAAATTCTGCCCAACACAACATTGCCTTTTAGCAAACACATTATTCAAAGAATTGTACAGAGTACAACTCCTTTTAATGTTATCTTTCAAATTTTATAGAAACCACAGCTGACAGTAGAAACCACACAATTGAAACACTTAATCAAACATTAAGAAGTTGAAGTAGCCCAATCAAACATGAAATGAACAGTTTCTGGAAGAATTTCCCTTCTAAAACTATTTTACAGAAGAATCACTAGAACATAAGAGACAGAGCCTTACCTATGTCTCCGATTCATCTGAAAGCCTCACAGCCTGTTGTGTCTGGCCCCTGAATTTCCACTGCCTAATCTGTTTAGAAATAAATGTTATTTAGGATAAGACCTTTTATCCCGAGTAACTAGCCTATAATATGAAATGCTGAGAAAACATAGTAATTTAAAGTTTATGAAAGTTCTGACAGTACAGTGACCATTGAACTCAGATAGATGTAACTAGTGCAATACAAAGCAAGAGTGATACCGAGCAGCCTAGACAGTTTGATATTAATTACAAAAATTAAGTGGTTATGTAGAAATTTGTTTCACTGTAACTAGTTTCTAAGGATCAAGATTGCTTCAGAATAGCAACACTTCTCAGTTCTGCATTGTGGTGAATAACTGAGAATGCCAATTGTTCTTTAAATCATGTCCCTTTCAAATGTAACATTGAGAAATTACAGTCACTACTTTCTACATGTACATGTTAAGCATGCAAATTGTTGTGTTTTTTTGTTGTCTAGATCTAAGTGGATTCACTGGTGCTTTTCTTATTATGGATGAACACATTAGTTGTTTAATTTTAATTCAGAAAATGAGAGTTGTCATGATTACAGCAAATTAGGTTTAAAACCAAAAATAAGAGCACTTTAAGAGGTAAATGGATCGTGACATACAAACCATGATTTGATGATCTGTCAACTGTGCCATTTTCCACTATGTGACTGATGTGCTGCTGTGCTCAGAAATATTTTCTGATGTTTTCTAAATTTGAGGAGACCTTTAGTAGCCTCAGGTGCACAATGCCATTATCCCTATTCTCCATTTTATGTCAGCACAGATTCTTTGAAAAATAGATGCTAATTAAGTATTTCTCCAAAAAATCAAAAACAGTGAAATTTCTTGAGAATTTGTTTCATGCACATTGGTACAACTTAAAATTAATTATGTTATATAAAATTTCTGCATAATGTATAGTGAAAACTGTAGGGGGTAGTGGTGTGTGTCAGTTTCACCTCTGACTTCTGAGCGGTTCGAATCGCTCCCACTCCCTGGGTTCTAGACCTTGGACTTATTGGGGTTTGTGACAAAGTGCAGCAGACAATTGGTTTTGGTGCAAGAAAAAGACTGAGTTTTTTTAAGACACAAATGAACTTATAACATTAGGATTACACTGAGGTTATATAGACTTACAAAGTACACTTAGTTAAGAATGGGGAACACACAGCTTAACAAGGGAAAATCACACTACTAATCCCCTTACCCTTGTCCCACCCCCAAAACCTAACTAAATTGAACTAGGAGAGGTCAGGGATCATGCTCACCAGCCAGGGTTCCTTGACAGTTCGAAATCCAGCCAGGTAAGCCGGTTGCAGTTTTGGGGTACATTCTTTGTGTCTTCTGGGGCCTGCTGTCCCCACGTGGTCCTGGTCTGTGGAATCTGTGAAGGTTCTTCAGTTGAGTGGAGAACACGGTTGTGGGTGGTCAATCTTCGTGGAGGGCTGTGGTTGCGGCCTTGTTGTCTTCAGTTGAGCCTGCCACCCCGTGCCCCTCGCCGTGATGTTGCCTGCAGGCCTGCAAACCTCCAGATCTCCTTCCTCTGCCTGGCTCAGCTCCCTACTTAAACTCAGCTTCAACCGCTTCCAACTGCCCACCCTCCTGCTAGCTGGTTTCCCTCTTCTTTGTAACTGACTGGGCCAGTTATACTGTCTTTCGAATTTCTTATCAGAATCCAAATTAAGATTAGTTCTTTGTTTGATTTTGATAGGCTTCTCCCGGTGATTGTTGTCTTGTTGTTTTTAATGGGCTCACATGATGTTTATCATTGTCTTCCTGCCCCCGTAACTAGTTTTGAACTGAAAGCCACTGTATGTGTGGAGTATTGATGGGTTCGCATAATTGCATTGATTGTGCCTTCCTGTCTTAGTAGCAATTATTTATGCAAGATTTTGATGGGGTTTAGTTTCGTGTAACATTAAGTCTTTCTCTGGGTTGATTGTTTTAAAAGGGAAGAATGCGTATTCTATCTCCTCTTGTTGTCTGGTTTCAGGCAAAAAAAACCCCACTGTACTGAACAAGCCCAGGCATGTCCAGTTCCAGGCCTTCATGGGCCTAGCCTCCTGTCTGCAGGGTTTTACACTTAACTCAGCAGTTTTAAAGTCCAAAAATCATATTCTTGTTGATGATATGAAAAATGTGGGAATTTTGAGAACCCTTCAAAACATTCGAATTATCTAGAATTTGCAGTACAAAAACAGACCATTTGGCCAACTGATCTATGTTGGAGGTTATGCTCCATAGGAACCTCCTTATACCCTATTTCTCATCTAACCCTATCAGCATAACCTTCTATTCCTTTACATTCAGGTACTTATCCAGCTTCCCCTTAAATGCATCTACATTATACACTCAGCCAGTCCAAATAATAATGATGTTACATTCTTAACTGCTTTGCGTAAAGATGTTTCTCCTGAATTCCTACTAAATTTATTGATATCTATCAATGATGACTCTGGACCCCATCAAGTCTCATGCAACAGGTCAAACATGGCAAGGAAACCTCCTGCTGATTATCACGCATTGCTCTCCCTCAGCTGTTGAATCAATACTCTTTCATGTTGAACAGCACTTGGAGGAAGCACTTGGCAAGGGTGCAGAATGTACTCTGGGGGGTGGACTTCAATGTCCAAGAGTGGCTCAGTAGCACCACAACTGACTTTGCTGGCAAACTCCTGAAGGACATAGCTGCTAGACTGGGTCTGCAGCAGGTGGTGAGGGAACCAACAAGAGGGAAAAACATACTTAACACCATCCTCATCAATCTGCCAGCCACAGATGCATCTGTCCATGACAGTATCAGTAGGAATGACCACCGCACAATCCCTGTGGAAACAAAGCCCTGTATTCATATTGAGGATACTCTCCATCGTGTTGCGCAGTACTACCACCATGCTAAATAGGACAGATCTAGCAACTCAAGACTGGGTAACCGTGAGGCACTGTGGGCCATCAGCAGCAGCAGCAGAATTGTACTCTAACATAATCTGTAACCTCATGGCCTGGCATATTTCAGTCCACCATTACCAACAAGCCAGGGGATCAACTCTGGTTCAATGAAGGGTGTATGAGGGCATGCCAGGAGCAACACCAGGCATACCTAAAAATGAGGAGGCAACCTGGTGAAGCTACATCACAGGGCCACATGCATGCCAAACAGCATAAGCAATAAGTGATAGGCAGAGCTAAGCGATTCCACAACCAACAGATCAGATCTAAGCTCTGCAGTCCTGCCACATCCAGCTGTGAATGGTGGTGGAAAATTAAACAACTCACTGGAGGAGAAGGGTCTACAAATATTCCCATCCTTAATGATGGAGGAGCCCAGTATGTCAGTGCCAAAGATAAGGTTGAAGCATTCACAATAATCTTCAGCCAGAAGCACCAAGCGGATGATCCATCCTGGCCTCCTCCGGAGGTCCCGGCATCACAGATGCCAGTCTTCAAACAATTCGATTCACTCGACATGATATCAAGAAACGGGTGAAGGCCCTGGACACTGCAAGGTCTATTGGCCCTGACAATATTCTGGCAATAGTGCTGAAGACATAAGCTCCAGAACTTGCTGCACCCCTAGCTAAGCTGTTCCGGTACAGCTGCAACACTGGCATCTACCCAGCAATGTGGAAAATTGCACAGGTATGTCCTGTACACAAAAAGCAGGATAAATCCAATCTGGCCAATCACTGCCCCATCAGTCTACTCCAGATCATCAGTAATGTGATGGACGGGGTCATCAATAGTGCTATCAAGCAGCACTTACTGAGTAATAACTTGCTCACTGACGCCCATTTTGGGTTGCGCCAGGGCCACTCAGCTCCTGACCTCAACACAGCCTTGGTTCAAACCTGAACAAAGGAGCTGAACTCCAGAGGTGAGGTGAAAGTGACTGCCCTTGACATCAAGGCCGCATTTGACCCAGTGTGGCATCAAGGAGCATGACAAAAACTGGAGTCAACAGGAATTGGGGGAAAACTCTCTGCTGGTTGGAGTCATACCTTGCACAAAAGAAGATGGTTGTGGTTGTTGGAGGTCAATCATCTCAGCTCCAGGACATTGCTACAGGAGTTGCTCAGGGTAGTGCCCTAGGCCCAACTATCTTCAGTTGCTTCATCAATGACTTCCTTCCATCGTAGGGTCAGAAGTGGGGATATTCGCTGATGATTGCACAATGTTCAGCACCATTCACGACTCCACAGATGCTGAATCAGTGCATGCCCAAATGCAGCAAGACATGGACAACATCCAGGCTTGGGCTGACAAGTGGCAAGTAACATTTATGCCACACAAGTGCCAGGCAATGACCACCTCCAACAAGGGAGAAAGTAACCATTGCCCCTTGACATTCAATGGCATTAACATCACTGAATCCCCCACGGTCAACATCTGGGTGGGGTTGGGGTGGGGGGGGGGGTGTGGTGGGGGGGGGGAGGGGGGGTGGGGACGGGAGCAGTTACCATTGACCAGAAACTGAACTAATGTAACCAATAAATATTGTGGTTACAAGAGCAAGTCAAAGGCTAGGAATCCTGCAGCAAGTAACTCACCTCCTGATTTCCCAGAGCCTGTCCACCAACTACAAGGCATAAGTCAGGATTGTGATGGAATACTCCCCACTTGCCTGGGTGAGTACAGGTCCAACAACACTCAAGAAGTTTGACACCATCCAGGTCAAAGCAGCCCACTTGATTGGTACCCCATCCATAAACATTCACTCCCTCCACCACTGACGCACATTAGCCGCAGTTTGTACCATCTACAAGATGCACTGCAGGAGTTCGCCAAGTCTCCTTAGTCAGCACCTTCCAAACCCAGAACCACTACCATCTGTAAGGACAAGGACAGCAGATACATGGGAGCATCCTGACCTGGTAGTTCCCCTCTAAGCTAGTCACCATCCTGAATTGGAAATACATTGCTGTCCCTTTACTGTCTCTTGGTCAAAATCCTAGAAGCCCCTTCCTAACAGCACTGTGCTTGTATCTACACCACATAGACTGCAGTGTGAAGGCAGCTTACCACCATCTTCTCAAGGGCAATTAGGGATGGCCAATTAATACTGGCCTAGCCAGCGGCACCCACATCCCTTGAATGAGTAACAGAAAAGCTATTTATTGTCTCTAGTTTTGTTCTCCTCCATAATCTTCTATTTGTCGACCCTATCAAAGCCCTTCATCATTTTAATGCCCTCTTTTATGTCACCACTCAGCCTTCTCTTTTGGACAAAAGATCTCCAGCCTTTCCTGATTAAGTATAACCTCTCAGCCCTGGTGTCATTCTTGTGATCTTCTTTACACCATCTTCTCCAGTGTCTTTACATCTCTTTTATAATATGGAGATCAGAACAATACAGAGCATTGCAAATATAGTCTAACCAAGGCTCTATAGAAGTTTAACTTGACTTTTCTGCTTGTCTTGAAATAAACTTCAGTGATCTGTTTGTTTTTATGGCCTTATTAACCTGCACTGTTGTTTTTTATTGATTTTTTAAATGTATTCCCTAGATCCCTTTTCTCTTTTACCTCATTTAGACTCTTAATATCAATATGTGGCCTCCTTATCCTTCTTACAAAAATATAACACTTCATTTTATTTATATGAAATTCATTTGCCAATTTCATGCAAGTTTGTTGGTGTCCTCTTGTATCTTTCACAACTTGATCAGTGTTAACTACAACCCCAATTTTGTGTCTTCCACAAATTTTGAAATTGTATTTCTGATTCCTGAGAGCAAATATTTAATGTAAATTGTTACAAGTGGTTTCAGCAGCATTGATCCATGTGGAAAATCAGTTTTTAATTTGCATTGCAGATCTTCATTTGAGCCAGTCAAAAATGTTAATTTACAGGTAGAAAAAATAAGATTTTAAGGAAAATAAAGTTAACTCTATTAACAATTGCAATCAACCTCCATTCCTTATTCAGCAGAGAAGGATATGGTGAGAAAGCGGGAGCAGGCTATTGAGATGGATGATCAGCCATGATCATAATGAATGATGGAGCAGGCTCGAAGGGCTGAATGGCCTTCTCCTGCTCCTATGTTCTATGTATGTTGATAATTTTCCACAAATTCCTAACTTTAGCGAAAGGAGATCTGTGGATAAATCCATATTCTTTGGTACACATTCAAACTTACCTTCCCTCTATAAAAGTTAGTGAAAAAAGAGAAATGTAGTTTTTAATAACATCCAACTTGCTGAAGGCATCCACAGATAAGTTATGTATTCAACAATTTGGACTGATATGGTAAAGTATATACTTCAAAGATTGAAATGTCCAATTAAAATTGAAGTATGATTTGGTAAGTCAAGAATGAATCTTGCAGCTAAACAAAATTCTTCTGTAGAAGGCTTTATGCCAAAATTGTGTTTTTCTCTGATAAATGATTTCAATCCAAAAATATTTGCAGTTAAGATGGTTTAAAACGGTTATCCTCTTTATTTCCAGGTAGCAATTGTAACAGTAAAATAAAAGCAAAATACTGCAGATGCTGGAAATCTGAAATTAAAAAAAACAGAAAATGCTGAAAAAGCTCAGCAGGTCAGGCAGCATCTGCAAGAAACAAGTTCCACGAACGCTTTCTGGCTGGCTGAATAGTTCCAGCATTTTCTGTGTTGCATCAATTGTAATGGTTGGATTGACATTCCAATTCTTTTAATACTACTTCAACTGAATGTGATGTTTAAAAATGTAATAATAACACTGAACAATATTAACATGTGAGTGTTTAATGAAACTATGGGCAGGATTTTCCATTCATTGGATGGGCAAGGCGGGCGGGCCCGGGACCGATCCAAGAAACGATCTGCTGCCCGCGATTGGCTCCCTAATGCAATTTCACGCTGACTGGCAAATTAATGAGGAGCTCAGCACTGCCGGGGTAGGGGTGATAGGAGGGTAAGTTCTGAAGTCTACGAATGCGCAGGGGAGCGTGCATTGAAAGAATTGTACATACAAAAAATAAACGTTTTAAAATTGAAAGAAAATGATAAAATTATAGAAACATGACCTGACTCAGTCACATGAACAGGGAGATGTTAAATATTTTTAAATGTTTAAATATTTGTATTGTTTTTTAAGTTACTGTTGGAAAACTCACTCTGCCTGTGGATGAGGTTTCGTTAAAAAAGCAAAAGCTACCTGGCCGATTCAGCTGGCCCACCCACGAACCAAACGGTTAAACAGGCAGTGAAAAATAGGTATAACTTAATTGATTAAGAGCCTTAATCGGCCTCTTAATTGTTGGTGGGCGCGCTGCTGACTCTTGCACCCACCTGCCAATCGAAATATCATGAGAGTGTGCGATGACATCGGGATGATCGCCTGATGTCATCGTGCTTGATTTTACGTCCGATCGGGTCGACTGCACCCACCTGCCCTATATTGCCATTTTAAGAGTGGTATTAACCAATGCAGACCTGAAATGGGAGATGTTTCTGTTAATCACATGGTTTCCATCTTTGGCAATAATTATTATCCCATTTTGACATTGACCTGACAATGTTGATGATATGAGGGTTTGGGAGTTTGGTGTAAGGTGAGTGCTACGTTTGAGATCTTGTGTCTCGCAACATGTCCATTTATCTCTACAGTAGATATTTCTCTCTAACTATCCTTAGGATCTTTTTGTGTCATAGATAGGAATGGGAATTTTAATTTCAATCCATAAAGATCATTCATGAATGCTAGACTGATGGAGTATCAGCTAATTTTTGACTTGTGTAGAAGCTCCTGAGAAACTTCTGTATTTCTTAATTTACAGCTTTCCTTCTGCCCCACAAAACATAGCACACCTTCTCATTAGCTTGAGGCCAATGCAGGACTTTTGTGTGTTGAAAACTAAGATAGAAAATGCAGCAAATTTAGCATCATTGTCACTTATAGTGGCCTTCAGGATGTCTGCTAAAAGATCCTTTTAGGCTTTTGCATGACAGCTTTAACTAAAGTTCGTATTATTGTGCCATCTCTATAGAAATTTCAAGTAATCGTTTAATAAAAACAGGTAGCTTCCATTAGTGATTACCAATGTTGACTTCAATCCTCAGGCTGGTTGACAATCTGTAATGGTGCTTTGGAACTGCCACTCATTGCAGCTTGCCAGGTAGACAGCTGTTAATGCAGTATACATAACTGCCAACAAAAACAAATATTACTTTTTTTCCTAATGAGTTGCTTATTTTTAACTGTACTATTCCACAGGGCTCTTCATGGAAGAGGCCAATGGTTCAGCTCCATTGATCTTTCAGAAATTCCAGTTTTTCATTATGTAGAATTAAGAAACATTTGCCACTTGCTATTACCATGTGTTTAATAAAAGAAAATTAATGTATGCACATTGTATGTTCTGAAAACATTTACTGCACTTGTTTTAATAACTGTTCTTACTATCTAGCTCCAACTTTTTAAAGACAGAAATCATACTCTCTTTACTGATTTTATTTTGCATGCAAAAAGGTAAAATTAACTAGAGTTTGGGAGTTGACTGTTAACAGCTCCATGGTGTGCTCTAAGAGGTAACCTACAGGATCATGTTTTCCTCAATGATCAGTTCACTCCCTTCATACTTAAAGGCTTGAAATTTCAACACATTCACTGGTCACATTGATCTTCTGCGTTTGTGGAAGAATTTTTAAAGAATGGATTTGGGAGTTTGTGGGTGGTGACAGAGGAAAATTAAGAGGAAAGTTTCCAATTGCAACAGCAATTGCTTCTTTTTTAGTTTAAGATGATCTTTATTCCACCGATGAGAGTATTGGGATGGCATACGGTGATTATGTACATTTTGTCTTCTAGTGTTAAGGGAACTCTGAAACTCACTGGGCTGGTCTCTACAAAATATTGTAAGTCATTTTAGCCTTTGGTGACTGTTTAAAAGAGGATACATCAAAACCGACCATTTGTCATGCACCACGCTTGATCTTAATTGCTATGGAAATCAGCGGGAAAGAAAACTGAGAGAAATGTAAAACTGGCAGCCAATCCAATGTATCTTTACACAGCGAGTTGTTATGATCTGGAGTGAAATGAAAGGGTGATCAAAGCAGATTCAATAGTAGTTTTCAAAAAGGAGTTGGATAAATCCTTGAACAGGAGAAATTAGCTGGGCTATTGGGGAAAGGCAGGAGGGTCAAACTAATTGGACAGCTCCTTCACAGAACTGGCACAGGCATGATGAGCAGAATGGCCTCCTTCTGTGTTGTATTGCCCTATGATTCTATTAAATATATCCGTCAATTTTGAGCTCCAGCTTTTGCACCTCCCACCTCCAAGTTGCACAGTGGCATGTTACAAACCTACAGGATGTGACTTCAGCTGAGATTAAAGGGACAATGCACAAAGAGAAATTGGAGGCTTTCAGGATGTGTGGTAGACATGGAGCAAGAACAGCGTCCAGATTCATTGATGCTGCTCTCTAATTGTTATTGGGTACAGTCAGGAACAGGAGGAACACAATTTTCCCTAGCAATGGAATGAGGAAAACTGTGGGTATCACCAAGAAGAATGGTAGGAGGGAGCTCAGGGTGGCAGCAGGAGAATTGTGCCATTTCTTGGATGCAATGTAGGAAGCAGTTTAATGACTTAACCAGTTCAGGAAAAGTGAGTACATTTGATAATTCAACGAATCCTAAAATTGAGGCTGGCTGGCAAATGGGCCTTAAGTAGCAGCCACTTAACAGCCGCAACTGGAGCAAGGGCGGGCTTCCCTTCCAAGGCCCTGCGTAAAATCGCTGCGAGGCTGGGGCAGGCAGGAACCCGGAGGGAATCCTGTCCCCGCAATTTCAAGCACCCCCACCCCCCACGCCCACCTAAAAATCTGCCGGGGGGAGGGGGGAGCATAAAATTCTGGTCCATGGTTTTTTGTAATTTAAGTAGTACTAAATACCAACAGGCTGTTTGTTCCAGGATTCTGAATACTGTTTTGTCTGTTAATAATGAGGAAGATTTTAGCAGTTCAAATTTTTCTGACTGCCATCAGAGAAAGAGTATTTAGTTATGCTTAAATCTAAGTGCTTCCATTACTTGGAGGCTGTGTATGTTTCTGGACACAGGTTGCAGCTCCAGTCAGTTTGTAGCCTGAGTTTTAGCCCAGCTCTCCGATTACCTTTATGCTATTTAGATCTGCAATGATACCATCCATTATAGGGACATTCACCTGGAGTTTTTTGTTTTGGTTGGGATCCATTACTCCAATCCCATTGTTGCAGTTCTTGAAGAGGAAAAGTGGATTTAAAGAGGGGAGAAGAGCCATGTAAATGTAGGAAGCTTTATTTTTTGATCTTCAACTGGTTGCCCACAAAATAAGTTGGTTGAGACCTGAGAGAAAGGATGGGATCCTCTATTGGGCTCTTTCTCTCCGGGGCTTCAGCCAGCCTTCCATCATTGCACCTGAGAATTTTATCACTCCTGTATTGCAGTCAGAAGAAGTAGTGGGATGGGTTAGGTTGTCAACTCTACCCGGAGGAAGTCTTGCACAGATGCCTCAGTCTTGCAATGATTGACCTCTGACAACACAACCTTTTTCCTTTGCAAATGACTTCAGCTTGGTTTTCATTCACCATTGTTTTGCTATAACTCCTTGGTGTCATGTTGAATTAAATGCTGCATTCAGGTGTGTATTCTAGGTGGAAATCTTTCCTCTTCCATGAGGTACTGGCATCCACCATAGTTGAAGATGGGGATGTACATGCAGCATGGAGTTTCTCCTATTAGTAGGTTGATTATTCACAATTTTTCATGACTGGGCTACAGAACTTTTCTCTTAGCCTGTGAGACTACTTGACTCTGCTGTGGCATGTTGTTTTGAAATTTAACATGCAGATAGCCTGTGTACAGCATTACTCATTCTGAGGTGTTCCTGATGTGACTTGAGGCACACCCACCTAGACTTTCTATTGAACCAGGTTTGATCTCTTGTCTTAATGACAATGGAATGAAGCATTTGTCCATTCATTAGGTTATAAATTGTGGTGATTTATAATTTTTTTCTGTGACTGATAGCCTGCAGCCCCTCAGGAATGTTGCCCTTAGCATGGCAATTGTTCCAAATTACATGATGGATGGTGTTTTTACAGTAAAAGATAATTGACTTTGTCTTTATTCCTGTCAGTCATATCATGGACACAGATCGATGAGGATGAGGTTCCTCTTGTGTGTTTTTCACCAAGTGGCAGAAAGTCAGTTTGGCAAATGTACTTTTTAGGACTCAGTAAGAGGTGGTAATACCAAGACACTCTTAGTGGTGAACACCTGGACAAGAAATTGGTGCCTATTTTTGAAGCACCCTGAGCATCCTCAGTGCTCCAAAATGGCATTTGTGGTGTGGGTTAGCCTGCACACAGTGAGCAACTGCCAGAAGTATGCAGGGCAGGCAGATCATGATGTCAATCAGCATGTGATGCTTATTTAATGCCAGTGGTGCCATTTTGGAACTAAATTTTCCAGCTGATGCTCTCTAAATTGTGTACGGTTGAATATGTGTTCAGCAGCAGGAAAGGGATCATCATCCACTTTCAAGGCAGTTGCTGGTTGATTTCTTCTGACTGCTGCTAGGGTTCAACAAGTGTCTGGTGCTTTCTACAGCTGTGTAAAGTTGTAACAGTCAACAGGAGGATGCGGAAAGACACTTTGCTGACTTCAAGGTTTCTGTATAAACCAGTTGCTCTAAGACATAGGTATTTTCCTTGAAACACAGCATGACTTGGAGAATGAACAAAGGCCACACAGGGCAGGAAAAAGCAACAGGAGATGGAGAACACCATATCTGCAGACGTTAGAGGAGACTGAATCTCACTTTGGAAGCTGACCTTGAGCAGCTCTGAACCTAGAAAGGTCCAATTGTGGATTGCGCAATCTCAACATGGCTGGGTTGGCTGGCTGGCAGGCAATAGCAAGATCAGTGGCAAAGTGGCAGCAGTGGGAGGGAAAATGCTGTCTTCCTAAGGGGACAGCAGGTTTGTGCTCCATGGAGTCACTGACACCCTAGGGTGTCACCTCAGCAATGCTAATAATCTGTTGGAGAACAGATTGCTGCACTAAACCCTACAAGTCCCTTTGTAGACCATAATCCATAGCCATAATAGCACATTAGCAAGTTGGCATTGTATGACCGGCCTGAGTTTCCATTGCAGCACTCAGATGTCGGATGGTTGCTGTTTGTGCTGCAATGAAAGTTGAAACATTGGGCATCATGGTCGGGTCTACAAGTTTGAGAATGGAATTGGCCAGCACTACCATGCTGGAAACTTGTGGCTCCAAGCTCTGCGTGAAGCCCAGTACCAAGTTGATCCTGCACTCTTCCACATTCTTTGACATTTTTTGCATGTTTCCTTTCAGGCTTCCCAGTGAACCAGTCATTTTGTTGTGGATATCCATTAGTGTTCTTCTCTATGTTGCCCTGTCAAAATCCATAACTGAATCCTCTGCAGCAGAACACATGAGTGAGCTCACCTTCTGGTGAGCTGGCACCTGCGTTACCTTTGCCACTCTGGCAGCAGGGCAGCCCTACCCAATATCTAAACAATTGCCATTCCTACCTCACAGCTGTCCTCTAAGATACACTCAGTGCTTGTATCTGAGCTGGTGATGGTGAGTATGAAATCAAGTGACAGTGCTGTGACTTCTCTCATTGCTCCTCCACTGCCTGGCCAGATTGTACTTCTTGATTGTCTGAAAGGGAAAAAGGCACAAGGGTAAGGTTGTGATTTCAGGAGCTTGTAAATCAGAAGAGATTGTGGGATGAGGCAGGTGGTTGTGGGTGGGGGGGGTGGGTGGGGTGGGGGGTGGGGGATGGTGGGGGGTGTGGGTTGGGGTGCGGCGGTGGAATGGGAAATGAGAAAGAGAAACAGGTAAGAGAATTCCATCATCTTCAACCATTTCATCTCTGCTGGCCACATTGTCAGCAATGGCTGCCCCAAATTTGGCCGACACCATCTCCTCCATGACATTTGCTGAATTGCATCTGGATCAGTTGTGATAGGTTTTGCTTGATATTTCCCTTATAACTGTTCTAACATGCTTGTTTTACTTTTGACTGGCTAGGGTTGCCAGCCTCCTTTTGCTGAAAATATTTGTGAATCAACAGACCTTTTTTGTACAACAGAAGTAGATTTGAAGATTTTTTTGATGATAATGGCCAATAAATTACCAAACTTATTGAATTCAATTTCAAACTTGCTAATTTTCAATTCAAACACTAGATTTGTTATTTCAGTGTTATAACCTTCACATTATCATATCTCTAAATTTAAATTGAATCCATATTAAACTCTCAATATTTTCATGGCCTTTGAAGCTTGGCTCATAACTAGTTCTAATGAAGGGCTTTAAAAGTTTATTGATGTTGTATAGACTTTTAATTGAGCAATTAAAATCTTTCCAGCATTTATTGTTCCAAGTGCTGTAATGTAAACTGATAGTCTAGATCAGAAATTACAAATTACTTGAAAACTTTTGATCCTCGCTGAATATCCTGTATGCTATGAAAAAAAATCCCAAAGGCCCAGATTTTCCAACAGCAGTGAGATTTTGGATGTACTCCATAAACTGCACACAGATTAAACTTATTAGAAAATAAATGTTTGTTGTGTTAAAGGGCCAGGTTTACTCTGAACATTGTCACATTTCACTAGTCTGGCACAGGTCCACAAACCTCTTTCGGGATTTTGCACAAGTTACTGTCAGCCAAGTATCCAAAAGTGTAGTAATCTCTGCAGGGACGTTGGGGATCTATTGAACAGATAGCACAGAATGTGTACCAGGAAGTAACTGTGTACAGGTGTGCTGGCATAATGGTTAGGTTACTGAACTAGCAACCAGAAACCTGGACTAATGAATGGAAACATGAATTCAAAAACCACCACAACAGCTGGAGAATTTAACTTCAGTTAATGAAATAAATCTTCAAGTAAAGGGCCAGTATCAGTAATGGTGACCAAGAATTATTGTAAAACCCGATCTGATTCAATAATGTCCTTTAGGGAAGGAAAATGGCAATATTTAGCCAGTCAGGCCTATATGTAACTCCAGACCCAAAGCAATACAGTTGACTCTTCACTACACTCTGAAATGGCCAAGCAAACCACTCAGTTGTATCAATCTGCTACACAAACTGTATTGAGAAAAAAATTTGGATCAACTGGCATTAGCTGAGGCACTGACACAACAAAGCACAATGAGCTCAGTCAACCCTGAAAAATCCTCTTCACTGATATCTGAGGGTTTGTGCCAAAAGCGCTGTCTCACAGACTAGTGAAGGAACAGCCTGACAAACACAGACTTACAGAATCATTCTTTCAGCCAACATCATAGGGTCCTCCATCATCAAGCTGGGTATATCCTGTCCAACTGGCAGGACAACCCACCAAAGGTGGTGACACAATGGTATACAGTGGGGAGGGAATGACTTTCAAAAACTTCAATATTGACTCGAGACCCCATGAAGTCTCATGGCATCAGGTTAAACATGGGCAAGGAAACCTCCTGATTATCACTTACTGCCCACCCTCAGCTAATGAATCAATACTTCTCCACATTGAACAGCACTTGGAAAAAGCACTGAGGGCAGCAAGAGCACAGAAAGCACTTTGGATGGGAGTCTTCAATGTCCATTATCAAGACTGGCTCAGTAATGCTACCAATGCTGACCGATCCAGTTGAGTCATGAAGAAAATATCTGTAGACTGGGGCTGAGGCAGGTGCTGAGAGAACCAACAGGATGGTAAAACCAACATGACCTTATTCTCACCAATCTATCTGTCACAGCTGCATCTATCCACCATAGTATTTGTGAGAGCGACCACCTTACAATCCTGGTGGAGATAAATCCCATTTTCACATTAAGGATACACTCCATCATGTTATGTGGATAAATCAGATCCATCAGCTCAAAACTGGGTATCAACAAGACACAATGGGCTATCAGCAGCAGAACTATATTCTCCAAAATCTATAACCTCATGGTCTTCCATTATTATTAAATCAGTAAATCAACCCTGGTTCAAGGATGAGCACAGGAGAGCATGCCAGGAGTAGCACCAGGAATACCTAAAAATGAGGTGCCAACCTGGTGTAGCTACTTCACAGGACTACATGCAAGCTAAATTGTCAAATCTGTGTGCTATAGATGGGGCTAAGTGATCCACAACCAATGAATCAGAAAAAAGTTCAGCAGTCCTGTCACAAATGGTATTGGACAATTAAATGAGAGGATGAGGCTTTATGAACATACCCATCTTGAATGATGGTGGGGCCCAGCACATGAGTACAAAAGACAAGGCTTACGCATTATGCATCTTCAGCCAAAAGTGGATGATCCATCTTAGCCTCTTCCTTCAGTTCCCTATCTCAGAGAAGTCAATTTTCAGCCAACTTGATCCACTGCACATGATATCAAGAAACGGCTAAGGGTACCTTAGCAAAGTCTACGGACTGTGACAACATGCCAGTTGCAGTGCTGAAGACTTATGCTTTTGACCTAGATCTTGCAGCTACTCCACTGGCTTCTACCTGACATAGTGGAAAATTGCTCATGTAGAACCCCTTCCACAAAAACCTAATCCAGCCAATTATAGCAACATCATTCTACATCATTAACCAGCCTCAATCATTAACAAATCATGGAAAGTGTCACTGACAGTGCTATCAAACCACAGTTACTCAGCAATAAACTGTTTGCTGACTCTCACTTTGGGTTCCACCAGGACCACTCAGTTCCAGACTTCATCTCAGACTTCGTCCAAAGATAGACCACAGAGTTGCATTTTGGAGGTGAAGTGAGAGTGGCTGGCCTTGACACCAAAGCAACCTCTGTTCAAGTGTTGCATCCAGGAGCCCCAGTAAAATTTAATTCAATGGGAACCAGGGGGAAAAGTCTCCACTGGTTGGAATTATTTCCCACACAAAGGAAGATGGCTGTGGTTGTAGAAGGCCAATTATCTCAGCCTGAGGACAATGTTGCAGGATAGTTTCCCCAGGGTAATGTCCTAGATCCAATCCTCATCACCTGTTTCATCAATGACCTTCCCTCCATCTTAAGGTCAGAAATTGGGATGCTCACTGACAATTGCACTGTATTCAGTCCTACTCATAATGCCTCAGATAATGAAGCAGTCCATGCCACATACAGCAACACTTGAATAACATTCATGTTTGGGCTGATAAATGGCAAGTAAGATTTACACGACATAAGTCCCAAGGAATTCATCTCCAACAAGAGAGAGTCAAACCTCCCCATGACACTCAACAGCATTATCAGCGTGAATTTGTCACCACCAACATCCAGGGTGTTTCCATTGAGCAGAAACTTAAATTGACCAGCCACAGAAATATGGTTAGAGCAGGTCAGAGGCTGGGGATTTGGCCATATGTCACCTCCTGAGTCATTGTCTTTCCACAACACACAAGTCAGGAGTACAATGGAATAATTCACAATATGTGGATGAATGCAGCTCCAAAAATATTCAAGAAACTCAGTATCATCCAGAACAATGCAGCCCACTTGAGTGGCACTCCATCATATTAAGCATTCACTCATTCACTTTCTCCACTACTGACATACTGTGCCTGCACGTATGCCATCTACAAGATATACTGCAGCAACCCACCAAATCTTCTTCGACAGCACTTTACCATGCCGAGGCCTTTACCATCTAGAACAAAGTGCAAATTGCCACAATAGTTAAATACCATAGTTATTAGGAAATATACCACTGCTTCTTCATCATTGTTGGATCAAAATCCTGGAACTCTTTACCTAACAACACTGTGTGATTCCATTCGCTACATGGATTGCAGTCATTCAAGTAGGCAAATCAGCACCACCTTCTCAAGAGCACTTAGGGATGCCCATCCTTAATATTGAATGCTGACAGAATCAATAAAGGTGTGTTAGATGGTGTTGAGTTTCTTGAATATTTTTGGAGCTGCATTCATCCACACAGATGTAAAGTATTCCATCAGACTCCTGGCTTGTGTGTTGTAGATGGTGGAAAAGCAATGATTCAGGAGGTGAACTATTCACAGCAGAATTCCCAGTATCCGACTTGCTCTAGTCATATTTCTGTGGCTGGTCCATTTAAGTTTCTGCTCCTGACTTGTACCTTGTGGATGGTGGATAATGGTACCGAAATTAAAATAGAGAGAGGGAAAAATGGACTCAGGGAGAGATGAAAGATACAGAAAAGTATGGCTTTAAAAAAACTAAGTAATTAAAACCTACAAAGTCATTAAAAGCCTCGTTACACTGGCATGGATAAATCATAACTTGTCCTGTTCATTTTAGTCCGTATCTATGAGGTAAGTATGGAAACTTACTGTGATCCAGTGTGGGGATCTGGACAGATGGGAATCTTTTGAAGGAATGTTGTATCTGGAACAGCAACTTTGAGATTTTCACATTTAACCTTGCATGCACGGTTAGTGGAATTTTGTAGTAACTATGGTTTTATTTAGTATGTAATATACCTTTAAGAATAATACATGTTAAGGAAAATCACATGATCTTTAGTAACCAATAGGAGAGTAGTGTGGACTACCTCAGTAGTTAGTAGTGTAGAGATTGAGTGGGAGTTGAAATCACACATGTAGTTGCTGCTGTGTACCTTGTAAATCAACTCAAAGCTTCCACCCAAGAAGTGTTTGCTGATCAACTCTAGCAATAGTACCAACTCAGCCACCACTCACAACAAACTGTGACAAGGATAAAACAGGATTGAACAGAAGAAATCGAGTTGAAAAGATATCAGCACTGTACATCACCCAGTGATTGGAAGTATCACAGAATTACAGAACACAGAATCACAGTACAGACGAGTCCATTTGGCCCATCAAGTCTGCACCAACATGTGAGAAACACCTGACCTACCTACCTAATCCCATTTACCAGCACTTGGCCCATAGCCTTGAATGTTATGATGTGCCAAGTGCTCATCCAGGTACTTCTTAAAGGATGTGAGGCAACCTGCCTCCACCACCCTCCCAGGCAGCGCATTGCAGACGGTCACCACCCTCTGGGTAAAAAAGTTTTTCCGCACATCCCCCCTAAACCTCCTGCCCCTCACCTTGAACTTATGCCCCCTTGTGACTGACCCTTCAACTAAGGGGAACAGCTGCTCCCTATCCACCTTGTCCATGCCCCTCATAATCTTGTACACCTCGATCAGGTCGCCCCTCAGTCTTCTTTGCTCCAATGAAAACATCCCAAGTCTATCCAACCTCTCTTCATAACTTAAATGTTTCACCAGGCAACATCCTGGTGAATCTCCTCTGCACCCCCTCCAGTGCCATCACATCCTTCCTATAAAGTGGTGACTAGAACTGCACACAGTACTCCAGCTGTGGCCTCACCAAAGTTCTATACAACTCCAACATGACCTCCCTACTTTTGTAAGTAGGAAGCTCCATTAGAATTGAAGAAGATATCCTCTCTCAAAATGCTGCCATTCAAGAGAATTGATCCTTTTGATCCAGCCACAGATGATTGGTCTCATTACAGAAAATGCCTTGCTTTTTTTTCAAGCAAATGAGATTACGGGGGAAGAGAAGAGGCAAGCGAACCTCTTAAGTACATGTGGGAATAAAACCTACGGTTTGATTCGAAGTTTGATGGTGCCCAGTGCAGCGCTGAAGACTTGTGCTCGAAAAATTTTGGTGAATTGGTGGACCTCATGAAGGAACATTTTAAACCAAAGATCTCAGTAACAATACAGAGGTTCAAGTTTAATTTGAGAAATCGAGCCCCAGGTGAGACAATTACATGCAACGTGGCAAATTTGATTGAATCAGCTAATGGAACATTGTGAGTTTGGTATGTCTCTAAACAACATGCACAGAGATCGTTTAGTGTTTGGTGTGAATGATGACATATTCAGAAAAGATTATTGTCCAAAGTGAATTTGGATTTCAAAAAGGTGCTAGAGATAGCACTGGGCATGGAAAGCGCAGTAAGAGATTCAAAAGTAATATAGGGCGCACAAAATGGTGCCAACCTCCACATCGGGCAGGAAACCCCAGCCGAAAAGGGCGTGAAAATGCAAGCCTTTGCTGAGAAGTAGGGAACAGTCCACACTAGCAGTAGAATAAGGAAAAATAATTTAGCAGAGAGATCAAAGAATAATTTCAACCGATGTGGAAACAAGCAGTCATTTAACGATTGGTAGTTTAAAAAAATGGAATGCTACAATTGTCAAAGAAATAAACATATAATAAGACAGTGCAAGGAAAGATTCAAGCAGGCTTGTAAAAAAAAGAAGCACAATGAAACCTAAAATGCAGAAGAGCCTGAAGCAACAAATGCTGACATTTATTCATTGTTTAATCTGAAAGTTGGAAAGATAGGACCAATATTTGTCACAGTGAAAGTAAATGGCAAACCTGTTGGAATGGAAGTGGACACTTGAGCTTCCACTGCATTAATTGGGGAACGTACCTTCAGATATCTGCCAAACTAAAAACATACATGGGTGAAAACATTCAAATAAAAGGCATAAGCAAAGTAACTGTCCATTATGGAAGCCAATTGGCAAAACTGCCAGTGTTGGTATTGAGAGGCAAAGGACCAAGCCTTCTAGTGTGAAATTGGCTAAGGAAAATCAACCTTGGTTGGCCACTGAGATTCCAAATGGAAACGTTCCTGTTTTGAAAAAGGAGTGTGTAAAGACTCAACAGCCTAAAGAAATGCAGGCTGTTTTAATCCAATATTTGGAAGAATAACAGAAGAAACTCGAAGGGACCCTCCTTGATGTTAGAGTTCAAGACGAGGTGAGCAACCTTCAAAGGGAAAAAGAAAACTTGCTGAAAGACCTTTGTACAATACAAGATTCCCTCAGTTCAAAGTTTGTACCTCTAGAAAAGTATGAAGAGAGACAGAAAGAATTCAGCACTCCTCTGAACAAACTGAAGATGAGTCGGCAAAGAAGACACAACAATGTTCAATTTTCCAGGATGCAGCAAACAAATACAAAAAAAATGTGGAAGTGCTGAAGAATCAGCTAAATGAAGCCAAAGAGGTTTTGGAAACAAAGGTTGCAGAATTTTGCAAGAAGCAGATAGATAATGAAGTTTTGGGGGATTCAGCCACTGAATCTGAGTTTGCATCTGAGAAAAGTCCAGCCAATAGCGAAATCAAAAAGAAGACCAAGATTAAAGTCTGTGCTAGAAAGAAGAAGGCACGTAGAAAGAAGATACAGAAATACTAATAAGGCTTCTGGCAACATACGAATACACTTCTGTACATAGGCCTGGCAATCAAATTGCAAACGGTGATGCACTTAGTCGTTTGCCTTTTCAAAATTGATGAACATGTCCCAGTTCCATAGGAACTTGTTTTACTGTTAAATTTCTTAGATTCCTCACCTGTATGCTCTCGACAGATCAGAGGCTGGAGAAGTCGGGACCCAGTCGTATCTCAAGTACGAGCACAACTGTTTCATGGTTGGTCACAAGAGCCTGTATTTGACAAAATGAAACCGTACTTCAACAGATGACATGAAATAACCAGCCAGGATGGCATCTTATTGTGGGGAGCATGAGTGATAGTACATCCAAAGGGAAGGGAGTCACTTTTAATTGAACTACAAAGTGCCCACTCAGGAATATCCTGAATGAAGACCACAGCACACAGCTATCTATAGTGGGCTCGGTTGGAAGGCAAAATAGTGTTTAAGGAAGAATTGTGCGCAATGTCAGCAACTGCAAAAGTTACCATCGACAGCTCCATTACACTCTTGGGAGTGGCCAGGTAGACCCTAGGTGTGGTTACACATTAACTATGTCTGACATTTCCTGGGAACAATGTTTCTGCTCATTGTCGATACACATTCAAAATGGTTGGGTATATATGAGGTGAAGTCACCAATGTCGACCGTTACAATTGGAGAAACTATGTCAAAGTTTTGCCATTCATGGACTACCAGAAGTAGTCATTTCTGATAATGGCATGGCATTTACGAGTGCTGAGTTTCAATGGTTTATCACCCTTAACGGTATCATGCATGTAAAACTGCACAGTACCTCCCTTCCTCAAATGTACTCGATGAAAGGGTGGTTCAAATGTTCAAGGCAGGCACGAGAAAACTAACTGGCGATTGCTTAGCAACCAAGCTAACACACTTTCTTTTCCATTACAGGACCACCCCTCACACAACAACAGATGTCACACCTGTGGAGTTATTGTTAAAACGCCATCTCAGGACGAGATTGAGCTTAAAAATGCCAAATTTAGAGGAGAAGATGGAAAGGAGCCAGCAAAGCCAGAAAACTAGACACGGCTGTTATTGCCATGAGAGGAAATTTACCGTGGGAGAGACGGTAAATGTGAAGAACTTTGGAGAAGGACCAAAGTGGTTACCGGTTGAAATAAGTGCAATGACTAGACCTATATCTTACCACGTAGAGGTGGAAGGCAGGATCATACAGAAACACGTGGACCATAAAAGGAAGAGAGAAAAAAATCACCAAGAATTTTTTCCACCAGTGGCCATGACCAGCCTGCATTTGCTTTTGAGAGTCCTCAACCCAGGACAGTCATGTCTGATTTTCCTGTATGAGTTGAGGATACAGAACGGCAGGTGCCCACCGAAGCACCTGATGTTCAGGTAACTCCAGAAAAGGAAGTTCCTGACAAAGCATCTGAAGTCTTGGAGCTGAGATGTTCTACGTGCATCAGAAAACCCCCTGAAAGACAGAACTTGTAAATTCCCTACCCAGTGTAAATATTTTGTGGTCTATAAAGAAGTTGTGCTTACAAATATATTATGTATATCTGAGTTAAAGGGGGAGGAATGTAGTAATTATACTATTATTTAGTGTGTAATGTAACTTTAAAAATAACGCATGTTAAGGAAGATCACATGATTTTTAGTAACCAATAGGAGAGTAGCACAGACTATCTCAGTAGTTAGTAGTGCAGAGATAGAGTGGGAGTTGAAATCACACGTGTAGTTGCTGCTGAATATGTTGTAAATAAATTCAAAGTTTCCACCCAAGAAGTGTCTGTTGATCAACTCTATCAATAGTACCATATTGGCCACCACTCTCAACAAATTTGCTATCCAATTTCCACATTAAAAAACTGTGAGTGGTGTTAGCCTCACCAATATTACTACTTCAAAATCTTGACCAATGAATTTGGTGACATTAAAAATAGTGAAGGGGTCATTTAAATTCTGAAGACAATCTTAGAAATTAAATGGACTCCAGTTATACGACATGGTAATGTTAAAATGGAAAATCCCAGGTGCAGCAAGTAGCTACAAGATTCTAGGGGCTGAATTTTCCAGGCCCATTGGAGATGGGCTGGGAGATGTGAGGACTGGAGATATGGTGGGGGAAGGCCTTAGGTAGGGAACCTGACATCTTCCCATCACCATGACCACCCACCAAGTGATCAATTGAGCCACTTAATGGCCCACTTAAGGGCCACTTACACTTCCCCACAGGTGTTTTGCCTATATCGAGAGGTTTCCACCTATGCATGGGGAGACCACCAGGTCAACCCTGACAGCCTTCCAGTGGGATCCCCGGGGGCACTCTACTTGATGGGCGCTCCATGACCACAAAGAATCCCCCCCCAAGTGGTAATGACGCCACTGGTGCCCCACACCCCCCCTTTATCCCCCCACCCTGATTGCCAGGACCTGCCTACCTGGACCCATTTTACTACAAGAACTTTGAGGCTCTTTGAGGGCACCCTCATCCTGGAGCTGCAGCCCCTGCACCAACCACCACTAGCCAGAGTGCTTCCAAAGGTGCTGAGCAGCTGGCCCTCTGATGGGCCATCATCTCTTGTGAATGGATTACTGTCATTAATTGGATGATGGCCCCGGAGGCAGCCTGTTACTTGAACTAAAATAGAAAAAATTAGCCTTAGTGTTTAATATTTACAATCAATTTACATTCATAATAACTAGGAGTTTTATTTAGTACTTGTGGAGCAAACTGCAGGTAGCTTGCATCAAATTTTATATACCAGACATCACATTATGGTACAGCTGTAAAAAAAAAAGATTTAAAAAGAAAGATAGTTATTCACCAGGAGATTTACGAAGGACGATGGTTGCAGTTGTTGGAGATCAACTTAGGTCCGGGACATCACTGCAGGAGTTCCTCAGGGTAGTGTCCTAGGCCCAACCATCTTCAGTTGTTTCATCAATGACCTTCCTTCCATCATAAGGTCAGAAGTGGGGATGTTCGCTGATGATTGCATGATGTTCAGCACCATTCACGACTCCTCAGATACTGAAGCAGTCCCTGTCCAAATGCAGCAAGACCTGGATAATATCCAGGCTTGGGCTGAAAAGTGGCAAGTAACACTTGTGTCACTCAAGTGCCAGTCAATGCACCAAACTCGTGCCAAGCAATGACTATTTCCCAAAAGAGAAAGCCTAACCATCATCCCTTGACATTCAATGGCATTACCATCACGGAAACCCCCACTATGAACATCCTCGGGGTTGCCAATGACCAGAAATTGAACTGGACTAGCCATATAAATAATATGGCTACAAGAGCAGGACAGAGGCTAGGAATCATGTGACGAGTAACTCACCTCCTGACTCCTCAAAGCTTGTCCACCATCTACAAGGCACAAGTCAGGAGTGTGATGGAATACTCTCCATTTGCTGGGATGAGTACCGCTCCAACAAAACTCAAAAAGCTTCACACCATCCAGGACAAAGCAGCCCACTTTATTGGATTTATCTCATCCACAAACATTCAATCCCACCATCAACAATGAACAGTGGCAGCACCGTGTACCATTTACAAGATGCACTGCAGAAACGCACCAAGGCTCCTTAGGCAGCACCTTCCACACCCATGACTGCTACCATCTAGAGACACAAGGGAACGCCACCACCTGGAAGTTCCCCTCCAAGCCACTCACCATCCGGACTTGGAAATATATTATCGTTTCTTCACTGTTGCTGGGTCAAAATCCTGGAACTTCCTTTCTAACAGCACTGTGGGTGTACCTACATCACATGGACTGCAGTAGTTCAAGAAGGCAGCTCGTCATCACCTTCTCAAGGGCAACTAGGGATGGGCAATAAATGCTGGCCCAGCCAGTGATGCTCACATCCACTAAGTGAATTAAAAAATAAGTTTCACCTGCTTTCTCATTAGCAGTTCAGATGTGTAGCAACAAATACTGGCTTATTTTGAACAGTGGTCTTAATGACAAAAAATTAGGTTAGTAACTGAGCATCACAACTCTGCTCTGTTTCAGAGATTAGCTATGATCAATACTGTAGGAAATGAGCTAATTATAAATAATAAACCATAATGGCCTTTTTCTAAAACTACACCTGCTTGCAATTGAGCACTACAATATACCTTTCCACTCCTTATTTTAAAGTAAATGTACGTGTAAATAAATTACACAATTTTGAGGCAATTACGGTGGTGGAGGAATTGGAACTTAGAGCGGAACCTGGATCTGCCAGGTATTTGCTGCTTTTAAGACTCCTCAAGGAACGTGGTTACTTTTGCTCAACTCCTTTCTATATTGTTGCAGCACTTTGTAGGTGGCTCTGGAGGGATTCCCAGACTACCCCTAGAACTCCAATGTCTCCATAGGCCCAGCAAAATCTATGGCCAGTATTTAATGGGGCGATGGTGGTCTCGTATGCCAGGGAAAATCCATGAAATTAAGTGTTAGCCATGCATTTAACTGGACGATGGCAGGCATTCCCCAGGAACAAGGATCCCAGGGCCAGCAGTTTTCTTTGTTTGACAGTGCCACTGGAAGGCAATGGCTGTCATCAGAACTGCACCAGCCAAGGCTTAGGATCAGTGAGGTTTCCAGGCGACAGTGAGTGATGGCAGGAGAGGGGTCGTTGGGTGGGGATCAGGGAGGATTACATCAAGGACACACAGGGCAGCTCTCAGTGGGCTCCCCGCGCCCCCCACCACCCCCCCCCCCCCCCCTTCCTGATGTCTAGTCCCACGATCAGGCACTGAATGCCTTTGAATGAGAGACACCCCTGGAAACCCGCAAGCAACCATGATAGTGTTTTCTATCTGGACTTTCAGCATAATATGTCCCCTTCCTGCTGTGAATAGCAGCAACAGTGGGATGAAGTTCTTAAGTGGGCATTAATTGCCATCGCAGGGGCCTCAATTTGCGATGGGATGGGAAGGCCGCTCATGAGCCTCCCACCCCAGACTTAATCAGGGCAGAGACAGGAAGGCAGAGGGGACCCCAGTTGCCACTTCCCCATCCGATTAAATGCCACTCCAACACCAAACTCACCTTGGGGAGGGCATTAAAATCCACCTACGTCTGCTGAGAGTAGACTTAGGTGCCATAGTCAGCCTAAATTTGGGCCTAAAGTTTTAAAACCAAGCCAGGGTTGTTAGCCTTCCAGGATTGTCCTAGGATTTCCAGATGTTAAAGGTGAATTTCTTTGATGTTGCTTTGATCAGACAGGGAGAAAAATCATGGATGAATTGTAAAAATTGGTGTGTTTTATTTTGCATCTTTTTTGAACACTTTTGTTCATTAATTATAAAAACATTTGAGTTGGGGAATTAAGGCTTATGATGGGACAAAGGGGTTGGGGCTGGGACTTCATATGATGAGCCCTCCAGGAATATGTTCAACTAGTGCTGACAATCCTAAAAGGAGATAACAAACAATTGCAAAAGGATCAATAACCATTGACACAGGAGCCTTGCAATGAGTACTTTAAAAAATAATGTTATTAGTTCTTTCACGTTTTCAGTTGAGGGGGATCTTCTTCCTCATCTTGGAGCAGGAGGGTGCCACTCCATGAGTTGACTATCTCCATGTGAAGGGTTCCCATGTTATATCACTACAAGTACGAGCATCTGCCTGAATTTTTAAATAACATATTCTCTGATACGCTTGAATGATTCTTAATTACCTTGGCAGAAGTTTAGTATTCTGATTCTCCAGCAATGCAGGATGTATGCTATTTCATAATTTTCTCCTGTTGTACTTCCTTTGGAAGGAGTAATTTGAAAAGGAAGTATTCAATGAATGGCATGACACTAGGAAGTTCTGAGGAACATAGGGACCTTGCTGTGTGTGTCCATAGATCTCTGAAGGCCCAGAGGTATGTGAGTGGGGTGATGAAAAAGGCTTATGAGACCCTTGCCTTTATCAATCGAGGCATAGAATACAAAAGTAGGGACGTCATGTTGGAGTTGTATAGAACCTAGGTAAGGCCACAGCTGGAGTACTGTGTGCAGTTCTGGTCACCACATTATAGGAAGGATGTGATTGCACTGGAGGGGGTGCAGGGGAGATTCACCAGGATGTTGCCTGGGATGAAACATTAAAGTTATAAAGAGAGGATGGATAGACTTGGGGCGTTTTTGTTGTAGCAGAGAAGACTGAGGGACGAACTGATCGAGGTGTACAAAATTATGAGGGGCAAGGAAAGGGTGGATAGGGAGCAGCTGTTCCCCTTAGTTGAAGGGTCAGTCATGAGCTGACACAAGTTCAAGGTGAGAGGCAGGAGGTTTAGGGGGGATGTGAGGAAAAACTTTTTTACCCTGAGGGTGGTGACGGTTTTGAATGCACTGCCTGGGAGGGTGGTGGAGGCGGGTTGCCTCACATCCTTTGAAAAGTACCTGGATGAGCACTTGGCATGTCATAACATTGAAGATTATGGGCCAAGTGCTGGTAAATGGGATTAGGTAGGTAGATCAGGTGTTTCTCACGTGTCGGTGCAGACCCGATGGGCCAAAGGGCCATTTCTGCCCTGTGTGATTCTGTGATTCCTAACTTTGCTGATGTCTATCCCAAGGTTGTTTGGGTACATGTATTGATAACAATGTTACAAAATACTGTGAACAGTTTTCACTTAGTATTCCCCAACAGTTCTTTGCTGAAAGGTTGTCCACACTTTGTTGTACTAGTTGTGTCTTGCATCCCAAACGCACATTGATCACTTGCAATGGGGAAACTGACAGTTTAACAATATTGTGTCAGCCAGAGTTTTGTTGACCAGTTGTCCTTATCATTTTCTTCTCATGGATAAGAAACTCAATACGTATGTATGCTATAGAGTGGTATAACTAAAATTATGCCAAAGTATTTTAAAATTGATAGTTAAAGAGTAATGGCATGAAAACAATCACAGTGAATGTTTATCTTTCTTTTGAATGATATACAATTTTAATCATTGAATGAGCTTCCAAATCCCTCACCCCCTCTGAACTTGAATTTCTTGATTCAGGCTTTGTAGTAAAACATTGGAAATAATGAATTGGTTAACCAGTGAAAACACGTGCAGGAATCACAATCTGCGATTAATGGGTGCCTGATGATTGCGATGCAGGCAGGATGACAACTTTGTGCTGCCCGGTCATTTCCATGATTTCTATGTGCAGTCAGCATTCCCTGCCTTGGTCATTAGCTGCAAGCATTAGTGGGGTCCAATATCTGCAATGTGAGGGAGCAGAGGGGAGGGGGAGAGAGAAAGGGAGGATTGAAGGATGGAGAGAAGGAAGGAGGGAAGAAACGAAGAGAGAAGGGAAGGAGGGAAGAAGGGATGAAGGGAGGGAAGGAAGGAGGGAAGGAGGGAGGGATGGAGGGAAGGAAGGAAGGAAGGAGGGAGGGAGGGAGGGAAGGAAGGAGGGAGGGAGGGAAGGAAGGAGGGAGGGAAGGAAGGAAGGAGGGAGAAAGGAGGGAGAGAAGGAAGGAGGGAGGGACAGAAGGAGGGAGGGAGGGAAGGAAGGAGAAAGGGAGGGAGGGAAGGAAGGAAAGAGGAAGGGAGGGATGGAGGGAAGGAAGGAAGAAGGGAGGGAGAGAAGGAGGGAGGTAGCGAGGGAAGGAAGGAGGGAGGGAAGGAGCAAGGGAGGGAGGGAAGGAAGGAGGGATGGAAGGAGGGATGGAAGGAAGGAGGGAGGGAAAGAAGGAGGGAGGGAGGGAAGGAAGGAAGGAGGGAGGGAGGGAAGGAAGGAGGGAGGGAAGGAAGGAAGGAAGGAGAGAAGGAGGGAGGGAGCGAGGGAAGGAAGGAGGGAGGGAAAGAGGGAAGGAGGGAGGGAAAGAGAGAAGGAGGGAGGGAGGGAAGGAGGGAGAGAGGAAGGGAAACATGCATTTATGTGCTACCTTTCATGATCACCAGGCATTTCAAAGTGTTTCACAGGTGTGTCAAGTACAAACAGTGAAGGACTTTTGAAGTGGAGGATAGGGAAGTTGTTTAATCCTCACATGGAGGCAGTGACATTTGCCTTGAAGAATGGCAAGAGATGTACAGAGGATAGCTGTGGGCTTATCCGAATGGCTTATTCTGGAACGATGACAAAAGAATAGAAAGACAGAGGAATATTGAGATATTGAGATTATGATGGCATGAGCTGGTCATAGGAAGAGGACATGTGGGCTAAACCAAGAGAAACAGGGAAAAGCTATTGAAGTAAAGGGCATGGATCTTGAATTAATTAAATTAAATTAATTAATTAAATGAAATGCAAACAGTGTACCAAAATCTTTCAAAATTATGTGGCAATGCTATTTTAATTTAACCTTTAGACTGACTAGAATCTGACACTTTGTGAATAATGAGGCATCAAACTGACACGATTGGTGCCCAATGAATAATTAGCATTTATGGCAATTAGGGATGTTAATTTAATGCCTAAATAAATCTTAAGCGTGTGAACTGCAAATGTGTATAGTGGGCTACCATTACCATGACTACCGCTGGGAAGGAAATGAGATTAAAGCAAATGTCATTTTTTCAACCTCTGCCTTTTGACAACATTTTAATATATTTTTTAAACAACTAATACTGATAACATAATTGTACAGGCATTGGCTTGAACGTGTTGAACCACACATAGTGATGGAGATAAATTAACAAAGACACTTAAATCTCAACCACCCTGGGTTAACGACATTCTAGTATGGTAATCAGCTCACTCACATTGCCAAATGAGTAATCTCTCCAATTCCTATCATGAAATTCACTGCACAGAAGGAGGCCATTGAATCCATCATCCCTGTGGCAGTGACAGCTCTTCAACTAAAACTATCTAATATAATCCCACTTTATAATATAAAAGAAATTTAATTTAAACATGGGGCACTATGTAAAGATTGTCTGGACCTTTAAAGGGTTGCTTCATTGTAGCTTTTTAAAATTTATTCAAGGGATATGGGCACCTCTGCAAAGCCAGCATTTATTGCCATCCCTAATTGCCCTTGAGAAGGTGGCAGTGAGCTGCATTTGGGAGTATGCACGATACATAGTGAGCATTATGACTGTCTAACGCAAGCCTACCTTCACTGGCAAACACACATGAGAGGGATCTTATAGTTCCACACGCTATAAGATTAGCCTTATCTACAATCTCATAAATAGGGCCTGAGCCAGGTTTGACACCGAAATCGGGCGCATCAAAGTATCCTGCGGGATAATGGCTATCCAGATCAGATCATTGGTCACTCTGTATCGTGCATATTCATAAAAAGGCCTAAGGTTGCCACTTTCAGACCTGAGAAGTGCCCAGTCTACCTCAAATTACCCTGGAACTGTAAGATATTTCAAAAAAATTTGAACAACAACTGAACTAGCCGTTTCACACTGCAGCAATGCGGCAAAACCTGGACAAAATTCAAGACTCACTGGCAGCAGCATCATTGGGTGACTAAATGGAAACTGAGCACAGCATCCGAGGATTTAAAGTGAGGGAGAGAGCCAAATTGACGATTTAGACTTTGGAATCAAAAACACTGGCCGGGATTTTCCGCCCCACCTGCAGGAGGAGTCATTTCAGGTGGGAGCAGAAAATTTTGCGAGATCGGAAAAATTAGATTAACCTTGTTGTAAAACCAGTCTGAGATTGTCTGCTCCAGCCATCAATCGCAGGCCACGTTTCCCACCGCAGCATGTCGGGAACATCATTTTAATAGATTTGCTCACTGGGATCATCCCCCATGCTGGATCAACAGGGCATATTGGCGTCCAATTACATGGACGTGATTCACGATAGTATTTAAGTGACGTGCACCTAGCAACCTGCACTTCGCTTGTGACTTTGAGGTTCATTCACCTACCTTCCATTGCACAGCACTCATGGAAACTCAGACTCAGCTTCACACGCAGCACTACATTATTTTCAGAGGGATATCATAGGCAAGCCTGGCATCATACTGGATCACAAATGGCACACTCAGTCAGGGAAGGCATCTGCAGCCATTACATGAGGAAAAGTATTGTGGGGGCATTGAGGGTGTCGGCATTGGGGATGGGAGTGGGCTTATATGTCAGACAGTGCAAGTGTCCTCAAGGTGGGGAAAGGCGAGGTCCACATGGGGCATGAGCACATCTACCTCATCATGTTCAAAGAGTAACAAAGGGATATCCACCATAATCACAATGGGACCAAGGAAAGCGAAAGGATGGAGAGATTTTTGGAGAGAGGGAAACCTGAACATTAAGCTCCTGCAGGATGCTGGGAGAGGTTCCTACACTCACATAGGGAGGGTCCAAGCTGGTCTGGTAGTGAGACCTCAGCACCACCATCTTCCAACCTGCAGCGATGGCGCAATACACAATTAAAATGAGGAGATAGTCTGCTGGTGAGGGCCCTGAGGGCTGATAGGCAGGAAGGTGCATTGCACTGGATGTGCTGATTAAAGCAGCACCCAACTGAACTGTGCATTCCCAAATGAGGTGTGATGCACAGCTGAGACATGTTAGGGCCCTTTCAATGACAATGGAGGGAATCAGGAAAGTGAAACTATGATGTGCTTTCATGCAAGGCTAATCCCTTAAAGTGGCATGGATCGATATCCTTGATCACGTTATGGCGATTCCTGGTAACGCACTCCAGTGCAATTGGGCAATTGGACAAGTTTCAGATGTGTGTTACAATTGTGGCACAGGCAGCTTCACAGAAGAGAAGCCTCACCCCCTCAAATAATCTTAGTTCCTGACTAAACATTTTCCCTCATGTGTATTCCAATGAGTGTGGCATTAGAGTGTAGTGAATGAGGATCCCAGCTCCTGGGCTGAAAGCAGCACATCCAAGCACTTGGCCAAAGCAATGTCATGCAAAGGGGATGGTGGTGGGGGGAGGAGAGCAGTGGGAAGGCGTATCTTGAAATGAATGCTGTGCTGGCCTGGACTTTTGGAGTGATTAGTTTCCATCACCGGAACAAAGCCTTTGAACCCACATTCATTGACTAGTTATTGACAGAAATAAGACCTTTGCAGGTTGATACTGACTCATGTCAGTTTCTCATTGATACTACAGAGAGGAGACAATCAGGAAGATGCAGTCTGAATTTATTGCTGCCACATAATCGCATACAGGAGAGAAGGAGAAGAATATGATGGAGGTGCCAGGTTCTCCAAAGGGAGGAGATAAATCCTCAAATCCAATGGGCAGTAAGGCACCCTCCCGATGCAGAGGATGAGGCTCACATAGATGTCATGTGTAGGCACCTCACAAGACTGAGGGTGTACAGAATTTGCATGTCTCATCTGCACAAGAGACAGTGTTGCCAAAGCCTCCGCATGCTCTGCATGGTGACTCACATTTGCCTCATTCTCCAGGAGTTGGTGCCACAGGGACTGGGAGGGCATCCATTGCCAGTGGCTGTGAATGTAACCGTTGCACTGAACTTCTACACCTGTGGCTTCTTCCAGGCTCTACTGGGGACATCTGTGGGGTCTCTCTGGCATGCACTCACAAATGCATTCATGAGGTTATTGGTGATCTTTTTGTCAAGGCCCACAGTTACCTCAACTTCGGCAGAGGTCAAGCAGGCAGGAGCAAAGCAGTGAGCTTTGCTGTGATAGCAAGGTTCCCACAGGTGCAGGGTGCCATTGACTGCACTCATATGGCCACAAAAGCTCCTTGGCAACAGGGACTCCAAAGTAAACAGGAAAGGCTTCCACTTACTCAATGTACAGCTAGATTCCAACCATAAGAAACTTATCATGCTGGTTTGCACCAGATGCCCAGGAAGTGTCCATGACAGATACATCTTGAGAAGATTGCAGATCCCAGACATCTTCAAGGGATTACACAGGATTCAGGTTTTGCTCCTAGGTATCAAAGGATACCTGAAAAGGACATGGCTGAAGATGCCCATGTGGCAGCTGCAGAACACTGCAAGAGAAGGTACAGCAATGGTCATGCCACTATCTGAGTGTTGGTGGAACAGACTATCGACATCTTAAAGATGCAATTCTGATGCCTGGACAGATTTGGTGGAACACTCCAGTATACTCCCCAGAGAGTCTCATGGATCATCATGGTTTGCTGTGTGCTGCACAACCTGGCACTGTAAAGTGGGGAGGACTTGCCAGATTCTGACATGGAGAACTGCACATTCCCTTTGATGAGGAGGACATCAGAGAGGATGAGGATGTTGAGTTCAAGGGAGCCAAGGCTGTAGGGAAAGAGGCCATAGCATAGTTCAGATGAGGCAGGCATGTGCGTGAGGCCCTCATAGCCACCAAATTCCACAAGGAGGATGACGAGTTGCAGTGAGTACCCTCTTGGATAGGTGGCGATCCATCATGGGCCAACATGGACACCAGCATTTCTATTCCTCTCATTTTAACCATGCACTTCAATATGAGAGTGAATATTTACGCATCAGGCTCCCATTGTTCTGGTCCTTTGAAGGATGATGAACCCTCAGTAACGTGTGTCCTTGCTGAGATGAGGTGCTAACCGGAGGAGGGAGTCCTGGCATCATGCAGCAGATGGTGCTGCTGCTCCAAGCGTATCTCCAGCATCCCCAGTTACAGCAGCAGCTTACAAGAACCAGAAGCTGTTCCATTATCCTCAGTGGACTCGGAGCTGTATGTCTTCACTCTTACAAAGCTCCTCAAGGAGATCTATCTTCAGCAATGGGAGAATGCATTCTGTGTAACATTGATGCTGAAACTGATAGGTGACACTTGGGCCAAGGCTGCCGAGGATATCCTGCAGGTGTGAATCTAATCAGAAATGACTCCATCCTCTGTGTCACCTTCTTCTCTATCAAATTAAAATCTGTCACTCTCAATTAGTATTGCTTTTATCCTCACCTTACTCTGCATGTGGACTACCTGAACATTACAACGTTCAACCATTTCCATGCCAGATATTAAAATGCCTCCTCTTTAAGACACATATTGTGCCCTTATGGCCAGCACTGGCCCTTGTGAACTCCAAAATGCTTAGATACCATGAGGCCCTCAAGGTGACAAGTTGTTGCTAATGAAGAGCAAATTTTAGTTTCAATACATCCTTGCTTCTATTCCATTGTTCCTCTCAACATTGTCTAAAGCAATGATCTGTGCTTCCAGAACATGCTCAAAGGCTCTTTTGACCGCCAAAAATCACCATTTGCAATTAGCATCACAAGTCTTGGCGAGTGCTTACGTGATGAGACAGACAATGCCGCATCTCAACATTGTGATGAGAACCTTGTGGCCACAATTCAGACAATTAGAGGTTGAGAAATGATCAACGTTGTAGGTTCGAGCGCCAGGGCAATAATGTGGCTAAGGGGCAAATCTTCAGTGCCTTGAGCTGGCACAGTGCTCCCAGTGAGCTTAGCAGATGCACACTCGGAAAGTTGGAAATGTGGTTGGCAGACAGCAGCACAGATGAGCCCTGAGTATGGACTCATAACATGAAAAATCTGCTGAGAGACAAAGACCACATGGAGTTGCATGATATATGACCCTTCTCCATGCATAAACACATCTCTCCTCGTATGCTGCACCTTCACCTTTCAGGAATGCAGGTAAGATAGGGGAACATCCCTGCCTCAATCTTACACAGCCAAGAATAAAACATGACATGACCCTGCAAAGCATGTGAACGAGGTTCGTTCCTCAAGCACACTTAACAGTCAGGTCAAGGCATCACTGATGTCAAGAATGATCTGAAAAAGGGGCACACACTGTTGTGATATAGAAACACACTACATAGGCGAGAGGCCCATTATAGTGAAACCTGCAATAAGTGGGGGAGGCACCATGGTCTCACGCCTGACAGACAGCAACACAGCTCATCATAAAAAGGAGGCATACACTAGGGGAGAGGTGAAATGGGTGCGATTTTATTTACATTTGTGAACATTATTTACATGTTGTGAAGACCTGTGCCACCGTTGTGCCCCTAAGATTTCCTAACTTTCCTAACCCTATTGTTACGTCTGGCTGCATTGCCGACATCCACAACAAAGGTGGAGGCAGCCTGCTGACTGCTCTACCCTGTTCACTGTTATGAATTTTGCCAATGTCCTCTGGAGGGCGGAGACCTGGAGGGCCTGCTTTTGGTGTCCTTCTGTGGAGCAGGTGGACACTCCTTGGCCTGTGGAGCTGGAGGTGATGGGGTCACAGGAAGTGGGTGGGGTTTGGAAAATGCCAGAGATGGGATCGGCTGGACACTCCTGGAGTCACCTGGGTGGATGGCCCTGGAGTGTACATTTGCTGGTCCTCCTCCCTATTGGTGACCGAGTGCCCCTGGCTGACCCCTTGAGGAGAAGGTGCAGCTGGAGTGAGATTGAGGTGCCCTTCCCACCCGCTCACATGCCACCAATGGCTACAGCAATGGAGTGCAGCCAAGATTTCCATGGCAGCTGCCATCCTGCCAGTGTTGACCTTGATGTGTTGGCATGCTGACGGATCACCTCAAACAGAATGCAGACGAATTCCTCCATCGTCCATTGCAATCTGAGGAATGCAACTGACATTCCTTCCTGATGTTCCCATGGTTGTTACTGCAGTTCCACCGACTGATTTAGGGCTGAGTCGGGAGTCTCGACATCTGACTCGGACTCAGAAAAATCCTGGCCTCCAGCAGTACTCCAGGTGCCGGTGACCTCAGATTTCTCTGCCTCCATCTGCTTTGGACCAGAATGCGTGCTGTGCTCACCAGATTGTGATCCAGAGCTTGCTCTAGAACTAGGCCCCACTGAGGTGTGTTTCTCTACACTGGTGGGAGCTGTGGGTGAGCACTGTGACGGGTCTTCTGCTGTGGTGTCCTCAGGATCCTCATCCAAGGTGTCATTGGTGCTCGAGCTAAGGTCTTGCCTCATTGAAGCTGTTGGGGGCTTGACTGAAGTTCCTATGAAATAAAGTAGAGATAATTAGTGCAGGGCAGGTGACTCTAAAATAAGTTGTCTGAGGATGAGCTGGTGCAGGCTCCTCACATGGGTGTTTGTCACTAATCTCACCATGGTCGCAGACACAGCCCACGTCCTCTCTGGCCAGCTCTATGACTCAGTTTTCGAACTGAGAGTGGACCTTGAGTTCCCCTGGTCTGGCACCTCTTCCTGTGATTGTGTGCGAGCTAGTCTTGCATAAAGACAGATGGGATGAGTGTCAGCAGGACACATGATGTATGCCAGGGCAGATGATAAGGATGCCCGGCATGTATGGGCGGTGAGGGGAGCCATTGGATGGGATCAGGAGGTGATCTGCAGAGGAGATTAGCCCAGATGGTGATATGAGGGTGTGTGTGAGAGAGTGAATGGTGATATCCCTCGTGTTGGCAGTGAATGAGATGCCAGTGAATATGTGATAGGCTTGTGAGTGTGTGAGTTAAAAGAGCGATGAGATGGTTGACTTACACTGGTGGCACGGATGAGATCATTCATCCTTTTTCTTCACTGGGTGCCTGACCTCTTCTGTGCACTGACCACTGCTGTTACTGCCTCCCAAGCCTTTTGGATTGGTGAGATTGCCGGACCTTCTGTGGGCAGAGCAGGGGTAGAAGGCATCACGGTGGACTTGACTGCAACCAAAAGGTGCTCCAGTGAGACATCATTAAATTTGGGGGCTGCCGTCTTCTTGGTTTTCATGGCCAAGTCTTCAGTGGAGCAGTCGCTGGCTGAAGGCATTGAGAATCCTATGCATGTCTGCACTTTAAATATGATATCCTGAGTGATAAACCAGTGGGATCATGGTGGGGCAGGCGAATCAGAAGCCACCCACCAGCAATCCAGTGTGTTTCCTGTGCTTAAATATTTAATGAGGCAAGAAGCAGATGATATGGCACAAAAACCTGCCATTGCGGCTGATGAGTAAAATGCCAATTTTCATGCCCGCATCACACTTAGGGCCCTGAGGGAAAGATCTCACCCATAATTTCCAATATGGATATGACAAATTACAGAAAGACATTAATAAACTTGCAGAATGAACAAATAATTGGCAAATGAAGCTCAATACAGTTAAATGTGAGGTATTGCATTTTGGTAGGAAGTATAGGGAGGTCACTTATTACTGGTCACTTATTACCAACCAGTCCCTGGGTGAGGTCCCCAAATTTGTTATGATCCTGATGAGGAGGGACTAACTGGCTCCCCTTCTTTATTCAACCCCCTCGGTTGGTCACAAGATTAATTTAAAGTGGATCGCTTCCCTCGTGGATATCTTTTCCTAGTCCAAATGTATTTATGTTTCAAAAGGAGCCAATTTAACCAGGCTGTCTGTAGTCAAAGAAAGAGTGAGTTTATTAGTTACTAAATGCGAGAAAAAATAATAAAAACACAACACACATACAGACAGATTAGAAATGAGAAAGTGAGTCCAAAAATTAAAGTTAGAAAGATACACAAATCAGCCCCTGTCTGTGAGGAGTAGAAGGCAAAACGTTTCCGCTGTTACTTTGGAGTGATTCCAGTTGCGCTGACTTTGGGCAGTTGAGCAGTTGGTTTGGAGATTTTTGATTCTGCAGGTTAGCTGAAAGGAGTTGTCCTGTTTCCTGTTGGACTGTGGCTTTGCTGACATGTGACTTGCTTCCAGAAATCAGAGAGAAAGAGTTTTTATTTACCTGCAAGCGCAGAGATGCCCAGTTGGTTTTTTTCAGTTGTGACCTTCACAGTGCACACACACCAGAACAGAACAGCAGAATAGCACATAGAACAAGGGTTGCAGTTGACTTTTTTAAACCCTTTTCTTTGTGTATTCCTGGAAGGGAAAAACAAACATGTCTTTTGCTCAGATCTGCTTTATTTTAAATTCAATCCGTGTTCACCGTCTGGGATGTAACTCAATAGGAGGTGGTTTCAGCTGAGATGGTAAACATTCTCCATTATCTTTGTAACCAAAGGCGATAACAGTTCAGTTTGCATTGTATCTTTTCCTTTGAAGTGCTTCTGTCTGAAGTAGGCCACATCACAACTTATGGGTGTGATATTCCGTTCTCTTTGAACTAGTTGGTCACGTAATCCAAAAAGGAATTTTCAGCAAGCAATTATCTTACAGTCTCAGTCAGTTTATGCTTTTATGTCCTTATTGTGAAAAAACACATGTCGTACTTAAATAGTTCAACATGTCAGAAAGTAACTCAGAGATAGGATCTGTGCTTATGACACATGGAGGGTGCAAGTCTAGGTTTTTTTTTTAATTCATTCACGGGATGTCTGCTTCACTGGCTGGGCCAGCATTTATTGCCCATTCCTAGTTGCCCTTGAGAAGGTTGTTGTGAACTGTCTTCTTGAACCGCTGCAGTCCACAGTGCTGTTAGGAAGGGGAGTTCCAGGATTTTGACTCAGTGACAGTGAAGAAATGGTGATATATTTCCAAGTCAAGATGGTGAGGGACTTGGAGGGGATCTGCCAGGTGGTGGCATTCCCACCTATCTGCTCCCCTGGTCCTTCTAGATGGTATGGTCATGGGTTTGGAAGGTGCTGTCTAAGGAGCCTTGATGAATTCCTGCAGAGCATCTTGTAGATGGTACACACTGCTGCAACTGTGGGTCGATGATGGAGGAAATGAATGTTTGTGTATGGCGTGCTGATCAAGAGGCTGCTTTGTCCTGGATGGCGTCAAACTTCTTGAGTGTTGTGGGAGCTGCACTCATCCAGGCAGTGGAGAGTATTCCAGCACAGTCCTGACTTGTACCTTGTAGATGGTGGGCAAGCTTTGGGGAGTCAGGAGGTGAGTTACTTGTTGCAGGATTCCTAGCCCCTGACCTGCTCTTGTGGTTGCTGTATTTATATGGATAGTCCAGTTCAGTTTCTGGTCAATGGTAACCCCCAGGATATTGATAGTGAGGGGGGGGTTCAGCGATGGTAATGCCATTGAACATCAAGGGGCGGTGGTTAGATTGTCTCTTGTTGGACCTGGTCATTGCCTGGCATTTGTGTGGTGCGAATGTTACTTGCCACTTGGTGGTGTAGGACAAAGGGATCTCGGAATACAAATACACAAAACACTAAAGGTTGTGCCACAGTTTACTAAAGTCACATAAAAAATGCAGTAGGCTTTATTTCTAGAAGGATAGAATTGAAAAATACAGAAGTTATGCTAAACCTATATCATAGCTTGGTTAAACGACACTTAGGGCTGAATTTTCCATGTCCGCTGGTGCCGGGTGTGTTCGGCCTTGTTAGTGGACAATACGGCGAGAAGAACAGAAGTTGGTTTCCATGCCGTGAAACCAGTTTGCAATCATCCACTCAGCCTGTCGATGGCGGGCCATGTTTCCTGACGTCAGACGTCAGGAACCCTATTGTAATACATCTGCAATACAAGCTCAGCACGTGGGAATGGTCCCTTCATGCTGGATGGTCCGCCCATGTCAGTGTGATTGCACGCTAAAGTGTTTCACATATAAAAGGCGCGCACCTGGCGGGCTGCACTTTGAAGGGAACTCGGAGGTGAGTGCACAGTAACTTTGTACAGCATTCTCCAAGGTCACCAGTTGGACTTCAATGTTGAGGCGCACTGGGCGGGGGGAGGGCAAGGGCTGCCCTGTGATTGAAGGTAGTGCACAAGCAGGTGTGGGATGGGTGGGAGGGAAGCAGCCATGCATTAGGGAAACCTTGTATAAGCTGACCATTCCTCCGCAGCTGAGACAGTTCGGATGCAGCCACATTGACATGCGTGGAGTCAGGTCTCTAGCTTATCTCCCCACTCAAGCAACACAGAGGCATCAAAGTGCTCCAGGACTTTTCACCCCTTGGGCACAGACTGAAAACTAATGAAGTCTGCAGAACAGTTGGACGACTAGGCACATTGTACAATCTCCTTCCTAAAGCTGGCCATGGAGCAGTCACTGGTGGAGGCGCTCACAGCTCCTTGCAATGTCATCATCCCGGTTTGGACCATTCCCCACCATGGTTCAAGCTAACAGCGCTGCCTTGCAGTGCAGGTTAGGTGAATGTTTACACCTGAGCTGAGAGCGCAGCATGAAGCCCAATGGGTAAGGCTGCAGCTAATAGGTCAGGTGGAATGGGGTGGAGGTGGATGGGGTTTCAGGCAGCCATGCAATGCACTAAACTATGGCTATCCAAGTGGTGTCCAGAACTCTCAGGGATGTGTTAAGGGGCGTTCAGACTTGGCTAAGAGAAGGTCTTGGTATACCCAAACTAACCCATGGGTCCCTCTCTTTCATCCTGCAGGAGGAGTACATCAGGAGCATGAAGCCTGGTGAACTAGCTGTATGCTAGCTTCGTGGTGTACAGAGAGTGGCGACGACGGAGAAGCGAGCAACTGAGGCACCTAGCTACGTAGAGGGAGGAGCAGCACACTCAGGAAGAAGGAGCAGCTGGGCCTCCCACACACACGGCTGAAGATCCACAGCGAGCCATCATTGGTTGGCGCCTAGCTGGACAAAGCATTATAGACGCTGCCTTTTATTCCTGCAGATGACATTCAACCAGTGTCGCCGAAGACTGTGCATGTCTAGGGGACTGGTCGGTCACATCTGCCAGCTACTATAGGATTTGGTGCCATGGGGACATAGAGGGCATCAACTGCCAGTGGCCGTGGAAGTGACTGTGACACTCAATTTTTATGCCAGTGGCTCCTTTCAGAGCTCCACATGTGACATCTGTGGGATATCACAAGCCTCCATCCACAAATGCATCCATGAAGTCATGGATGCCATCTCCGCATGGGCACTCATTGTACATTTTGTTCGGTACCAAGAGATCCAGGAGGCAAGAGCAATTGGATTTTTGGAGATCTCGGGTTTCCCACAGATGCAGAGTGTGATCAAATGCACTCACATGACAGCTCAGATCTCTGTCACAACAACGGATCAAATATATTAACTGCAAGGGCTTCCATTCGCTGAATGTGCAGCTAGTGTGTGCATCCACAAACGCATCCTGATGGTTTGTGCACAGTTTCCAGGGAGTGCCGATGGCTCCTACATTCACAGTCAGTCACAGATCCCTGATGTCTTCCAGGGTCCACAGAAGCTGCAGGGTTGGCTCCTAGTGCACAAAGGCTACCCACAAAGGAGGTGGCTGATGACACCCATGCTGCGGCCTCAGACCTTAGCAGAGCAAAGGTATAACGAGGCTCATGCTGCAACTCGCAACTTGGTGGAGCGGACCATCCAGGTGCTGAAAATGAGGTTCTGGTGCCTGGACCAGTCTGGGTGAGCCCTGAAATACAATCAACAGAGGATGTCATGCATTGTCATCATCTACTGTGCCCTTTACAACCTAGCATTGTAACAGGAAATGGCTGAGGAGGAAATGCAAGAGCTAGAGGTGCCCTCCAATGAGGATGACGTCGACTGCGATAAGGGTGAGAAGATCCTCGAAGGCCACAATGACGGGGATGAGGCCCTCACACTGCAGATGAGGCAGGTACACTCGGGAGGCCTTCCTAGCTGCTAGATTTGTGGAGGATGATGACATGCAGTGAGGAGAGTCCATAGATCCTCACATTGCATCTATAAAAGTTTGACTCCAGTCTGACTTATGGCAGCGCACATATGCTCTGTGATAATGCTGCTGTCATGGAGAGGCTGTGGAGGCACTAATAGTTGCTCAATTGCAGGAGGATGATGACAACATGCAGTGAGTACACTCCATAGATTTTCACATAGCCTCTGAGAATGTCTGATTCCTGTCTGGCCAAGGGCAGCTCGCTTGCGCTCTGTGATCAGGGTCATATCATGGAGATGCAGCGTGAAACTTAAAAGCGTCTAATGCTTTGTCCGCCTTCAGCAACTGAGCCCTTTAAGAGCACAGAGTCACTGTGAGGTAACCACATAGTTCCTCACATTGCATTTGTGAACGTTTGACTCCAGTCTGGCTTACGGCAACGCAAATACTATCTGTGAGAAAGTTCCTGTCATGGAGATGCAATGGAGGCCATAATAGTCTCTCAATTTCAGGAGGATAATGGCGACATGCAGTGAGGACACTCCATAAGTCTTCACGTTGCCTCAGAGAATGTCTGACTCTGTCTGGCTGAGGGCAGCTTGTTTGTACTCTGTGATCATATCATAGAGACGTAGCCATGAAACTTTAGAGGCATCTGATGCTTTGTCCACCTTCAGAACCTGAGCCCTTCAGGAGCTGGAGCACAGCATCAGTGGTCACAGATGTTGAAGAGATGGGGACAGCTCCTCCTTAAAGATGCTGAGAGCACAAATAGAGAATGACAGAACTCTGTGACACCTGCCTATGACATTCTGGCAGCAATGACAAGCACTGTGGAGGTCCAGGCATCATTAATATGTCCAGGGAGTGTGAGACTGGACCATCACTTTGGTCTGAAGGCTGCACAAAGCACAAAGCCTCTTAGCCCTGGATAGATTCACCTGCCTTTATCTTGTGCAATAAGATTTCACATCTGAGTGACAAGAACACTGCTCATCAGAACAAGGAGCCATAGGAAGGGAGCCTTTCTTGGGAGTTTATTGACAATAGTGAACAGTATGTACAGGTGATTAACACCCATGCCCAAGCTATGCAACTACATCTTCTTAACTTTTTTAACCCTGCCACTATATCTTGGTGCTCCTAGGACATCTATAGTGGGGATGGAGGCAGCCTGCTGTCTGCAACGTCCTATCTGTGATTATCTTGACGAGTGTCTTCTGGAGTGCCGAGACCTGGAGGGCCTTGGTCTGCTTTTGGCGTCCTGCTATTTGGCAGTGGCACCCTCCTCCGCCTGTGGAGCTGGAGCTGCTAAGATCACTGGAAGAGGGGAGTCGGATGGGCTGGATGCTCCCAGAGTCACCAAGATGGATGGCCCCAGAGGGTAAACCTGCTGATCCCCCTCCCTATGGGTGCCCGAAGGCCCCTGGCTGACTCCTTGAGGAGAAGGGGTAGCTCGAGTGAGATAGGGCTGCCCTGCACCCCTCTTATGTATCATTGGAGGCCAACCATGGCTTCAGTGATGGAGTTGAGCACGCGCAACAGTGCAAGAGCGATGTCCTGGATCAAGGTCTCCATGGCAGGCGCCATTCTACCAATGTTGACCTCAGTGCATTGGCACGCTGGCGCTATCATCTCTGCCTGAAGCTGGAATGACTCCTCCATCATGCCTTGCAATCTGAGTGCAGCGGACATCCCTTCCTGATGTTCCTGAGCTTGCTTTTGCAGCTCCAGCAACTGTGACATGACCGAGTCCAGAGGCTCGTAATTTGACTTGGACTCAGCAAATTTCTTGCCTCCAGTAGTTCTCCGAGTGCCGGACACCTGGGAAGTCTTTGCCGCTGCCTGCTGTGGATCAGAAAGTGCAATGTGCTCACCAGATTGTGATCTCAAGGCTATTCTAAAGCTAGAGGTGTATGTCTCTGCAATGGTGGAGGGTGTAGGTGAACACTATGATGGGACATCAAGGAAGTGCCTTCAGATTCCTCTTTCTTCAAGGCTTGACTGGAGGCTCTGGGGCATGGACTCTGTCGGCTGTTTCCCAGATTTGCTTGTGGAAGCAAGGGGAGATAATTAGTGCATGGCAGTGGCCTGTGAAACAGGACACATCATTCACAGCATGGTTGTCTCATGGATTTTGCACTGCTGGATCCTCACTTGGTAGAGCACCACCGACTTCCCCATTAGCATAGGAACAGTCCAGATCCTTGCTGGCCAGCTGGATGGTTCTGTTTTCAAAATCTGTGACGACTTTGATTTCAGACATTCCTCCACCAGTCTGTGACCTCTCCCCCTTGTTGTGTGCCACCTTGTCCTGCATGAATACAGATAGAAAGAGAGTAAGCAGGACACCTGCCAGGCCAGATGGTAAGTATGCCTGGCAAGTGTCGGTGGTGAGTGCCCCATGGAAGGGATGAGGACAATGAAGGTGTGTGTGAGAGAGTGAATGATGACGTCCCTTGCACTAGCAGTGAGTGAGATCCCAGTGGACGTATGCTGGGTTTGAGAGTATGTGAGTCGAGAGTGATGAGAAGAGTGACTTACCCTAGTGGAAGGAAGGAGATCATTCATCTTCTTGCAGCACCGGGTGGCTGTCCTCTTTTGCAGGGCTTTGGCGTTGACCACAACGGCCACCGCCTCCCAAGCCAAATTGATAATATTGCTGCCTATTCTGCGGCCAGAGCAGGAGTAAGGGACATCATGACGGGCCTCCATGGTGCCCAAAAGGTGCTCGAGGGGCGCATTGTTGAACCTGGAGGCTGCACTCTCGTTGCCTGTCAGGGCCATGTCTTCCATGCAGCAGTCCTGGGTTGGAAGCACTGAGAGGTGTGCGCGTGTCTGCACTTTAATTATGGCACCAGGAGTGATGAAGCAGTGAGGTGACGGCGTGGCGGGTGAATAAGAGCCCACCCGCCATGGAAATGGTGTGTTTCCTGGTATGGCGTAATTAATGTGTGATTGGGACGATATGGCGTGAAAAGCTGCAATTGTGGCTAGCGGGTAAAACATCGTTTTACCTGCCTGTTACCACATTTAGTGCAAATCTGCACAATTTTGCCCTTAGGGCGCTGCATGCAGTGACCAGAATATAAATTGCAGGAAATGCCTGGAAAAAATTGACCAGCTGGACCTCTTGTACAATGATGGCTGAGAAATGACCTAATCGAGCTATTCAACATTATGAAATATTTTAATGGATTGGATACAGAAACAATGTTTCATGTTGTGGAGAAGAGCTTAGCTGGAGGCTACGATATAATTAGCCACTAAGAAATTCAACTGGGGATTCAGAAGAAACTTCTCTACCCAAAGGTTGGTAAGAATGTAAAACTCACTACCACAGGGAGTGTTTGAAGCCAATAGCATGGATGCATTTATGGGGAAACCAGGCAAGCATATGAGGGAGTATGGAATAGATAGTTACGGTTGTGGATTTAGATGAGGGAAGATGGGAGGAAGCTTGGTTGGAGCGTAAGCACCTGCATAGACTGATTGGGCAGAATGTTTCTGTACCGTATAACAGAGTGGCCTCCTTCTGCTCCTATTTTGTATGTTCATATGTAAAATCCCCAGGCCAGGATGAAAGGTATCCTAGGCTGTTAATGGATGTAAGGAAAAGAATTGTGGAGGCTCTTACTGTCATTTTCCAATCCTCTCTGCCTAGAGGCATGGTGCAAGAGGACTGGAGCACAACTAACATTGTATCATTGATTAAAAAGTGAGAAAGTGACAGATCAAGTAATTACAAGCCAGTCAACCCAACTCTGTGGTGAGAATAATATTGGAAAAAAAATCTGAGGGATAGTGTAAACCTTAGCTTAGAAAGGCTTTTCTTATTCTTTTATGTGATGTTTGTGTCGCTGGCAATACCAGCATTTGTTGCCCATCCCTCATTCTCCTTGAACTGAATGGCTTGCTAGGCCATTTCAGAGGGTAGTTAAGAGTCAATCATATGGATTAATCAAATACAGTCAACGTAAATCTGTCACAGCAAGGTGATATCCGACTAACATGGTTGAATTTTCTGAGGAGGCAACAAGGACGTTGACGAGGGTAGTTCATATAATGTAGTCCATATGGATTTTGGCAAGGTGTTTGATATGGTAGACTATTGACAAAAGTAAAAGCCCATGGGACTGAAGGTGAAGTGTCAAGATGGATCCAAGATTGGCTCAGAGGCAGAAAGCAAAGGGTAATGGTTGATAGGTGTTTTGTGTTACTGAAAGGCTGTTTCTAGTAGAGTTCCGCAGGACTCAGTAATTGGGCCTTGCTTTTTGTGTATACAGTATATCAGTTATTTGGACTTGAATGTCAGGGGGATGGTTAGGAAGTTTGCAGATGGTATAAAAATTGACCATGTGATTGATAATGATGAAAGCTGTAAACTGTAGGAAATTTTAATGGATCAGTCAGGTGGATCAGTCACGTTGGCAGAACAATAACAAATGGAGTTCACTCTGGAGAAGTGTAAGGTAATTCATCCATGGAAGCCTTAAAAGACAAGAGAATACAAAATAAATGGTTAGATACTGAGAAATATAGAGGAGCAGAGAGACATTGCAGTGCATGTGCGCAGATCCCTGAAGGTGGCTGAACAGGTTGATAAGAAGACATATTGGATACCTGTCTATATTAGCCAATATGTAGAATGTAGGATCTGGGAGATTATGCTAGAGCTAAAGAAAACACTGGATAAACCACAGTGGTGTGCAGAATAGTCACCATACTCTAGGAAAAATGTGATTGCATGAGAAAGAGTTCAGAACAAATCTACAAGGATGTTACCTGGACCATAGAATTTTAGTTATGAGTCAGGATTGGATAGGTTAGTGTTGTTTTCTTTGGAACAGAGGAAGCCAAGGGGAGGCCTAATTAAAATGTATGAAATTATGTGGGGTCTAGATAGAGCGGATAGGAAGGCTGACTGCCTTGGATGAGGAGTCCATAATTCAGGGGCATAGATTTAGGATAAGAGGCAGACAGTTTAGAGGGGATTCAAGGGGAATTTTTTTCAGCTACTTGGTGGTGGGGATCTGGAATTCACTGCCTGAAAAGCTAGTGGAAACAGAATCCCTCATAGGCCAGGATTTTCCAGTCCTACCTGCGACAGGAAAATTTGGAGAGCAACCATAAGTTTGTTGACTTTGGCTGGGATTTTCCTAAATCCCACCCATAATGTTTAAAAAGTATCTAGATATGCACTTGAAGTGCTATAACCTACAACACTATGGACCAAGAGCTGGAAAGTGGGAGAAGGCTGGTTGGCTCTATGTCAGCCAGCATGGATGCGATGGGCCAAGTGGCCTCCCTCCATGCTGTACACTTCTATGACTCTATGCTTTCTATGATTCAGGTTTGGGCTGATTAGGGGCAAGTAACATTCATGTCACACAAGTGCCAGGCAATGGCCATCTCCAACAAGAGAGAATGTAACATTTTTGACATTCAAGACATTACAAGAGCAGGTCAGAGGTTTGGAATTCTCACCTCCAAGGCCCTCAAGTCTTTCCACTATCTACAAGGCAAAGGTCCAGCGTGTGATGGAATACTCCCCACTTGGCTGGATGAGTACAGCTCCAACACACTCAAGAATTTCAACACCATCCAAGACAAAGCAAGCCACTTGATTGGCACTCCATCCACTATACCAAGCATTCACTCCCTCCGCCACTGTGGCAGCAGTGCTATACCAATTATAATATGTACTCAGCAAATCCGCAGTGTTCATGAGCTCTACCACCCAGAAGAGCAGGAGCAGCAGGCACATTGGAATTCCACCAAGTCGCACACCATCCTGACTTGGTGTCATTCCTTCATTGTTGCTGGGTCAAAATGTTAGAACTCCCCCCTCATGTATTAATACAGGCTTGATATAAGTTGACCAAACTCAAAAACTGACCAAATTTTACCCCCATGCTTCACAGAATTACTGAAATGTTACAGTGCAGAGGAAGATCAATTGGCCCATCGTATCCACACCGGTTATACAAATGAGCATTTCACTTAGTACCATTCTGGTTCCTTCTCCCATAACCCTGCACATTCTTCCTTTTCAAATAACGTATATCCTTTAGGGAAGGAAATCTGCCGTTCTTACTTCGTCTGGCCTACATGTGACTCCAGACCCACAGCAATGTGGTTGACTCTCAAATGCCCTCTGAACAAGGGAAATTAGGGATGGGCAATAAATGCCCAACCAGCGACACCCACATCCCATGAGCAAATTTTTAAAAAAGTCGAATTCCCTTTTGAAAGCTTGGATTGAACCTGCCTCCACCTGACTCTCAGGTACTGCATTCCAGGCTCTAACCACTCGATGTGCGAAAAAGCTTTTTTCTTATATTGCTTTTGCTTCTTTTGCCAATTACTTTAAATCTGTTCCCTTTCATTCTCGATTGATCCTCTCACAAGTGGGAACAGTTTCTCCCTATTTATTCTGTCCAGACCCCTTATGATTTTCAATACTTCTTTCAGATCTCTTCTCTATCTTTGCTTCTCCAAGGAAGACAAATACAAGGAACTTCTCCAATTTATCTTCATAACTGAAGTTCCTCACCCCTCGAACTATTCTTGCAAAACTCTTTTGCACTCCCCACGCCTTCACATCCTTCCTAAACTGCAGCACCCAGAACTGGTTGCAATAGTCCAGCTGAGGTAAAAGTAGTCTTATACAAGGTCAACATAACCTCCTTACCTAGTATTCTATGTCCCTATTAATAGAGCATAGGATGTTGTATGTTTTATTAACTACTCTCTCAACCTATCCTGCCACCTTCAATGACTTATGCACATATACATGCCTCTGCTCCTGCTCCCCTTTGGAGTTGTACCTTTTACTTTATATTGTCTCTCCATATTCTTCCTACCAAAATATATCACTTCATGTTTCTCTGCATTGAATTTCATCTGCCACGTATGCACCCATTCCACCAATTTGCCTATGTCCTTTTGGAGTTCTCCAATCTCCTCCTCACAGTTCACAAGACCAAAAGAACTTTCCAAAGTAAACAGCAATGCTGATTTCTGCAAGGTTCTTTCATAGGCAAGAAAGGCCTGGGAAAGGCAGGAATGCCTGCAAATATTATTTAGTGTGTAGACATTATTGAAGCACTTAATGTTTTAATGGCTGGATTGGAAAGCTCCTGTGAACAGCTTTGAGATAACAGGCAAATATAAACAATTGACTTTTTGAAAGTAGGCTTGAAGGCCGGCGGGAGTTGTGGAATTGGCCATTGGAAAGAAAGAGATAAGGAAAGCAATCCTGAGCTTGAGAAGATTAATGGAAGTTGGATAATGTCGGGATGGGATTTCTGTCCATGATTCATACAAAGAACTCAATGCACCACTAGACATTTTGTATTAAGAACTTTTATGGGACAATAAGGTCTTGTCAACATACCAACCTAGGTCCACCTTGAAAAGGGACATAATAGATATTGCAAAAACAGCACTTTGCAGCAAGTGGAAGGAGGTGACTTAGTCTGTTGCCTCACCCATGAGGGTCTACAATCAGCAAGGACTGGTCATCCATTGGTGTTTGTTTGTATGATGATCTCTTGTAACATTATAAGGGCACTGCTCACATTGTAGTGTTTCTTTTATACAACTAACTTTAGATAGTGTCAATTGATTGGTAAAGGTCAGTTTGATTCTATCTTGAAGATACAATAAAATCCTATAGATGGAAATCACATGTGCTATGTAATTTCTCATAAATTTCAAATTTCTCAAATCACAGTTCATAACCAGTAGACTCCAGGAGTGAGGTCTTATATCAACAGCACGTTGGGTGTAACTACATCAAACAGACAGCAGTGGTTCAAGAAGGTTACTCAGCACCACCTTCTCAAAGGCACTTAAGGACAGGTAATAAATGCTGGCCTTACCAGCGGTACCCACAACCATAGAATGAATTATAAAAATTGAAAGCATACTAAAAAATGTTCTTCGGCACCATACATGTACCTTTTGGTGGTGCTATTATTACAGGCTTTTTTATCCCTCCCAGCCTGGACATCAATCTCAAATGTAATGGAAAAGTCAAGAATTGTTGAGGGCTAACCTGCTGCATGTGCTCCCACTTAGAGACAAATTTATTCCTTCTCCAGATGCAACTGAGTAGACGAATGTGTTTCCTCTGGTTCCTGTCAACATGCAAATAATGCAATGAAAGCATTCATACTGTTCTAAACAGAGCAATTCTGAGATTTAGCTCCTGTTTCAGTTTGCACCACATTCATCCGTTATACTCTGCTAGATTCGCAAGTACAATGATCTGGACTTTCTGCTGTGGTTTGCCTGATTTTGTGGGAAGGAGCAAAAATTGTGTCAAATTACTTCCCTACCACAGCTCTGACGCATTTTCCAGCAGGTGTGCCCTACTCAAAAAACTGGGAATTTTATTGGAATATTAAATTGGATGTATATCTTTCTATTTTGCAGGCTGTGATATATTAATCGTATCCCATGTGCACATGAGAATCCAGGATTGTTAGGCAGGGAAGTAAAATAGAGGTCATGGAAACAGCATCATAATATTAAAGTGTTCAATATTTCATAACTATTTTTCTCCTCTCTTCTTTTTCTTTCTTCATGTTATCACTTAGGTTCTTCCGAGTTTTGTGACATCTGGGCACTCTTATTGTTTGCTTGCAGCACCATAACTAGTGCCAATGTATTTTGTGATTTCATTTCTCAGGAAGAAAAGAATGACTTCCAAAGAGACAACAGGCAGATAAGACTCCACAAGAGATACTTGATGACCAACTGCCAAGACCCACCCACCCACTCGCCCCAGCAGCCAGAAGGAGGAATACCTAACTTTAGTAGAGGATTAGAGGAAATGCAACCTTCTCTTCCCAAAGAATGTTGATACTTTAAACAAAATTACACCATTAAAATGTATTCCTGACAAACTTTCACATTGGTCAGCATTCCCCCATCCACAGCCCTCCCACCCCACTCTGTTTGGTAGACGATGAGGGTTGGGGAGGAAGATTGGGTGCCACAGTGGCGGCACCTTTGCCCGAAAACTGCTCGTGGCTGCATGGATTTTATCCACAGCAGCGGAAGCATCATGTGGTCCACTTGCCCATGGCCAAATTGAGGCCCTTAAGTGGTCACCTAATGGTCACTTAAGGGTCTTCTCCCACAGTTGCTGGGATTTTATACATTGCCTTGTTACCGGTTGAGTGGGGGTTTGGGGAGGTGCCTCCAGTTCAAGGACACTCCTACGTGTGCCATCATCACCCCAAACCCCCATCACCCCCCACAAATGGTTAAAATATACAAGAACAGAAACATATTTGTGGTATGTATTCCCTTGAGTTTGAAAGGTTGAGGAGTGATGTAATTGAAATGATTGAGGTGCAATTATTTTTGTTGAAAACGATTAAAGGATTCAAGATGATGAATATAGATGTTATTTTCTCTGCTAGGGAATCATTTTAAAATTAGATCATTCAGGAATGAAACCTGGAGGTACATTTTCACATAAAATGAGCTGGAAATTTGGAATCTATCCCCCAAAATACTGCGCATGATGGGTCAATTGGAGTTTTCAAAACAAAGATCTTTGTCAGTTGAGAGCATCAAAGGAGTTGGAGAATGGGCCGATAAATTATCTTAAAACTACAGAAAACCTGTCAACTGTTCCAAAATGGTAAATCCAAGTAAGTGGCTAAGTCAATTGTAAATAATGCCCATTTTGTTCTTTGTTATACTTTGAATTTTTTTTTTATACTTGCAAACCTTTAAGTCTAAATGATAAAGGATGCTAAGATTCTGAACTAATGTCCTCCATTTCTCAATGCTCTAAGGAAGAAAAAGATGAATATTTCCAATTCAAAAAACCACATGAGATAGATACGTAATTATTCACAGATTTTTGACTTATTAACAAGATGCACAGAATTGCTTAATGCACCAACTTTTGTGTGAACTCATCCAGCAGGTAAAATAGCATCTACACCCTCAGTGCTGAACCAGAAAATGTCCATGCATCAATGTCCCATTGAACCACAAGACATTAAATAAATTGATAAAAGCAAAGAACTGTGGATGCTGCAAATCCAAAACAAAAACAAAAATACCTGAAAAACTCAGCAGGTCTGGCAGCATCGGTGCAGAGGAGCATAGTTGACATTTCGAGTCCGCATGACTCTTTAACAGAACTAATTAAAAATAGAGAAGGGGTGAAATATAAGCTGGTTTAAAAGGCGGGGTGGGGGAGGCAGCGTGAGTTGGGACAAGAAGAGCTAGGTAGAGGGCCAGCGATAGGTGGACTTAACCAAAAGATGTCACAGACAAAAGGACAAAGTGATGTTGAAGGTGGTGATATTATCTAAAGGAATATACTAATTAAGGGTAGAAAGCAGGACAAGCAATTAAAATAAATTGAATTTGGTTTCACAATGTGTTTCTGCTTTGACTCTCAAACACCAGTTAATGAAGCTCTTTAATGGAGAATAGCTCTTTCTAAATAATTAAGGAAAATAGTGCCGAGTTTGCTAAACTAGAAACATTGGATTACACTTGACACAGATATTAATGTCATGATACACCTTCACACTAAGGAGAATGAACAATTTCAAAAGGCATAATTTTAATTCTTTCAAATCTACTAATGATATCCAAATCTCTAAATACAAGATAGTGAGAAGACCAAAGAGTACTTAGGGTTTAGCTGCCTGCTGTTGACGCTTATGAAACACCAGCAGCATAGCATCGAGAATAGACTATGCTGAGTGACAACATACAAACAAAAGTGAAATATTGTGAATATGGAGATCCAGAATAAAAACAGGCCAGTGAAATCATATGCATAATTATACACTATACACTGATGAGAAGTCATCGGTTTGAAATGGTATCTTTGTTTCTCACTTCATAGATGCTACCAGAACTGCCTTCATTCTACAGTATGGAGGATCAGATATGAATGTATGTATGTCTGTGTGGCTTGATTTTCACATTAATTTAATGTTCTGGCAACTGCTAAACCTTTGAGGCACTGTTCTAGTCTGTACTAGGTATGAATCATATATTTACACTGGCAAGTCTTTGAAATACTCATGAAATATATAAAAAAACAATCAGCCATTCAATAACCTCTTTGAAAAACATTGTCACTTTTTCATTCTCATAAAACTGGCAATTAAGCACAAGCAGTGAAAATCCCACTGAAGGAATTTTAATTATTTTAACACCTCTCAAACTTGTCCAAATAAGCAAACAGGCAATGAAAAAACTACTAAAAGAAAGATAAACTTATTAAGGTGAGAAAACTCTCAGTCAAACAATGCTATCAGTCCCCTCAGAACTGCACAAACATTCTCCACAGGGATGAATGCAGTAGTCATTCTTGGAACTCAGAGCTTTTTAAGAGTTATAAGCCAACAAAATGAAAGCCCATTTTAGAGTGCACCTGCACAGTGAAGTTACCCTGTGGAAAATGGAAAAGTCCAAGGGGCACCAGATATTGAGACACAGATGTCATTAAGATGAGGTCATCATTGCAAATGAAGCTCTGTGGGGTTTGAAGATTGTGCCACTATCATTGCCACAGCGGCCTTCAGATAAGTGTATGATCACAAACTTTTTTGATGGGAGAGGGGAGTGAGAATGGGCCTTTTTGGGGAGCGATTAGTGGCCTCAGAATAGGGGGACAAAGATTTGGCCTGGGGGGCAAAAAGAGTGATCTGGGGTTGGGGAGCTTGGAGGTTGAGGTCAGGTGGAGGAGTAATCTAGAATGGGAAGCTGAGAATGTGAGTTTTTGTGAAAATACTTTTTTAAAAAATTCGGGCAATATTTTAAGGTGGCCTCCCAGAGTGTTGGCAGTGCTAGAATAAAACAATGTGCAGTGTAAACCTAAAGCAGACGTTAGGCCCCTTATTTGTACACAAAAATGGCCTAATGTCGTCTTTGGAGGCAGGTGATATGGTGGGTGGTGCACATTCAGTTGGAAGTGTGTGTGTGCATTTTCTACCTGCCACTTTGCGGCCTTAGGAGACCACTGAAAAAGAAAATGAAATATTCCATTTATACCGCAACTTCCACAACTAAAGGATGCCTCGAGGTACTTTATAGCTAATGCTGTACTTTTTGAAGGTTGTAATGTTAGCATATCACCCTATGGATGGCATTGCACAACCCAATTTCTCAGCCATTAAGCATAAAAGTCAAGGAGCAATGATGAGTGGAAGGTAGGTAAAACCTTACTAAAACCTCAGTTTGAGTGCTGAGTGCAGTATTGGGCACCACTCTATAAGAAAGGTTTTGAAAATTTAGAGGGAGTGCCTACTCACGTGTCACTTTGTATGAGTAAATTGAAATACAAAGAAAATTGTGCGCAGAGTTTGCAGCAATATGATGGAATTATAGGCAGGATAGATGGAACAGACTATCCGGGCAGTAGTTCAGGGATTTTGATTAGGAGGCCATAGATAAAAAACTTAGAATGGAGGGTAGGAGAAACTTTCTTTTTGCTTCCTGATCTACATTGGCTCATGGTCAAGCAGCATCTTGAATTTAAAATTCTCATCCTTGCTTTCAAATTTATCCATGGACTTTATCCTCCTTATCTTTGTAATATCATTTTACCCCATGATCCTCCTAGGTATCTACACTCCCTTTATTCTGGCCTCTTCTGTATTTCTAATCATAATTGCCCCACCATTAATGGTTGTGTCTTCTGTTGCCTAGGCCCCAAGCTCTGGAGTTCCCTCCCTACACCTCTTGTTTTTCGACCTTACATTCCTCTTTTAAGACACTGCTTAAAAGCTAATCCTTTGATCAAGATTTTGGTCATCTGTCCAAAACCTTATGTGGCTCAGTGCCATAGTTTGTCTCATAATGTTGCCATGAAGTTCCTTGAGATGGTTCATTATGCTAAATACACTATATGAATATAAGTTGTTGTTTAAACATGATTGTGAGGTTGTGGAATTCATTTCTAGAGTCAGTGGTCAAGTCATATAGCCAGGTTTTTTTTAATTTGTTCATGGGATGTGGGCGTCACTGGCTAGGCCAGCATTTATTGCCCATTGCAAATTGCCCTTGAGAAGGTGGTGGTGAGAGGCCTTCTTGAACCACTGCAGTTAATGTGTTGTAGGAACATCTAAATGTTGTTAGGAAGGGAGTTTCAGGATTTTGATCCAGCAACAGTTAAGGAACAGTGATGTAGTCTCAAGTCCAAATGGTGTATGACTTGGAGGGGAACTTGCAGCTGGTGGTGTTCTCATGCATTTTACCCAGGAGAGAGGCAGAGAGTGAACCTGGAGGATGCACAGGAGATAGCTGCTTCAGCTTCAGCTCTAGAACGTGAGGTTTGAAGTAAAAAACAAAGAGTGATATCACAGGAAAACCGTATGTTCATTGGTTGGTGAGAAACTGCTGTTAGTGAGTGGTCTCTACATAACTGCAAATTACGTTAAAAAAATATTATTTTTAAAGAATTAGCTACTTGGATTTAGGGAAGGAACATGAGGAATAGGAGAGACAATTTAAGTCAGGGTCAGTAAAATAAAGCAATAGAAGTAAACCAAAGTAAATTAAAGTTAATGTAAGGGAAGTAAACTTAAGACATGGCAGGGGAGCTCAGTCATGTGGAATGCATGTCCTGTAATATGTGGGAAGCCGTGGACACTGCTGGTGTCCTAGACAACCATATGTGCAGGAAATGCTGCCAGCTGCAGGAACTTGAGCTCCAGGTTTCAGCAGCTTAAGTCACTGTGGTGCATCTTCGAGGCTGAGAACTACATGGATAGCATGTTCAGAGAGGTGGGCATACCACAGGCTAGGATTATGCAGGCAGAAAAGGAATGGGTGACCACCAGGCAGTCCAAGAGACATAGGCAGGTACTACAGAAGTCCCCTGGGATCCTGCTCGCTAATTGGTTTTCTGTTTATGATACTGGTGAGGGTGTTGACTCTTCAGAGGAGTGTAGTCAGGGCCAGGTTTATGGCACCATGAGCAGTTTGGCTGTACAGGAGGGGAGGAAGAAGAAAAGAAGAGCAATAATGATGGGGGATTCATTAGTTAGGGGAACAATGAGGTGTTTCTGCAGCCACAGACGTGACTCCAGGATGGCATGTTGTCTCCCTGATGTCAGGATCAAGGATGTCACCAAGTAACTACAGGACATTCTTCTAGGGGAGAGTGATCAGTCAGAGGTCATAGTCCACATTGGTACCAATGACTTAGGTGGGAAGGGGGATGTGGTCCTGCAATTAGACTTTGGGAAGCTAGGTCGAAAATTAGCAAGCAAGATCTCAAATGTAGTGATCACCGGATTACTCACATGCAAATGAGTACAGAAGTAGGAGGATAAGGCAGATGAATGCATGGCTGGAAAGATGGCACAGGAGGGAAGGCTTTAGATTCCTGGGTCACTGGGACTGGTTCTGGGGAGAATGGCACTTGTACAAGCCAGACGTGTTGCACCTGAACAGACCTGGGATAGAGCTCATCACTAGTGATGTTGGGAGGGCTTTAAACTAACTCAGCAGGGGTGTGGTAACCAGGAGAGAGTATTAGGGAGGAATACCAGGTTGCATACAATACTGGGAGAGACAGAAAGCACTCAAATAGAGAATTGTAAGCTAATAGGTGGAGTCAGAGTAAGGGTGAAATTAATGAAGTCTAAATCAGGGTTACTGTGTATGTATGTGAATGCACGCAGTATAGTGAATATGGCTGGGGAATTACAGGTACAGATTGCCAAATGTGGCAATAACACAGACGTAGCTCAAGGAAAGGCAGGGCTGGGTGCTAAATATTCCTGGGTACAAGGTGTTCAGAAAAGATAGGAAAGGAAGAAAAGGAGGAGGGGTGGCAGTATTGGTTAAGGAGACCATTGCAGTGCTGGAGAAAGAGGCTGTCCCAGAGGGTTCAACACAGAATTAATTTGGCTAGAGCTAAGGAACAAAAAGGGTACAATTACATTGCTTATTGCTTGGTGTAGTCTATAGACTGTCAACCAGTGGGAAAGATGTAGAGGAACAAATCTGCAGGGAATTACAGAGAGATGCAGACATTGTAGAGTTGTTATAATGGGGGAATTTAATTACCCAAATGTAGATTGGGACAGTGGTAATGTAAAGGGCAGAGAGGGACAAGAGATCCTGGATTGTGTTCAGGAGAATATTCTGCAGCAGTATGTGTCCAGACCAAAAAGGAAGTATTGTTGGACCTAATTCAAGAACTGAGTTGGGTCAAATAGACTGGAACTAAAGTTGGCGGGGTGGGGAGGGGTGGGGGGAGGGCGGGGGTGGTGGGTGGGTGGGGGTGGTGGGGGGACTGTAGCTGAACATTCAAAGAAGAAATGGTTTGAGCACAGTCAGGGTATATTCCCTCAAAAGGGAAAACAAATCCAGAGCTCCCTGGATAAAACAGGAAATTAAGATAAAGTTGTCAGGTAGAAAATGCAACTGAGAATCATGCTGCATACAGGACGTTCAGAGGGGAGGTGAAGAAGCAAATAAGAGCAGCAAAGAGAAATCATGAGAAAAGACTGGCCATCAATGTAAAGGGGAATCCCAAAGCTTTCTATCAGCACATAAATATTAAGAGGATGGTAAATGGAGGAGTAGGGCTGATTAGGGATGAAAAAGGGGATTCACGCATAGAGGCAGGGGCATGGCTGAGGTGTTAAATGAATATTTTGCATCTGTCTTTACCACTGAAGGAGATGCTACCAAGGCCATGGTGCCAAATGAGGAAATTCTGTCACTAGAAGAGTTCAAAATTGATAAAGAGGGACTGTTAGATAAACTGTCAGTACAAGTTGACAAGGCACAAGGACCGGGTGAGACGCATCCACGACTATTGAAGAAAGTAAGAGTGGGAATTGTAGGGGCACTGGCCATAATTTTCCCAAGACTCAGGGGAGGTGCCAGAGGATTGGAGGTTTGAAAATGTTAAGCCATTGTTCGAAAAGAGTTGTAAGGATAAGCCCAGTAGTCATCAGTGAGCATCTCTTATGGCGGATGGAAGCTCATTGATGAAGCAGCTGAAGATGATTGGGCCTAGGATGCTACCCTGAGGAACTCCTGCAGCAATGTCCCGGGACTGAGGCAATTGACCTTCAACAACCACAGCGGACTTCCTTTGTGCTAGGTATGACTTCAACAAGTGGAGATTTTGTCCCTGATTCCCAATGACTTTAGTTTTGCTAGGGCTCCTTGATGCCACACTTGGTCAAATGCTGCCTTGATGTCAAGGACAATCACTCTTACTTCACCTCTGGAGTTCAGCTCTTTTGTCCATGTTTGAACCAAGGCTGTAATAAGGTCAAGAGCTGAGTGACCCTGGTGGAACACAGACCAAGCATCAGTGAGCAGGTTATTGCTGAGTAAATGGAGCTTGATAGAACTGTTGATGACCCCTTCCATCACATTGCTGATGAACAAGAGTAGATTGATGGGGCAGTTATGGGCTGGTTTGGAATTGTCTTGCTTTTTGTGGACAGGACATACCTGGGCAATTTTCCACATTGTCGGGTAGATGCAATGTTGTGGCTGTACTGGGACAGATTGGCTAGAGGCGCAGCAAGCTCTGGAGCACAAGTCTTCATTGCTATTGCCGGGATGTTGTTAGGGCCCGTAGCCTTTGCAGTGTCCAGTGCCTTCAGCAGTTTCTTGATGTCACGTGGAGTGAAGTGAATTGGCTGAAGACTGGCATCTGTGATGCTGGGGACCTCAGGAAGAGGTCATTCAACAGTGGCCCCACCCACTGACTAGAATTGGGGGGGACCCTGCCAGCCCTGGAAGCCACAACAGAATTTTCCTCTACAGACAATTAGTTGCCTGAGGTCTTAACTTCCAATTTTTGAGGCAGGCTATCTGCCTCCAAGAGCTGCCAGCCAATCTGAAAGCCAGCAACTCTTCAGTGCCAGCAGTGCCACTGGTGGTCACTGCTGGTATTGCAGTAGTTCCCAGATCAGGAGCAGCGTTGGAGCCCTGGAGTAAAGGTAAGATGAGCGGCTATCCAGGACCCGTCAGGAAGGCCCCAGCAAAGTGTCAGGTAACTGTGATCGAGAGACTAAGGGTGTGGAGGTAGGAGGTAGAGGGCGCTTCGAACAGTCAGGGAGCCCTCCATGGGGCAGAGGAAGCCTGAACAGGAAGCACCCATGCAAGCCCACAGGGGCTTGCTGGGTGCCATGGGGTCCTAGTTGCTGGTAAAATATCAGCATTGGGAAAGGCCTTTAAGTGGACATTAGATCAGAGGCAGGTAAGTGATGGGCATGACACCTCTTACCATACCATCCAATATTACAATCCCCTCCTCCACTTGCCAGGGCATTTCTCGCAGTTGGGCGGGGCTGGGTGAGGGAACATCAAATTACAGCCTATGTTAACATTCAAGATTAGATTTAATAGGTGTGTGAAGGAAAATGGAACCAACGTGGACAATGTGATTAGAAGATTTGTTCATGCGGAGGGCAAACACCAACATAGGTTTGTTGAACCAACTGTCAGATTTGTTGTTTCTATGTATCCTATAGCTGAAGGATGCTGTCTCTGGGAATGAAGAAACAAAAGGGAGGGAATATCATTTTTAAAGCCAGGAGAATGATCAGTGAAAATTATTTAAATCAACTACTCAAAATTCCAACATTGGACCTATTTAACCAAGAATAAGACAGAAGAGATTTCTATCCAGCTTGTCATGACACTGACCTTGATGAGTAGTGAGGTCACATAATATTCGTACCAAGAGGCACACGGTGTGTAAATCCAGCCAGAGATATCTCAAGCACAGTAGGGCAGGAAAATACATGAAAATGTGAGAGTTCAGGTCCGAGTGCAAATTGAATGATGTTGTGTTGGGTGGGTTGGGATATGGGAGTTGATGATGGCAGTGAATCTTTAACCTTCAGGTCTCCTTTATATTACAGGGAGAAGTCTAAAAGAAGACCAACTAAAACAAGTGCCTTTTTCTCTGAACCTTCCTTGCAATCAATTTATATGTATTGCACTTTTTCACTCATTGTCCTCACACTGCTCTTGGACTGTATTATGAATCTTTGTCTCTCCTGTTCCCCTACTGCCTACAAATGTATGTTCACTCACAATGTGCCATGCAATAGCAAGCCTTCCTTAATCCTTAATTAAAGAGCTGAACTCCAAAGGTGAGGTGTGATGACTGCCCTTGACGTCAAGGCAGCATTTGGCTGAGTGTGGCATCAAGGAGCCCTAGAAAAAACTATTGTCAATGGGAGTCAGGGGGAAAACTCTCTGCTGGTTAGAGTCATACCTAGCACAGAGGAAGATGGTTGTGGTTGTTGGAGGTCAATCATTTCAATTCCAGGACATCACCGCAGGAGTTCCTCAGGATAGTGTCCTAGGCCCAACCATGTTCAGCTGTTTCATCAATGACCTTCGTCCAACATAAGGTTAGAAGTGGGGATGTTCACTCGTGATTGCATGATGTTCAGCACCATTTGCAACTCTCAGATACTGAAGCAATCTATGTCCAAATGCAGCAAGACCTGGACAATATCCAGGCTTGGGCTGACAAGTGGCAATTAACATTTGTGGCACACAAGTGCAAGACAACAATCATTTCCAACAAGGGAGAATCTAACCATTGCCTTTTGACATTCAATGGCATTACCATAGCTGAATCCCCCACTGTCAACATCCTGAGGGTTACCATTTATCAGAAACTGAACTGGACTAGCCATATAAATACAGCAGCTGCAAGAGAAGGTCAGAGGCTAGGAAGCCTGCAGTGAGTAATTCACCTCCTGACTTCACAAGCTTGTTCACGATCTGCAAAGCACAAGTCAGGACTGTGATGGAATATTCTCCACTTGCCTGGATGAGTGCAGCTCCCACAACATTCAAGAAGCTTGACACCATCCAGGATAAAGCAGCCCATTTGATTGGCACCACATCCACAAGCATTCATTCCCTCCATCACTGACACATAGTAGCAGCAGTGTGTACCATCTACAAGATGCACTACAGTAACTCACCAAGGCTCCTTAAGCAGCACCTTCCAAACCTACAACCACTACCAGCCAGAAGGACAAGGGCATCAGATAGATGAGAGCACCACCACCTGGAAATTCCCCCCCAAGTCACTCACCATCCTGACTTGGAAATATATCGCCGTTGCTTCACTGTCGCTGGGTCAAAATCCTGAAACTCCCTTCCTAACATCACTGTGGGTGTACCTACATCACAGGGACCGCAGCAGTTCAAGAAGGCAGCTCACCACCATCTTCTCAAGGGCAATTAGGGATAGGCAATAAATGCTGGCCTAGTTAGTGGGCCCCACATCCCATGGAATTAATAAAAAAGCACAAGTGTTTCTTGTTTTCTACTCATCATCTAACCTTATGTGTCACACTGTATTAATAAAAGACTCTGCTCAGCTTTCATGACAATACTCATTTTTGGGGATTAACAGTTCCAGGAAATGTATGCATCCACCCAAATATATTGGAACCCACAGTGTGATAGCTATTAAGTACAATGTTCAGTTATACAGTTTGACCATAGTTAAGGGTCAAGACAAATCACTTAACTCTTGGATAGACACATATTATTGCCCTGTCTGATTGCCTCTGTCATCTGTTCACTAGTATATACAAAAATCCACTTCATTGTGTCTGTGTTTCATTTCAAAGCTTTTTCTCTGGAGTACAGTTCTAAAGTCCCAAAGAATACTACGAGATGAAACTTGGCTAATTTCTGATAATTATCCGTTACAACCAGCCTTTTTATTTTAATACAGTTGCTTGAACTTTAAATGTTGGCTACCTAAGTTGAGTGCATTCTTGCTGAAGGACAACTTGCACAGGAAAAGTTTGCAGAGTTGAAGCCGATGAACTCAATCACTTTTTTGCTTTAACAAGGCAGGCAGTTAAGTTATTTATGTTTTACCAGTTAACTTAAGTCAGGTGCTATCTGATGTAAATGGTGAAATTTCTGGAACAACATCTTTCAGCGGAATTTTACGGTTGGCGGCAGGCATGATAGGTGGCATGAACGAAGAATATGGTGCGGTCGGTTTCACAACGGCGGGAAGGCAAGTCATGACTGTTTGCTCAGACCGCTGACGGCAGGCCATGTTTCCCACCACCAGTTGTTGGGAACCTCATTGTAATACATCGGTATATCATTATCAGGCCATCCTGCCAGGCTCTTGTTGTGAAGCACATCAGCTGGCTCTTCCCACTGATCATCCATCCATGTCAGGAGGGAAGCATGCTGATGTGTTTCACTACAGCACAGGGGTGACATGCACTTGGCGGCCTGCACTTTGGGTGAACTGGAGGTGAGTGTGCAGCAATGTTCCACAGAGTTCGCCAGGGTCACCTGTTGCTTTGCAGACTTCAGGGGCGCCGGGGGGTTGGAGTTAAGTGCCGCCCTGCCTCAGAGGTGACTTTTCAGGGTGAGGAGGTGTGGGGGGCAAGTGCAGCCCTGCCACTGAGGTAACTGGTGGCTAGGAGGGGGCAAGTGCAGCCCTGTATCTGAGGTAACTTTTGTGGGTTGGGGGGTGGGCAAGGGGTAACTGCAGCCTTGTCACTGAGGCGATTGGTGGTGGGGGTTGGGGGTGGTGGTTAAGGGCCATCTTGCCTCTGAGGCCAGTGGTGGCAGGGGTGGTGGTGGGACAGTGGCATGGGTGGAGGGAGATGGCAAGGGCAGCCCTGGTATTGAATGTAGCGCACAAGCGCATTGGGGGTGGGTCGGGTGGGTTGGGTGGGGGCGGGGGTGGAGTGGGTGAAGGAAGTGGCTACGCATTAGGGAAACCTGTGGAGAGTGGCCATTCCTCTGCAACTAAGACAGCTCTGGCCACATTGATATGATTAGGGTCAGTCTCCTAACCTATCTGCCCACTCAAGCAACACAGAGACATCAAAGTGTCACCAAGTTCTGCAGAGCTCTCCCACTACTACAGCCCACCACCACCACCACCAACAACAACCCCCCCCCACCCCCCCAAACACACACACACACACACACACACACCCCCCGCCACCCCCCCCCCCCCCCCCCCCCCACCCCACCCAGCACAGACTGCAAATTCATGAGCGCTTTAGTGGACTGCAGAGCAGTTGGACTACACATCTTGTACAATCTCCTCGCTAAAGCTGGCCATGTAGCAGTCACCACTGGAGGCATTTACAGTCCCTTGCAATGTCAGCACCCTGGTTTGGACCAGCCTCCCTCATGGTTCAAGCTAACAGGGCAGCTGTGCGGTGCACTAATCCCTGGCCATCCAAGTGGTGGCTAGCACTCTCCAGGAAGTGTTAAGAGGCCATCACACTTAACCAGGACAGGTTCTTAGTACATCCATGTTAACTATGTGTCTTTCTCTCTTTCATCCTGCAGGAGGAGTACATCAGGATCATGGAGCCTGGTGAAGTAGCTGTATGCCTGATGGCCTACAGAGCATGAAGAAGATGGAGGAAAGAGCGACCCAGGCTCCTGGCTGTGCAGAGGCAGGAGCAGCAACACCATGAAGAAGGGGCGGCTGTGGTTCCCGCACATGCTGTCCAAGAGCCACAGTGAACCGTCGCAGGCCGGCGCCTAGTGACACCCAGTGTCTATAGATGCTGCCTTTCAGTTCTGCAGATGACTGAGAACCAGTGTCACCAAAGATTGCGCATGTCTAGGGAAATGGTCCGTCTCATCTGCCGGCTACTGCAGGATTTGGCGCCACGTGGACATGGAGGGCATCCAATGCCAGCGACCATGAAAGTGACCATAGCGCTTAATTTATATGCCAGTGGCTCCTTTCCAGGCTCGTCAGGTGACTCCTGTGGGATTTCACAAGCCGCCACTTACAAATGCATTCATGAGGTCATGGATGCCATCTTTGCGCTGGCACACAACTTTGTGCATTTCACCCAGGACCAGGATAGCCAGGATGCAAACGCGATTGAGATCACCCAGATCTCAGGTTTCCCACAAATGCAGGGTATGGTTGACTGCACTCATGTGGTGCTCTGATCTCTGTCGCTATACACAGTGGACTACATCAACCACAAGGGCTTCCACTCACTGAATGTGCAGCTGGTATGCACACGATTTCCAGGGAGTGTGCACAATGCCAATATCCTCAGTTGCTCACAGATCCCTGGAGTCTTACAGGGTCCACAGAAGCTGCAGGGATGGCTCCTCAGGGACCAGGACCACCCGCAGAGGCTGTGGCTGATGACACCTGTGCGGGGGCCTCAGACTGCAGCAGAGCGACAGTATAATGAGGCTCATGCTGCAACTCGCAACTTGGTGAAGCAAACTATCGGAATGTTGAAGATGAGGTTCTAGTGCCTGGACTAGTCTAGTGGAGTCCTGCAATACAGCCTGCAGAGAGTGTCACGCATTGTCGTCATCTGCTGTGCTCTTTGCAACCTAGCATTCCAATGGGGAGACGAGCTGGCTAAGGATTAGATGGAGGAGCTGCATGTTTTCTCAGATGAGGAGGATGCTGAGAGGGATGAGACTGGGGAGGTCCTTGGGGGTGACAATGATGAGGATGAGGTCCTTGCACTGGCTAGATGAGGCAGGTGTGCTTAGGAGGCTCTCATAGCTGCTAGGTTTGTGGAGGATGCTGACGAAATGCAGTGAGGTGACCCCATAGATCCTCACATTGCATCTGTGAACATTTGACTCCAGTCTGGCTTATGGCAGTGCACACACGCTCTGTGATAATGCTCCTGTCATGAAGAGGTGGTGGAGGCCTAATAGTCGCTCAATTGCAAGAGGATGATGATGACATGCAGCGAGGACACTCCATAAATCTTCACCGTGCCTCTGAGAATGTCTGACTCCTGTCTGGCCGAGGGCAGCTCACTTGTGCTCCATGATCGGGGTCATATCATAGAGATGCAGCCATAAAACTTTAGAATCATCCGATGCTTTGTCCACCTTCAGCACCTGAGCACTTAAGGAGAATAGGGCCACTGGTCACAGATGCTGAAGAGATGGGGCGGGGGGTGGGGGGGCGGTGGTGGGGGGGGCGGGGAGGTGGGGGTTGGTGGTCAGCCCCTCCTTAAAGGTGCTGAGACCACATCGAGGGAATGAGAGAACTCTGTGGCGCCTGCCCACTACATTCTGGCAGCAATGACAAGCACTGCCGAGGTGCAGGCATCAGTAACGTTTCCAGGGGTGTGAGGCAGTACCATCAATTTGGCCTGAAGGCTGCACAAAGCACAGGGAAGAGGCTCTGGACTGAGACGGCTGCCTTTGTCGTGTGCAGAAAGCTTTCACATCTGAGTGATAAGAACACTGCTCATCAGAGCAAGGAGCCGCAGGCGGGGAGACATTCTTCAGAGTTTACTGATACTAGTAAACAGTATGTACAAGAGATTAACACCTGTGCCCAAGCTGTGCAAGTTATTCTCGTTAACTGTCCTAATCCTGCCACAATGTCTTGGTACTCCCCAGACATCCACAGCGGAGGTGAAGGCAGCCTGCTGACTGTGACGCCCTGTCTGTGATGACTTTGGCGGGCGTCCTCTGGAGGGCTGAGACTTGGAGGGCCCCAGCCTGCTTTCAGTGTCCTGCTGTATGGCAGTGACACCCTCCTTGGCCTGTGGAGCTGGAGCTGTTCAGGTCACAGGAAGAGGGGAGTCAGATGGACCGGACACTCTCGTAGTCACCTGGATGGATGCGCCCAGAATTTGCACTTGCGGATCCTCCTCCCTATGGGTTCCCGGGGGCCCCAGGCTGACTCCTTTTGAGGAGAAAGAGTAACTGAAATGAGATTGAGCAGCCTGACACCCTTCTCATGTACAAATTGTTGGAGGCCAACTTTTGCATCAGGGATGGATTTGAGCCCATGCAGCAGTGCAGGAGTGACATTCTGGACCAAGGTCTCCATGGCGGCCACCATGCAGCCAGTGTTGACCTCGGTGCTTTGCAATGCCGGCACTATCACCTCAGCCTGAAGATGAACGGATTCCTCCATCATGCCTTGCAATCTGAGGAGTGCCGGGGCCATCCCTTCCTGATGTTCTCGAGCTTGTCTTTGCAGATCCAGCAACTGTGACGTGACCGAGTCCAGAGGCTCATCATCTGACTTGGACTCAGCAAATTTCTGGCCTCCAGCAGGCCTTCAAGTGCCGGGGACCTGGGAAGTCCCTGTCACCACCTTCAGAGGATCAGACAGTGTGATGTTCTCACCAGATTGTGACCCCCGAGGCTACTCTAAAGCTAGGTCCCACTGAAGTGTGTGTCTCTGTGCTGGTGGAGGCTGTGGGTGAGCGCTGTGATGGGACTTCAGGGAGGGTGCCTCCAGATTCCTCTTTAGAGTTTTCTTTGGGGCTTGATTGGGGGCTCTGGGTCATGGACTCTGTTGGCTGTTTGGCAGGTGTGCCCTGTGAAATCAAGGAGAGATAATTAGTACATGGCAGTGGCCTGTGAAAGAGGACACATCACTCACAGCGTGGTTGTCTGATGGATGTTGCACTGCTAGATCTTAACTTGGTTGAGCAGCATCGACCTCACCATCAGCACAGGAACAGTCCAGATCTTCGCCGGCCAGCTGGATGGCTCTGTTTTCAAAGTCCCTGAGAACCTTGATTTCGGGCATCCTGCCACCAGTCTCTGACCTCTCCCTCTTGTTTTGTGCCAGCTGTTTCTACATGGATAGAGATGGAGGAAGTGTAAGCAGGATGCCTGCTGGGCCTGATGATAAATGTGCCTGGCCTGTGTGGATGGTGAGCGGTCTCATTGACAGGATGAGGACAATGACGGTATGTGTGAGAGAGTGAATGGTGATGTCCCTTGAATTACCAGTGAGTGAGGGCCCTGTGGATGTGTGCTGGGTTTGTGAGTCTGTGAGTTCAGTGTGATGAGAAGAGTGACTTACCCTGGCAGAACGGAGGAGATCATTCACCCTCTAGGGGCTCTGGGTGGTTGTCCACTTCTGAAGGACATTTGCGCTGGCCACCACTGTCACCGTTTCTCAGCCAGATTGGTCATGTTGCTGCTTCATCCTGCGGCCAGAGCAGGGGTATGGGACATCCTGGCTGGCCTCCATGGCATCTAGCAGTCGCTCGAGGGACGTGTCATTAAACTGGGGGGCTGCAGCCTTCTTGTCTTTGAGGGCCATATCTCCTAGGCAGCAGTGGTGAGCTGGAAACAATGAGCGCTGTGCTTGAGGCTGGCCTTTAAACATGGCGCCCAGTGTGATGCAACAGTGGGTTGATGACATGCAGGCAAATGAGGAGCCTGCCCACCATGGAAACAGTGTGTTTCCCGGAAGTGCTTAAATAATGAGGCGGGCTTGGGACGTTATGGTGTGAAAACCAGCCATTGCCATTGGCGGGCAGCATGCTGTTTGACCTGCCCGCTACTGCACTTTGTGCAAATTTGGGCAAATCGCGCCCTTTGTCTCTCAACATCCTGTTATTTTCACATTTGCAGGCGTTTAGGGACTGTCTTCTGTCAGTATCCAAATCTAATAGAAATTAACGTGCACTTTCGAACCAGTGTTACTTAAATGAATCTGACTTATGAACCACATTCTAATCCTTTATGCCAGAACTATGCCATTAGTGTATTATTGTAGAATTTTGGGCCAAAAATCTTCTATATATTTGTTGTTAGTAAGAATGGTGCCTGTTGTCTCAAATCGTAGATTAAAAATGTATTCAAGTGGTGCATACACTATCTTCTGTGATAAATAAACACTTCACTAAGTAAATTAACAAACAGCCAGAAGAAACAGCACTGAAAAGCAATAAAAATTTGTTAAAATGTCACTAGACATGGATCAGAGTAACACAAATTTTAACCAAATATGATGAGTCCCAACAGCTGCAGTCTTAACCTTTCAGTGCTGTAGCATTCAAACACTCCCATCACTTTCTATTTGTTCATCAACATTGTAGAAATAATAAAGATGCATATAATAAAAGCATGCAAATGATGAGTCTCTTCCTGCAACCCATAGGAACTCAATGACAATGATACTGGAGAATTGGATGGCATCCAGAAATTGCAATGTAAAGATCAATCTGTTCAGCAACAAATTTAAAAGAAGATCCCATCAGGCAGTAAGCTCTGCTAAATTGGAGGAATAGCATAGGAACTGCTAAAGCCAATTGAGATCTGATCATGAGTATATTATTTTAAAGTAGTTTTCCGATATGATAGAAATTAATATTCTACAGGGAGCTTCTCATGGATATCATATCCAAATGTAAATTCAAGGAGATTTCTGTGTGTAATTCATAGTTTCTTGTTGAAGCAACAGCTGAGCCACATATTAGGAATGGTATGTCTGTCATTAGTGTCTTCTCTCTCATTTTCACATAGGTGGCACTGAACTGAGAAGCTATGGAAATGCTGCATCCTTCAACACCGTACTTATACGGAAATTGATAGAGTATTACAAAAAAACTTACCCCTTCATTCTGAAGGAAGTTGGATACTTTTCCATGACTGTTGGCAAATTTCCAGTATTTCCCTTATGTGGCTACTGACTTTTGGCAGTTTATTAACACCACAGTTTTTGCTGTCATGCCCAGTTCTGTATTCACCTAATGCCTCCGCACGCATTATTCAGCAGCAATCAATTGGTTGCAATCAGCAGCAGGAATGCTGGCTGTTGCTCTGTGATCACCAGAGATGAGTTAATCAGAGAACAAACCTTTCAGGTCTTGATGATTAGTACCCTGTCATACAATGCATTTACCCACTGAGTCTTCGGGGAGCTAAAATTAATGATATTTTAAATCTCATTCCAACAATAATTTAGTTACATTTTTTCCCTGAATTAATTGCCAGAAGAGCAGCAGAAGGTAAACAGAGTTGTATTTTAATTTAGCATACATTTCAGGATTTGAGTTAGGTGAGCAGGGAAAGTAAAAGCTGACCATCAGTTTGTTGTTACCTTGCCATTTTGTTTGATAATCAAGTGACATAGAACTCTAATGAAGAAAGACACTGCAGGCAGCTGTTCAACCAATAAAGAGTCCAATTACAAATACAAAAATAATTAAACTCACTTATTTCTAATGGGTGTGATTTTCTTTTTGCCAAAAAAGATTTAAATTCATGGTTACTGGAGGAAACAACCAATCCAGGACAATCTCACTACAAATCTGATCCATATTCCTGTCTCACAATAGTTCTGCATCTATGTAAATGGCAATACTAATGATCTTAGCAGTCGGTCGATTGTGAAGCTCATGGGCATGTAATCAAGCAAGGTCTACCCTAATTTTCTCTGAGGGACTGTAGTCTCGCACAAATAATTTTTTTTGGATGTGTTTTCTAGCTTCACAACTACTCCTTCCAACATTTTTGCATTAAGTTTACAAAACCTGGAACATTCAAAAGGCCTACTGACTATCTTGCTTCTGTTATTGATAAAAATATGCAAGCTGGAGATATGCAAAGCTGCACAGGATAATATTACTGACCATTTGGTTTGATAGATTGGTAACATGTAACTATGGGCCATAGCACACAATCAAAGCTGAATTTCTAATGTTGGTTCCAAAATGCAACAAAGGAAATTGCCTTATGTGTTCTAGTAGTTGTACCCATCATTACTTTGGCAACAGTTCTACTTATTTCGAATTGTTCAGCAGTACCTCAGGCTTTAAGCGAGGATGGATAAGGTTATGATCATTAACTAGATTAACAATATCATTACCTTCACACATAGCACACTTACAATGTGGGAACTTGTTCTGCTCAGGTTGGCAAACTGCAAATGCAGAACTTATTCAAAGCAAATACATGTACAATAATGGTTGGTTATAATTCAGTTGCAAAGATATGATAATGGGTGTGTAGTAATTAATACTTGTTAGGCAAGATTACATGATCTGTAGTAACCACTAGAAGAGTAGAAGCAGTCAGTGCAGAGATAGAGTTGGAACTGAAAGCACAGGAGTAGTTGCTGTTGAGTATATTGGAAATAAACTTAATGTTTCCACCCAAGAAGTGTCTGGAGATCAACTCTATGATTAATAGTACAACTCAGCCACCCTACAACAGGATGGTTACATAATTAATCAATTAAATAATACTGATCATCTTAAGAACTGTGAGGATGTCATTATTGTGTTCATGAATACAGCAGAGGTTAGAGACTGAAATAAAGAATTAAATTCATTACTTCCTGTTATTTCTAAACACACAAGCTGATCTCTCGTAGTAGTGGTCATGGACAGCTGGAACGCTGTTATGTTTGGGAGTTGGTCTGCCCTATTCCTTTTAAACTATGACTCATGCTGCTTGTAGGCAAGTCCACTAAATAGTTACAGTGGTTGACGTTGTGGGAAGATGGGCATTTTCTTAGTTCCTCTCATTGTTATTTCAAATCAGAAACAAACAGCAGGAAATAATTGGGTTTATTTTTGTTCTTTTTAAAGATTGTTCAGCTTTAATTTATTAATGTTTTATCTAACATCTAGCACCTCGGTGGAACTTTATGGGGTTGTTGAAGTTCTACCGCTGGAGACAAAAGCAGGAAGCGACACTGCTCTGATAGGTGGCAGGACTGAAGGGGGCATTTTCCCCTGCAGCAGCCAATTAAAAGGTTACTACATGGGTCATCATCCAATTCAGGATGGATGCCCAGCCCCAAGAGTTGCTAGCCCAATCAGCAGTGGCAGGGGCCAAGGTTGAAGTTCCAGGATGAGAATGTTTCAATCGCAAGGTGCCCTTGAGGAGCCAGTCAATTTGTTGGGGAAGCCAGGGCCAGGAAGGCAAGCTCATTCAATTGGGAGATCAGGGGTGCTGCAAGAACCTCAAAACTGTTAGACAATTGCAAGGACTGAGGCTCCTCCAGTGTTAACTTCTGGATCCCCATACTTGCCTCACCACACACTCCTAACCCTAACCATGGATCAAATTCAAAGTGCCAAGTCTAAGGGGTATGGTGGCTTCTTGGAACAAAACGTCTAGTTAATTTTCCCCCTCCATGATGCACTGCCGTGTCTAAAGCTTAGATTCCAGCTCATCAACTCTGAACTGAAGATCCTCAGACTCTTACTGCAGATGTGGTTACAGTGGATCACACAGGTGGCCATCAGCTCCCACATGTTACAGCTGCTACACATCACTTTCCCTGCCATTTTCAATGTGTTTCATTTAATAAGTTAGGTTTAGAAATACCAATCAACAATTTTCTGTAGTTATATAAAATGTTTTTTTCTAATTAAGCTAAAAATTAAATGAAACACATATCTCCCCAGTATCAATTTAAACTACTGTCCCCATTTATTGAGAAAATAAAAACTTTAAATTCACCACTCATTCACCTACCTGCTCACCTAATTAATACTTCCAGGCTTCAGCTCTTACGTTTTGCTGCTGGCCCCCAGCTCCTTCCCTTGGGCCACTCGTTCTTTGCAAAATGTCAGAACAGCACCTCTTCCCTCACTTCACCGAATTGCCTCACTTATCAAATTCCCAAGCTCACACTCGATCATGAGCTGCCACTTTTGTGTTTGCCTACTTTGTGCACTTAGCAAGACCACCTGTACTCAAACTAGCAGAAATTTTACAGAGCTTAATCAAGCAAGTCTGGCTAGAGAAACTAATCCTGAATAGTTAGCTAATTAACTAACTGTAGCTGCCTACAGAAAGTGACTAATAGCACAACAGGGGAGAGAGGATGCTCTAAATTTCTTAGGCATTGTACTAAAGGTCTTTGTGCTAGAGGTGGAGAAGAGAAAATATGATCATCAGAATTGTGAACCATGTGGTCAGCAAAAATCCTGATGAATCTCCGATTTGTTGTGCTCACTCAAAGGTCAATGATGCAGCAAAGCAGTACTATCAAGCAGCACTTACTCAGCAATAACCTGCAAATCAATGCTCACATTTGGTCCTAACATGGCCACTCAGCTCCTAAAGTCAACTCATTACAGTTTTGGCCCAAACATTGACAAAAGAGCTGAATTCAAGAGGTGAGGTGAACATGACTGCCTTTGATATCAAGGCAACATTTGATCAAATGTGGCATCAAGGAGCCCTAGTGAATTGAAGTCAATGGGAATCAAGGAGGAAACTCTCCACTGGCTAGATTGCAGTGTAGACAGATTCAATTATGACTTTCAAAAGAGAATTGGACAATTATCTGAAGAGAAGAATTTGCAGGGCTATGGGGAAAAGGCAGGCGAGAGGGACAAGCTGAGTTTGCATGTACATGACAGGCTGAATGGCCTCCCTCTGTGATGTAACTATTGTTTGATTCTATACATAGCACAAAAGAAGATGATTACGGTTGATGGTGGCTAATCATCTGAATCCTGGGAAATAACTGTGGGACTTCCTCGAAAACAGCATTCTAAGCCCAAACACTTTTAGCTTGGCTTCACCAATAACCTTCCTACCATGATCTGATCAGAAGTGGGATGTTCATTGTTGATCGCAGAGTGTTCAGGCCCATTCAGATAATGAAGCTGCCTGCACCCTCATACAGTAAAACCTGGACAACATTAAGATTCCAGCTGATAAGTGGCAAGTAATCTTTGTGCCCCACAAATGTCAGACAATGACCACCTCCAATAAGAGAGAATTTAATCTCCCTTTGACACTCAACATTGTTCATTATTATCATCACTGAGTGTCCAAAGATCAACACTTTGGTGGTCACCATTGAACAGAAACTGAACTGGACCAACCGTATAATTACTGTAACTACAAGAACCTGGAAATTCTGCAGGAACTCACCTCCTGACTCCCCAAAGATTTTCCATCATCTACAAGGCACAGGTCAGGAATGTGATAGAATGCTCTCCGCTTGCCTGGATGAGTGCAGCTCCAACAACACTCAAGAAGCTCAACACCATCAGGAGCAAAGCAGCCTGCTTAAATGGTATCCCATCCACCACCCTAAACATTCAGTCCCTCCATCACAAGGGCACTTTGACAGCAATACATATCTTCTACAAGATGCACTCCAGAAACTCACCAAGGCTCTTTTGACAGCATTTCCCAAACTCATGACTTTTACAAATTAAAAGGAAAAGCGTAGAAGGTGCATGGGAACATCATTACCTATAAGTTCCCCTCCAAGTCACACACCATCCTGACTTGGATGGCTCACCACCACTTTCCAAAAGGGCATTAGGGATGGTCAATCAATGCTTACATCCTATGAATGAATAAGAAAAAGGACTAAGAAAAGGAAGGCATCATGACTGCTGCAGAATATCTGGAATAGATCTACATGATGCACACAATATTGTTGCCCATCAATTGGATATTGAGAGAATGGCATTCCTTTCAGTTACATCTCAGAGTTCACCTGTCGTGCCTACAAAGCAACATGTATGCATTCAATGCCACCCTGTACCATGGAGAAGCCTACAATTCTTGTGAAGCTAAATGTTTGCTTTGCTTGCTTCTCGCTGGCCAAAGTGAATTAAATGTATTCAGCTATCTTTGCACACAAACCCTCAGTGACCTCCCTTATGCAACAGTGGATACTGAACTGAGCAACTTTGCAAATATCTCCTGTTCCATGTCAGAAAGAACCAAACACATTCACCTTCACAGTTCTTGTCAATGAATTTCTCATTCTGCAAAATGTGGCAGATTTCAGTTGTTAAGGATTTGACTTGGTCTATGAAAGGATTAAAAATTTAACTTAGATAAAAGGTCAGCCAAAAATCCAAAAAAAAGAGCAGAGAGAGAGACAACATTAATTTCACATACACATATAAACTCAGGGGTGTTGAGAAAGGCTTTTCCAGACAGGGAACCAGCTTAAGCTGATAACATTGCAGCAGTGATGCACAGAAAAACATGTTTTGATATTCAAGAATTCTCATTCAAACAAAGTGCCTCAGAAATATAGAAACATAGAAACTAGGAGCAGAAGTAGGCCATTCGGCCCTTCGAGCCTGCTCCGCCATTCATTATGATCATGGCTGATCATCCAACTCAATAGCCTACTCCCGCTTTCTCCCCATACCCTTTGATCCCTTTCACCCCAAGAGCTATAACTAACTCCTTCTTGAAAACATACAATAAAATATAACATATTGTGTTATATAATTATATAACTGTGTGCAATAAAATATAAGATAATAGTCATGTTATTTTCATTAAATTAGAAACTTAAGTAAACAAGCCAGTCAGATTTTACGTGATCATCAGAGATTTGAAACCTAATATGGTTTCTTCTCAAACTGAGACAAAGTTAGCAGAAAACTACACTTTATACTTTTGATCGTGAGTATAAAAATTTAGTTGTTATTTGTTTGGATATCTTACTTCTATTTTCTAAGTGGATTTGAATCTTTTATTTACTTTTAAGTAAATTTGTACTTTGTATTTTTACATAGGTGAATTAGCTTATTTTGCATTTACACTCTGCAATATTCAAGCATTATTAGACTATACCCCAAGATTTGAGTTTATAATAAAGCATTATTACATGGCCATTATAAAAAGTTTCATACTCACTCTGTAAATCTCAAGAACACGAATTCTTCTTCGATTCTATAATCATGAATTCTAAGCTCTGGAAGAGGTAAAACTCTTTAAAAGAAACATGTCTGCTATAAAATACTGCAAAGTGTATGTTTTGTTCTGAGATATCTTTGTTTAGTCTAAATGCTCCTGGGAGAGAGGATATTTTATTTTAAGGCCAAGACCATAACTAGCATAGCTGACTTAAACTCTTATGATGATTTAGAATCTCTTTTAGTTGAGAATTTAAACTGACAGTAAGTTCAGTTGAACTAATTTACCTTGCCAGGGGATAAAGATAGCTGACCCTAATATAGTAACCACCTCTCCAGTGAAGACAAATCACTTAACATAGTGTTCCTTCAGTCTGTTCCTTTACTATTCCTTCCATAATCTATTGAATTATGGAGCAGGCTGAAAGGGCTGAATGGACTATGCCTGCCCCCTAATCCTATGTTCCTACATTCCGATGTTCCACATTGAGGTTAAGGTAAAATAATTGCCCCCTGAAGCCCAAGCAGATATATCTTTCTGGCTCAAGACCTTCTCTCCCTCAACCTTACTCCCTATTTCAGCAGTTTCTCCTGCTTTGTTTCACTTCTGCTCATTCTCCAAGTCATGCTGCTGTCTTAGAGGGATGCAAACTTTTACACCCATATCTGCAAATAAACGTTTTATTCAAAACTCTTTAAGTCGGGATCAAATCCTTCAGCACCTACCTCATACTCACAGCGAATTACAGCTTCTCTTCTTTTAGCTTCTCCCATTTTACTTGGGATTGCCACAATGCTGGTTGCTCACTCTTCTCCATTCCCTACTGTCATTCACTAATTTCTCTTCAAATCCCGCTGCACTTGAGTCTCTTGCTATCGCATCATTCCATCGAGTCTTCAGCCTTCCTCTGCTCCTTCTTCCTGGTAGTTCCTTCTCCATCTCTGGCCTTACTACATGTCCTTTCTCTCTCTGCAACAAATGACCATATATTTCAGTCTCTTCTTGGCTGCTTTCTTCGATGCTCCCATAATCTTCACTGGCTCCCTGATGTACTGGTTCCTGATAGTGTCCTTTTTCGACATTCCACACATCCATCTCAGCATCCATATCTCATTTGTATCAATCATTTCTCTCGTCATGATTTTGTCTATATAACAAGGTCAGTCTCACAAATACATATAACAATCCACTGCACCTCTTCCAATTACTCCAACCAGATCTAATCCATTGCTTAATTTCCATTTCCATATTTGCATCCTCTGTCACCAGGAATTGAAGTAAAGTAACTCAACTCAAAACCTTAACTGTTTTTCTCTACACAGATGTTCCCAGACTTGTTGAGTTTTTCCACCACTTTCTGTTTTTAGTCCATAAATTGTTTTTTTTTTACCCACTGATCTTCATTCTTGTGTCTTTCACTGCTTTTCTCCAGTTCTCCAGAAACTTGGTCATGTTCTTATCATCACCACCACATAGTCAATGTCATTTGAAAACAACATTGACCATGGCACTTCCTGTCTCACTTGCTCAGTTAGAACATCCATGGCAATCAGGAGGAGGAAGCGGCTCAATGCTGATCCTTGATGTAATCCAACTTTGGCTTCAGAACTCTGCCCCACAATGCTCCTTAGTCTTGTCTGCCACTCCTTTTACATCTTTGGTAATGGCTTTTTGTACTTCTCAGGGACTCCACAAATTCTAGCACATCTCCAGGCTTCCACCCTAGGCACCCAGTCATAATCCTTCTCTGATCAAGAATACAACCTTCATGTTGCAATGGCCGTCCAGGAATTTTTCCATCACTTGTCTCAAAACAATTATAGCCTTAGTGGTGCTTCTTCCAGGCATGAATCCTTCATGGATTTCCATTATTTTGCTCAGTCTCTGGGTCCATGGCTCTTTCCTATATTTTGAAGATATATGGTAGGAGTTTAACTCGTCTGTAGTTTTTGCAATGCTGAATGCTATGAATAATGGTGCCAGAATGCTTTGCCTCCATGTCCTTGGGATTTTCTTTCTTATCTTCACACAGTTGAGTAACTTGTTCAGAACCTGGACCCCACCTTTACCTAGGCAGGTCCATACTTCTGCTGGTATCTCATCCAGTCCTACTGCTTTGTCATTTTGACTCCTTTCAGTGCTGTTTTGATCTTTCCCAGATTAATGAAGTTGTCTTTCCTTAATTTGCAGCTATCTCTTCTGTCTTTGTTCTTATGTTTTCAACAATCATAGCCAGTTAAAGAATTGGCCCCACCACTCTTTAGTTTCTTTCACTAAGTTTACTCCACCTACATCCTTGATTGTATGGATATTTCCCACATCTTTGGTTAATCTATCTCTAGCAGCTGTTCTTCTAAAGATATCTATTGCCCATCTTTGGTATCCAGGCTTTCAAAAGTTTCTTTAATGGCCAGGAATCTTTCCACAGCAATCATTTCCTTTGCATTACGGCCTTTGCATTTTTTAGGAAACCTCATCCACAGGCGGGATGAGGTTGCCAACTGCAAATAAAAATAAATTAAAATTTTAACATTTCATTAATAACATGTCCCTTCTCATGTGACAGAGTCACATGAGGGGACATGTTTTATAACATTTTTAAAATCTTTATTTTTAATATTCAAAACTCTTCATCTCCCTGAGGCAGCTCTGTGCCTCAGGGAGAATTTTTAGCGCACACCCACACGCACATGAAAACTTGTGCACTCGCCCTCCTCACCTCCACACACAGGAAGCGCTGAGCGCTTCCACACACATTTCACACTGGGCAGGCCTTAATTGGCCCGCTAGTTTGAAATCACAGTCCAGCCCTGATCGCAGACAGTGGTCGGCTTCCCAACCGCCACCACTTGCCCCCGCCAAGCCCCCCCGATGAGGGAAAAATTCTGCCCCAAGTTTCTTTTCCAGTCTTTCTCTGCCCTAATGATATTTCACACACTTCCACACCAGTTTTCCTAATTACGTCTACCACCGAGTTCCACCAGTCTTTCCATGGTGTCTGTCGTAACTTCTCTTCGCCATCTCTCCATCTGTTCCGTGTAGACCACAACAAATTTTAAAAGAGAAAGAACAAACCTTCAAACAGTCTGATCAACACAGCAACTGCCAATAAAAATCAATCAGCAACTCAGCTGGAAGAAGCTGATGATTTCTTTAAATAGGGCTGCTGGGAGGGAAGTCCTTTCTGCTGCGGAATGAGTGTTCAGCTATATGAAGTTAAAAGAGTATTGGCTGGACTGTTGAGCTCCCCTCATCTCCATCTTAAAAGGGAGACCTCTTATTCTTGACCTATGTCCCTGAGTTCTAGTTACCCCCACAAGAGGAAATATCCTCCCTGTATACATCCTGTACAGTCTCCTCAGGATCTTATATGTTTCAATAAGATCACCTCTCATTGTTCTAAACTCCAACGGGTATAGGCCTAATCTGTTCATCCTTTCTTTATAAGATAAACCCTTCATAACTAAATATGTAGCTTTGAAAACACACAATAATTCAAACTGTTTGAGATCTGAACAAACAAATTTCTACAACATCACAAAGGTATCAGGAGAAAATAATAACTCTGAATTCCATTGTTGGTAAATTGAAGCAGGAATTGAGAAAGCTCAACCAAAAATACAGCCAAACACAATGGCAGTAACAAAATGCCGTCAAAGAAATTGTAGCCTTGAAAGACCTGAAGGACCAGTTGGCAGAGAAGACTCAGGAATGTTCCATATTCCAGGAGGAAACCAAGAGATACAAGTAAGAGACCGAAGAGCTGAAGAAAATGATTGTACGTTTGCAAAAAAATTTGGAAAAACTTTTCATTTCCAAAGATATAAATGAAGAGTTGAAAAGTAAGAACCTAGAAAGGCAAGAACAAGTAGAATTTCTCACAAAAGAGTCTCAGAATCAATTGGCAGAAGTGAAATTACAGAACCCATCTTGAAGGAGAGCGCAGAGAAATTATGCTCTGCTAAAGAAAACCTGATTTCTGCAGAGAACCAACTTTCACGTACAAAAGATAAGTTTACAAAGGAAAAATGCTAATTGATGAATGTTACTCAGAAAGTAGAACACTAGAAAGAGGACTTGAAATGCTTAAATTACAAACTTGTAGAAGCAAATTCAATAGAGGTAGATCTTTATTTAAAGCTTGATGAACTTCAAGCATCAGAAGCCTCTATTAAGCATTGTGCAAAATGCCTGGAACAAGAGGATGAATTGCTGATACATCAGAATGGTTGCTTGAGAGCAGAATTAATAACCAAAACAGATGAACTTCTTGAACTTCAGTCCAATCTGAACAACATTGGTTGTTCTGATTGGACCGAAGTTGAGATGTACAGTAAGGAAGAGCAAATACAGACTTTGAAAACAGATAAAGGAAATTCCGTGAAACAGACTGATGATCTAACAAGGAAATTCAAAGAGCCCAAGGAGCAGTCAGTGGCTATAGAAGAAAGATTCTGAATAGAACTGAACGCCCAGGTGAAGTTGTCAAACCTACCGAAGAGTTTTGCACATGACTCTGAAAGAAAGACAACTCAACTTACCAGAATAGTTGCTGAGCTGAATGAAAACAGTAATAAGCTCAAGAAATTGGGTAAGATTGTGAAACAAGTGGGCACAAAGGTTCCAATTTTGAAATGTAAACTTCCACATATGTCATGATGACCCATACCACAACTGAAGAAGTGAAAAAAGTGACAGAGACTAGCAAAACGTTTATCTACCCTCCAAGAAGAGTTAGAGTAGCAAACATCGATCAGCACAACAGCCGGACCAATGAAGACTGGTTCAGCATGAAGAAATGGAAGGAAAGGATGAAAACATACTCAGATCCCAGAAATACTCCAAACCTACAGCAATAACCAGCAGTGACAGAGCCTACCACTCCTCCAACAGTAACGTGGATGAGATATGGAAGGGTTATAAGGTCTCCAGACTGTCTGAACCTTTGAATTCAAGGACCTGAAGGAGAAGATGGGAGTAATGAAAATGTAGTAATGACAATATAAATGGCGGATAGTAATAACATAAGGTAAACTATAATCACTTAAAATGTGGGGTTTCGAGTCCTCATGACCCTTCCACAGTACAGTCAACTCCTTTCTTCTCCGCCAATGCTGCCAGACCTGCTGAATTTTTCCAGGTAATTCTGTTTTTGTTTTGGATTTCCAGCATCCGCAGTTTTTTGTTTTTATCACTTAAAATGTATTGGATAAAGATTTGGGGGGAGGTATAGTTTAAGGGTCTGGCACACATCAGGTTACTGTGGGACTGAGTACACTACTGTGCACACAGTAATGTATGAAAGCACAAGACGCACACTGAGGTCAGTTGAGTGTGGGACAGAGGTGTGTGTACCTGCAAGCATGGAGACAGCTCTTAACTTGTACCCTTTACTGTATATTTGTAAATAGTTCCAACAGGCAATAAAGGCTTACAGTTAGCCTCAGTATGACTACAAAGACTTCTTCAGAATTTTTTTATTCATTCAAGGGACGTGGGATGCCCCTTCTGGTTAGGCCAGAATTTATTGCCCATCCCTAATTCCCCTTGAGAAGGTGGTGGTGAGCTGCCTCCTTGAACCGCTGCAGTCCCTTTGAAGTAGGTGTGCCCACAGTGCTGTTAGAAAGGGAGTTCCAGGATTTTGTCCCAGTGACAGCGAAGAAGCAGTGATATTTTTCCAAGTCAGGATGGTGAGTTGCTTGGAAGGGAACTCCCAGGTGGTGGTGTTCCCATGTACCTGCTGCCCTTGTCCTTCTAGATGGTAGTGGTCATGTGTTTGGAAGGTGCTGTCTAAGGAGGCGAGGTGAATTCCTGCAGTCAATTGTGTAGATGGTACATACAGTTGCTACTGTGCGTCAGGGTGGAGGGCATGAATGTTTGTGAATGGGGTGCCAATCAAGCTGCCTGCTTTGTGCTGGAGGGTGTCAAGCCCCTTGAGTGTTGTTGGAGCTGCACTAATCCAGGCAAATGGAGAGTATTCCATCACAATCCTGACTTGTGCATTGTAGATTGTGGACAGGCTTTAGAAAATCAGGAAGTGAGTTATTCTCCATAGGATTCCTAGCCTCTGACCTACCGAACTGCAACCAACACCCTACAACGGGTCCCCTCAACTAAGCCATTGATGCATATTGTAAATAGCTAAGGGCCAAATGTTTATTCTTGTGGCAGCCTGTTAGTCGCACCCTGCCATCCAGAAAATGCACCCTTATTCCTACTCTCTTTTCAACGTTAGCAATTGCCAATCTATGCTAATATTTTACCTCCAAACCAATAAGCCACAGGGCGGAATCATCCCAGATTTGTACTAAGTGCATTAGCGGGCGGGTAAAATGACGTTTTACTTGCCAGCCACAATGGAGGTCTCTCACACCGTATTGTCCCAAACCCACCAACTTAATTATGCACCCTTGAGAAAAAAGGCGTTCCCATGGCAGGCTCTCATTCACTCACTATGCCATCGCCTCGCTGCTTCATTACACTGGGCGCCACATTTAAAGTGGAGCCACATGTGCACCGGTCAGTGCTTCCAGCCCAGGACTGCCGCACAGAAGACAGGATGACCCCGAAAGGCAAAAAGGCTGCAGTCCCTTCCAGTTTAGTGACACGTCCCTTTTGAACTCCATGGAGTCCCACCGTGATGTCCTCTACCCCCTCTCTGGCTACAGGATGGGCAACTGCATCACCAATCCAGCACGGGGGGTGGTGGCACCCATGGTCAGTGCCAATGCCCTGCAAAAGAGGACAGCCACCCAGTGCCACAACAGGATGAATGGTCTTATCTGTTCCACCAGGGTAACTCACTCTTCTCCTCACTCTCGACTCAGACACTCACAAACCCATCACACAGCTACAGGGATCTCACAGCTCAAGGGACAACACCACTAATTCTCACACGCAGCCTCACATCTCCATTAGGCTCATATCCTCTTGAGCTCACATCCCCATGCCATCCATGGCCCCGCTCACCACACAAACATTCCACACAGTGCCATGTGCCCTGCTCTCACTCTCTCCATCTGTTTCCATGCAGGAGAAACCTGCTCACATCAGCAGAGAGAGGTCCTAGACCAGGGGTGAAGTGGTTCACATTAGGCCCCTCACTCACTTTGAGGAGTGTGCCTTCATGCTGACTGGTGAGGACATGGACCTTGCCTGTGGGGATGGTGAGCTTGACGGTGAATGCCTATGTAAGGATCCTGCACCGCATCATCCTTCTATCAACACACATGAGTGTTTTCTCTCCTGCTTTCGACTCTGGCGGAATGCACTACTTATATCAGAGGTAGCTCTGACAAGCGACCAACTCCCTCAGATTCATCCATGTCCTCACCCCCAACCAAGAGGTCACTTCCTCCATTGAAGAGCTGGAAATAAGCAGCCTGGAAGATCCATCACAGTGTTTACCCACATCCTGCACTAGCGCAGAAACACGCACCTCGGTGGGACCTAGATCTAGAGCAAGTTCAAGTTCACATCTGGTGGTCACTGCATGGACACATGATGCAGCAGAAGGAGGCAGGTTCAGCCAAGCTCAGAGGACTGCTGGGGAAGAGGCATCTGTGAGGTCCCAGTCAGATGATGAGCCTCTGGATTTGGCCTTCCAACTCATCCTGGAGAGCTCACAAAAGGTGTGGGAACATCACGCAGAGCTGTTGGAAGCCCTCAACAGAGTGGCATGAGAGTCGGAGGAGTGCATCCGCCTGCTCTCTGATGAAATGGTGCCCACATGAGCATATATGGGGAGGATGGCGGAAGCCATGGTCAAGCATAACGCAAAGATGACTGCAGACCTGCACTTCATTGCAGGAGCCATGGGTGAGTTCCTGCAGTGGCAACACCAGAGGGAAATGGGGCACTTCGATGTCCCTCCAGGTGCTCCTTCCCCTCAAGGTGTCAGGCCGGGGCCTCCGGGCACCTGACGGGAGGAAGAGGGACAGCTGGATATCCTTGTGTCATTCACTCAGGAATATCCCAGAGGCTGTCCTCTCCCTCCAAGTCCCCTTTGCCTGTGAGCCCCTCAAATTCGTCCTCTGGCAGTGCAGAGGGAGTAGCTGGCCAATGAGGGATTCCGGAGGGAGAGATGTGTGTGTGTGGCAGGGTCTCTTAGAGCTTCAAGAAAGCACTCTCCCGTCCACTTGGATCCATCACTTTTATACACATCTTGATATCCTGAGCATTTTCAATTCTACCTGCTGGGGTTCGCTTTCAGTTGGCGATGGCATAGTGGTATTGTGGCTGGACTAGTAATCCAGAGATCCAGGGTAATGCTGTGGGGATCTCGGTTTGAATCCTGCCATGGCAGATGGTGGAATTTGTATTCAAAAATTAAAAGTCTGATGATGACCATGAAACCATTGCTGTAAAAACCCATCTGGTTCATGAATGTCCTTTAGGAAAGGAAGTCAGTCAGCCATCCTTACCTGGTCTGGCTTACATGTGCATCCAGACCCACAGCAATATGGTTGACTCTTAAAATAACCTCTGAAATGGCCCATCAAACCACAAAAAAAGAATGAAATTGGACAGGCCACCTGGCATCGACCTAGGCACCGGAAACAACAACAGCAATCTCAGTCCTGTCGACCCTGCAAAGTCCTCCTTACTAACATCCAGGGGCTAGTGCCAAAATTGGGAGAGCCATCTCACAGACTAGTCAAGCAACAGCCTGACATAGTCATCCTCACGGAATCATACCTTACAGATAATGTCCCAGACTCCACCATCACCATCCCTGGGTATGTCCTGTCCCACCAACAGGACAGGTCCAGCACAGGTGATGGCACAGTGATATACAGTCGGGAGGGAGTTGCCCTGGGAGTCCTCAGCATAAACTTCAGACCCCATGAAGTCTCATGGCATCAGGTCAGACATGGGCAAAGAAACCTCTTGCTGATTACCATGTACCGCCCTCCCTCAGCTAATGAATCAGAACACCACTTGGAGGAAGCAATGAGGATGGCAAGGGATCAGAATGTACTCTGGGTAGGGGATTTCATTGTCCATCACCAAGAGTGGCTCGATAGCACCACTACTGACTGAGCTGGCTGAGTCCTAAATGACAGACTGGGTCTGCAGCAGGTGGTGACAGAACCAATAAGAGCGAAAAAATACTTGACCTCATCCTCTCCAGCCTGCCTACTGCAGATGCATCTGTCCATGAGAGGATCAATAGGAGTGACCACCGTACAGTCATTGTGGAGACGAAGTCCTGCCTTCACATTGAGCATATCATCCATCGTGTTGTGTGGCACTACCACCGTGCTAAATGGGATAGATTTCAAACAACTCAAGACTGGGCATCCATGAGGTGCTGAGAGCCATCAGCAGCAGCAGAAGCATACTCAAACACAATCTGTAACCTCATGGCCCAGCATATCCTCCACTCTATCATTACCACCAAGCCAGGGGGTTAACCCTAGTTCAATGAAGAGTGCATGCCAGGAGCAACACCAAGCAAACCTAAAAATGTGGTGTCAACCTGGTGAAGCTATAATGCGGGCCATCTGCATGCCAAACAGCAGAAGCAACAAGCGATAGACAGAGCTATTCAATTCCACAACCAACTGATCAGATCTAAGCTCTGCAGTCCTGCCACATCCAGTTATGAATGGTGGTGGACAATTAAGCAACTCACTGGAGGAGGAGGCTCCACAACTATCCCCATCCTCGATGATGGGGGAGCCCAGCACATCAGTACAAAAGATAAGGCTCAAGCATTTGCTAAAACCTTTAGCCAGAAGTGCCAAGTGGATGATCCATCTCAGCCTCCTCCGGAGGTTTCCAGCATCACAGATGCCAATCTTCAGCCAATTCGATTCACTCCACGTGATATCAAGAAATGACTGAAGGCACAGAATACTGCAAAGGTTATGGGCCCTGACCATATATCGGCAATAGTGCTGAAGACTTATGGTCCAGTACTTGCCGCACCCCTAGCCAAGCTGTTACAGTACGGCTTCCACACTGGCACCTACCCGACTAAGTGGAAAATTGCCCTGGGCAATTTGTCCTGTACACAGAAAACAGACATATCCAACATGGCCAATTACCGCCCCATCATTCTACTCTCCATCATCAGTAAAGTATTGGAAGGGGTCATCAACAGTGCTATCAATCTGCACTTGTTTAGCAATAAGCTGCTCATTGACACCCAGTTTGGGTACCATCAGGGCCACTCAGCTCCTGACCTCATTACAGCTTTGGTTCAAACATGGACAAAAGAGCTGAACTCCCGAGATGAGGTGAGAATGACTGCCCTTGACATAAAGGCCGCATTTGACCGAGTGTGGCATCAAGGAGCCCCAACAAAACTGGAGTCAATGGGAATTTCTGCTGATTGGATCATACCTAGCACAAAGGAAGATTTTATGGTTGTTGGAGGTCAGTCCTCTCAGTTCCAGGACATCATTGCAGGAGCTCCTCAGGGTAGTGTTGTCAGTTCAACCATCTTCAGCTGCTTCATCAATGACCTTCCTTCCATCATAAGATCAGTAGTGGGGATGTTCGCTGATGATTGCACAATGTTCAGCGCCATTTGTGACTCCTCATGTACTGAAGCAAGGTCTAGACAATATCCAGGCTTGCGCTGACATGTGGCAAGTAACAATAACACCACACAGGTGTCAAGCAATGACCATCTCCAACAAGAGAGAATCCAACCATCACCCCTTGATATTTAATGGCATTACCATTGCTGAATCCCCCACTATCAACACCCTAGGGGTTACCATTGACTACAAATTGTACTGGACTAGCCATATAAATGCTATGGCTACAAGAGCAGAACAGAGGCTAGAAATAGTGTGATGAGTAACCCACCTCCTATCTCCCCAAGGCCTGTCTACCATCTACAAGGCACAAGTTAGGAGTGTGATGGAATACTTCCCACTTACCTGGATGCGTGCAGCTCCAACAGCACTCAAGAAGCTTTGTCCAGGACAAAGCAGTCCGATTGATTGGCACCACATCCACAAACATTCACTCCCTCCACCACCGATGCACAGTGGCAGCAGTGTGTACCATTTACAAGATGCACTGCAGGAATCCATCAAGGTTCCTTCGACAGCACCTTCCAAACCCATGACCACTACCATCTAGAAGGACTAAAGCAGCAGATAGATTGGAACACCACCACCTGGAAGTTCCCCTCCAAGTCACTCACCATGCTGACTTGGAAATATATCGCCATTCCTTCACTTTCGCTGGGTCAAAATATTGGAACTCCCTCCCTAACAGCACTGTGGGTATACCTACACCACATGGACTGCAACGGTTCAAGAAGGCAGCTCACCACCACCTTCTCAAGGGAAATTAGGGATGGGCAATAAATGCTGGCCCAGCCAGCAAAGCCCACATCCCATGAATGAATAAAATGTTTTGTCCATCTGAGCTGGCTTGTATCTCCACCCACCCACTGCTCACACCCCCATGCAGCATCTGAGCTTGCCCACCACAACTCCTTTCACTTTCGACTTGGACAGCATGATCTGGATCCATTTTTTTATGCACTCTCCCGTCTTTTCCACTCCCCAATTCACCCATTTCCTTTCCCCCATTATTGTTGAACCCCCGGCATCAAATTCCGCCTCCCCTCCGTGACCTACCAGCTACAACCCCTTTCCTTTGGGAATGTACTGGTGAATGTGTACGTTGCCTTCCTTCCCGAAAATTCCACCCCATCCATATTCCTCGACCCCCTCAACCTCCTTATTCCCACCCCCAGGGTCCGTGTCTGCCTTTGAGTCCCCACCAACTGCCCTCGCCACCCCTTCTAGTGCCACTGTCGACCCCTCATCTTCCCACCCTACCATCTCACTCTGGCCTCTGTCATTCTCAGCATTCCCTTGTTCCAAGGCCACCCTCAGTTCATTCCCAGGAGGCAATTATGGGCTCATCAGAGCCCTCCCTTTCATGTTCACCTGGAAATCCCCCCTTCCAGTTGCCTTCCCCCCTTTGAACCCCGTTCCCCCCTTGGAAAACCTTCCCCCTTGGAAAGCCTTCACTCCCAGCCCCCTTGGTCCTTATCCCTCAGACTCTACCCAGCTTAGTCCTTCTCCGTTCCTGACTCTTTCCTCCAACCTTACTTTTTCCTCCAGACTTACTCCGTCTCCGCTCCACCCATCTCCCTTCATCTGGACTCCCTCCCCTTTCCACACTCCTTTGTCCCCCTGGACTCCCTCCCCTTTCTGCACTCCTTCATCCCACAGACTCTCTCCCATCTCTGCACTCCTTACCCCCTCTGATTTCCTTCCCTTAGACCTCCCACCCCCTTATACCTACCTCCCTATTTGCCATCTTCTCCTGTTACCCCCTCCTCCCCCCCCATACTACCTCCCTCACTCCCAACTTCCCCCGACACCTTCACTCAGCCCCCCAATCTCACCTCATCCTGGCACCTTCATTCTCCCCATCCCAACCTCACTCCACCTGGACACCTTCAATCTTCCCCTCCCAACCTTATTTCAATCTCACACTTCTTCCTCTCCCATCCCCCTGGATGCCTTTCTCTCTCAAACACAGCTGGGCCTTCCTCTCCACGTCTTCAACCATCACCATTGTGACCAGACCCTCAATCATGACCTTCCAATTTCCTTGAGCTGCTTCACGGCAGAGTCATGTCCATGAGAATCCACCCAGGATGCCATGGACATTCCTCCAAATTGCCATTGCTGTCGGGCTCCAGCATCTTCTGCTCCTCGGATTTCCACGATATGAACAAAGCCCTAGCGGTAAATCCTAACTTCTGCATGTCACACTTGTCAAGACGTGTTCTGCACCAGCGTGCAATCACACCGGTGTAGACGAATGATCCAGCGGGGTGGATGATTCCAGTGGGCTGGCCTTATAATGATATCCAGATGTATTACAACAAGGTTCCCGACGTCCAGTGGTGGGGAACCTGGTCCGCCACCAATGGCCTGAGTGGACGATCGCAAACTGATTTCTGACCTTCTTGTCACATTGCCTACTCATGCTGATGAGCATGCCCGATGCCATCAGGCATAGAAAATTCGTTCTTCGATCTCCTTCCCTTAGGCCTTCCAACCCCCTAATCTTTTGTAGCATTGCACACCTTCGGACAATTGTGGGGTGGGGTGGGGGGGAGGGTTGGACGTGGGTTTTGGACAATCGGGTGGGAGTCAGGCGCTCAAGGGGAGGTGTGGGGGCTGCCATTCCAGTTGGGGGGTGGTTGGGCAGTTTGTGGGGGAAGGGGGATTGGACAGTCAGGGGGGAAGTGTCGGGCAGCCAGCAGTGGTTGAGGTCAGGTAAGGCCTGGAGGGGTAGTTTGGGGAATCGGGGGTGGGAGCAAGGAGTCCCATGGGGGATTGAGTCCCTTGCAGAGGGAAGAGTTCCATGGAGGATGTTAGTTGGGTGGGCAGGTGGGGGAGCCTATAGGGGTCTAGTCGGGATGTGGAGGGAGTTCCCTGCAGGTTTGGAGGGGGCGGTGGTTGGAGAAGTATTATAGGGGGGTGAGTGTGGGCCTGCATAATAGTTATCCAGAAATTGGAAGTGGTTTTAATTGCTCTAATTTTTTTCTCAGCAATTATTGATGTAAGACATTCCAAACCATCTGAAGTGTCAACAGAGGCACCAGGCAGGCAGAAAGGTTAGGAAAAGTAGCAGATGGGAAATAAGAAAATGGTTGGGCTGCAAAATACCTGAGCAGAGTCAAAGGGCTAATACAGTTGCAAGCTATAAAATCCTGTCCTGCTCTGCCTTTGTCATAACAACATGGACAGGAATGTTCATTATAAGAGCTGCAGTAGGACAAATGATTTATTTGCCTGTGACTGCTGATAGGCAATTTGTAGAATCCCTTCAGGCTAGTACAGCCAAGGAAAGATTTTAGTAAACTTTCAAATCAAAGTTGGTGTTTCAGACATAGAACGTGACCGTTCATTATTGAGAGCTCAAACTGCTTTTTCATCTGATGCACATCTTTAGAAAGATAGGTCTTGATGCTCCCTGAACTCCCATCGAAATGTTCATTTCTCCAGCTCTTTGTTCTGGCGAAGTCTTATAAACACTTCAATTAGAATCAATTTTCCATGAATAGAAAATCAATTCAGCGATTTTAGGTTCCATGATAATGTTACATATGGTCTACAGGGAAGACATTTCAAGGAAAGGTAAATACTTTTTTCAAAAAATGAGAAAAAAAAACTACTCAAAACAGGCTGACCAGGGGCTTCTGCTTGGCTGTGTACATTCTTTCAGCACGATTTGCCAGTAATCAGCCAATCAAGTGCAAAAGTTTGTGGAATTTTAAGTGTAAGCTGTTTGTAGACATAATCACTTTCCCTAGCTTGACAAGCCTTGGCCAGGAAACTGGCCATCACCCACAAATTGGCCATGCTCCCAATCACATCAATTTCCTATTGCTTGTTTCAATAATTGTGCCTGGTTCAGGCCTTTGAGAAGGCTCACAAAATAAAGCTTTACTGGCTTGAGAACAATAATAAGCATGGTTTAAAAACTTTTTTTTCTTTGTTACTGAGAAATTGACTACCGTATACTGAAGCAAACAATGAAAGTTTCTCTATTAGTTTTAAATGCAATTTCCATTATTTAAATTCAGTGGGGAACTAGACACTGTGAAAAACCCATTTTAACCTGTAATACTAAAGCTGCACCAGATTACCTTTATTAAATATAACAAAAAGTCATCTTAATGCAATTTTATTCCCTTTTTAAACTCCATTCTAAAACACTGTCCATTTACCCTGGTTCACAGAAGATCTTAGATTTGGTGATATGCAAGTTAGTTTTGACTGTAAACCTGACAAAAAAATGTCACATGTCAAAACTCAGACAATCACTGATGGTGCCCAAAATGGAAACTCTCCAGGCGGAAATTAATGATGATTCCAGGAATGAGAAATAAGGTGGTCGGGGTGAGTTAATTATGTGGCAGCCAAAATTTCGCATTTATGACAGTGACTAATGAATGAAGTCGGCAGCAAGCCAGGGGCAGCTCAGACCTCATGCCATCCTGTGGCAGGTTCCTGCCTGAAATACATTTGGAAGCCATGAATAATCATTATATTAAAACTTTTTGAAATTAAGTCCAACCTTCAAGATTAAGCCAGCAGTGCACAGTAACCTCATGGCTTTTGGTTCATGTTCATTTAAAGGTGGTGTGCACCCATCGGCTTGTGCAGTTCTGTCATTGGTGGACCAATTGTCTTTGTTGAACTCTGCAGCACAAGGGAGCAGATCAGGAAAATAGCAGCTTGGAGGCAGGTTTGGGACTGGCAAGGGTGTGCAGGGAGTGGGGCAGGATTGGGGTTTGGGTGGGGTGAGCAATGGAGGATTGAAAGAGGGCTTTGAGGGTCAACAGTACATGAGGTTGGGGCATGGATGTGTGCAGTGGGATAGCCTGCCGTCTTGGAGGGTGGAGACAGTCAGTGATGATAAATAAAATGAAGGGCCCATAGGGTGGGGTCTCAGAGTGCTGGCTGCCAGAGGAGTGTTCACAGACACAGGTTGAGGCGGGGGTGGTAGCTTGATTCGGTTGGGTGGGCAGGTCCAGCCTATGATAGGGATATTTAAATGTCATCAAAGGTGAGTCATGGGATCTAAAAGAGACTCTAAGGATGATGTGGTGAGGGTCTAGGTTCAGAGGAGGAATCTTGATGGGAATGTGGTAGTCTCAGGGGAGAGATGGCATCTCCACTTCAGTGATGACAGAGTCCTGGGTAATGGAGGGAGGTTCAAGGTTACAGAGGGAAGATGCACAGTGAGTTATACAAACATACAAAATAGGAGTGGAAATAGGCCAGTTGGCCTCTCGAGCCTACACTGCCATTCAGTAAGATCATGGCTGATCTGTTTGTGTTTCGAATTCCACATTCCCATCTACCCCCGATAACCTTTTATTCCCTTGCCTAACAAGAATCTCTCTACCTCTGCCTTAAAAATATTCAATGACCCCACCTCCACAGCCTCCCGAGGCAGAGAGTTCCAAAGTCGCACAACCCTCAGAGAAAAAAATTCTCCCCATCTCTGTCCTCAAAGGGCAACCCCAAATTTTAAAGGAATTCTGATCTCACCCACCAGAGGAAACATCATTTCCATGTCTACCTTGTCAATACCTTTCAGGATCTTACATACTTCATTTAAGTCAAGAAAGGTCAAGGGTGATGGGGACAAAGTGGAAGGTGACTTGGGCGGAGAAATGGCAGATGGAGTTTAATCTGGACAAATGGGAGATAATGCATTTTGGAAGGTTTAATACAGGTAGGAATTATACAGTAAATGGCAGAATCCTTAAGTGCATCGACGGGCAGAGGGATCTGGGTGTACAGGTCCACAGGCAAATGAAAGTGGCAACGCAGGTGGATAAGGTAGTCAGGAAGGCATATGGCAAGCTTGCCTTCTTCGGCAGGGGTATTGAGTATAAAAGTTGGGAAGTCATGCTGCAGCTGTATAGAACCTTGGTTAGGCCACACTTGGAATATTGTGTGCAATTCTGGTTGCCACATTACCAGAAGGATGTGGAGGCTTTGGAGAGGAGGTTTACCAGGATGCTGCCTGGTCTGGAGGTTATTAGCTATGAGGAGAGGTTGGAGAAACTCGGAGTGTTCTCACTAGAGCGACAGAGATTGAGGGGCGACTTGATAGCAGTTTACAAAATTATGAGTAGCATGGACAGAGTAGATAGTCAGAAGCTTTTTCCCAGGGTGGAAGAGTCAATTACTAGAGGACCTAGATTTAAGTTGAGAGGAGAAAACTTTAGAGGAGACGTGCGGGTCAAGTTTTTTTACGCAGAGGGTAGTGAATGTCTGGAATTCGCTGCCAGAGGAGGTGGTGGTAGCAGGTACGATAGTGATGTTTAAGAGGCAGCTTGACGAATACATGAATAAGATGGGAATAGAGGGATACGGACCCCAGAAGTGCAAAATGTTTTAGGCTCACAGGTAATATGATCAGCGCAGGCTTGGAGGGCCGAAGGGCCTGTTCCTGTGCTGTACTTTTCTTTGTTCTTTGACAGGGGAGTGTGGAGGGTCATGGGTTGCAATTCAAGGGGCACTTGCACAATGTTAATGGATGTGTTCACAAATCTCACTTCTAGCTGCCATGAGTGCAGATCTAAGTGGGAGGAGGGCAATGGGGCTAGGTACAGTTTTGGGTGTGGACAACAGGAGGAGTAGAAAATCTCACTGTTCAGCAGTTGTATGGAAGATACCCATGGACACACAGGTTCTCATATCACTGTTTGCTTTTTTCATACAGTTCATTTGGTAGAGTATCTGTGGGTTTCATACATCCAATCTTCCTACAACTTCGGGAACAGGTGAAGTGAATGTGACAAAAAAGGGCTTTTTTTGATCAACAACTGGGGCCATAAGGCCAGCAGCAGGCAGCACCAGAGGGGATGCGTGGTCAGAAGGCAGCCACACAGGGAAGGCATCAGAGAAGAAGGTCACTGACACATCAACTTCTCTTAAGGACACAGACAAACTAACTCCTGATGTCCAAGGGGCATTGTTAGAGACACCTGAGAAGCGGTCCTGGCAATCGGTCGCTAAAAATTGCTGATCCTGCAGAAAGACCTGCAAACCTCTGCCTGTGGCCCTAAAAGTGAATATGACGTACAACTTTCTCACCTCTGGCTGCTTCCAGGGCTCTATGGAAGATATGTGTGGCATCAATAGCCCTTGTCCCCCAGGATCCAGCCATCAGTCTGGGCTGGGGCGTCAAAAAGCTCATGAAGTTGCGAGTTCCACAAGGCATATGAGTCATGAGAGCTCCCTAGGAAATGTTGGGTGTTTCAAAAGAGGAACCCCTTGTGGTTCATATATACCGCTGGTTATTCTGAGGTTATGGGTCTGTTTGTCCTGATTGATGATGCCAGTAAGGCAATCCCACAGAGCAGGGGAAGAGTGAAACCCATGCCTCCACCAGAGCCATTATTGAACAGACCACTGACAAATTAAAAATGCATTTCCGCTGCCTTGACAGGTCCAGAGGATCTCTGCAGTACACACCAGTGTTTCACAGATAGGTGTAGTACCTTGCACATTGCACAATGTGACCATGCAGCAGGACAGCAGAGAGGAACAACGTTCTTCCTCAGGAGGAATGGGATGAGCCTCAGAAAGAGGACATGATATGCATGAGTCTCTACTAGATGCCAGGACCATGATGAGACATGCCAGGCATACCAGGGACACTCTCTTACACATGAGATCATATACAAAAATTAAGGGGCCTACATGATCATCACCCCATCACCAGGAAATGCTTATCTACTCAGGATGTCCTGCAATCCCTGCTAGTCCCCCTCCCAGGTGCTACCTCTGAAACTGCATTCTCTATCCCCGAGGTTAGAAAGTGGAATTAACCTCTGTCACACACACACACACACACACACACACACACACACACACACACACACACACACACACACACACACACACACACACACACACACACACACACACAAACTCCCTAATGAAGACTGTTATCCAGGAGAACTGATGCGCCAGTGGGCATACGCATGTAGCCTATCTTGACCGAGATCTCAGAACCTGCTGCATCATTACAGGTTCTTGACTTCACATACGAAAGTTCAATTGTCCCTTTGGAATATAATCTCAGACAATCTCCTTGACACTGCATATAATGGAGTGTCTACAGGGCTTGCATGTTGTTCTATGTCCCAGAGATTGGCGAACATCAAAATGAACACATACATGAATGCTAAATAAAGACTGACCAAAAATGCACAACACCATAGTCTCCTACACAATAAATGAAATGTCTAACCCTCCCGGACTGCAGCTTTTAATGAGTGACAACCACAAGGCATATCAGTATAGTTAAGCCTCTGACTAATCAAGTCCCTAAAAAGGACAATGATGCTCACATGAATAAAGAAGAAACAATATATTGTGCAATATTTACATGGGACAACGTGAATTTCATAAAAACACCTGTGCCACCTCCGCGTTCTTATGACTTCTTATGCCTTCTTTTCCAACCACAACATCTTGGTGTGACCCCTGATCAGCAGCTGAGGTGGAGGAAGGCTGCTAAGGGTGATGCCCCGTTGTGTCTAATGACTTTGGTGGGCGTCTTTTGTAGGTCTGGAAGTTTAAGGGTTCCAGCCTACTGGGAGTGTCCTTCACAAGTGCAGGGGCAACCTCCTTGGTCACACCTCCTGCAGGCAATGGGGTCACTGGTGGAGGGGAAGAGGAAAGGCCGCTGACAAGAAGTTCCTGGGGCATGCTCCTCCTCCATCTGGGTATGCAATGGCTCCTTCTTGTCGCCCTGAGAAGGAGTATCTGGAGAGAGGTCCAGGTGCCTCGTCCCACTCTCACCTAGCCACTGATCTATGGAGCCAAAGGCTAGATCGAATGAGTGCAGATCAGAGTGCTTTTCGGCTTGACTTGGCTCTTCATGACAGTCACCAGCCCCTCCTTGGAGGAAGCCATGCACTTATATGTTTGAAACATGGCAGAATTCATGGCGTTCATGGACTATACCACAGTCTGTGCAAAGCTGCTCATAAGACTTGGCATCTCTACCATATGTTCCACTAAACTCTGCTGCATTTCCAACAGGCTTCATGTGGCTGCGACCAGAGGCCCTTCATCAGCCTGATTCCCAACAGTCCTCCTAGTGTCTGGGACTTCAGCTGTCACAGCCTCCCTCAGCTACTGGGATGTGGTGTGCTGTGCTCACAAGAATGTGCACCCAATTCTAACTGCAACCCGGTGAGGTGGAGTGTACGGGACAGGCAGGTGACGGTGCATCCTCTGGGTCACTGCTGTCATCATTCCCAAAGGTCTCCAGTGGCTGAAGCCCTGGAGTGTGGGCACCTGCAAAGGAAAACAAAAAGAAACACATTAAATTCCCACTGAGTATATGAGCACTTCACAATTCCTCATGTGATCCTGAGCACCCATTATGGCAGTATCACGTTGGATGCATTTTCACTCTGCTGCCTTGTCACTCCAGCCTTGCCACTGGCAACAGCTCAGCCTCCCTGTTCCCCAGCACTCTTTCTATGACTCATTCTGTTGAACAGTCATACAGACTCGAAATGTTAAATGTGCTCCTCTCCACAGATGCTGTCAGACCTGCCGAGTTATTCCTATTCAAAGTTCTGCACCAGAGGATCAAAAGATGAGAAACAAAAACAAAAATACCTGGAAATACTCAGCAGGTCTGGCAGCATCTGCGGAGAGGAGCACAGTTAACGTTTCGAGTCCAAATGACCCTTCAACAGTGCTCCTCTCTGCAGATGTTGCCAGACCTGCTGAGTTTTTCCAGATATTTTTGTTTTTGTTTTGGATTTCCAGCATCCGCAGTTTTTTGTTTTGATCAAAAGATGAGAGCTGAGCCCTGTAAGATTTTGATAATATACTAATTTTAGGATTTCATATTAATTAGGACTAACATTTATGATCTCATACTAACTACACCGTAGTTTAAGCTCTTGCCTGCTGAGAAATGTGTAATTAAATGGTTAAATTGATCAGGTTGCAAGTAGTTGCAGCTGCGAGACTCAAGGTTGCCAGTACTATGAGAACTAACTTGCTGATAAGAGTTAGCTTGCCTGCTTGTCTGGAGTGTTCACAGACAACATCCCTTTGTCTTAAAGTCATACTCGAAGCCTCCTAATACATCTCAGCATGAATCCTTCCCCATAGCGATAAGACTAATGTCAATGCACATAAACTTTTGATTAGAATAGTTTTCTAATATATTGATCATTTAAGTATAATCAACAGAGTAAGCCATTTAATGATGCATGGAGTCACATGGTAATAGTCTAAGAAAACAGTCCATAGAAAATAATCTGGAACCAGCCTACATGGAGGTAACAGCACCATGCATGACAGTAACATGGGACCTATAGATAGTTAAAGAATAACAATAAAGGGTTCATGTTTGAATATACAAGTCTCAAAGTCTCATCATTGAGGCATCTGAAGAACTCATATTACAACAAAAAGCTTAGACTGTGCTGATAGCACTCAGGGGATCTGCAACATTTGAAGGGTTAATCCAGGATTTCTTCACAGCTCTTTGTTAAATATAGCTGCCACTCTTGCTTAATAAATTCTACTTTGATTCACTGCATCTGATTTTCTCCATTTGATTGTACCTTGTAGGTCGGCTCAACAAGTCCTGTGTAAATTATGGATTTGGTATACAAAGTTAAATTGACTAAAAATACCAGTAGCCCTAAATTTTCATCAGGACCAATTTCTTACCTTATATTGCTTCTTTTAGGCTCACTACAGACCCAAAGTTTCGTTAGAAAGAAAGAACAAAACTTGCAAACCACCTTTCATATCCTCAAGACTAATGACAAATTAAATATTTTTTAAGCACAGTTACTGTTGTTTCAGCAGCAAACACAGCACCCAATTTGCACTAAGCAAGATCCGACAAATAGAAATGAGACAAATAATCAGGTAATTTGTTTTGGTGACCTTTAATGATGGTCAGTGCCATGAAATCGGTTCCTGCATCTGAGTAGGCAGATAGGGCCTCAGTTTGATGTCTTATCTGAAAGATAGCAGCTTTTTATGTACTTAACTCAGATTAAGTTGTCTGCTCAGGGAAATGGAATCTTTGACTCTGACTCAGTTTCAAGTTCCCATCGTGGAGAAGCTTCTCTTCACTGAATGCTCCCCACTGTCCTTTGCAATGCCATGTTATTTCTAAACAGGCTATATTTATGTAACAGTGTGAAGCACCTTAAAGGAAAGCTTCAAAATTACTGACCAGCTTGCACACAATAAAGCATTTCATTTAAAATTTCACGCATAATAGTTCATGCATAATCACATGTGAATTATGTTCTTCATTTCATCTCAGATGCATAGCACTGCTCAGTGTTGAAGAAATCTTTTGAATGGAGGATATTTAACCAGTTTATAAAGGCACTGGTCTAATTTTAAGGTCCCCTGCTGTGAAGGGGAGGGGTGCACATAAAACATGATCAAAAGAGAAACTTCTTTAGCCAGAGAGTGGTGAATCTATGGAATTCATTGCCACAGAAGGCTGTGGAGGCCAGGTCATTGAGTATATTTAAGACCTAGATAGATTGGTAAGGGGATCAAAGGTTACGGGAAGAAGGCGGGAGAATGGGGTTGAGAAACTTATCAGCCATGATTGAATGGTGGAGCAGACTCGATGGGCCAAATTTCTGCCTCTGTGTCTTATGGTCTTATGGTCTTATGATGGGCTGGTAGCCCTCTGCCTTCCTGCTCACCCCCAATTCAGTTTCCATTGTATGGGGATTGGTGGGGGCAATTAATGGCCACTTAAGAACCTCAATCTGCCACCACTGGTATAATAGCAGCGGAAGGCAGGCTAGAGCTGGAAGGCCAATATTTCACCAAAGTTGGTGGAAGGGCAGGAAGGAAGGATCGTACATCTTTTGGGTGATGCCCTGTGCAGATCGGGAGCACCCACCCCAAAGAACATACTCTCCCTTTGTGCCTCCCCAGCTGGCCTCCAAGACGCAGCCCCCCTAAACCCCTAGCTCTCCCTTCCCCCCTTGTTAGGGTGCCTGAAGCCTGCCATCCAAAAAACCCAGGACTTAGCTGGGTCCGGGACCCATCAATGTTCTTTGTGGAACAAAACCGGAAAATGCTGGAAAAACTCAGCAGGTCTAACAGCATCTGTGGAGAGAAAAACAGAGTTAATGTTTTAAGCCCATGTGACCTTTCTTCAGAACCAAAACAGAGCTGCTGGCTAATCAGATTGGCAGCTCTCGAGAGTAGGACTTCCTTCCACTGAAGGGTGAAAGTCCCGCTCTCAGCTTGTCAAGGCCACCCGCAGCATATCACTGCGGGGCAGCCTTTTTTAAAGCAGTTTGGCTTGCGCCCAACTTTTCTAATGGCGGGGTGGGAGCGAACAATGCGCACCCATCCCCGTAAAATTCAGGCCATTAGATCTGCCTCCTACATATGCCAAGATATGTTACCACAGGTAGGTTCTCACTGGAAAAGAGAAGGTTGACAGGTGATGATTGCTGTTCTTAGGGGTTAGATAATGAGAAGCATGAAAAACCATCTCGCCTTGTCCAGAACAGAAGAACAAGTGCACATAGCCTGCGCTTGGAGGGGTACAATTTCAAAACTAATCTGTGGAAATAGTATTTCAGTGAGCCCATCTATGGAACAGGCTCTCTGGACAGATATCAGAAGAGGTTAACAATGATTAATCCAAATTTCAATTAGATAGATTTGTTACAGACCTTGAGATGCACAATATGGGTAACTTGAGGCAAGTGTTGAAATGTAGCATGATTGAGAGGAACAGATGACTTTGGACCTATGGTTACTAAAACTCTCCACCACTGGGGTTTTCTTTGTATTAAGTCTTGGTCTGCTTCAGGCTATTTGATGGAGGTTGATTGCTATGATTAATCAACCACAGCGTGGTCATTGTACCATTCAAATACCGAGATGGTAAAAGGTGACCTAGATGGACCTTGGTCATTTTTCTTCCAGTAATTTCTATGTTCCAATGTAAACTGGATTTAGAAACTTTGGGCTAGATTTTAACCCAGAAGTTGAGAAGCAAAAACACAGATTTCCTGAGCGTCTTCCATTTTTAAGTTCAAGGCTGTTTTATTATTGCTTCTCTTTTGTTCCCGCCTACAGCTAGACTGATTGACATGCTAAAGGCTTCTTGGATGTGAAGTCCGCTTCACAAGGCTGAAACCAAGGAGATATGGTAGGTTTACAGTGGGGTGTCCTATTCAAAGTGGTGCATTCTGATCATGGGGTGATCCTCGAACATGCGGTGAGGTTTGGTGGAGGGAGCAGGGGTATCCCACTCATGGGAATGGGTTCAATGGTATTTGGGAGGAGCAGATGTTGTTCAGGGAAACAGATGGTGGTTGCAAACATAGCCTAATGGGGGTTGAATGAGCAGAAAAAAGCACAAGGGGGTACAAGGGGGTAATACTGGGTGGATTATTGGGCCTGGAGGAAGCAGTCCTGCTCCTCCTGGCTCACAAGCAGTGCCCTTCACGCCTTTGTTCAACTGCTGAGTTCCCAATAGGAAATCTGTCCGAAATGACTTAGAAACATAATGATTGTTAAAATGATGGCACGTCCTGCAAGTGGATTGGTTGTCTGCCCCAGTCCCACCTCTGATAAAACCGGAAGTTAATGTGTTTCCATTTCATACTTTTTGAATTTAAACATCTGACCTAATATGAACTCATCTATTTTGGGGAATTAAGATTCAGCCCTTTGTGATTGCCTCAGCCTTTGTACTGGAAATGAAAGAATTGTGTTAGCACATATCTATCTACCTTATCCAGGGCTAAGCGGGCATGTTGATGTCAAAGGAGAATGAGTTTAGTACTTTTTGAGTTATACATTTAAATGAGGACAGTGAGGACATAGAGTGAAAATGGGTTTGCAGACAAAACACAGGAACAAAACCCTTTACTGCTGCACAAAGGAATGAAAAGTTATGTTACTTATCTGTGCAACTGTGCATGTTGTGCAGGAATTTTAGGGGGTGAGTGTGGAAGCAAGCCAACATGCTGGTTTGCAGGCACCATCCAATCCCCTGGCCATTTTCCCAGAGGCAGGATAGGGTGGTTGGGGGGATGGATTTGGGGGGAGAAGTGGGGTGGTGGAGCGGCAACGCTAACCACTTCCGAGCAGCGGATAGCTAATTAATGGCCTTCAATGGTCTCTTAGAGCCTATTGTCAAAGCTGACTGGAATTAGTTGGCCCTCCGAGGTCTCCACTAAGGCATTGGAGTTTTAGGTCAGCTGGCTGGATGTGACCAACTAGACAATAAACCAGGGGGCCAACACTCCAGCCAGACTTTGAGGCCCCCCCTGCCTGACTGGATACAATTGCAACCTCAGAATGCATGTGGATTGACTCCCCCTCCACAATGGTGGTCTGGCTGATGAAGATACTATTAAATTTAAAAGTTTAAAATATTGGAGAGAGGGTGCCTCAAAATGGAGGTACGCCCTATCTCCCTCTCTCTTACCTGAACTGAAATCTTCTGCTACTTCAGTACTGAAGACCCTCAGAGTGGCTCCTCAGCTTCAAGAGACTGCCCAGAGTCAATTGGACAAGGAGCCTGCCTTCCAGCAACTAATTTATCAATTCAGGGAAAAATCGCTGTCAGTGTCATTTCCCATACAGTCCACGGCTGTGACCCCCCAATTGACTCCAACGTCACAGACCCTACCCCAAGGACAGAAGCTGTCCATGGTTTTCTATCATTTCACATAGTCAACAAAAATAAACACGATGTCCCTTCTTTTAGCCTTTTTAAAAATTCATTCATGAGATGTGGCATTGCTGGTAGGCAAGCATTAACTGCCCTTGAGAAGGTGGTGGTGAATTCCCCTCTTGGATCCCTGCAGTCCATGTGGTGTAAGTACACCCACAGTGCTGTTAGGGAGGGAGTTTCAGGGTATTGACCCAGCAACTGTGAAGGGACGGTGATATATTGCCAAGTCAGAATGGTAAGTGGCTTGGAGGGGATCTTCCAGGTGTTCCCATGTCTCTGCTGCCCTTGTCCTTCTAGATGGTAGAGGTCGTGGGTTTGGAAGGTGCTGTCTAAGCAGCTTTGGTGAGTTCCTGCAGGGCATCTTGTGGATGGTACACACTGCTGCTGCTAATGTGTGTCGGTGGTGAAGGGAGTGAATGTTTGTGGATGGGGTACTAATCAAGAGGCTGCTTTGACCTAGATGCTGTCAAGCTTCTTGTGTTGTTGGAGCTGCACTCATCCAGGCAAGTTTAGAGTATTCCATCACACTCCTGACTTGTGCTTTGTAGATGGAGTACAGGCTTTGGCGAGTCAGGTGGTGAGTTATTCACTGCAGCATTCCTAGCCTCTGACTTGTTCTTGTGGCCACAGTACTTATATGGCTAGTACAGTTTTATTTCAAACTAACCTCATGGCCCGGCATGTCCCCCATTCTACTATTACCACCAAGCCAGAGGAACAACCCTGGTTCAATGAAGAGTGCAGGAGGGCATGCCAGGAGTAATACCAGGCATGACTAAAAAATGAGGTGTCAACCTGATGAAACTATAACACATGACTACTTGCGTGCCAAACAGTATAAGCAGTAAGTGATATACAGAGCTGAGTGATTCCACAACCAATGGATCAGGCCTAAGTTCTGCAGTCCTGCCACATCCAGTCATGAATAAACAAAGAACAAAGAAAAGTACAGCATAGGAATAGCCCCTTCAGCCCTTCAAGCCTGCGCCGATCATATTGCCCATCAACTAAAACATTTTGCACTTCTGGGGTCTGTATCCCTCTATTCGCATCCTATTCATGTATTTGTCAAGCTGCCTCTTAAACATCACTATCGTACCTGCTTCCACCACCTCCTTTGGCAGCGAATTCCAGACACTCACTACCCTCTGCGTAAAAAACTTGCCCCACAAATCTCCTCTAGAGTTTTCTCCTCTCATATTAAATCTATGTGCCCTAGTAATTGACTCTTCCACCCTGGGAAAAAGCTTCTGACTACCTACTCTGTCCATGCCACTCATAATTTTGTAAACTTCTATCAAGTCGCCCCTCAATCTCTGTCGCTCTAGTGAGAACAATCCAAGTTTCTCCAACCTCTCCTCATAGCTAATAACCTCCAGACCAGGCAGCATCCTGGTAAACCTCCACTGCACTCTCTCCAATGCCTCCATATCCTTCTGGTAATGTGGTGACCAGAATTGCACGCAATATTCCAAGTGTGGCCTAACCAAGGTTCTATACAGATGCAGCATGACTTCCCAGCTTTTATACTCAATACCCCTGCCAATGAAGGCAAGCAGATGGTGGTGGACAATTACACAACTCACTGAAGGAGAAGTCTCCACAAATATCCCCATCCTCAATGATGGAGGAGCCCAGCACATCAGGGCAAAAGATAAGGCTGAAGCATTTGCAATAATCTTCAGCCAGAAGCGCTGGATCGATGATCCATCTTGGCCTCCTCTGGAAGTCCCCAGCATCACAGGCGCCAGATTTTAGCCAATTCAATTTACTCCACATGATATGAATGCACTGGATACTGTAAAGGCTATGGCCCCTCACAATATTCCTGCAATAGTACTGAAGACCTGTGCTCCAGAACTTGTTGCGCCCCTAGCCAAGCTGTTCCAGTACAGCTACGACATTGGTTGCTACCTGGCAATGTGGAAAACTGCCAAGGTATGTCCTGTACACAAAAAGCAGGACAGATCCAACCCGGTCAACTACTGCTACATCAGTCTACTCTCCATCATCAGTAAAGTGGTGGGATTGGTAATAAACATGCTAACAAGTGGCAGTTGCTTAGCAATAACCTGTTCATTGGCACTCAATTCCAGTTCCACTAGGGCCACTCAGCTCGTGACCTCATTACAGCCTTCGTTCAAACATAGACAAAAGAGCTAAACTCCCGAGGTGAGATGTGAGTGACTGCCCTTGACATCAAGGCTGCATTTCATCAAGTGTGGCATCAAAGATCCCTAGCAAAACTGGAGTCAATCAGAATCAGCGGGGGGGGATCTCTCCTCTGGTTGGAGTCATACTTAGCACAAAGAAAGATCGTTGTGGTTGTTGGAGGTCAATCATCTCAGTTTCAGGACATCATTACAGGAGTTCTTCAGGATAGTGTCCTGGACCCAACCATCTTCAGCTGCTTCATCAACGACCTTCCTTCCACCATAAGGTCAGAAGTGGAGATATTCGCTGGTGATTGTACAACTTTCAGCACCACTCGTGCCTCCTCAAATACTGAAGCAGTCCATGTCCAAATGCAGCAAGACCTGGACGATATCCAGGCTTGGACTGACAAGTGGCAAGTAAAATTCACACCATACAGGTGCCAGGCAATGACCATCTCCAACAAGGGAGAATCTAACTGTCGCCCATTAACATTCAATGGTATTAGCATCGCTGAATTCCCCACTATCAACATCCTGGGGGTTTCCATTGACCAGAAACTGAACTGGACTAGCCATATAATTATTGTGACTGCAAGAGCAGGTTAGAGGCTAGGAATCCTGTGGCAAGTAACTCATCTACAGACTCCCAAAACCTGTCCACCATCTGCAAGGCACAAGTCAGGAGTGTGATGTTATACTCTCTACTTGCCTGGATGGGTACAGTTCCAACAACATTCAAGAGGCTTGAAACAATTCAGGACAAAGCAGCCTGCTTGATTGGCACCCTATCCACCACCTTCAACATTCACTCTCTGCACCATTGCACAGTGGCAGCAGTGTGTACAATCTACAAAATGCACTGCAGTAACTCACCAAGGCCCATTCAACAGTACCTTCCAAACTACATCCATCTGCTAGAAGGAAAAGGCAGCAGATGCACGTGAACACCACCACCTATAATTCCCCTCCAAGTCACACACCATCCTGACTTGGAACTATATTGCCATTCCTTCATTGAAATGCCCTTGACAAGCAAAACACTGAAATGCAATTAGATGAGCCAGCCCTTGACTTTTGCTGGTTTGCTCATGCAGCAAAACTGAATACATCAACAGATGCTAGGAAAAAATAGCTGACATTACCAGTTCGATTTAGATGAGCTTTGCTTTGATATTTACCTCATGAGAGGGCTTGATGTTAAAACTGCTGCATTGTAATTCAAAGTACCTTTTGTTTTCATGCTCACCCATTATAATTTTGATTAAATAATCAAAGATTTGAGCCTTTAACTCCTCACAAATTGGACTTTTTTTGAGTTATGTGCAGTTTCATTTCCTTTCTAAACACAATTAACTGGCTGACAATGGGATTTAGGAATATCCTGTAGTTTTTAAGATGAGATTCCTCAGCATTGCTAGATAGCACTTCTGTAAAATATCAATTAGTTACCATAAACAGAATTTTAATATAAGTTCTTAAAACTTACCAATAATGATAATGTTATGAACCATTCAGTTCCTACCTCAAAAGCTGCTAACTCAAAATGCTCACTCTCAGGTGATGAAGGTTAATTTTGTGACAGAATACAAAAGGAATAATATGTAATACATATTTTTCAATACTTTCCTTTCAAAGTTAGAACATCTATGTTACTTCAAATCAAAGTTGATGTAGGATAGAAGCTGTCACAGCATGATGTTCAAATTTTACCTTCATGCCAAGCATATACCTCAGGTTAGAAGTTAGCTAGAGGCTTTCAAGGTAAATATATGGATGTCACCAGCAATCGTGTGAGACAATAGTTCTTTCACAGAAGTGAAAGATATAGCTAACAAGTACGTAAAAACTGACTGGAACTCCATTCAATGGGGAGATTTTTTTATTCCTGTTATGTACATTTGACTCTGGAAACAAACTTAAAATTTTTATGTTATATTTTATTATTGCTTTATGATGAATAAACACACAACAATTTGATTTTGCGATTTCCCCTTAAGGTACTAAGAAATAAGCTTAAATGTGCAATTTTTCCTCTGCTGCAGCCTTTTCCCTCAGTCTTTGGTGCAGTATATCAGTCCAAGAGGACAGAGGCTATTTTAAAACACATGACTTAACTCCCCTTGTTCTTATTTCCGACTGGCTGAGTGGCAGTCACCAAATTGATTTCAACTATCATATCAGAGATGAAGACTGTTAGTCTTTACTCTGATTACAATGCACAGAGGAAAATTAAAAGTTTGATTGCTCACACTTTCATTTTAGGTGTCCTTGTGAGCCCAAGAAAAAGATCCCAAGTAGCAGAAAGAGAAGAAAAATAAATCCAAATCATGGTATTGCATCAACAGTATGCTACCAGTTTGAAAGCCATACTACATTTGGGTCATAATATAGTGTTGCAGGTGGATAGCAGCTGGCTACATGGGAGAATCAATTTACTTTTTTTTTTACACACCAATTTTATTTAACTTAGAGAGCAAGCTAAAACTAAAAACTAAGAAGGAAAGCATATAATTAGCAAAAAGGAAGATAGGATAAGAATAATAAAAACTAGGTACGCGTCATAAGTCCTCGTACAAATTATAATGCCTCAATTTTCCCAAAATATGGTAACTGCAACCTGCCATCATACTCCTGGCCCAAGCAGGTCACTTCCTCTGAATGTTAAATTGTCACTGATGTGTCTTGCTGCTCAACATTTTTGATCGGGCATTTCAATCAATTAAACATGTTACACGAACAGAGGGAAAGAAGGTTAAAAAAGAGAAACAATCCTTCAACTGTAAATTACTTTTAGCAAGAGAAGAAACTGGGATGAAACATAAGACAAGTCAGTTGTGTTTGTGTAATTCAATGGTATGAGATCAAAATAATAGTAATACAAATCTGTCACCAAAAAATAATGAACTTCAGGTACCAAGGGCCAATCATCCTATTCCAACATGGGCCGCTTGGGCTTTAAAAATGACGTCAAAACCTGAATCCTGGATTCCTACACCCATTCTCAGTACTGTCAATTTTCACTTGCACGGGTAAGAGGGCAGATTGGGAGCCCACATGCTGCTGTCTTGACATGGCTAGCACCATTGTGGAAGTGTGCATTTCAGAAATTCCACAACTTTGTTGGAGAAGAGTAAGTTTTGGTAGCTGATGTGAATTACACCAAAACAAAGGTGCTATGAACCATGGGTGAAGTATGGTTTGGAGGCGGGAGCAATATGACAGGTAAGTACAAAAAAGGCGTTGCCAACATCACATAGAATTAAATGCTGTTGTATAAGTTATATCTTTATTCACTACAGTAATTGGTCATTGTGCTTTGATTTGAAAAGGTAAGTGACAATTAAATGATTTTTGCCAGGTTGTTACTTCTGACAATTGGCAAACAGTCAAGGGAAAGAACATGATTGTGAAAGTGGAAAAGTCTTCAGATGCATTATGTTACAATACAGTCAATGACTATTAACGTTTAAAATGTCCAAACATCTTGTTTTAAGCAATATAACTATGCCACAAGATTTCCCTTTTTTGCCAAAAAAATACAAGCTTTATTGTATATAAAGGACTTAAAACAAGCACTATTAACTTAATATGTTTTATAACTAGATATATTATGCACTTAGGTTTACTTCTTACTTCCCCAAGAATCCTCTTATAAGATGCATCAATTTTAAAGTTACATAATTCTGTAGAGATCACCCATAAAGTATGCCACAATCGTCCTTAGTCTAACTATTTTCAGCAGTAAAACTTTAATTTACCCTCTCTTGACTGTGGAGGCCTCAATTCTTTTTTCTGATTAAGTTGGAAGTATTGAAAAAGTAATCTGCTGATTATTTTCTTTTGAAATAGGACACTATGAGGCCCATTGTAGATTCTCCTACTGGCTTCAAACTAGGCAATTTTCTAGCTTCTGGTCCTTCACAAATTTCAAACTGTGACTAAGCCTCACTTACCTTCCACATGGTCAATAATGATGTTAGTGTTTTACTCTACGGAGAGTGCAGATCAGTCCAACTATCATTTATTTTGGCTAATTTCTCTGTGAGCCGCAAGCCATATCAGACCCAAACTACAACTAAAAATCTCTCACAGAAAGCTCCCAGATAAACTGAAACTAGAGTCTTCCTAAGTTCTACTCATCTCCATGATGATGTAGCCTGCACTGGGCTATCCTCAAACTGACCTTTAAACTAATTATCCCTTATTTACAATTTCTCCAGATAGGTAAGCCCATGTGTCGTTTTATTGCTCTTTTTGTTTTATCTGATTCTATTAAATAAATGTTGGTAACATTTTGAACTGCCTTTTGTGTGTTCTGGCAATCACTGAAGTCCAGTATTATAGTCATCTTACCTTCACAACAATGGCCTTCCCTGAACTAAACAATGGCTCTAAAATATTAACATGAACCGTGAAAATTCACCACAATTGCAATGCATTATTCACTGGATGAAATGATATTCTGCACTGTTTAATATTGAAAGCCATTTCTGATTGTGTGAAATGTCCCCAATACTTAATTTTTTTTCCCTTGACATATAGCTCAGCCATCTGTTTAGCTATTTCAAAGCTTTGGCAGATGGCTGAGTTTCTGACTGCCTTCAAAGGTTGTAATAGATTATGCTCAGGAGGGTTTGTCAGCACAGTTGTTCAGTGGAATGTTATTATGAATACTTGGTTATATTCAAATCCACTAATGGATTCTGCTCAGAAATGGTTATTATACAGTTTTTCAGAGGAATGTCTTTATGAATGTTTGGTTGCCTTCCAAGCCACTTCAACAGCAGTTATTCCCATAGCTGTCTAGGGAGATGTGAGTTAGTTTATTTTTTACAGATTTATGAGTTTTTGAAGAGGATAATGTTTTAGTCATGATTCAAGAATTGTTTGTTAATTTTGATAAGCACTTTGAAAGGTTACCATAGAGTTTGAGAGTTCTATTAACAGTGGATAATGGGTGAGTGTGTTGGGGGAGTGAGGGTGAAGGGGTGGGGGGAAAAAGGGTGGTAGGCAGGGCAAGAGATTATGGGTGTGGGAATATGGGGAGTGAGGGGAGGAGTATGGGGTGAGGAGAGGTGAGGGAGTGGGGGGTAGGTGGGGTGGGCGTGTATGAGGGAGGCCGCTCTCACTGTGAATGCATGAAGGTGTGCCTTTTAACCAGGCTATCTTGAAACCAGCCTACCTCCACCTCTGTATCAAGACTGCTGTCACTGCTGTCTCTGTCTCTCCTGGATAAAAATAGGCTGGCAGGCACCGCTGGGGCAGAATTGCAACATCGGGAAATCTCCTGACTCCCACCTCAAATTTGAAAATCTGGCCCCAAGTTGTTTTTGTACTACGTCAATATATTACATGTTTGTGCTGGATCTGTTTTTAGCATTATTATGCCATGTGTTAAATTTGTTTATACTGAGGTTTCTGCTCTAATTATTTAATACTTTGGAGTTGCACTGTTGTTAAATTTGATGTTTTGTTCTTGCTAATTATTGGGATTATTATATATTTTTTGAAAATCTATTGAAACAAACTCATTCAATGCTAAGATTCATTGAATGAAACCTGAATCACAGGTGGGACAATTTCAGTTGGGTTTGTATGGTAAGTTTCATGGTAAGTTGCAATTAAAATGCCCACGTCATCTGACCAAATCACCATTTATGAGTTCAATGATATAGAGCCATTAGAATATATGTACCCTCACTTTATGGTAATAAATTACAGATTATTATAAATAGCAAAGATAGCAATGAAACAATTAATCCTTATGCAAAAACATCGGCATGCTTGAGTTTAAAGTAATTTTCAATATCTGCTATGCCATTAGCAGTTTAAAATAAGATAAAGGAAGAAACGAAATGAACTATCCACCAATTACATGATATAAAATAAAAATAACTCCCTCTACTGTGCCTCTTCCACCCCATATCCACCAAACTGAACCTTTACCCATTCCTCACTGATTGTTACATTATCTCTCATTAAATGAAAAATATATTAATTTAATTAAAAAACTGTAATTGTGTGGTCAAAGGAAAAGTCTTTTGTATAATTAACTTAATTATCAATTGGACATAATTATCAAATTATTTAATAAATTGTCCCTGATAGCCAATTGTTTAGAACTTACAATGTATAATGAGGACTCGCCACTTTGGATAGATAGGGAAATGTATTTTGCCACTGTACTGTTGAATATAAAAATTGAGTTTAAATGTTACAATTCATTATTGTTTCCCACAATAGAATAATAAAATACATTACACTACTCAAAACTTCAGATCTATTTCCTGTATTTTGAAGTTGATCCGAAGTTGGGCCTGGAATTTTATTAAACTCAAACACCATTAATTAATTTGTTTTATATTGAAGCAAATTTACCCACCTATTCAGATAAAACTGGTGATTGGAAAATTTTCTCTCTTTGGGAACCCAATCTCTCCCAAATACAATATAAAACAGCAAACTACATATTTAATCTTTTTCTGCTCCATTGCAACAGTATGCCCCCCACTCTGAGTTCAGAGAGCACTCCCTCCTGCACCAATGAAAGTTTTCATTTCCCAAACCAGCCATCCACATAAAAAGATTGAAAGCTTTGACATTTTTACTCTTGCAACAACAAAAAAAATATTGGGAGTAGAAAAGAAAGGATGAAAAGTAAAATAGCATAGTATGAGCAAGCAAAAAGAAAGTCCCATACGTGTGGCAGGGAGGGATTTACTCAACAGTTACTATTCTACACTGTAATTGGAGATAGCTAGAAAATTTGAGGAGTGAGTGAAAATCTGGAGGTAAGGAAGAGATAGAAATTGAGAGAAGACTTAAGGGAGGAAAGGGTCAGACTTTGAGATGGAGTAACAGAGAGGTTGTATATATTTATCAATCTTGGTCTACTTAACTAGAATGCAACTTACATAGGTTTGATATCAAAAACTATTAAACTGGTGACTTCTACAATATTCATGGCCAAGGATAAACATGTCGTTTGAGTGTGTTACAAGCAAAGATACATTTAAAACATTACAAGATATTTTATTTCAGTGTTTTGTTCCAATTGAATTGGATTGGATTGCATCCATCTATTTTAAAAGAATCCAGGGAAGAGATAGCAGGGGCATTTTTACTTATATTTAATAATTTGTTAGGAAATGGTGAGTGCCAGAGGAGGTAGCTAATGTAATTCCCATGTTTAAGAAGGGAAACACAACGTATCCAGAGAATTATAGACCAGTCAGCTTAACATCCATGATAGAAAAATAATGGAATCCCTACCAAAGGAGAGATTAGAATAACATCTAGAAATAAGAAATATAATAATGAATAATCAGCATGAATTTCAAAAGGAAAATCTCACTTAATCAACTTAATTGAAATTTTTGAGGAGGTAACAGAGAGAGTAGACAGTGGTAATGAAGTAGATGTAATTTATCTGGATTTTCAAAAGACCTTCAATAAGGTGCCCCATAATAGACTAAATAATAAAGTCAGAGAGTTTGGAGTCTCAAAACAGCTTCAAAACAGAAAGCAGAGAGTGAGAATAAAGGATAGTTCTTCAGAGTGACAGAAGGTAGGACATTGTGTTCCACAAGGATCAGTGCTGGAACCATTGCTGTTCACAATGTATATTAACAACTTAGACTTTAGAATCAAAAACACAGGGCAAAATTTGGTGGCCCTGTTGTGGCAAGGTTAAGTCTGTAAAATGCGGCGAGACATTTAAAAGTCCATTGAATATGATGGGTCCATAAAATCCTGTCGGCATATAATGCCACCTACAATTTCCAAATTTGCGGATGATACCAAATGATGGGTGAATAGTCAATAATTAAGAAGACCGCAACAAATTACAGAAGGACATGAATAAACTTGCAGAACGGGCAAATAATTGGCAAATGAAGTTCAACGATAAATGTGAGGTAGTAACTTAGACCACTTGGAAAGTGCAAGTCCATGTGGGGTAGGGGAACAAAGTTGTACTCTTGGAATACAAATACATCAGTCGCTAAATGTTGCACCACAGGTTAGCAAGGCCATAAAAAAACAAGCTAATGCTAGGTTTTAGTTCAAGCGGGATAGAATTGTAAAGCAGGGAAGTTATGCTAAACCTGCATTGAACCTTGTCTAGACCACACTTACAATATTGCATACAGTTCTGGTCATCATATTATATAAAATAAACAATACAGTGGCATTGGATAGAATGCAGAGATGATTTACAAGGATGATACCAGAAATGCTTGCGTATGGGTATAGAAAGGGATTGATAGGCTGGGTCACTTTTCTCTTGAAAAAAGGCTGAGGGGTGTCCTAATGGTATGGTATGTGTGCTCTGTCCAAAGGCAGGTTCTTGGTTTGTTGTCTCCAGATGAATCAAAGAATTGTTACAGCACTGAAGTAGGCCATTCAGCCCATCCTGTCTGCACGAGCTCTCCGAATGAGCAATTCACTTAGTGCCATTCCTGCCACTGCCTTTTCCCAGTAACCCTGTACATTGTTCCTTTTCAGATCACAACCTAACTCCTTTTTGAATGCCTCGATTGAACCTGCCTCCACCACCGCAGTGCCTTTCAGACCTTAAACACTAGCTGCGTGAAAAAGGTTTTTCCTCATGTTTCTTTTGCTACTCTTGCCAATTACTTAAATCTGTGCCTTCACCTTCTTGATCCTTTCATGAGTGGGAACAGTTTCTCCTTATCTACTCTGTCCTGACTCCTTGAGATTTTGAATGACTCTAACAAACCTATTCTCAACCATCTTTTCTCCAAGAAAAACAGTCCCAACTTCTCCAATCTATCTTTATCCTGAGCTATTTTCTTGGAAGTTTTTGTCAGGCTGTTTGCCATTGCCTTCCACACACAGGGACTGGGCAAGAAAGCAGATCCCAATTCTATCCCAGCCAGAATGGGAATTGAACCCATGCTGTTGACTTTATTCTGAACCATGTGTTTGCCATCTAAGCTAACCAGGGTGGCCTAATGTAAGTCTCTGAAATTATGCAGCGGTTTTATAGAAGAGTGGATACAGGGAGGATGTTTCCTTTTGTGGGGAAGAACATAACTAGAGGCCACTGATTTAAGGTAGACACCAAGAAATCTTACAGAGAATTCAGAAGAAACAGTGGTAAGAATATGGAACTCGCTACCACAGGAACTAGTTGAAGTTAATAATATAGGTGTGTTTAAGGGGAACCTAGACCATCATATGAGGGAGTAAGGTTACAATGGTAGATTTAGATGAGGAAAGATGGGAGGAGGGCTCGAGCGGAGCACAAATACTGACACAGATTTGTTGGGCTGAATGGCCTGATTCTATGCCATTTATTCTATTTAATTAAATTGGCTTAGGCCTAGATAATAGTTGTGGTGCCGATAATTTAATCACACTCATCACAATCAATGCATTCTGCCCTCTGGCCTTCTCCCAATCCAACAACACTTCAAAAACTTTCTCAACATTTCCTTCTCAATCTAGCAAGTCTACTGTGCTTCCAGGTGAACTTGCATCCTGTTCACAGTTCAGGCCATTCCTGGGGCCCTGGACTCCTTAAAACCACATTTTTTCCATCCCTGACTCCCCACTAGTATTTCCAACCTTTGTCTCACATTAGTGCTCCTAGGAATCCCCTCAGCTCTTCTTCAGCCTATTCCACATTCTATTGTTTTTCAGTCCTTTGCTCCCACATCAGCTACTCCACTGGTCCCACCTCCTCTCGTGTTCATTACCCCAGCCATCAATGTTGCCAACTGATTTCCTCACCACACGCAGAACCAGTTCTTCTTCCTCCTGAGTGCTCTCAGTATCCACACACCACTCCATCCCAGTCATAAGAACTGCTGTAGACCAGCCAGGCCCAAATCCCTCCAAGATCCCAATGCCACCTACTGTCCTCGATTTTGTTGAGCCATCGGGGGTTTCACCTACCGGTTGGAGAACCGGCAAGGGACCACTGTCATTTCCGAGGGGGAGGCCCGACTATATCATGTGCCCTTCAGGCACTTGAATGGCCACCCCATGATTCAGGTACCCAGTAGCCCCACTAGCCCTCTGAGAGCTTCCAGCCAATCAGAGGCTGGCAGCTCCTCATGTTGCCAACACCAGCAGGAGTGGAAGCTGCTAGTGGCTTTGCATTTGGCAGAGGCCCAGGATCATTTTGGGAACTAAGACCAAAGGTGAGTGAGAGTGGGGTGGAGGTTGTTGACAGGATACATGGGAAACAAGAAAGGGATGTCAGAGGCAAGTACGGGGTGGGGGGGTGGCTTTCATTGGCCATCTGCCTGCCTGATGCCGGGTCCCTCAAATCGGACATTAAATCCAGCTCACAGGATTTAATCCCATTGTTCCAACACCGAAAGAGATTATTCCCAGGCATAACCTTTCCGCATTACTCCCTCCTATGCTGCAGCTTCGTCCAGTCATTCCCATCCACCTTACCATTGCTTGGTCCTGGTTGCACCTCCATTGCTCCTAACAATGCAGTTGCTCCTGGACAAACTCACAGCCCATCTTCTTTCCCAACCAACCTTGTTAGTGTATCTCTCATGGCACCTGCCCACTCTAGTTTTCATCTCTTACCCAGTGTATGCTGTGCCCATCCTCATAGCATTCAAGATAATTTGTGATGGCTATTGAGAACATATGGAAAGGAATGAGATTTAAATTTTGGAGACATAAAGAAGAAAAAGGAGAGGAATAGTTTATAGAAATAGGAGACAGAAATAATAATAATGGCGTGATGCAGTCACCGTGGGGAAGAAAGTGTGTAAGTGGTGATGGGGAGAGGAGAAAGAGAAAAAAAGTGGAAGATAAAAGTCAGAGACTTACATAAAATAATTATAAAGTGGGAAAGAAGCCAAGAGACATGATTATATAAAAACGTTTTTCTCTCAGTGGGCTATCAAGATGGCATAATTCTCTCATCTTCATAAAACAGCCAATAAGAATAAAAACATTTACCAGGTCAAGGACAATGGATTTCTCTACTGCAAAAGTGCTGCTGCATATGGCATATGGAATAACATTCATTTGATCCTGTTATATCGTGTGCGGGGATAGGGATTAGCAACCTCACCATGTCTGGTCACTTTGAAGCAGATAGCACACAAACCTTGTGTGCTCAACAGGGGGGGGGGCTAGCAGCGTGCATAGCTGGCATGTGTTCCAGCTAGTCTTCAGCACTTAAAAGCAACCTGCCCCTCTTAAAAGAGAGTTTCATTCAATTCAAGGAAACTGTTGTTGAGTTCCAGTACAACAATAAGCTACAAGCAGAAGCAGAACAAATGAAGCATCAAGGAAAACAGACAGCTCTTAGATTCACAGATGTGGCACTGGAAGCCTCTGTAATGGAGCTTGACAAGAGGAGAGATGCCATATTTATGTGGGCGACTAGGAGATCCTCAATGAGCACACTGCGACAGGAGCGAGGGAAATCAGGTGGCCAGGGAAGACCTAGTAACAGTGCCACATGAAGTTCAGTGGTCTCACATGGATGGTCAAGGTCAGTGAATGCATCTTCACATGATATCTCTTACCCACTGCACCACCACACTCTCATTCTGCTCAATGCACCACACCCCCATTGCTCACATCACAGCTTAACATTCAGATGCTTCACCTCACCCTCACACACTGCCAGCCTCACACCCACTTCTAACAGCCTCCACACACCTCAAACTATTCAGCTATGGTGGGCATATCACTTAAACACAGAGTAACACAATCACTGACATTCTTCCATCACTGTTTCAGGGCAAAGTTATACATATTCAAAGGAAGCAAACAGAGCCAATGGGGTTCAGGGACACCTGCATCTCCTGACCCCCACAGAGAAGATGGTGCTCCACATCATGGGACCAGCTGTGACAGAGCACAATGCATATATCAGAGAATACAGGGTATGATGGTGCATTCCTGCCATATGCTCCTTCCCAACTCCTGCCTCACCTTTAACCCTGCTGTCTGGCAGAATGAACACACAGCTGGTGGTTTGACCATGGATCTTTTGCTTTCCACCCAACTCATCTTCTGCTTTTCTGCTTTCAGACACCCAAGAATTGATGTTTGCTCAGCCACAAGAGGAAGGGAGAGAACAACACCACAACACTGAAGAAGAGGCATCACCACTTGTTCTGAAACTCCCAGCCACCAGCTCAAATACTGGCACTGCGCGAACTTTAAAGGGTCATGTGAAGTCAGGATCTGTATGTTGTGAGGACAAGGCATGAATGTGCTGTAGCCAAGGCCAGAGGAAAGGATAGTTTATGTGCCTGCTCAGCATAATAGAAGTTGCAGACCAGTTCTGCTGCAGGAAGCTCTGGTGAGGGCTTTGATGGATAGCTTACAGGAGAAAGCTGATGAGTCTGCATACTGAGATGTTTGGTGCATTGGCAGCACTGCCAGACAGCCTCTTGTCATTGCCAAGGAGCATGGAGGAATCTGAGTCCGATATTGTCCAGAGCAACACACAAGAGCTCGGAGACCATCCTTTCAACTGTGGAAGTGGTGGGTATCTTCATGACAGCATTTGTGCACCCAGCTGTGATCCAGTGTCTGATTGTCACTGTCTCAGCTTCCATTCCAGCCCATTTGGAAGCCGCCCAGTGTCTCAGTGCTGCAGGGGAAGCTTAGGAGAGATCTTTGCTTGGTGCCATGCAGGCTCAGACTGCTGCCAGCCTGCTTGTGGATTTCAGTGCTCAAAGGGACATGCAGGCTCTCACAGCGGTCCAGCAAGCTGTTCTCCCACAAATTCCTGGGATTGCTGAGGTGCCTCCCCTTGGGAATGGTGGTAACTCCACCTTCGGTTAACAGCATTTGTGCTCCCACCACTGACACTCTGGCAGTGCTCTTCATTATTCATATCTTAACACTTCTGATAACCCTTTCTCTCCTTTAGGTACCTGTAGAATTTTTAAAATTCTTTTTATTTCATATTTCTTCTTTGCCTGTCTGTACTTCTTTCGCAATTTTCCTAAGCCCACCAAGTTCCCTTTTGTCTTTCTCTTCTCCATTGTTTACATACTCAGAATATCCTTTTCTCTCATGTATTGGCATCCTCCCATCAGAAGAGATGATGGACATGTAGCAAACAATCTCTTTAGGTGGGTACATGAAGCTACCAAGTGTCATTACAGATTTTTGTTTTTGGCTTTGGTCCCTGTTACCAAGCTGCTATATTCACTGCTCATTGTGGTGGTGCATGCCAACAAGTCTTGCTGTTTCTCCTTTTCACCAGCTAGTCACTCCCAGGTATGATAGTGTTTGGGCCCTTCATGTCATGGGCCTAGGGGGTTGGTTAGCTCAGTTGGCTGGATGGTTGGTTTGTGATGCAGAGTGATGCCAACAGCATGGGCTCAATTCCTGTACCAATTGTGGTCACCCATGAAGGCCCTGCCTTCTCAGCCTCACCCTTTGCCTGAGGTGTGATGACCCTCATGTTAGACTCAACTTCAGTCATCCCTTTCACTAATGAGAGAGCAGCTATGGCCCTTTCGGACTACAGTGACTTCTTCCTTGAAGTGGAGCTTTGGGTGCCACTCTGATTGTCTGGCTCTGGCTACCTCACCATGCAGTGAGTCATTGGGTGTTTGGCCATCTTCCATCTGCGTATAAGCCCAATCCTCTGAAGCTGCCTCTGTCTGGTTAGTGCCAACACACTTGGTAGCTCTGTCTTTGAGAGGGCTGTCACATTTTTGATTTTGCCCTGCCAGGATATACCCATAATGCCCTGCAGACAGTAAAGATGGAAATTATTGAGCTTCTTGTCCTGGTAGCTGTAAGTCATCCATGTTTCACAGCCAAAGAGCAAGGTACTGAGAACACAGGCCTAATAAACCATCATCTTGGTCCTAAGGGTTAGCTTGGTGTTACCCCATGCACCTTTTGTGAGTCAGTCAAAGGTGGTAACTGCTTTTCCAATGTATGCATTGAGCTCTTCATCAAGGGACAGACTGCTTTCACCCTGAACCCAAGGTAGCAGAATTCACTAACCACTTCCAGTGAGATCAGGGGCAGATATGTAACACCTTATCCCATGACAAGAGTTTCATGACACTTGTAGTCAGGGAGAACAAATTGCAGGCCTAGGAGAGGTGGGCGAGACAGTCCATGAGTCTTCGTAGCTGAGTGGGCGACTAATGCAGCATTGTCAGCATAGAGAAGTTCTCTGATTAGGACGTGAAGTGTTTTTGTCTTCACTTTCAGTCTTGATTGATTGTACAGCTTGCCATCTGACCACCTGTGTAAGTAGGCTCTGTCTATATCTGCACGGAAGACAAAGCTCAGGAGTATGGAGAAGATGCCAAACAGAGTGGGGACTAGGCCATGGTCCTCTTTCACTCCACTGTTCACTTCAAAACTGTCAGTACTAGAATCATCAAACCATACAGTGCAGTGCATAATTGTCATGGAAGGAGCAGATGAGACTGAGGAGGTTTGGTGCTCAGCCAATTTTTCCCAAAATCTTGTAGAGCCTTGCTCTGCTGATGGTGTCAAATAACTAAGTTCCACAAAAGAAATGGGTATATGCTGTTCCCTACATTTCTCTTATATCTGCTATATGGAGAAGATCAACCTCACAATAGATGTGCCGGTATGGAAACTACACTGTGCTTCCGGGTACACATGGTTGGCAAGTAGATGGAGTCCTTAAGTTTAACCCTAGCAAAGGCCTTCCCTGCGACATTAAGGAGTGAGATGCCCCAGCAGTTGTTGCAACCTATTCTGTCACCTTCATTTTTGTGTAGTATAATGATTTTGGTGTCACACATCTCCTGTGGGTCAGAGCCTACATTGCAAAGTAGAAGGAGAACATCATAAAGCTGTGGTCATAGATGGGTCTTTCCATGTTTGAACAGTTTAGTTGGGATTTCATCTTTGCTGGGTGCTGTTCAGTTCTATAAGCAGTCTGTGGCCTTTGCAAGCTCAAGCAATGAGGGTGGATCATCTAATTCATCCATGACTGCAGGAGAGCATTAAATGGGCACTAGATGTCTGACTCAAAGTTCTCAGTATTATCTGTTGGTGACTACTTCACCATCTGCTGACTTCAGCAGAGCACCTTTGGTGTTGGCATTTGGTGATGGTTGGGCTAAGTGCCCTCTCGCTCCCTTCATCCATGCCTCATAGATTTCCATTGTCACAGGCAGTTTGAATTCCTTGACATAGGTTGATTCAATGTTTGTTTTGCAGTATCTTCCTGTCTTTTCTGGGGCTGTTTTGGCTACTTTCAGCTTGTGCATTGTTTTACCAGCAAGTTTATGTTGTGCATCATGTAAGTTTTCTTTTTTGCATCAATGACAGGTGTCATCTCAACTGAGTGGGTCTCATTCCAGTTCTTGTTGGAGGTTCCATCTTTACCAAATGAAACTTTTGCTACTTCAGATAATTGAGCTCAGTGACTTTCAAGCCTCACTAATACCAGCGTTGACACTTCATGGTAAACCTTTGGTGGGCAGCAATTGTTCTGGTGACAGTGACAGTTTTTGGCGTCATTGCTTGTGCAGGAGAAATTGATATGTGGCGGGCTGTCGCTTTTGGAGCTGTGACATCTTTAGGGGTGCGCCTTCACTCTGCCACAGACAAGAGAGCAGATCGTGACTTTTCATGATAACCAGTTCTAGTTGTTACCATGTGTTGCCATGATACCATCTGGCAATGTCAATGCAGAATTTATTCAGGGCACAAAGCTCAAGAAATTGTTGTTCGTTATTATTGATCTTGCCCACCCTATGAATCATTGTTGGCTCCAACATGTACATTCAAGTTATTCAGGGTGAATAACCTCTTGCTATTTGGAATGTTTCTCAGAACATCACCTAGGGAATCATCTATTTGCCTGAGATGCTGGCATTCAGAGTTGGTGCTTAGATACATATGGTGTTGACTGGGTCTCTATTAAATGGTAGCCACAGGGAGATGGGGTGCTCCAAGGTTGTTACTGGTGGGTCAATTGAGTGGATTGCCCACCGTAAAGCTTACACCATGCTCAGGACAGTCCTCAACACTCTTTCCATGTCAGTAGAAGGTGCAAATCGCCTCTAGGATGGAACCTATATTGGCTAATCTGCTTTCTAGTAGAGCAGCAATATCAAAACCAAGCTTGTGTAGCTCAGGGATCATCTTGCTTACACTTGTTGTGGAATGTGTGTTGTCATTCATACCAAGTCAGAGTCCTCACATTCAAACTTCCAAACTTTCTTTGTTTGCTGTGGGGCAGGCAGTGGAATATTATTATTGCCACTGGACTGGTATTCCAGAGACTCAGGGTAATGCTCTGGGGACCCAGGTTCAAATCCCACCATGACAGATGGTGAAATTTGAATTCAATAAAAATATCTGATGATGACCATGGAGCCATTGTCAAATTTTGCAAAAACCCATCTGGTTCATGAATGTCATGTAGGGAAGGAAATTTGCTGCTCTTACCTGGTCTGGCCTAAATGTGACTCCATAGCTATGCTGTTGACTCTTAACTGCCCTCTGAAGAAGAGCAATTAGGGGTGGGCCTGAATATTAAAAAAAATCTAGCATATTTTTTTATTTTCTTTTATATATTCAGTTTTATTCTCTACCATTTATTTATGCACATCATCACATTTTTAGCCATCTTACTTTTTACATTCCTTCTGAACTCTAGCGATCTTGTCTATAAATATTGCCCACTGATGTTCGAAACCTTTTCCAACATTTTTTTCTAATTTATCTTCCTTAGTTCCTTCCTCATTCCCTCATAGTTGGCTTTTCTCCAATTTATTACTTTGATCTTTGCAGTATCAATTCTCTCTCAATCATTATCTTAAATCTTATTAAATTGTGATCATTATTCCCTAGGTGTTTGAGTTTAGCTCAAAGTCTGCATCTGTCTTCATATAAAAATGGAAAAGAAATGAGAGTTTTATGTAGTCAGTGAAAAAACACTCTATAAAACCTTTGTTCTTTTTTTATGCATGAAATCATGTTCTGAAAAGACTGTCAATTTTGGTTTCATTATGGGCAAGAAATGGTTTCTGTATCTGTGATTGAGATAGCTTCTTTTTATGTCTTACTTGGCTGGCTTTGGGAAGTAATTGAACATTCTCTAGAGGTAGATCATTATTTGTTGCAGTCTGTGATAGTCTTCTCTTAGTTCTGCGGTGAATACAATTTCTAACAAGTCAACGTCAAAATCAAAGGAAACAAAATTGCTTCCCAGTTCTGCGGAGATAAAGTATGGAGTCACCATATTTATTTTGGTACATCGTCTGCACTAAAATCTTCCAATCTGTTGTTGCTATCAGAAAGAAAAAATGAGTTTTTTAAAAAAAATGGAATGGACAGTTGAAGCGAGAGGCAGTAGAAGTGACTGCATTTTTGAATTTAGAAGGTAATTGTTGATATGAGATGTTGAAGTTGTTTGTAAATGTGATCTGGTGTCCCAAGCCAGGGCTCTACAGTCTAAATTGGGCAATTGTTGTGTTTTATTAAGGGAATGTTTATCAGTTACAGCCAAATGTGAGGAAGATTTTACTGATAGGCACATGTTAGCCTTACTAGCGGCTCATGGTTGCGATATTAGTAAAAGAATGAATAGCATAGATATATTGGGCTTGAATTCGCGGTCAAGATGATGGTGCTCACTATTGCTTCTGCACAAATTTTACAACAAATTCAGGAGAGGAGCAGATGTGAAACTGAAGTCAATATCCAAAAGTGCCTGTTGGAGTTGCACTGCTCTATTGTTAGCTTCATGACAACAGCACCTTGCTAACCACCTCACCTTTGACATGCTTTGAAAATAATGAAGTTAGTGTATTTGCATAACCGGTACAAACTTAACCTGCCATAAAAAGTTTCATTTCTAAGTACACCTATAATGATGTGATGAGCATTAATCGCTGCTTCTGGCACTCACTGCCATTAAAAATTAATACATGTGAAATTTCATTCCTGTGATTTTAATTATTGTTGGACTTTTAAAAATGTCAAATTTAAAATGTTCTGGCAGTTTCCTTTCTGTTTCTTTTTTTCTCTCTCTTATTCAGATTCATCTTTCCTGCTTTTATTTATTTTTCTGTATCTAATTTGACAATGAATTTACCCACTAAAACTTACACTTGCTTCTCAGTCCTCATGCTGTTAATTTCACACTTCTTCAATCTGATAAGGAAAGAAAGAAAAATGTGTATTCATATCGCTTTATGCCAACTGAATGTCTCAAAGCAAAGCACAGCCAATGAAATACTTTTGAAGTGTAATCACTATTGTAACTTTAGAAACATAGCTACCAATTTGTACACAAGTTTTCACAAACAGTAATGTGATAATGACCAGGTAATCTGTTTGTATGATGTTGACTGAGGGATGAATATTGGCCAAATAGTGCCGAAAGATAATTTATATCCACCTGAGAAAGGGTGCCTCGGTTTGATATTTCATCCAAAAGGAAGCACCTCCAGCAGTGTAGCATTCCCTTTGCACTGCAGTGGAGTGTCAGCCTTGAGGATTATGCTCAAATCATGAGGCAGAATTTTATGTGTGACGTGTAAGTGGCAGAGCCCACACATCAGCACTTAAAATGTCGTGCGCTGATATCAGCGCGCGCCATTGAGATATTTCGTTGGGTGGGCGCACGATGAAGTGCAACACGCGCCCACCATTAATTAAAGGCCTTGTTAAGGCCCTTAACTTGGCAATCAACACTGATTTTGAGGTGCCCGTGCGATCTTCGGCTCAGAGCATGGGCGCAACGGGCAGGCGGGTAAGTGACTTTTTAACAAAACTCATCCGTGGGCAGGATAGGTGGGCTCAGAGAGGTTGTTAGTGTTTTAAGAGAAGTATTTATTGCAGAAAGTGTTTTAAACTTGCCTGTGTGATTGTTAGCAGTTCAGATCGATTTCCAACAGCTTTCTCGGTACTTTGAAGCTTCAGCTCACCAGTCTGCAGTCAGCAATCTTTATCGAGCCTGCAGATTTCCGGAGGCCTCCATTTAGCCTAGATGGGTTCTGACATCTCCACTGGAGGCAGCTCCTCTGAGAAGTAAGGGAGAGATAGAATAAGCAGGAGGCCAGGACTGGACAATTAGCCTCCAGGGGAGCCACATTTGGGAGGCCAGGCACAGGCACAAGGGTACAGGGCCAAGAGGTTGTCCAAGGTGGAAGAGGCCGCAGAAGATGCCACTGTCCTGCTCCCAGGGTATACAGGCAGTGAAGCAACTACCTCAATGTGACTGGGGTGCAGTGCCAAAGAAGGCGCCGACTGTCAAGGGGGACAGTGAACTATATTTGTCAGATAAAAATAAAAATACCTGGAAAAACTCAGCAGGTCTGGCAGCATCTGCGGAGAGGAACACAGTTAACGTTTTGAGTCCATATGACTCTTCAATAGAACTAATTAAAAATAGAAGAGAGGTGAAATAGAAGCTGGTTTGGGGGTGGGGGCAGGTGGGATAGGTAGAGCTGGATAGAGGGCCAGTGATAGGTGGAGATAACCAAAAAATGTCACAGACAAAAGGACAAAGAGCCATTGAAGGTGATGATTTTATCTGAGGAATGTGCTAATTAAGGGTAGAAAGCAGGACAAGCAAGGTACAGATAGCACTAGTGGGGCTGGGGGTGTGTGAGGGAATAGGCTAAAAAGCAGATATAAAACAATGGATGGAAATACATTTAAAAATAATGGAAGTGGTTGGGAAAAGAAAAATCTATTTAAATTATTGGGGAAAAAAAGGGGGGGGGGGTGAAATCGGAAAGGGGGTGGGGATTGAGGAGAGAGTTCATGATCTAAAATTGTTGAACTCAATATTTAGTCCGGAAGGCTGTAAAGTGCCTATTCGGAAGATGAGGTGCTGTTCCTCCAGTTTGTGTTGAGCTTCACTGGAACATTGTAGCAGGCCAAGGATGGACATGTGGGCATGAGAGCAGGGTGGAGTGTTGAAATGGCAAGCGACAGGGAGGTCTGGGTCATGCTTATGGACTGACCGAAGGTGTTCTGCAAAGTGGTCACCCAGTCTGTGTTTGGTCTCTCCAATGTAGAGGAAACTGCATTGGGAGCAGCGAATGCAGTAGACTAAATTGAGAGAAGTGCAAGTGAAATGCTGCTTCACTTGAAAGGAGTGTTTGGGCCCTTGGATGGTGAGGAGAGGGGAAGTAAAAGGGCAGGTGTTGCACCTTCTGCAGTTGCATGGGAAGGTGCCGTGGGAGGGGGTTGATGTGTAGGGGGTGATGGAGGACCAGTTCCTCTGACATGTCTTCCTTTTCCCTTAACTGAGGTTTTCCACCCACGGTGGTTGACAGGGCCCTCAACCGTGTCCAGCCCATCTCCCGCGCATCCACCCTCACAGCTTCCTCTCCCTCCCAGAAACATGTTAAGGTCCCCCTTGTCCTCACTTATCACTCCACTAGCCTCCGCATTCAAAGGATCATCCTCCTCCATTTCTGCCAACTCCAGCATGATGCTACCACCAAACACATCTTCCCTTCAGCCCCTCCCAGTGGCATTCTGCAGGGATCGTTCCCTCCGGGACACCCTGGTCCACTCCTCCATCCTTCCAGATTGAATATGGAGTTCAACAATTTTAGATCATGAACTGTCTCCTCCATCCGCATCCCTCTTTTTTTTCCTTCAATAATTTATACAGATTTTTCTTTTCCCACCTATTTCTGTTATTTCTAAATGTATTTCCATCCACTGTTTTATCTCTGCCTTTTAGCCTATTTCGATTCCTTCACCCCACCCCACCCCGACTAGGGCTATCTGTACCTTGCTTGTCCTGCTTTCTACCCTTAATTAGTACATTCCTTTAGGTAATATCACAACCTTCAACACTTCTTTGTCCTTTTTTCTGTAACATCTTTTGGCTATCTCCACCTATCACTGGCCCTCTATCCAGCTCTACCTGTTCCACCACCACCCCACCCCCTCAAACCAGCTTATATTTCACCTCTCTTCTATTTTTACTTAATTCGGTTGAAGCATCATACGGACTCGAAATGTTAACTGTGTTCCTCTCTGCAGGTGCTGCCAGACATGCTCAGTTTTTCCAGGTATTTTTGTTTTTGTTTTGCATTTCCAGCATCTGCAATTTTTTGCTTATATCTGTCAGATGATTGGCCCTGAGATCTCCCCTAACTGTGTGGGTGGACATGCCAGCAGCTCTGAAGGTCACAGCTGCCTTCCACTTCCATGCATCTGGCTCTTTCCAGGGCTCAGTGGGTGATCTTTGCGGTGTCTCTCAATCAGCTGCCCACACTTGTGTCAAGCAGGATACAGACTCTTTGTTCAGGCGTGCATTGACCTTCATCCACTTCTGCTGTGACCAGGCATGTCAGGCACAGCGAGCCAGAGGCTTTGCGGCCATTGCTGGTTTCCAGGGTGCAATAGACTGTACACATGTGGCCATCAATGCACCAGCAGGTGAGCCCGGTGCCTTCGTCAACAAGAAGGGCTTCCACTCCATGAACGTGCAGATAGTGTGTGATCACAAGATGCAGATTATGCAAGTCTGTGTAAGGTACCCAAGCAGTTCCCACAATGTTTACATCCTCAGACGTTCCCAGGTGCCGGGGCTCTTCAGTGCTCTGGCTCATCTGGATGGCTGGCTGGTGGGTGACAAGGGCTATTCCCCCAGAAGGTGGCTCATGACGCCTCTCCGCCATCCAAGAACAGAAGCTGAGCAGCGGTACAGTAGGAGCCAAGGCACCACAAGGGCTGTGGTGGAGAGAGCCATCGGTCTTCTCAAGATGCGCTTCCATTGCCTGGACTGCTCAGGAGTTGCACTCCAGTACCCCCCAGATCGCGTCTCTGTGATAGTGGTAGTATGCTGCACTCTGCACAATCTTGCGCTGGAAAGGGGGGACGCAGTTGATGATGAAGATCTTGCCGCAGTGAATGAGGCTGCACATGATGAATCCAGCAGTGGTTCAGAGGATGAGGAAGCACAGGGCAATGATGAGGGGCAGAATGCTGACCTGTTACTACAGCAAGAAGGCAAGGACATCCGGGACACTTTAATCCAGCGAATCTTCAGCTAGCTCCACACACATGGATCTGCAGGACCAGCCTTGACAGGTGCTTCCACACGTGGCACTTAGGTGCTACGTCTTCCACCTCATCAGCTGCAACTAAAGGCTTAGTACAGAAACATCAATGTCTACTGAAACACTCATGAGATGGCTGTGAAACATACAAATGCAGCACAAAAGAAACACTCTCAGCCATGGTCAGAAATGTGGACTTTATTGCCACCAAAAGAAAACTACAAACATTGCTCTGACGCAGATAATGAAACATACCCTAATCTAGGGCCAACACAAAAGCACCAGTGACAAACTTGTGGAATGCCCAACGTGCCATATGCTTATGTTTGTGGGTGCTACGGCTAGGTGCCTCCCCATTGCTTGGCTTGTGAGACAGCCTGCTGACTCTGCTGTCCTGTTAGCGTCAATGACCTTGGCAGCCTTCCTCTGGCCATGGAGCCTGTGCTGGCCTCACATGGGACTGAATGGCCAGTTCCAGATCTGGCACCTCCCCAGTTGTCGCAGCCTCAACGGATGCAACGGTCACTGGCAGAGGCGGGGGAGGAGCTGCTGCCTTCATCTGGAGCGGCCTGAGTGGAGCTCGCAGCGATGACAGGCAGCTACTGCGCTGACATCAGGTTGCATTGGACCTCCCTGCTCAATGCAGATGGATGGGCACCGAGCTGCGACACTTGGTGCCCAGAACTTCTCCCACATTGCAAATGACCACCTGTGGCCCTTAGCGCTCTGAGGGTTTGCAGGTCATAGTGTAACCCAACCAGATGATTATTAATCTGTTGGAGGCCCCTCTCCATGAGAGTTGCCAATCTATCAATGGAGGAAACCTGAAGCTCTGTCCTCAGGTTCATGCCATCACTGACACTCTGCCTGGGTTCCTCCACCGCAGAGACCAAGTGAAGCACACCCTCATGCAACCCTGCCAGATGCTCCAGCGCACTCTGCCGCTTGTCCTGCAGCTGCTGCATGGCTGATATCTCCAGAGGCACATCATCACTGCACGACTCAGCATGTGCCTGGTCCCCTGCAGTCCTCCGGCTACTGGCGCCATTGGCACTCTCTGTCCCTGCCACCTCCCCCAACGATTGTGAAGTGCCCTCTCCACTATGCCCCGGGACACCAGCCGACGTCATAATCCCCACTAATGTGTTTGTCGCTGTGCTAGTGCCTGGCTCGCTGAAATGACGTGACGCAAGTTGCAAGTGTTGCCCCTCAGGTGTGGAGGGAGGGGCTCTGGACTTTGTACTGGTGACCATGCGGTGGTGATGCTGAAATTAACAACAAGGACAATGCATCAGTTAGCATTCAGTCAGTAACACAATTCATTCCTTTCCGCCCCAGGCTCATAATGCACTCAACCTTCAAGAACCTAAGGAGGCGAACATTGGTGGGATGGATAATAGTCAAGAGGAGACCCAAACATTAGACACACATACAGACAGGCTGGTCAGATGGCCTAATGAATGCCACATGGAATGTTGTGTGGATAAGTGTGTGGTTAAGCACTTGGGCAAGACAAACAACGTGCGGGAATACATGAGTAATGGTAGGACCGTGGAAGTCACAATGACTACAGGGACCTTGCTGGGCAGACCCGTGAAGGTAGCAGAACAAGAAGATAAGGTGTTTAACAAGGTCAGAGCCAGACTTGCCTTTATTAGCCGAGGAATAGAATGTAGGAAAAGGGAGGACATGCTGAAAGTGTAGAAAAAGCTGTCGAGGCCACATCCACACTTTTGCGTTCAGTTGTGACCTGCGCCTCAGCGGAAGTGGAAGTGGAAAGAATGGCAAGAGTGCAGAGGCTCCCCAGCCTCACCGACATCTGCCGATCTGGCTGCTTGCCTCCTCCCCAGCTCCATGGCCTGCTCCTCAAAGGTGGTTATGTGCTGCAGCACAGCATGCCCACCACCAGTCCGCAAATGCTCCCAGCTATGGTGGTCTATTTTTGCCTGCAGAACAGAGAAGGGCATTTATTGGGGCTGATTGCTCATGTACTCTGCATGAGCATGCCGCACTTCAACCACAGTGGCCCACCTGAGGTTTCCAGCGGCTCCGGTCCACACTATTGGTGATCAGTCCCCAGAAGGTAGTACAGCTGATCCCAACCCCCTCCCCGAACGGACACCTTGGACACATTCGGCGTCCATCACTTTGAATAACACATGGGTCTTAGCACCCCTGGCAAGGAGGCGCAACTAGGTACAGCGCCGAGGCCAGCAGTTGGCTCTTGGCCATGACAACTTGAGGCTCCCCTTCCACCATCTCATCACCATCGATAAGACATGTGTTGGAGTTCTGAGTATGTATCTAGCTGCCTCCCTTACAGGTTGCCCCTAGACTACTCAAATGCAACAAACACCAACATATGCTGCGGGGAGAACCCACCTTCTCCTCAACCACTAAGGCTGATGTCAGCATGGTCACTATCTGTTTGCCCACACAGCATGCGCCAAATGCCCAATGCAGCATCGACACTAAGACAAGCATGGGCGGGGGCGGGGGCGGGGGGGGCGGGGGAGGGGGGGTGGGGGTGGGGTGCGTGGCTGTTGGGGGGTGCTCAAAGCCTAAGGCTACCTGCTAGGTTAAATGGCCAAGGCCGACATGATACTCACCCTTCCAGAGCGCAAGAAATCATTGAAGTGTTTGCAGCACTGGGTTTCTGTGTGCTGCACAGCATCTTGAGAGCTAACAACCTCTGCCCCCTCCTGCCATGCCTGCTTGGTAATACGGGGGAGCCCTCCTCCTCCCATCCTTTGGAAACAACACCTCCCAATGATGTGACGCCTCTTTGAGGAGGGCAGCAAGGCAGGCACCAGAGAACCGAGGGGCACATTGGCCTACCCTGCAGCCTGACTCCCTCCTCCTCTGCCTTGACTTCTTCTGGAGCCCGGTCACTGGCCATGGTGAACAGCCTAAAGGAAGCTGCCTGGCCTTTCTTTATACAGACTGCTGGTTCCCCATTGGAACAGGCGGTCTGTACATACCCACCGCACATTTGAATTTCCTGCTGTACACGGGAGTCTGAAACGCGCTGGGTGGGCCTTAATTGGCCCACCCGTGCAAAATGGCAGCACGGCCCATTTCGCCAGTGGAGATCAGCTACGCACCTACCGCCGATTGGGTCAGCCCCACCTGCCCGACAAACAGAAAATTCTGCCCATGGAGTAGGACCTCAGCCTGCCACATTAGACTACTGAGGCAAGAATGCTACCACCTGAGCCACAGCTGACACTTCATTGCTTAAGCAGATAGACTGTTGTTTTTCCTACCCACAGAAGCCCCCAAGCCCCTGTTTACCCTGCAGTGCCTTATCAGCTCACACTTTAAGGAATTTGGCATGTAGAAATGCAAAAAACTAACATGCAAATGCAAATCTAACCAACAGCAAATGTTGGTGTATACACTGCTATAGCAAAGTATGGCCAATTCCATAGCCATATCTATTTGGGCTGAATGACAAGGGAAATTAAACAGCTGTACTAAATTGAATTAATATAGATTAAAGAATTATTTAGAAAAGGTTGATTATTTTACTTTTTGTGTGAATTCAGCAAGAGATTGAAACATGTGTTGTGGGAGAAACATACAGTCATAGTCATTGAACCTTGGAGGTCCACAGCACAGAAAAAGACCCTTCGGCCCATCGAGTCTGCACCTGTCAAACAAGTACCTAACTATTCTAATCCCATTTTCCAGTACTAGGCCCATAGCCTTGTATGCCATGGCATCATAAGTGCATATCAAAATACTTCTGAAATGTTATGAGGGTTTCTGCCTTTACCACCCTTTCAGGCAGTGAGTTCCAGATTCCCACCACCCTCTGGGTGAAAAAATTCTTCCTCACATCCACTCTAAACCTCCTGCCCCTTACCTTAAATCTATACCCCCTGGTTATTGATCCCTCCACCAAGAGGAAATGTTTCTTCCTGTCTTTTCACGGCCCCATGGGCAGGATTTTCAGATTGGCATGTGGGCGTGCGCCTGACACGCCCGAGAATGAAATAGCCCGCGATGACGTCAAGCGAGTGTCCCAACGTCAACGTGCACTCACTGCTGACCGCACACAGCCGCAGACAATTAGGCCTATTAAAGCCCTTAAGCTGGTAATTAAGTTGAATTTTCCACTTCCCGTCCAAACTTACGGTTAGTGGGTGGCTGAATAGGCCAGGTGGCCTTTGTATTTTTTGTGAAATCTCATCCACGGGTGGGGTGAGGTTCCCAACAGTGAATAAAAAAACTAACATTAAAAAATTTTTAAACTTATTCTTAATATGTCACTGTTTATGTGACAGAGTCACATGTGGGGATATGTTTCTCTTATTTTTTAAACTTTTTTTTCAATTTTGAATCCTTCAGCTCCCTTTAGCAGTTCTGTGCCTTCAGAGAGCTTTCAGTGCTCCCCTGCACATGCGCAAACTTCAGCACTCATGCCCCTCCCACCCCGCACCCAGCAACACTGAGGCTCTCAGCATGTGCTTCACGCTGACTGGCCAAAATTGATCAGCCAGCGTGAAATCATGGTCGGGGCCCAATCGCAGGCAGCGGACCATTTTGTGGCCACTCCCGGGCCCACCTGCTGTGCCCAACCGACAAGGGGAAAATCTTCCCCATGGGTAGGAGGGGCTCGGAGGATGAATTTGGGGAAATCAGAACATGGGTGGTATAACTGGAGAGTGGGCTGGGAATGGCAATCATACCATGGGTCGGAGATATTTGGGAGGATGAGTTTGAGGACAGGTCATGATTCGGGGGGAATCTGGGTGTAGGTCCGGTGGTGGAGGGGTGCTGTCATTTGTGTGTCAGAAGGCAGAACAAAGCATGGGTCAGGTAGGCAGTTTATTTGGGAGCCGGGAAGAGCTCCTACTTCTCCTGGTCCACAGCACAATGCTGGAAAGACACATTCCTCGTGGATCTGACACTTCTCATCTCCCTTCACCTTCAGGCTCTCCTGAGGGCTGGGAAACCTCATTACAACTAAAAGGCTATTATAAATTGAGACACAAAGCCACATAAGCAGTGAGGTCAATAACCAGGGGTCATAAGAGATTGTCTCACCAGAGAGTGCTGGAGGTCTGGATTTCACTGCCTGATATGATGGTAGAGGCAGAAACACCCAACATTTGAAACATATTTGATGTGCACTTAAAGTTCGATAAGGGCACTGGACCAAGAGCTGGAAAATGGGATTAAGTGTGAAAGTTCTTTATTGGCTGAACCAGACACAATGGGCTGAATGGCCTCCAACTGCGGTGTCAATTTTCTATGTTTCTACATCCCTGTAAACACAGTTAGATAACAGCACAGGTTATTAAAACTGGATTTGGGTGTGTTGAAAGTAGTTTGGGCTTAGGTCTCAGATTTCTGAAATTTTAACCTCATTCTCCCACCCAAGGCAGCCCTGTGCCTTCAGTGAGCTTTCAACGCTCCCCCGAACATGCACGAACTTCAGCACTTGCTCCCCTCCTACCCCCATCTTCTGACCTACAAATGACACCCCCAGACCTACACTCAGATTTGCCCTAACTTATGACCTGTCCTCAAACTCACCCTCCCAAATATCCCCGACCCACAGTATAATTGCCATTCCCAGTCCACTCTTCAATTACCCCACCTATGCTCTGATTTCCCCTAATTCATCCTCTGAGCCCCTCCTACCCATGGGAAGGGTTTTCCCCTTGTCAGGTGGGTACGGCAGGTGGGGGTTAAAATTACTCAGTAAGTGTAACCCTGTGGCTTCTTTGAAAATATGCCAGATGTGTCCACATTTTCACAATATAAAGGTTGCCTTCACTTCACTCCATAATGTAAACAAGCCGAGGTCCCTCATCATGATAGAATTGAATTGCAGGTGCTCACTATTCTGCTGTTGAGTTAAGAGAGTTAACCATAAATTACATGATGTAGGGATTGAGAACTTCATCTCCCACAACCAAATTTTGGTCATACTGTCACTGATGCACTGGATAGGATTGAGAATGCAACAACAAGGATAATTCAGTCTTATGTAAGTCAAAGAACTGAATTGGTTGGCCTTGACATGGAGCAGATTTTTTAAATGCTGAGGGGAATGGCTAATACAGATGGAAGTCATTTAATTTGGTATATTTTTGAAAACTAGAGGATAAGAATATAAAATCAACAATCTGAGTCACATCTTGTTGGAGTGGATGCCATTTGTTAGACTTTGTCCAGAACCCTTCAGATGGAATGTAATTGTAACGTGCTGGAAGCACAAGCTGATGATGGTTCAGCAAGGGCAACGTGGCATCTGGGACTTTGATGAATTATGAGAGCAAAAGTCTATTTCCCTAACCAAAGAGATTTGAGGATTTAAGTACAAACATGGGAATAACAGTAACAAAATACTGTGAAAACTGGATACCTGGAGGTAAAAAGAGAAAATGCTGGATATACTCATCTGCATTTGGGAAGAGAGAAAAATAATGGTTCAGGTCAATGACTTTTCATCAGAAAGGGGAACGCAAAGATGAAAATAGATTGAGCATCAACATCGAATTTCTTTAAAAGTTGATTATTTACTTTACAGTATGTGTAGCACTACTAGATGCAGGAATAAGATTCAATGGTTTAAATTGTTCCCTTTGGGGCTGAGATATTCATTGGCATTGCATTAACAATTATCACATTGTTAAGAACGTACTTACACTGTTAAAATATGAGTCTCAACTTTCTGAGGTATGTTAATGAGCAAATCCGGCAAGTTCTTAACAATAATGGGGAGGGTGATGTCGTGCTGCCATTTGTATGAGGGGTAAAAACAAAGTTACATAAAACAACAAGCAATTTATGGAAATTTGCAACTCATGACATATCTTTTCTATGCTCAGATATTTTATACATTAATGATTCAAGTATTGTGCACTGACCATTATTTTTCTAGCAAGGTTTGGCCCATAAAGCAAAGCCGGAGATTTCAAAATAATGGATATATGGCAAGATTCTCAACTAAAACAGTTTGTACTGTTTCAACAGACACCTTTAAGGTAAGGCATTTTAAACGGATAAGCAAAAATAGACATAATTGAATGTTAATCAGAAAAGGAAGGTTCATGGATGCCGGAACCATTCAAGTGAGATGCTAAGGTAGTTAGCAGGTCAAGTGATAAAGTAAGGCACAAATAAATTAGTACATAGTCGATATCGTTCTCTCACTTCATTTTCCTTATGTTTTGACAAACAACGCTAGGTTGATTTTAAGCTGAAAACTTTGGCTGCATAAGAGGCTGCAAAGTTCACTTTATTTCAATATGCGTTAAGAGTAAGTAACACAGAGGCCAGTTCAGTGGAGTACTGCTAGGCAGAGTGCTGAACTCGGGAAATAGATGAGTGAGGGCATTTTAAGGGGGGGATTTTTCCTTTGTCGGATGGGTTCGGCTAGAGGTGGGAGGGGGCAGTCGGGAAGCCGCCCGCTATCGGGGCCAGAGCACAATTTCACACTGGCGAGCCAATTAAGGACCCCGCAGTGTGAAATGAGAGTGGCAGCGCTCAGCCTGTGTGTGTGTGTGTGTGTATGTGTGTGTGGTGGGTGGGGGGGGAGAGGACAAAAGCACAAGTTCACGCATGTGCACGAGCTCACACTAACGAATCTCCCTGAAGCACAGAGCTGTCTCGGGGTGATGAACGTTTTTAAAAATAAAAGAAATAACTATTTCTAAAGTGGTATAAAACATGTCCCCTCATATGACTCTGTCACATGAGCAGGGACATGTTATTCATTCAATTTTAAAATTTTTATTTTATTTTTATTAGCTGTTGGAAACCTCATCCCTCCCGTGGATGAGTTTCCTAAAAATGGCAAAGGCCACTTGGCCTTTCCGCCTGCCCACCAACCATGAGGTTGGACAGGCAGCGAAAAATAATATTTAATTACATTGTTAATGGCCTTAATAGGCCTTTTAATTGTCAGCGAACGTGCTGCCGACTCCAGCGTGCACACACCGATTGAAATATCACGTGAGTGCGTGATGACATATGAACGCTCAGGAATAGAGAAGCTTACCAGGGCACAATCACACCCCTTAGGTTAAGTAAATCAGATTTAGTCATGCTGAGGAGCAAGAGGATATGACTACAATTGAGGCAGGTATGGGGATTCAGTAGGCAGAACTGGAAGAGCCCCAGACTTTGCATTTCTCCAACAAATTGGCAGTTCTTGAAGACTGTGTGAACAAGAGCAGGGACTGCAGGGAGGATGAACACAATGATCACACCTCCGTGGAATGGGGGGACATTCAAGTGGGTGGAGTAAAAAGGATTTAGTAGCAGTGGTAGGGGACAGTTTATATTGGGAGAATGGGTACTGTTCTCTGCAGCTGGCAGTATAAGATCTGAAGACTGTTGCCTGCCCAGTAGCGGAGTTAAGGACTCCTCAAGGCTGCAGAGGAACTTGGAGTGGGAGGGGAAATGTCCAGTTGTCATGCTTCACCTAAGTATAAATGACATAGAATGAAGCAAAAGGTTCTGCTAAGGATGAATGAGTAACAAGGGGTTAAATTAAAAAGCAGATCCACAAATGTAATAATCTCTGGATTACTACCTGAGCCACGAGCAAATTAGCATAGGGTAAATACGATCAGAGAGTTGAATATGTGACTCAAAGATTGGTGTGGAAAGGATGGGTTTCAATTCATGGGGCACTTGCACCAGTACTGGGGAAAGAGGGAACTCTACTGTTGGTCCAACCTTCACTTGAACCACTCTGGGACCAGTAGCATGGCGAATCATATAACTAACTAAGCATGGAGATAGGGTTTTAAACTAAATAGTGGGGAGAAGTTTCACTTGAGGAATATTTGGAAAGTTAATGAGGAAGGACAAGGCAACAATACAGAGTAACAATATAGGCAATGATAACCAGAGTGTGACAAGAATGGTCAGAGCATACAAGCATAAGAGTGGGCTAGCAAATACAGCCAGAGTAGGTAAAAATTGTAAAAAAGAAACAGAAATTAAAGGGTCTGTAGTAGAAGGATCTGGCACCTAAAAGGTTAACATGGCACTGAGTACAGTACCGCCCACATGGTGATGTAAGAAGGCACGTGACCTAGAGCTAAGGGTAGTCCAGAGATACGTAGCAACATGTAAGGTCCTTGTATGGGGTCCTCTCCATACCTTTACCCTCAGCTGTAGATATGTACATAGTTAAATACTGTTGAAAAAGATTTATTTGTAACTTCAACAATACTGCTTCATGGTGTCCAAACAGTACACACAGTCAGTGGTGACAACAGAACAGATTAAGGTCTTTATCTGAATGCCTGCAACATTCATAACAAATGAATTCTTAGCACAAATTTAAATAAATGGGTATGATATGGCAGTCACTACAGAGATGTTGTTACAAAGTAACTGGGTACCAAATATTTAAGGGTATTTGATATCTTGGAAGGTTAATAAGAAACGGCAAGGAGAGGGGATAGCTCTGTTATTAAAGGATGAGATCAGTACCATAGTGACAGATGATCTTGGCTTGGAAAATCAAGGTGTAGAATCAATTTGGGTCAAGGTAAAAAATAGGAAGGGAAAGGAATCACAGGTGCCATAATTTATAGATCTCCTGACAGTAGCTATACTGTAGGGTACAGCATATATCAAGAAATAATGGAGGCTTGTAAGGAAAGAACTGCAATAATCATCAGTGATTTTAATCTTCATATAAGTTGTGCAAATCATAGGGCATAAGTAATATTGTGAATTTGGGAAAGTTTCTTAGAAGAAACTGTCATGGAATCAACCAGAAATGGGCTATTTTGGGCATGGTAATTGGTAAGGAGAGAAGATCAGTTAATGATCTCATATTAAAGGATCTGCTAAGCAAGACTGATCACAACATTATAGAAAATTCACATTCAATTTGAAGGTAAGAGTCTTGGGTCTGAAACTTGGTATCTTAAACTTAAATAAAGGCAATTACAAAGCTACGAGGACAGAATTGGCTACTCTAGACTCAGAAAATAGGTTAAAAGGTAAGACAGTGTAAAAGCAATGACAGATACTTCAAAACTCTCAACAGAGATGTCTTCCATTGAGAAAAAAAGACTCTGCAAGAAGAATGCAGCACCCATGGCTAGCTAAGGAAGTTAAGGATAGTATCAAATTGAAAAACAAAAGGCAAATATTAGTGGCAGGCCAGAAGATTGGGAAAATTTTAGAAACCAGCAAAGGACAGCTCACAAAAAATAAATAAGGTGAAATTAAAATAGGGGTAAATTAGAATATAAGAGTGTGCTATCAAGACGTATAAAAACAGACAGTAAGAAAGTAGCTAAAGTAAACCTTGGTCCCTTGGAGGATGCAAGTAGGGAGTTAGTAAAAGGAAACAAGAAAATGCAGAGACTTTGAGCAAGTATTTTGTATCTGTCTTCATGATAAAAGATACAAAAAGAATCCCAGGAATAGTGGAAAATTGAAGGGCAAAAGGGAGGGTGGAACTTAAAACAATCAATATGACTAGAGGAAAAGTAAGAAGTGAACCAATGGAACTAAGGGATGACAGATTCCACTGGATCTGATGGCCTGCATCATAGGATCTTAGATGGTGCATGCATTGGTTGTAATCTTCCAAAATTCTCTGGGTTCTGGAAAGGTTTCAGCAGATAGGAAAACTGTAAATGCAACACCTCTATTCAAGAAAGGAGGGAGACAGGAAGCAGGAAACTATAGGCCAGTTAACCAAACATCGGTCATATGAAAAATGTTGGAATCCATTATTAAGGGGCTAGTAGAAGGAAATTTAGAAATTCAGAATGCAATCAAGCAAAGTCAACATGGTTTTATGAAAGGAAAATTGTGTTTGACAAATTTATTAGAGTTCTTTAAGCAGGGTGGAGAAAGGGGAACCAGTAGATTTTGAGTATTTGGATTGCTAAAATGTATTCGATAAGGAGCGACTTAATATATTGCTCCACAAGATAAGAGCTCATGGTGTTGCGGGGTAAAACCAGGAATAGAGGACTGGCTAAGAACAGGAAGCAGTGTTGGGATAAATGGATCATTTTCAGATTGGCAAGCTGGAACTAATGTGGTGCCACAGGGATCACTAGCTGAGGCCTCGACTAGTTAAAATCCACATTAATTGCTTGGAAGAAGGGATCATGTGCACTATAGCTAAATTTGCTGATGATACAAATATAGGTGGGAAAGCAAGTTGTGATGAGGACACAAAGACCATGATTTTCCTATCCCACCAGCAGCAGGTATGGTTATGGACAAGACCGGAAAATGCGGAGAGTAGCCGAAAGTCCATTGACTTTGGAGGGGAATTTCCAGTCTGAACACTGGCCCAAGAGTCTACAAAGGGATATACGTAGGCTAAGTAATGGGCAACAATTTGGAAGATGGAGTATAATGTGGGAAAACGTGCAGTTGTCCACATTGGCGGGAAGAATAGAAAAGCAGAATATTATTTAAATAAAGGGAAGCCTCAGAATGTTGCATTACAAAGGGATCGGGGTGTTAGAACCATAGAACCATAGAAAAGTTATAGCACAGAAGGAGGCCATTTGGCCCATCTTGTTTATGCCAGCCTGACGACACCCAGGTGCCCTTTCTAATTCCACCTTCCTGCACCCGGCCCATAGCCCTACAGTTTACAGCACTTGAGGTGCAGATCCAGGTACTTTTTAAAAGAGTTTAGAATTTCTGCCTCTACCACCAACTTGGGCAGCAAATTCCAGACACCCACTACCCACTACGTAAAAAAGTTCTCTCTCATGTCCCCCCTACACCTTCTGTCACTTATCTTGAATCTATGTCCCCTGGTTCTAGAATTCTCCACCAAGGGAAACAATTTTATCCCGTCCACTCTATCTATTCCTCTCATAATTTTGTACACCTCAATCAAGTCACCTCTCAGCCTTCTTTGTTCCAAGGAAATCAACCCCAACCTATCCAATCTCTCCTCATAGCTACACTTTTCTAACCCTGGCAACATTCTTGTAAACCTCCTCTGCACTCTTTCCAGAACTATTACGTCCTTTCTGTAATGTGGTGACCAGAACTGCACGCAATACTCCAGTTGTGGCCTCATCAGTGTTTTATACAATCCCAACACTATATCCTTACTTTTACATTTTATACCTCTGCCAATGAAGGAGAGCATTCCATATGCCTTCTTTACAACCTTGTCTACTTGAACTGCTGCCTTCAGGGACCTCTGTACTTGAACGCCAAGATCTCTCACTTCATCTACCCCTCTTAGTATATTCCCATTTATTGTGTAATCCCAGTAACTGTTTGACCTTCCTAAATGTATGACCTCACACTTCTCTATGTTAAAATCCATCTGCCACTTTACCGCCCACTTCACCAACATATCTATATCATTTTGGAGATTATGACTATCCTCTACACTATCCACTACTCAGCCAATCTTTGTCTCATCTGCAAATTTCCCAATCGTGCACCCAACTTTCACATCCAAATCGTTTATATATGGCAAAACAGCAAGGGTCCCAACACTGAACCCTGTGGAACACCACTTGAGGCAACTTTCCATTCGCAAGGGCATCCATCGACCATTACCCTTTGTTTCCTGTTACAAAGCCAACCTTTTATCCAGTTTGCCACATTACCCTGCATCCCATGGCTTTTACTTTCCTAACCAATCTGCCATGTGGGACCGTGTCAAATGCCTTGCTAAAATCCATGTACACAACATCCACTGCACTACCTTCATCAACCCTTCTTGTCACTTCCTCAAATAATTCATGTTCCTGTACATGAATCACAATAAAGTTGCATTCAGGTACAGCACGTAATTAGGAAGACAAATGAAATGCTGGCCTTTATTGCAAAGCACATAGAGTATAAACATAGAGAAGGCTTGCTACAACTATACAGGGCATTGGTGTGACTATATCTGCAGTACAGCAAACAGATTTGGTGTCTTTATTTAAGGAGAAACATACATGCATTGGAGACAGTTCAGGAAAGATTCACTAGGTTGATTCCTGGGATTAAAAAGGTTGTCTTATGAGAAAACATACGTAGTGTACATTTTGAACTCTAATTCCTGGCATAAAGGCAATAACTCAAAGGTGCTCTCTAGCACTCCTTAAAGGTGAAAGAGACTTGGGGATTCAAGTACATAGATCATTATAAATGTCTAAAAATCAAAAAGGCAAATGGAATATTGGCTTTTATATCTCAAGAACTAGAATAAAAGATAGTAGAATTTGTGCTACAGCTATTCAAAGCTCTGGTTAAATTGCACCTGGAGTATAGTGAGCACATTGGGCACCATGCCTTAGGAAGGATATCCTGATCTTGGTGGGAGTGCAGCATAGATTTACCAGATTTACCAGAATGATAACAGAATCCAAGGGTTAAATAACAAAGCAAAATTGCTAAATAACATAAGAAATTGGAGCTGGAATCAGCCATTTGACACTTCCAGCCTTCTCCACTATTCAACAAAGCCATGACTGATCTTTTACCTCAACTCCAACTTCTTGCAATATCCCATATCCTTTAATTCCCTTAGAAAAAAACCCCATTGATTTCTGACTTGAATATATAGTATTTTCTCACTTAACTTTGAAGTTGTGTTCCTGAAAAATGCAACTTTAAATGAAACGACTTTAAGCGAATCAGATTTTCCCATTATAACCAATGTAAAATCTGTATTTAGGTTCCATATGACCTTTTTCACCAGAAGAAGAATGAAAACATCATACCTTGTAAGTTGAAATACTTTACATTGCCAAATTATTATTGTTAAATGAAATAACTTTTGAAATAAAATAAAAGTTAAAAATATTAAATGATATGCCGACACTTTTAGTCTGGCTCACCACCTCTACCACTCGCCACCTCCCCTGCTCCCCAAATTTCCCGCTCACCGACACCCCCACTTGCTGGCCCTCCTGCTCATCACCTCCCCTGCTTACTGCTGTTCCCGAGTACCACCCTCCTGCTCGCCAACGCTCCCACTCGCCGACGCTCCCTCTTACCGCCTCTCCTGTGCACTGCCTCTCCCACACGTTGATGCCCCCACATGCAGATGCTCCCTCTCGCCGACACTCTCACTCGGCAATGCAAGATTAATTGTTAATTATAAATCTGAGATTAATAGATTTTTGTTCACCTAAAGAAGCTGGGCAAAGGTGGGTATGTGGAATTAGGTTGAAGATCTCATTGAACAGGGTTTTCATTTGGACTTAAAAAGCCACCATTTGAGGAAGTAGAAGGGATAGGATATTGTGGTCGCTTTAGGACTGCAGAGAAGCAGGAGAAGATGACCACTGAGCAGTGAAGGTAGATGCCCTGCCTCCACTTCCACTCCCAGAAGAGCAGGAAAGGCAGTGGTCAGGAACCCTGCACACTGAGAATTTGCCAGCACTAGTGCAGAAGCAAGCATTTTAGAAATTCTGGAATTTTCATTGGGGCAGCTGTGTTTTGGAACACCTTTAAATCACAGTGAACCATGGATTAAAGATGGGAAGCATATTAAAAGGTGAGTAAAAACTATGTTGCCCCCTTTACATTTCATAATGAAATTCTGTAGCCTGAGTTATAACTGTGTTTAGTAAAATGAGTGTTGATAATGCTGTGATTGAAAAAGATAAGTGACCATTTAATAATGTGATTGCCAGGTTGTTGCTTCTGACAACTGGTGAGCTGTCAAGTAAAATAACAGAATTGTAAAAGTGAAAATGTCTTCAGGCGCATGACTATCCACTGGATAATGTGCAATAATAAAAGCAAAATATTGCTGATGCTGGAAGCCTAAAATATAAACAGAAAATGCTGGAAAAACTCAGCAGGTCTGGCAGCATCTGTGCAGAGAGAAACAGAATTAACATATAAGTCCAATATGACTCTTTTTCAGAACTGGAGAGAGCTAGAAATGTGATGGGTTTTATTGTATCGATAAAGGGGGGATTAGCAGGGAAAGCAAGATAAAAGTTCACAAATAAGTTGGAGGGCAGGAGAGGTTAAGTGACAAAGATGTCACAGAACACTAGATGAAGGGACTGGTTATGAAAGTATAAAGGCAAAATCTTTGGTTCAGAGCAAGTGTTAATAGCAGAATAAAGGTCAGCACTGTATGAAAACAAAATGGCAGAATTTATTAATAACAGAGGAAGAGGTCAGCATTGAAAGCAAAAACATGACAGCGAGGTACAGACTGGCACCCAGACTGGCATTTGGGCGGAAAAAATAATTCAAAATGGAGGGTAGAGTTCATGGTTTGAAGTTGTTGAACTCAGTGCTAAATCCAAGAGGCTGTAAAATGCCTAATCAGAACATGAGATGTTATTCCTCCAGCTTGTGTTGGGCTTCATTGGAACATTATAGCAGGCCGAGGACACAAATGTGAGCATGGGAACAAGATGGTGAATTGAAATGACAAACAACAGGAAGATTGGGGTCATGCTTTTGGACTGAGTGAAGGTGTTCCACAAAGTGGTCATCAATCTGCATTTAGTCTCCCCAATGTAGCAACAAACTCATTATGAGCAGCGAAGACAGTAGACTAAATTGAAAGAAGTGCAAGTAAATCACTGCTTCACTTGAAAGGAATGTTTGGGCCCTTGGACATTGAGGAGCGAGGAGGCAAAGGGGCAGGTATTACACTTCTGCGATTGCATGGGAAGGTGTTGTTGGGAGGGAATGAAAGTTTGATAGGTTGGGGGTGATATAGGAGTGGACCAGGGTGCCATGGAGGGAATGGTTCCTTCAGAATGCTGAAAAGGGCATTGAGGAGATGATGTGTTTGGTGGTGGCATCATGCTGGATTTGGTGGAAATGGTGAAAGATGATCCTTTTAATAGCATGTTTATTGGGATGGAAAGTGAGGATAAGGGTGAGCCCTGTCCTGGTCTGGGAGGCAGGGGAAGGGCTGAGGGCAGAAGTCCAGGGAATGAGTTGGACATGGCTGAGGACACCATCGACCACAGTGAGTGGGACTCCTCAGCTAAGGAAAATGGAAGACACTTCAGAAGCACCATTGTGGAAGGTAACATCATCAGAACTGATGTGATGGAGATGGAGAAACTGGGAGAATGGAATGGAATCCTAACGGGAAGCAAGATGTGAAGATATTCTGCATTGTACAATATTAAAAGGTTAGCTTAGTTTGAGAGCCAGAGTGAATTGTTTAAACACTCCCCATTGTTTTTATTAATTCTTTCAGATAAACGCAGCATCTATTTGGTTGCTTGACAATTTTGATGATTGTATCAGCCATTTGGCTGCCTTCCAAAGTACTAATAGATTTTGTACTGCAGTGTTTGTTATTCAGCTGTCCTGGGGAATGCAAGTTTGAATGCTTTGACAGATTTCTAAACTTTTGAAGATGATAACAGTTGTTCAGGAACTTATTCAACTGTGCTTTGTTTATTTGACAGTTTTATGAGTTCCTCAACAATTTCCAAATGTTATTGCATGGCTTTTGAGCTCGGTTTATAAAGTGGATACAGTACTGGGTGAGTCAGTTGGCAGATGGGGGTGAAAGAGGTGAGGTAGATGTAAGGGGTGAGGGAAGTGAAGGGGCAGGGGAGTGAAGGGAGTATGGGGGTCAAGGCAGTGAAACTGAGGGGAACTTTAGTCAATATTTGTGGATACATAGGCTGGCCTTTTAACCTGACTGTCATTGGCCCACCTCAATCTCCAACTTGTATTTTCCTGCCCTCCAAGAGGTGAAATTCCAACCTGCCAGCATTGCTGGGACGGAGGCAGGATTGCAACATTAGGATTAACCCCAACTCCCGCTTCCTGCCTTCAATGGAAAATTTCATCCGAGGAGTTCTCTTTGTGTCTTTTCAACATTTGTCCCTTCACCAACAGATTGAAGGAGATTAGCTGGATATTTAACTTGTGTGCTGATTGCCACATTTAACAACAGTGACTACTATTCAAAATTATTCAAGCGAGTGCTGTGGAGATCTAAATGAATGCAAACTATTCCTTGCTCTTTTAATAATTAATATGTTATAAATAGCAATTTGGATGAGAGTTTAATTTAATGACAGGCTATTTAATCTCTTAACTTTCACTCAAATGCAAATTGACTTAACTAATACCCTGTCTATCAATTTAAAAAATATACAAAATGTACAACATCTAACTGAAGTACCCAGTTTGTACGCTGTATTTTTGGCCTATTCACTGCTTTATTCCAGTCTCTCAACCTTGACTCAATGCAAATTAAATTATTCAGTACACTGCCTCTGTGAATTAAATAATTGTATAAAATCACAATTTCTAATGGAAGTACCTAATTTGTACACAGTGTTCCTGATCTGTATATTATTTTGATATGAACTGCAAACATAATATTCTGAAAGTATAGACCATCTAAATATTGTGACAATAGGACCTTGATTGCAATTTTCAGGTATAAACTAGTGGAGCATTTGTTGTGAATGTTTGCCAATTTGGGCCAACCATTAAGCAGCCTAACCAAAAGTGCCTAAAAGGATTGCTGGAGGGCACCATACAGAAAGTGACAAAATAAATATTTAATTTGTCTTGGGCCTAGAAGAGAAGAAGTACTTTTGAAATGTAGTTACGGTTGTAATACAAGAAAATCAGCAGTCAATATGCACACAGCAGGGTCCTAAAAACAACAATATGACAATGACTATATTTTACTTTTGTTTGTCGAGGGATAGCTTATTGACCACAACACATGGGGAAATTCCCCTGCTGTTCTTTGAAACAGTGCCATGGCTTCTTTTAGGTCTAGCTAAGAGGCCTTAGTTTAACATCTTCTCCAAAGCACATCACCTCTGATACTGCAGCACTCACTCAGTACTACACTGAAGTGTCAGCCTAGATTTTGTGCTCAAAGTCCCTTAGAATGGGATTTGAACCCACAAGCTTCTGACCCAAAGTGAACCACAGCTGACACCTAATTTTCAAATCTTGTTGATCTCCTTGATGCAGGTTTGAGGCAGAAATCTAAGACTGTCCAACCTGTGGTTTATACATTTCTACATTTCAAATGTTCTTTATCCGTACCTCTGAAAATTGAGCACATCCAAAAACCAAACTTTTTTTGACGAGTTATGCCGTTAACTTGTATGTTAATAAAGCAACATAATATTATATCCTAGGTATAATAAGTGTAAACAGGTAAGAAATAGGGTGTGTGAGAAGTTGGCAAACAGAGAAACAACTAGCCTATAGCTAGCTTAGGCTATCATAATGTAAGTAGGCCTAGGCCTACTTAAATTGATGTATCACAGCTCTGGATACAGTGGACCCAAAAACCAAAAATACCTGAGTATCAAAACACAATCAGCCCCAAGGGTTATAGAGAAAGGATACTTGACCTGTACCTACTGCGTAGCATAATACCCTTGAGTAGTTGGCTGTTCAAAATTATGCAGAACTTTTCCTTGGGAGATAAAGTAGCTCAGTTAAATGTTAATGTCCATCTTATCTTGCAAACTGCATTGTTCAACACCAACTAATTGTTTTCCACCTATGATGTTCATTATCTTGTAATACAGAGGAGTTTGATAGGAACAGTCAGGAGTTGAACACTTACATCTGCTCTGTTGCATTAATACTTGAAAATTGGGACAGATTGTCTCATTGATGTATCACAGCTCTGGATAACCCAGCATTAAGCTGTAGTGACATCAATTTGAGTTTGAGAATTTAAAGATGTTGACTTAACACCAGTAATTAGCAATGTTTCAATTAAGCGACAGGTTGCAGACATGCCAAGCTGGAAACTTAGCAACAGCTTCAAAAAAACTAACAACATAAAAACAGCCTTGAAGTTAGACTCATGATGTATGCAATGTTATTGAAAGTGTAGTGGCATGAGTTTCTGCAACTTTAATTGGGTTACATCCAATATTACTTCACTTATATTGGTGGAAATTCACCTTGTCTATAAAAGGGATCCAAATACTGAAGACACTGGTTTATTTTCTGGGGCATGCCTGCTACAGGAAACACTTCACATCTTAAACCAACTAATAATTTGACTCATAAAGGGTGATTTTTAACCTAACCCACCTGTCAGGAAACTGATGGGATTGGGTGTGATATTGTTTTTACACCCCATCTGAAGTCAACAGGGAGGAATATTAGGCTATCCAATTGGCTCACACGATACCATGGGTTTCCCACCTAGCAAGTGGAGTTAAAGTTCTCCCCATAGTTTTATATTATAATGAACTCCTAATTTTATACATGGAGCTACTGTGCATCAGCCAGTGCATGCCAGCCCACCATTGTCGATGTGGTTAAAGCTTGTTGACAATTTGGACACTGACAATTGGCTGTAAACAATATGCCCAGGGAGACGCTATACAAAAATATACATTCACAGTCTGTCTCTCAGATCAGCTTTCAAGCATAAGACAAAGTTACGGATGGAGTGACAGAGAACAGCAGCAAAAAAAGCCAACTCCATTTAGAAAATAATAAGAGCAAAGAACATTCTCCCTTTCAGATAATTTGTTGAAAATAGGTAATGATGGGTTTACTGGTCTCTGGTTATTCATTTATTTCTTGTAAATGACAAAAAATATGGGCCTGAATTTCACGCTTGGCCTGCGTCAAGTCAGTGGAAGCAGATGTGGAATCTGCTCCTAGCAGTGATCGCGTTGCAAATGCAATTTCACGCTGGATGGTCACTTAAGGTCTGCCCAGTGTGAAACGTGTCTTCTTAATGGCTGGAAAGGGCCAGGCAGGGACGGGGACCTGTCGGATGCCAGGTCCAATGGCAATCGGGAGGTGCTTTAAAACCGGCAGAGGCAGCTCCCTGAAGGCTGCCAGGGTAGAGTCTTCGGAGTCCGAACAGGACATTTTACTCGAATAATGGCCTCGCCAGCTGCTGGAAATATCAGGTGGGAGGGCAAGTTGGGTGGGCACTTGGCCCCCCCACCCCCATTTCTCAGACAAGTACTTTACAGTCCTTTTGGAGGAGGTTGATGCCAGGCAGGACACTCTAGTACCCAGGGATGGCAGGAGGAGGCTGCCGCACCTGATCAAAAAAGTCGGGAGGAGGTGGTAGCCGAGGTCAGCAGCCATGACACTGTGCGGTGTACATAGGTGTAATGCCGCAAAAGGTTCAACAATCTGCTGCGCTCGGCAAAGGTGGGCACTGAGTTGGCATGGATCAGTGTGGATAAGTGTTAAAGGCTGGCCGTCCCGCCGTGGAGCTCAGGGGTGTTAGAGCCTGAGTGCCAACTGGCACTGACACCGGAGCCGGCCCAGGGGGGTGAACCCTGGCTGCTTGGTGTAAGTGCCTTGCGAGTCGAAGGCCACAATGCAGATGTACCCTATAAAATATTCCAGAAGAGGGGGGAGGTTTCCAGGCAGCAATGATTTGGCATGTAGAGAATGGATTAATCAATGCTTCTCTGTTCTTTCAGAAGAGAAGACATAACACCAATGAAAGAACTAAGGCAGGCGGGGGCCCCCCAAACTTCCTGACGAGGTATGAAATGGATTCGTTGGAGCTGGAGAGCCGCCAGCCACCTTGGTCAGCCAGTCATCGAGAAGCAGAGGCTCTGATGAAGGTAAAAGGTGGGAGAATCAGGGATTCCAGGTGTTGCACTTGGATCTGAAAACCCTCACACAGGCAATGACCTCAGGTGGTCAGTGCCATTGTGGGAGATGGATGAGGCACCCAGTATCCCAGTGAGGTGCCCATCCATCAATGGTGAGCAGGGAGGCCCAGAGTGACCTCATGTTGGCGCATGAGCTGCTTGTCTTCTCTGCGGGCTCCTCTCAGGGTGCTCTGGGTGACGGCAACAGATCCCCCGCCCCTCTGCCAGTGACCATGGCATCTGATGAGGCTGCGACGACTGGGGAGATGCTAGCCCTGGCACTGGCCACTCCCTCCCAGGCGGGGCCAGCAGAGGCTCCACTGACCAGAGGATTGCTGCCAAGGTCATCAAGGCCAACTGGACAGCAGACTGTATCCAATGCTGCTGCCAGCAGGTGGTGGTGGAGGGTGGGGTTGCAGGCAATAAGTCGCAGCACTCCCAAACATAAGTTTAAGGCATCATGAGCACAAGAGGGACTGTTCCCAAGTGAACTTCTGTTCTGCTATGTTTTGTTAATATGTTCAATGGTATGGCAATTAACATCATATATTGTTATGTTCATTTGATGTGAGTGCCAACATAATATGAATTTTGCTTTTGCCTTAATGGGCTGAGTATGCTTCACTTGTTTCATAAGTGCTGGGCATGCCAGTATCTCACGCTGAACATGAATGGCTCTAAACTTTATTGCACAGGCACTGAGTGGTCTTTGGGGTTTAAAGGAAAGGGTCATTTCAAATACCTGGGATGGAGGTGGCACCCCTGGCATGAGATAGAAGTGGATCTTTGGCAGCCTAGCTGAAGAAGCATTTGATCAAGGCACCCCTGGTGTCCCTGCTACCCTGAAGGATCCAGAGGTCTGCCTCCACACTCTCACCGTTCTCCTCACCATGCTCCTCTTCTGATTCACCACTGGATTCACCCTCTGTGGTATGTGGAGCTGCCTCAAGATCTTCTTCCTGCAGTGGGTTCCCCTCCCTTGCCAGAGCCAGATTAAGGAGAGCATAGCATGCAACCATTATGAGTGACACCCGCTCTAGGGAGTATTGTAGTGCTCCCCCTGAACGGTCCAGGCATCGGGAGTGCATCATCAGAAGACCTATGGTCCTCTGTATCACTGTCTTTTTGGAGGCATGACTCCTCTGTTCTTGGGTGGCGGGGAGGCATCACAAGTCACCTTTTCAAGGGATAGCCCTTGTTCCCCAGCAGCCATCCATCCAGTCGAGCTAGAGCAATGAACAGACTTGGCACCTGTGAGTGTCTCAGGATTTAAGCATCATGGGAGCTGCATGGGACTGTACCTTGCACAGCCCTCCCTATTGGCAAAGGCACCTGGCTGACCTGCCAGCGCCTTCAGGGCCACGTGAGTGCAGTTGATTGCACCTTGTATGCGGGAGAATCCAGCAATCACAACAAAGCCTCTGGGTCACTCAGCCTGGTTGGCCTCATCCATACAGAAATGAATAAATGTCATTACCTGCCTAAGCAGAGCATCGCTCATCAGCTTGATGTGGACAGTTGATTCAAACACTCCACAAAATCTCCCGCTAACCCTTGGAAAGAGCTGAAGGCATAGAAGTGACCTTCAGGCCCAATCATATGACAAATGGAGGTCACTGTCTCACTGGAGAGGTGTATCCTCCTTCGGCATTGCACCTCCGATATGTTGAGGTAGCTGTATTGCCGCCTGTAAACTCCACCAGCAGGGTAATGGCACCTTCCGTGGCACCTTCTGTCTTGGACTACCTGCTGGCCCTGCAGCCCTTGTGCCTGCGTGTCTCCTCCCACAAGTTGCTCCCTTGGAAGCTACATAGGGACACCTGGCCTCCTCTCCCTTTTGCCCCTCTGCTCCTCCTCAGACGAGGTGCCACCAGCGGAGAACACAATCCCCATTACCTGGGTAACAGAAGGTTACCTGGAAGGATTCACCTGGTTAAAATCCCCTGGGAGCCTTGGAGAAATGCAAAGACTGAACCTCAGATCAGAGATCACAGAACTACAGAGAATCACATTGTTACATTGTAGAAAAAGGCAATTTGGCCCATCAAGTCTGCACTGGTTCACTGAGCATTTTAATTTAGTGCCAATCTTCTGTCTTTTTCCCAAAATACTGCACATTGTTTCTATTTATATAATTATCCAATGCCCTCTTGAGTTCTTCATTTGAACCTGCCTCCACCACAGTTCTAGGCAATGCATTCCAAACCCCAACTACTCGCTGTGTGAAAAAGTTTTTCTCACCTAGTATTTGCTTCTTTTGCAAAACACTTTAAAACTGTGCCTTTTGGTTTGCGATCTGTTTACGAGCGGGAATAGTTTCTCCTTATCTACTCTGTCCAGACCCATGATTTTGAAAACTTTTATCAAGTCACCTCTTAGCTTTCTCCTCTCCAAAGAAGACAGTCCCAACCTCTCCAATCTTTCCTCATAACTGAAGTGTCTCGCCCCTGGAACCATTCTCGTAAACCTCTTCTGCACTCTCTCCAATGCGTTCACGTCCTTCCTATAGTGTGATGCCCAGAACTGTACACAATACTCCAGCTAAGGTCTAACCAGCATCTTATATAAGTTCTTCATAACTTCCCTGCTCTTGTACTCTATGCCCTTATTAATGAAGCCTAGAATACTGTTTGCTTTAGAAATAGCTCTCTTTACCTGTCCTGCCATCTTTAATGACTTATGTACACATACACCAAGGTATCTCTGCTCCTGCACACACTTTAGAATAGTACCTTTTATTTTATACTCTCTCTACATGTTCTTTGTACCAAAGTGTATCACCTCACACTTCTCTGCACAGAACTTCATCTGCCACCTATCTGCCCACTCAATCCATGAGTGGAATTTTCTGACCCCGCTGGCGGCAGGCGTGATAGGTGGCGTGCGTGGAAAATATGGCATGGCCTGCTTCATGACAGCGTAGAGGCAGGTCGCAATCGTCTGCTTAGCCCACCGACGGTGGGTAGCGTTTCCTGCCATCGGTCGGTGGGGAGCTAATTGTAGTACATTAGCCTAGCATTAAAAGGCCATCCCATTAGGCTCTTGGAACCCTGCTGTATTGTCCGTCCAGGTCAGCGGGAAAGCACACCGACGTGTTTCACAACAACACGCAGGCGACGTGCACTTGGCGGACTTCACTTTGGGGGAACTGAGGTGAGTGAACAGGAGCGTTCTCCACAGCTCACCCATTGTTTACAGGCCTCAGGGACACCTGAGGGCAGGGGCAACTGATGCCTGGTCCCGGAGGCGACTGCTGAGAGGGGCAGATGATGCTGTGGGGCAAGAGCTAGCCAGTCTTGGAGGCGACTGCTGAGGAGGCACGGGGCAGGGGGGCAGGGGGGGTGGGGGTGTGGGGTGGTGGCTGGGCGGTCAAGTGCTGCATCCGGCACACAGGCAATTGAGGTGGGGGTCAGGGTAAGTGAGGGAAGTGTCTACACATTAGGGAAACCTATATAAACTGATCATGCTTCTGCAACTGAGACAGAACAGGCGCAGCCACAGTGATATGATTGGGGTCGGGCTCCTATCCTGCCCATCCATAAAAGCAATGTAGAGGCACCAAAGGGCCACCAAGTGCTCCATACCTTACCACCCCCCACCGCCCCCACGGCACATTCTTTGAGTCCGCCACCACTTTATTGGACCACGGAGCAGTTGGACTGTACACGTTGTACAATCTCCTTGCCAACACTGGCCATGTAGCAGTCACTGCTGGAGGCGCTCACAGCCCCTTGCAATCTCAGCATCCTGATTTGGACCAGTGTCCCCCATGTCGCAGGCTGACAGGGCAGCCATGCAGCGCACTCACCTCTGGCCATCTGAGGTGTGACCAGCACTCTCCGGGAAGCATTAAGGGGTGGTCATACAGAGCCAGGAAAGGTGCTAAGTACAGCCATGCTAACCACATCTCTCTCTCTTTCATGCTGCAGGAGGACCACATCAGGACCCTGGATCCTGGTGAGCTAGCTGTATGCCTGATGGCCTACAGAGGGCAGAGAAAATGGAGGAGAGAGCGACTGAGGGTCCTGGCTGCACAAAGGCAGGAGCAGCAAGCTCAGGAAGAAGGGGCAGTGGGGGCTCCTGCACACGCTACCCAAGAGCAACAGCGAGCCATGGCTGGTCGGCGCCTAGCAACACCCAGGGTCTATAGACAGCACTGCTATTCCTGCAGATGACTGAGAACCAATGTCACCAATAACTGCGCATGTCTAGGGACCTGGGGGCTCACATCTGCCACTTACTGCAGGACTTGGCAACAAGAGCACGTGGAGGGCATCCACTGCCAGTGGCTGTGAAAGTGACCGTGGTGCTCAATTCCTATGCCAGTTGCTCCTTTCAGGGCTCCACAGGTGACCTCTCTGGGATTTCACAATCCGCCTCCCACAAACGCATCCATGAGGTCACAGATGCCATCTTCGCCATGGCACACAACTTTGTGCATTTCGCCCGGGACCGGGACAGCCAGGATGCCAAGGTTCCGTTGGATTCGCCCTGATCCCGGGATTCCCACAGGTGCAGGGTGCGATTGACTGCTCATCTGACACTCAAGTCTCCATCGCTACACTCAGTGGAATTCATCAACCACATGGGCTTCCACTCACTGAACCTGCAGCTTGTATGTGACCATGAGAAACGTACCCTGCAGGTGTGCTCATGGTTTCCAGGGAGTGTGCACAACGCCTACATCCTGAGTCGCTCGCAGATCCCTGCAGTCTTCCAGGTTCCACAGAGCCTGCAGGGTTGGCTCCTTGGGAACAAGGGCTACCCACAGAGGCCATGGCTGATGACACCCGTGCAGCGGCCTCAGACTGCAGCAGAGCGACATTATAATGAGGGTCATGCAGCAGCTTGCAACTCAGTGGAACAGACCATCGGGATGCTGGAGATGTGATTCTCGTGCCTGGACCAGTCTGGTGTAGCCCTGCAATACAGTCCACAGAGGGTGTCATGCATCGTCGTCGTCTGCTGGGCCCTTCACGGAACGGGGATAGGAGCTGGCTGAGGAGGAGATGGAGGAGCTGCACGTCTCCTCGGATGAGGAGGATGCCGACAGGGATGAGGGTGAGGGTGTACTTGTAGGTGATGGTGATGGGGATGAGGCTCCCGCTTTGGCTAGACAAGGCAGGTATGCTCGGGATGCCCTCATAGCTGCCATATTTATGGAGGATGATGACGACATGCAGTGAGGTGTCCCAGTGGATCCTCACATCGCAGTTGTGGATGTTTGACTCCAGTCTGGCTTATTGCAGCACCAATATGCTCTGTGAGAATGCTCTTGTCATGGAGTTTCAGTGGAGGCCCTAAAAGTTGCTTGATCGCAGGAGGATGATGACAACATGCAGTAAGGACACTCCACAGATCTTCTCATAGCCTCTGAGAATGTCTGACTCCTGTCTGGCTGAGGGCAGCTCGCTTGCGCTCCATGATCAAGGCCATCTCAGAGACGCAGCCATGAAACTTTAGATGCATCTGATGCTGTGTCTGCCTTCAGCACCTCAGCCCTTCAGGAGCTGGTGCACAGCATTACTGGTCACAGATGCTGGTGTGATGGGTGTCAGCCCCACTTTAAAGGTGCTGAGAGCACACAGAGAGAATGAGAGAACTCTGTGGTGCCTGCCTGCTACATTCTGGCAGCAATAACCAGCACTGCTGAGGTGCAGATATCAGTGATGTTCCCAGGGAATGTGAGGCTGGACCATCACTTTGGTCTGAAGGCCTTACAGAGCACAGAGAAGAAGCCCTCGACTGAGACACCTGCCTTTATCTTGTGCAGGAAGGTTTCACATCTGAGTGACAAGAACACTGCTCATCAGGACAAGGAGCTACAGGCAGGGAGACATTCTTGGGAGTTTATTGACAATGGTGAAACAGTATTACAAGTGATCAAGGCATAATGGAGGAGCGTGTCCGTTTTCAGGCTGAGGTGATAGCGCGGCATTGCAAACACCGAGGTCAACACTGACCACCATGGAGAACTTGGTCCAGGATGTCACTCCTGCACTGCTGCTTAACTCCATTGCTAATGCCATAGTTGGACTGCAAATGTGTGTATGTGGAAGGGGTGCTGGGCAGCTCGATTTCACTCCAGATACCCCTTCCACTCACGGAGTCAGCCAGGGGCCCTTAGGCACCCATAGGGAAGAGGATCAGCTGGTTAATGCTCCAGGGACAACCACCCAGATGACTCTGGGAGTAACTGGCACATCCAAATCCTATCTGTGGCCAGGCTGTGCAACTGCTCTTACCTAACTTTCATAACACTGTTGCTATGTCTTGCTGCTCCCCGGACATCCACAATGGAGGTGAAGGCAGCTTGCCGACTGTGACGTCCTGTCTGTGATGACTTTGGCAGGATCCTCTGGAGGACCGAGACCTGGAGGGGTCCTGCTGTGTGACAGTGGCACCCTCCTCAGCCTGCAAAGCTGGGTCTATGGAGGTCACAGGAAGATAGGATTTGGATGTGCCAGTTACTCCCAGAGTTATCTGGGTGGTTGTCCCTGGAGCATTAACCAGCTGATCCTCTTCCCTATGGGTGCCTAAGGGCCCCTGGCTGACTCCGTGAGTGGAAGGGGTATCTGGAGTGAAATCGAGCTGCCCAGCACCCCTTCCACATACACACTTTTGCAGTCCAACTATGGCATTAGCGATGGAGTTAAGCAGCAGTGCAGGAGTGACATCCTGGACCAAGTTCTCCATGGTGGTCAGTGTTGACCTCAGTGTTTGCAATGCCGCACTATCACCTCAGCCTGAAAACGGACACACTCCTCCATTATGCCTTGCAATCTGAGGTGTGCAGCAGACATCCCTTCCTGATGTTCCCTAGCTTGCCTTTGCAGCTCTAGCAACTGTGACATGACTGAGTCAAGATGCTCATCATCTCATCAGACTCAGCATCTTTTTGGCCTCCAGCAGTCCTCCGAGTGCCGGGGACCTGGGAATCCCTGCCTTTGCCTGTGATGTGCTCAGCAGATTGTGATCCCAAGGTCACTCTAAAGCTAGGTCCCAACGAGGTGTGTGCCTCTGTGCTGGTGGAGGGTGTGGGTGAGCGCTGTGATGGGACTTCATGGAAGGTGCCTTCAGATTCCTCTTCAGAAATTTCTTTGGAGCTTGATTGGAGGCCCTGGGTCATGGACTCTGTCAGCTGTTTGGCAGATGTGCCCACAAAAGCAAGGGGAGATAATCAGTGCGTGGCAGTGGCCTGTGAAAGAGGAAACATCACTCACGGCATGATTGTCTGATGGATGTTGCACGGCTGGACCCTCACTTGGTAGAGCACCGCCGACCTCATCGTCAGCACAGGACCGGTCCCGGCCATCACCGGCCAGCTGGATGGCTCTGTTTTCGAATTCTGTCAGAACTTTGATCTCTGGTGTCCCTCCACCTGTCTGCGACCTTCCCTCCTGTTGTGAGCCAGCTTGTCCTGAGTGGATAGAGATGTGGAGAGTATATCAGGACGCCTCCCAGGCCAGATGATAAATGTGCCTGGCCTGTGTGGGTGGTAAGTGGTCCCATGGATGGGATGAGGGTAATGATGATGTGTGTGAAAGAGTGAATGGTGATGACCCTTGCATTGGCAGTGAGTGAGGGCCCTGTGGATGTGTGAGGGTTTGTGAGTGTGTGAGTTGGGAGTGATGAAAAGAGTAACTTACCCTAGTGGAACAGAGGAGATCATTCATCCTTTTATGGCACTGGGTGGCTGTTCTCCTCTGCAGAGCGTTCGCGCTGACCACCATTGCCACTACATCTAATCTGGCTTGGTGACATTGCTACCCATCCTGCGGCCAGAGCGGGGGTAAAGCACATTCTGGAGGGGCCTCCACGGCATCTAGCAGTTGCTGAAGGGATGCGTCATTGTAGCGGGAGGTGGGAGGGAGGGCTGCAGTCTTTTTTGCCTTTGCTGGCCATGTCTCCCAGACAATATTGGTGAGAAGATGGCGATGAGCGCTTTGCTGGCAGCTGTCTTTTAAAGATGGCAGCCAGCGTGATGCAACAGCGGGTGATGGTGAGCAGGCCAATGAGACCCTGCCTGCCATGCAATCGGCATGTTTCCCAGGAATGCATAAGTAATGAGGTGGGCTCAGGAAGATACGGTGTGAAAACCCATAATTTTCATCGGCAGGTAGGACTCCATTTTATCCAACAGCAACCGCACTTAGTGCAATCCTGGGAAAATTCTGCCCAACTTGTCAATGTCCTTTTGAAGTTCTACACAGTCATCCTCACAGTTTACAATTCTCCCAAGTTTTGTACCATCCACAAACTTTGAAATTCTCCTCTGCACACCAAGATCTAGATCATATAACTACAAACCTTCTTCCAGCCTGAAAAATATCTATTAACCATTACTCTCTATTTCCTATCCCTCAGCCAAATTTATACCCATGTTGCTACTGTCCCTTTTATTCCATGACCTATAACCTTCCTCACAAGTCGGTTGAATGGCACTGTATCGAACACCTTTTGGAAGTCCGTATACAGCACATCAATGGTCTTGCCCTCATCAACCATCTCTGTTACCTCTTCAAAAAAACTCCAGCAAGTTAGTTAGACATGATTTTCCTTTAACAAATCAATGCTGACTTTTCCCCAATCAATCCACACTTTTCTATGTGATTATTCATTCTATCCCAAATAATTGTTTCTAGAAGCTTCCCCACCACCAAGTTAAACTGACTCATCTGTAATTGCAGGGCAGATCTTTACAACCTTTTTTGTAGAGATGAAGCTGTCAAGTTCAAATAAGCAACCAGCAGCAAACAATCTCCTAAACTCCTCACCACTCACAATGGCAATGCTGCAGACCCTTTTTATCCCACCCTTCAATGAGGTGTCTTTAAAAGTAGGCTGCCCGCCTGTCTGTTTTGCCTGTGCGACAAGTGCAAAATCACGCAAACAACTTAAAGTCGGGATCAATTGCCTTTTTTGTGGCCTCAAGTGGCCCTTTAATTGTTGGCAGGCGCAGCTCTGATACCCGTACACGCCTGCCAACCTGAATTGCTCATATGGGTTTCAATTCATGGGGCACTGGCACCAGTACTGGTGTAGAAGGGACCTGTTCCAGTCTGACGGGCTTCACCTGTTGGGACCAGGGTGCTGGTGAATCGAATAACTAGGGCTGTAGAGAGGGCTTTAAGCTAAATGAAGGGGGGAAGAGGTTCTGAAGAGGGAATATGTAGGCTTAGAAGGCAAAAGGATTTGGCAGCATTGCAGGGCAGCTATTTAGGTAATGATACCCAAAGTATGACGGGAAGAGACAGAATGTACAAACATAAAAAAACAGCAGCAAATAGGGTCAAAGGGGGAAAATATGGTAAAAAGGCAAAATTAATGGCTCTTTACTTAAATGCACATAGTATTCAGAACAAAATAAATGAATCACTGGCGCAAATAGAGGTTAATGGGTATGATTTTATAGCCATTACAGAGCCATAGCTATAAGGAGATCAAAGCTGGGAGCTAAAAATTCAGGGGTATGTGACTTTTTGAAAGGATAGGCCGGAAGGAAAGGGTGGTGGGTTAGCTTTATTAGTACAAGATAGAATAAGTACGATAGCAAGAAATGATCTGGGATCGGAAGATGTAGAATCCATATGGGTGGAGTTAAGAATTAACAAGGGGAAGAAGGCACTGGTGGGAGTAGGCTATAGGCCCCATAATAGTAATGATACTGTAGGACTGAGAATAAATTAGGAGGTAATGAGTGCATGTTAAAAAGGTAGTACATTAATCATGGATGACTTTAATCTTCATGTCGATTAGGAATATCAAATTGGCCTCAAGCAAGAATTCATACAATGTATTCAGGACAGTTTCCTAGAACAATATGTGGTAGATCAAACCAGGGGTCAGACTATTTTGGTTCAGGTAATGTGTAATGAGGCAGGTTTAATAAATGATCTCAGAGTAAAAGATCCGCTAGGAAACAATGACCATAACACGATAGAATTTAGTATTCAATTTGAGAGTGAGAAATTTGAGTCAGAAACAATTGTGCTAAACTTAAATAAGGGTATTTACAAAGGAGTTGGCTGGAGTGGACTGGGAAAGGAGTTTAGCAGCAAAGGTGGTTGATGAACAATGGCAGACATTTAAGAAAATAGTTAATTGCTCACAACAAAGATATATCCCAGTGAGGAAGGATTCTAGGAAGGGGATAAACAAAGCATGGTTAACCAAGGAAGTTAAGGATAGTATCAGATTGAAAGAAAAAGCATACAATGTGGTGAAGATTAGTGGAAAGCCAGAGAATTAGGAAAATTTTAAAAACCAACAAAAGATGGCCAAAAAAAGGGAGAAAATAAACTTTGTGAGCAAACTAGCAAATAATATAAAAACGGACAGTCAGAGCTCCTTTAAATATATAAAAATGAAGAGAGAGGCCAAAGCGAACATAGGCTCCTTACAGAATGAGGCTGGGGAAATAATAATGGGGAACCATGAAATGGCAGAGGAGTTAGAATCAATACTTTGCATCAGTCTTCATGGTAGAAGACACTAATAGCATTCCAAAAATACTAAATAATCAAGGGGAAAAAGTGGGGGAGGGAGTTAATTCAATAACTATCACTAAAGAAAAAGTACTAGGGGAACTAATAGGGCTAAAGGCTGACAATTCCCTTGGAACTGATGGGTTGTATCCTAGGATGTTAAAGGAAGTAGCTACAGAGACAGTGGATGCACTGGTAGTAATCTTCCAAGAATCCTTAGATTCGGGAAAAGTCCCCGAGGACTGGAAAACTGCCAATGTAACACCCTTAGTCAAAAAGGGAGGGAGACAAAAAACAGTTAACTATAGGCCAGTTGGCTTAACATCCATCATTGGGAAAATGTTGGAATCTATTATAAAGGATGTAACAGCAGTGCATTTAGAAATGCATAATATAATCAAGCAACGTTAGCATGGCTTCATGAAGGGGAAATCATGCCTGACAAATTTATTAGAATTCTTTGAAGAAGTAACAAGCAGGATAGATAAAGGGGAACCAGTAGTTGGAATATATTTGGATTTCCAAAAGGTGTTCAATAAGTTAGCACACATTAGGCTACTTAATAAGATAAGAGTTCATGGTGTTGGGGGTAGTATATTAGAATGGATAGAGAATTGGCTAACTAAAATAAGACAGAGATTTTGGATAAGGGGGTCATTTTCAGTGCCACAGGGATCAGTTCTGGGGCCAAAATTATTTACAATATATATTAATGACTTAGATGAGGGAAGTAAATGTACTATCACCAAGTTTGTGGATGACACAAAAATAGATGGGAAAGCAAGTGGTGAGGATGACACAAAAAGTATACTGAGGGATATAGAGAGGTTAAGTGAGTGGGGAAAAGCTTGGCAGATGGAATATAACGTGGGAAAATATGGCGTTATGCACTTTGGCAGGAAGAAAAGTGGAGCTGAATATTATTTAAATGGAGAAAGAGTGAAGAAAGCTGCAGCACAGAGGGCTTTGGTGATCCTCCTGCATGAATCACAAAAAGCTAGCATACAAGTTCAGCAGGTAACAGGGAAGGCAAATGGAATGTTGGCCTTTATGTCATGGTCATGCAGTTCCTTCACTATTAATTAATATTGCACAAAAATGTCTACAAATTTAAGACCCAAGCTGTTAAAGGTCTTTACAATAACTTGCTTTTTCTACAATGGGTATTTCCAAAAGGACATTGTGACTCTGCTTATGATGTTGCTCTAATTAGCTGGTTATTTTTATTTTAATTCAGTAATCTAAAATTGGTAATAGACCATGGAGCAGAGTTTGTATAGAATTTGTGCCTATTGAGGTCCATATACAAGTCATGAACAAGAATGAGACATTCAATTTTCCAGTAAATGCACATACACAGATTTAATGCACAAGTCTGTGTGGATGGACGAGTTGAATGGAAAAACAACATTTAGCAACATTAATTATAACAAAACAGATTGAACAAGTAACACAGTGGCTAGATAACTGTTCCTTTCAAAAATTGCACATATTTGAGACAAGGGGTATAAGTCATGTAAGAGAAGGGGTAGCTTCTCACAGGTGGGCTCACTGCGCTTTTTGGAGCCCTTCATCCCGAGCTGGTCCTCACCTTCATGCAGCTTCACGCAACTCTCACCTGTGGCTCCAAGTAACTGTTTGCATGTGACAGCAGTCGTACTTTGGTTAACCATTTAGTCCAGAGGGCAAACCAGTTGAGGATAGGCCAAGGTCCAATGGTCCTGAATGCAATTCAACACCTTGCTGAGGAACACATACAGCACGATGAGATATAGAACACCACCTGCTCACCCGCTGCACCTGGTTCTATCTCTGGCCATCTGGATTTGCCTTGCTGCTGGACCAAAACAGATCAAGGTGACAAAGTGAGGCTGATAATGCGCAACTCTCCCTCACTAATTCCAATTCATACACAAGTCATGTTCATCATCTTTCTCTCACAAGCGCTGTGGCAATGGATGAGTGACATAGCAGTAGGTGTGGATTTATTGGGAGCTGTAGCCCCGAACCTGCACACTGGTCGCTCAGGACACAGGGTTATTTTTCAATGGAATGAAGCAGAAATGGAACTCAGCAGACCCCTGCATGACTGAGCAGCCCTTTCCAGGACCACTCTGCACACCTCCCCAGTATGAAGAAGGGGCTAGAAAAAATGCCCCAAACATTGTCTGTTCCATCTATTCTGGCCTGCAGGCCGCAGCTGGTGGGGATCCCACAAGCACGGTCAGAAGTTGATTTCAAAAAGAAGGTAAAGGTGATGCCGGGGTCACTGTTGGTGCATGGAACATTCACACCTTCATTGACAACTCCACAGCCAAAACACCTGAGGAAAAAAAAACTACTTTCTCTTTGCTAGAGAACTGGTGAGGTACAATGTCCAGATCACAGTCCTCAGTGAGACAAATCCACCTGAGGAGTGTCAGTTCAAGGAAATCGGGGCAGATAACATATTCAAAAGAATATGTCCATGAGAATGAAGAACAGCATGAAGTTGGTGTAGGTTTTGCTGAAGACTGCAGTCAAGCAAATCATTCTTTAAAGCAAGATTTGGTGCAGATCACCGCAAATTGGAAAAGGCAATCAGAAAAGGTATTCAAAGGGGGATTGGATTGCTATCTGAAAATAGAGAATATGCAGGATAAGGCAGGGGGAGTAGGACGAGGTAGAATGCTCTTTCAGAGAGCCAGTGCAGACTCAATGGGCCAAATGGCCTCCTTCTGCACTGTAAAGATTCTGATTCTATGAAACAAATTGAGTGGTTAGTTGCAACAGCAATGGTCTCCTCTTGCTGAAGACATGCGCTGAGCATGAGCTGCTAATCACTAACACAATTTTCCATCTTCCTAATTGCAACAAGATATCTTGGGATGCACCCCATTCTATGCACTGGCATCTAATTGACATCATGGTCACCAGGAAGGAAGACAGGTGGGATAAGAACATGGGAACATAAGAACATAAGAACAGGAGTAGATCACTCGGCCCCTCGAGCCTGCTCCGCCATTCAAGAAGATCATGGCTGATCTTTTTTGTGTTTCGATTTCCACATTCCCACCTAACCCCAAAAACCTTTAATTCCCTTACCTAACAAGAATCTATCTACCGCTGCCTTAAAAGTATTCAATGACCCTGCCTCCACCACCTTCTGAGGCAGAGAATGCCAATGTCACACAACCCCCTGAGAGAAAAAAATTGTCCTCATCTCTGTCCTAAAAGGACAACCCCTAATTTTAAAACAGTGCCCCCTCATTCTGGACTCATCCACAAGAGGAAACATTCTTTTGATGTCCACCTTGTCAAGGCTGTTCAGGATCTTATATACTTGAATCAAATCACCCCTCACTCTTCTAAACTCCAGTGGAAACAAACCCAGTCTGTTCAACCTTTCCTCATAAGACAACCCACTCATTCCAGGTATCAATCAAGTAAACCTCCTTTGAACCGCCTCCAATGCATTTACATCCTTCCTTAAATAAGGAGACCAAAACTGCACACAGTATCCAAGGTGCGGTCTCACCAATGTCCTATATAACTGAAGCATAATGTCCTTACTTTTTATGTTCAATGCCTCTTGTAATAAAGGATAGCATTCCATTAGCCTTCTTAATTACTTGCTGTACTTGCATAATAACTTTTTGTGACTCGTACTAGAACACCAAGATCCATCTGCACCTCAGAATTATACAGTCGTTCTCCAGTTAAGTAATATTCTGATTTTTTGTTCTTCCTGCCAAAGTGAACAACTTCACATTTATCCACATTAAATTCCATTTGTTAGATCTTTGCCCATTCACTCAACCTATCTATATCCATCTGCAACCTCCTCATGTCCTCTTCACAACATACTTTCCCACCTACCTTTGTGTCATCTGCAAATTTAGCTACAATGTCTTCACTCCCCTCAACTAAATAATTGATGTAAATTGTAAAAAGTTGAGGCCCCAGTACAGACCCCTGTGGGACTCCACTCGTCACACCCTGCCAATCAGAAAAAGACCCATTTATGCATACCTCTGCTTTCTGCCAGCCAGCCAATCTTCTATCCATGCTAATATGTTACCCACTACACCATGCACTTCTATTTTCCATAATAACCATTAATGTGGCACCTTATCAAATGCCTTCTGGAAACCCAAGTACAGTACATCTACAGGTCCCCCTTTGTTTACTGCATGTTACTTCTTTAAAAAACTCCAATCAATTGGTTAAACTTGGTTTTCCTTTCACAAAACCATGCTGACTCTTCCCTATTGCCTTAAGCTTTTCTAAATGCCCAACTGTAACCTCCTTAATGATCAATTCTAATAACTTCCCCACAACAGGTGTCAAGCTAATTGGCCGATAGTTTCCTGTTTTCTTCCTCCCTCCTTTCTTGAATAAAGGGGCTATAGTTGCCACTTTCCAATCTGATGGAACCTTTCCAGAATCTAGCGAATTTTGGAAAATTAACACCAGCACATCAATTACCTGATTAACCACCTCTTTTAAGACCCTAGGATTTCATTCATCGGAGCCCGGAGACTTGTCAGCCTGCAGCTCCATCAATTTTCTCATCATTTCCCTGGTGATTTCGGTTTCACGGAGTTCCTTTCTCCCATTCACATCCTGATTTGCAGCTATTACTGGAATTTTTTGTTTCCTCTATAGTGAACACAAAAGCAAAATATTTGTTCAAAACAAGAACAGAAATACCTGGAAAAATTCATGAGGTCTGGTAGCATCGGCGGAGAAGAACAAAGTTGACATTTCAAGTCCTCATGACCCTTAAATAGAACGTAAAAATATTTGTTCATTTCTTCCATTATTTCCTTATTATCTACTATTAACTCCCCAATGTCACTCTCTAGAGGACCAACACTCACTTTACCTATTTTTTTCCTGTTTAAATACCTGTAGAAACTCTTGCTATCTGTTTTTACATTTCTAGCTAGCTTCCGCTCATATTCTAATTTCTTTCTCCTGATTAACCTTTTAGTCATTCTCTGCCATTCTTTATATTCTGTCAAATCATCTATTCTGCCACTCATCTTTGCAGAGTTGTATGCTTTTTCCTTAAGTTTGATGCTTTCATTAACATCTTTAGTTAACCTATATATTCTTGCAATGAAAGCCATATGCAGCTCTGACTGCTGGGCTCACCACCATCTTATCATTTCAACGCAAATTGTCAAGATCCATCCTCCTAGACATACCCCCTCCCACCCCTCCAGAGGGCATGAATGTCCAAAAGCATCTCAATGTCTCAAAGCTCAAACAGGCAGGCTAGAGGGAATCTCTCTTTGAGAATGTGAGAGTCTCCTGTGTACAGCAAGATTGGACACATTGCAACAAAGATGGCTGGGCGATTTTTTGTGATACAGTGTATTCCTCTGCTCTAGTGACCCTTAAGCTCTTGTAAGCATCAAGATTGCTTTCATCAAACCAATGAGGTGATCCAGAAATCACTAGAAGAGAAATATCACCTCTTCAGGATTTACCTCAATGACAAGTCATCATTGCACAAGCATGATGCCTACTGAAACCTTCACAGGACTGTCCAGTGCAAGATCAGACAGATGCAAGACACATGGCTGAATCAGAAAAGAAATGAACTTTTAATATGTATAAAAGCACAATACTGCAGATGCTGGAGATCTGAAAGGAAAACTCAACAGTTCTGGCAGCCTTTATGGAGAGAGAAACAGAGCTAATGTTTCGAGTCCAATATCTTCATCGGGACTGAAGAGAGGCAGAAATGTGAAGAGTTATAAGCTGCTGAGAAAAGGGGAGGATCAGCTAGAGCTAAAAGGGAAGGTCAGGGATACAAGCAGAAGGGATTAAATTTCAAAGATGTCATGGCACAAAAGGCAAAGAGAATTAGAATGATATAAATCAAGGAACAAAGCAATGGTCCAGAGTAGGTATTAATAGCAGAATAAAGGTCAGTGTTGTCTTAAAGCAAAATAGCAGAATGTGTTAGTAACAGAATAAAGCTCAGTGCTGCCTGAAATCAAAACATGAGAACGCAATTCAGACTGGCACTAGGGAAAAATATATAAAATGGAGGATAGAGTGCATGGTCTGAAGTTGTTGAACTCAATGTTGAGTCCAGAAGGCTGTAAAGCGCCTAATTGGAGAAAGAGATACTGATCCTCCAACTTGTATTGGGCTTCACTGGAACATTGCAGCAGATCAAGTACAGAAGTGTGAGCATGAGTGCAAGGTAGTGGATTGAAATGGCAAGCGACCAAGAGATTGGGGTCACGTTTGCGGACTGAACTGAGGTGTCCTGCAAAGCAGTCACCCAGCCTGCATTCGGCCTCACTAATGTAAAGGAGACTGTATTGTAAGCAGTGATTAGAATAGACTAAGTTGAACAAAGTACAAGTAAATCGCTGTTTCACCTGGAAGGACTGTTTGGGCCCTTGGACAGTGAGGAGGGAGGAGGTAATGGGGCAGTTGTTTCACCTTGTGCAATTGCATGGGTAGGTGCTGTGGAAGGGGGTGAGGTAGTGGACTGGGGTATCATGGAGGTAACAGCCCCTATAGAATGCTGATGGAGGAGATGAGGGGAAGATGTATTTGGTGGTGGCATCATGCTGGAGTTGACAGAAATGGTGGAGGATAATGCTTTGAATGCGGAAGCTGGTGGGGTCAAAAGTGAGGGTAAGGGTAACAATATCATGGTTTTGGAAGGGGTGAGGGCAGAAGTGTGGGAAATATGTCAGACATGGTGAGGGCTCTGTTAACCACAGTGGGCCTTCTCAACTGGTTTCTGTGTCTCTGTCGCATCTGTTTTGATTATGCTACTTTCCACAACAGCACTTCTGACATGTTTTCCTTTGAGAAACATAGAAATTAGGAGCAGGAATAGGTAATTTGGCCTTTCAAGTCTGCTCTGCCATTCGATATGACCATGGATGATCCTCTATGGCAAAGCCATACTCCTGCTTTCCCCCCTTACCCCTTGATGACTATCATGTCTAGAAATCTATCTATTTCATTCTTAAATATATTCAGTGACTTGGCCTCCACAGCCTCTGTGGTAGAGAATTCCACAGGTTCACAACCCTCTGAGTGAAGAAATTGCTCCTCATCTCTGTCCTAAATTGCCTACCCTGTTTCCTTAAACTGTAATCCCTTGTTCTAGACTCCCCAGACAAGGGAAACATCATCCCTGCAGCCAGTCTGTCCAATCCTGTCAGAATTTTATACATTTCAATAAGATCCCCTCTCAGAAACTCCAGTGAATACAGGCCTAGTTGACTCAATCTCTCCTCATAACACAATCTTGCCATCCCAGGAATTAGTCTGGTGAACCTTTGTTGCACCTCTTTATGGCAAGTATATCATTTCTTAGAGAAGGAGACCAAAATTGCCCACAATACTCCAGCTGCAGTCTCAGTATGGCCCCGTACAGCTGCAGTATGACATCCTTGCTCTGTGCTCAAATCCTCTCACATTGAAGGCCAGCATACCATTTGCCTTCCTAACTCCTTGCTTCACCTGCAAACTTGCTTTCAGTGATTGGTATACAAGGACACCCAGGTCCCTTTGTACATCAACATTTCCCAATCTATCACCATTTAAATAATATTCTGCCATTCTGTTTTTCCTCAACTGTGGATTCTTTCTCCACTATGGTTAACAGGGCTCTCACTGTGCCTGACCCATTTCCTGCACTTCTGCCCTCACCCTTTCCCACCCCTCCCAAAACGATGTTAAGTTTCCCTTTGTCCTCACTTTCCACCCCACCAGCCGCAGTGGTCAAAGGATTATCCTCCAACCTTTCCACCAACTCTAGCACGATGCCTCTAAACACATCATCCACTCCCCTTCCCTGTTAGCATTCTGAAGGGACCATTCCCTCTGCAACACCCTGGTCCACTCCACTATCACCCATAACTCTTCATTCCCTTCCCATGGAATCTTCCCATCCAAATGTAGGAGATGCAACATCTGCCCCTTTACCTCCTCTGACCACACTGTTCAAGGCCCCAAACACTCCATTCAGTTGAAGCACTGATTCACTTGTGCTTCTTCCAACTTAGTCTATTGCATTCGCTGCCCCCAATGCAGTCTCCTCTACATTAATGAGGCTAAACACGGACCGATTTGCAGAATACCTCATTTCAATCCACAAGCATGACCCCGATCTCCTGGTTGCTTGAAATTTCAATTCATCATCTTGCTCTTGTGCTCATATTTCTGTCCTTGGCCTGTTGAAATGTTCCAGTGAAGCCCAATGCAAACTGGAGGAACTGCTCCTCGTCTCCTGATGGGGACTATACAGCCTTCTGTACTCAACATTAAGTTCAACAACTTCAGACCATGCATTCTATCCTCCATTTCATATTTTTCCCCTCGTGCCTGTATATTATTCTCATGTTTTGTTTTCAGACAGCACTGACCTTTAATCTGCTATTAACTCATTCTGCTATTTTGCTTTCAGACAACACTGACCTTTATTCTGCTATTAACACCTACTCTGGACCAATACTTTGTTCCTTTACTACTACCATTTCCACTCTCTGCCTTTGGTTCCATGATATATTTGTAATTAAATACCGCTGCCCTCTAACCTATCCCTGACCTTCCCTTTTTGCTCCACCTGACCCCTATCTTTCTCAGCAGCATAAAACCCATCACATTTCTCTTTCACTTCAATCCCAGTGAAGAGTCATTTTGGACTTGAAACATTAATTCTGTTTGTCTCTCCGCAGATGCTGCCAGGCCTTCTGAGTTTTTCCAGCACTTTCTGGTTTTATTTTAGTGATATGCAGAGCACTAAGAATGGAAGAGATTCTACAATCTCTGAAATGTTTCTGTGTGGCCCAGGTTACTGGCTCATCACCAATCCTCCTTGCTGATGGGTCAACACTGCTCTCAGAAAATCCCTAAATTCTAGATGGTTGGCAGAGCACTTTAACTACATCCTCAAAATGCATTCATCCATCAGCGGAGAAGTAATCAACCGGCTGCCACAGGTTGCCATCAACTGTTCCCTTGAAGGTCCTCCCATGCTGTTAGAAACAGCAAATGCTATCAAATTCCTGTCAAGCGACAAGGGAGCTGATGCTATCCCAGCTGAGGTCTACAAGGCTGGAGATCAATGCCTGGTCAAGGTGCTCACTGAATTCTTTCAGCCTACATGGGAGCAAGGAACCATCCACAAGAATAGAAAGATGCCTCCATTATCCACCTGCACATGCAGAAAGGGACACACTAATTTTGCGACAATCATACAGGAATCACACTCCTCTCCATTGCTGGCAAAATATTCACCAGAACCCTTCTGAACTGCTTAATGCAAAACCTCAAACAGGAGCTGCTGCCAGAGAGTCAGTATGGTTTCAGAAAATGTCGAAAAGCCACTAATATCGTGTTTGCATAGCTCCAGGAGAAATGCCAAGAACAGAACATTCGAGACCACATTTCTTGAGAACAGCCTTCAACACAGCCAACCAAGAGGGCCTTTGGAAGATAATGGAGAGATTTGACTGTCCTGAGAAATTCAGCACATTATTCCAACAGTTCCACATCAGCCTGTTCCCGTGTGTCCTGGGTGATATTGAATCTGTTGACTCATCCCCAGTCATTAATAGAGTTAAACTGGGCTGTGCGCTAGCACTAACTCAATTCAGCATGTTTTTCTCTGCCATACTTTCCAATGCCTTCGAGAGCCACATGGATTGCAACAGTTCAGGAAGACAGATCACAAAAATGTTCTCAGGAGCAATTAGAGATGGGCAATAAATGCTGGCCCAGCCAGTGACACCCACATCCCATGAATGAATAATTTTAAAAATGATGGAGATCCTGGCATCAAAATCAGTTATCACATTGATGGGAAACTGCTGAATCTGAGACAACTCTGAGCAATGACCATGGTCTCTAGCGAGTAAAGTTTCAAAATAAAGGGTCTCCCATTTAAGACTGAAAAAAGGAGGAATTCCATTTCTCAGAAGGTTGTAAGTATTTGGAATTATCTTCCCCAGTGAACAGTAGAGGCTGGTCACTGAATATATTCAATGCTAAGTTAGACAGATTTTTGGTTGACAAGGGTGTCCTGTTTTCCAATGACTGTGCACTAGGTGCTGGATCAGTGCAATCTAGCATGGGTTTGTTCTCCAATGCATGTGACAACTTTAGCTTTAAAATCAGCATGATGAAAACTGAAGTAATATGAGACTTGGACCACGTACTAATGACATGAAAGTGAGCTCAATCACTTTCACTTCAACTGCCTCCGGAAGCTTCTGAAAATCAGATGGCAGGACAAAATAACAGATGCTAAGCTGCTCACCCAAGCTGGTGTGCCAAGCATCCACACCATACTGAAACAGTCACAACTGAGTTGGGCTGGTCATGCAGCCAGAATTCCCGACACCCGCTTCCCAAAGTAAATCTTCCGCTGAGAGCTTGAGTCTGGGCTGCACTCTCGTGGCGATCAAAGGAACGGTTACAAGGTCACTATGGGCAGAATTTTTCCCATATAGGATACGCGTGTGCCTGACCCGAATGAGAGTAAAATAGTGTGCAAAGACATCAGGTGAGTGTCCTGAAGTCGTTGCACACTCTCACGATATTCTGTTCGGCAGGTGGGCACAAGAGGGGGCAGCACATCTGCTGACAATTAAGAGGCCTATAAAGGCCCTTAATCAATTAATTAAATTGAACTTTTCACTGCCTGTCCAACCATTCGGTTGGCAGGCGGGCGAATAGGCCAAGAGGCCGTTGCATTTTTTGCGAAACCTCATCCATGGGCGGGATGAGATTTCAACCAGTGATTAAAAACTCATTTTTAACATGCCCCTGCTCATGTGACAGAGTCACATGAAGGATTTGTTTTCCTGACTTTTTAATTCTTTATTTTTAATTTAAAAATCTTCAGCTCCCTGAGGCAGCTCTGTGCATTCAGGGAGCTTTCACCCCCGCACCCCCATGCATGCTCACACTTCATCGCATACGATCTTCCCACTGTGAATTGGCTAGCCAGCGTGAAGTCATGGTCGGAGCCCAATCGTGGGTGGCAATCAGTTTTGTGGCTGCTCCCGTGGTGGCCCACCGTGCCTGCCGATGAGGTAAAAATCCCGCCCTATGATTGGCTTCACTTAGGGACTTTGATGTTGACCCTGGGTCCTGGGAGAAACTCACCCAACATGGCTGCACCAGATGCAACCAAATAAAAAATTGTGCAGCCTCCTTCAAAAGCAAGTGCATATCAGGGGCTGAGGGAAAACACAAGGAGGGGAAACCCGGAGCTAGCAATTCATCCAAAAACTCAATCACCTGTGATATCCTGTCCTATTGAAAGCAGAACCTTCCGTATGTAGATTGGCCTTTGCAATCACCTATGTATCTACTGGAACCCCACCAAACTCCCCAGATGACGGACATGGTTACCTTTGTCTTGAAGGATGAATAATATATATTTAACACTGCTAAAGTGGTATTTTCAATTATTTTCAATTCATGTTTTGTAACCCTTGTTATGCTTTGTGACTTGAGCCTGCTATTGTCTGTTGCACTCATCCTTCAGGCACAACGAAAGGTGGTGGGTCAATACCATTGCCAATGGCTGCTGCTAATTATTTTCCTGGAACAGTTGAGAGAATGGGGCCAATTCAGACATCCAGCTTTTTAATTCTTTCAGAAACAGTAGAATTTGCAGTATTGGAAGACCCTCTGTACACAGACCCAAAGGAGACACATCAAAATTTGAATAATATATAGAGCAAGCCAATTTCAAATAATGATTAAAGCGAAGGTTCATCTTTGATATCCCATACTCTATCACTGGAGCTTTTAAATGGAAGCGCAGCACTCTGGACGGAAATTTTCATCCCATGGGCAGGCACGTGCCCTACCCGGACCAGGAGTGAAGTATTACGCAATAATGTCGGGCGAGCGTCCTGACGCCATCGCGTACTCTCGCAATCTTTCAGTCAGCAGGTGCGCATGAGAGGTGGTAGAGCACCCACCAACAATTTAAGAGGCCTATTAAGTCCCTTAAGTAATTAATTATGTTGATTTTTCGCTGCCCGCTCAACTGTTCAGTTGGTGGGCGGGTGAATATGCAAGATGACTTTTGCATTTTTAACATCCACGGGCAGGATAAGGTTTCCAACAGTTACTAAAAAATCACTTTAAAAATTTTAAAATCATACTTTATATGTTCCTCTTCATGTGACTGAGTCACACGTAGGGACATGTTTATATCATATGTAAAAACTTTATTTTTCATTTAAAATCCTTCAGCTCCCTGAGGCAGCTCTGTGCTCTTCCCACGCCCACCCAGGCAGTGCTGAAGCTCTTAGCACGCCTTTCATGCTGGCTGGTCATTAGTTGGCCAGACAGCGTGAAATCATGGTCGGAGCCCGATCGCGGGCGGCGGTCGATTTCATGACTGTTCCTGGGCCTGCCCGCCATGCCCACCTGATGAGGGGAAAATCCTTCCCTGTATTACATTGACACCTCTAAGCCAAAATTGTGCACTATGACATGACAACACTCAGACATCTTTGCTGTGAGCTGCTCTGTGAAGCCCTGCAGTCCTTTTGGTGACAGTACTTCATAACAATGTTAGATAGGAAATCTCAAGAGATTGGCTAAGTGATGAGGAGTGAACAACACATGTTCAAGACAAGGCAAGGCAGTATGTGATTTGGAAGGGAATTTCAGGGTGACAACGTTTGTGTGCTCAAGGGATTTACCAAACAGTAGCAGGGATGATCAGATTCAGTTACGTGACGAGACTAAAGAAGCTGGAACTGTTCTCCTTGGAACAAGGACGGTTATGGGGAGATTTAATAAAGGCATTCAGATCATGAAGGGTTCTGATAGAGTAAGTAAGAAGAAAATGTTTCCAGTGGCAGAATGTTTGGTAATTGGAGAACACAGGTTTAAGGTACTTGGGGAAAAAAAAACAAGGGGAGATGAGGAGAATTATTTTTACACAGCAAGCTGTTATGATCAAGAATGCATTGCTTGAAAGGTTGGTGGAAGCAAAGTTAATAGTAACTTTCAAAAAGGAACTGGATAAATACTTAAGAAGGAAACATTGTAAAACTATGATGACAAATCAGGCCAATGGGATTAATTGAACCATTCTTTCAAAGGTAACTGCCTCCAGTTCTTCCAAAGTGTTAGGAAAATCAAAATGGACTGAATAGTCTAATTCTGTGGCTGTTGATTCTGTAATACCATGAACATTGCTGTTCTTGTCCTTGGTGGAAGAGGACAAAGGGAGAGTTGCTATTGGAGTAACTGTGGCAGTTGTGGTAGTGCCTCCTATATAATATAGATACAATACAGACCATAACTTGCTGTTAAAATAACAGCAAGATTAATGGCACTCAGCATTATTTGTGGGTAAATGCCATGGCAACTTTATGTAAGGAATAGAAAGTAGTATATTAATGATTAAAGGCTAAACTAAGGATTCACAGATTGGGAGTTAATGTGTACTCATTAATATTTGGTTTAAAAACAGGAAATACACCAATTTCAGATATTTCTTTATTTATGCCGATGAGTGCCAGGGACACTCAAAATCATTATTGATATTAAAACAGGAAGCAAATCACCAGTAACTCCAGCCAAGTGAAGTATTCCAGCAAGATTTTAAATACTTACTCTTTCAAGGGACTGTGGATCTCAGTCTTATTTATCCTTTAAGTAGATAATTCTGTTTGAGTGCATGGGGTTGGATTTTCGGGTGATGGAAGCAGATTCTTGGAATATTTTTAAGGCAGAGGTGGATAGATTCTTGGTAAACAAGGGGGTGATAGGTTATCGGTGGCAGATGGGATGCAGATTTCAGGTTACTATCAGACCAGCCATGATCTTATTAAGTGGGGGAGCAGGCTCAGGGGCTGAATGGCCTACTCCTGCTCTTTGTTCGTATGTTTGTATAGATAATCAGTTTCACTGCTGTTATTTTGGACTTTATGATCTTGGGTATACAATCCGTCTGCAAAGTGGGCATATTCATTTCCACATGTTGTTCCGTGAGAAAAAGATTTTAAATACTTACACTGTCAAGAGACCATGGATCTCAGTCATATTTATCCTTTAAGTAGATAATTCCATTTGTGTGTCGAGGGTTGGATTTTTGGGATAAATTTATGCTACCAAGGCAGGTAGCACAAATCAGGAAATTTGGCAGACCCGCCTCAGTGGAAAGTGCCCCTTCAGTGCTCTGTTTGTAGGGGTTTGTGCACGAGATGGATTTGGACCTGCTGCCCCGATAAGCAGGTTGTAGACGGGCACAGAGACAATCAAGTGCCAAGGCGGGCTGTTTTAAAGGCCCACCTTGGTGCACTGGAACATTGCCCCAGTTTTATGCTTTTATTTTAGGTCCTTTAGCACTCACCCCTTACAACCCATCACCACCATACACTCCCCATGCCACATCCATGAAAATCCATGCCCCCATGCACCCCTCATACTGTCCATGTGAACTCATGCCCCCCACCACCTCCCCCATGGCCCCTCATACCCTCCATGCCAACTCATGGCACTTCAGTGCCCATTATGAACAGAACCAATGAGCACTATAGTCATGATGGCATGGGTGGAGCCACTTTAAAAAAACATCCATTAGTAATTTTGTTTTTAAAAACTGCTGTTTATACACCCCTACAAAAGTTGAATCAACCAGACCTTATATGTCAATATAGAAGCTGTATGCACTTGACACCTCTTTATGATGATCAATTAAACACTGAGGCATTGGCAAAAGAGATCATGGAAAAATTTGTTTACTATAAAATCAATCAGGCAGAGTTTTCACTTCTCCACAGCTATGTCAACTGAGGGAATCTTTTCTGGGGAGCCTGGGCTATCAGCCAGGCCTCGTTATGCATGCTTTGTTTAGAGACCCGACTCCCATAACATGTTTTAATTACATTCCACAAAATGGCAGGCAGCAGAACTGTAGGTTGGATTTCCGCCTGCAACTTTCAGCGGCCCTCCTCTGTTTGGTCCTGTTTTAGGAGAGCAAATCCGGTCCCTTATATGATTTCAAGGTTTGTAACTAAATTAGCATTGATTGAACCCAATTGGAAATGTGAACCTCATTCAACACAAGGTATAACTGGGAATGCCAACTTCTTCCATGGCCTTTGAGAAATGTTATAGTTTAAACAATTCATTATTCTCTATGAAAGTGGATTGATAATAACTTAAATTCCAGAGTACATAAACTTAATATTTTGTTGCCACTCTTTAACGCTTCAGTAAAAATTACTTATACCAATTTTTAAAAATTGCCCTTCAATAGTCTGATATGAACTGATATCAAGTCTGGAACAAGTATAAACAAATCAATTGTCTCCTTTCTTTGGTTCTGATATACCATCACTGCAGGAGACCAATAAAACCTTTTAACTCAGGCTTTAGTAATTCATTAAATTCGTTAAAAGTAATAAAGGAGTTTCACTTCCAAAATGAGCAATGGGAGAGGTTGTAGCAACAGCTGTTGCCGATACATATTTTATGCCACAATCTGATAAAAAAATCCGTACATTGTTTTAATTATATATAAAAAATGAACATTTTAGGATAAATCTGCATGACTGCGATAAGTTTAGTAAGCACAATACTGAAAACCTATTAGTTTATGCAGCTATATATTTATCAAGATTTGCCTGGTTTGTTTAAAAAGGGATTGACATTAAAACAATGGAAAAGACTGGTAAAACTTGTTCAAAACATGATTTACATTTAAACAATGAAAAAGCCTGTTGAGTCTTGCTTAAAAAGTGATTTTGTTTTGTCTTAAATCTTATTTAAAATGTAACCTGTGTTAAAAAAATGAAAATATCTGGTAAATCGTGTTTAAAAATGCTTTACATTAAAACAATGTAAATGTGTAATAAATTGTTTAAAAAAATTGTGTCAAATTAATATCCTTGAAAAGATTACTTGAATAATTTTAATATTTAAAAGATCCTTCCTGTTGTGGGCCACTTCGTTGAGCATTCAAGAAATGAGAGGAGGCCCCTTAGTGCCTGGAAATAATAGGTCTAAAATTTTTAGCTGTGATAATTTGTAACTGGTGGACAATTAGTTGAAATTTAAGTTGATTCCATACCTGCCATTAAAAGTAATGAGCCATTGGCAGTAGCATTTGTTGCCCCAGTGCAACTTCCAGACTTACATGCTTCAGTGCGCACCCTGGAAGTTGCTGGACTGCTCCCATGTCCCATAACTGTGAACACTGAATGCAACACTGCTATTATTGGCATCACAAAATCCAGGCCATTGGAGTTAAATTGCCTAAGATGCTAAGGATACAGGGGTCATAATGCAAGTAGCACATCAAATTTATACTGCCCACTGCTTGAAATGATTACTGCATACAGTTTGTGTTACCTACATCAGCAGGGAGTCCAATATTGCCTGGTGCTATTTAAAGCCAACCTGCAACTCTTAAAGGGGAGATGGTGCATTGTAGCTGCTGAAGTTCCAATTGTGCTGTGGAAGATACAACCCTGATTGACTATGGTAGAGAGCGTACACAAAGATTTTTAGACACTGCACTGGAAGTCTTGGAAGAGTTGGAATAGATGAAAGATGTATTTTATTCTCAAGATGAAGGAGGCCTGGGGTAAGAGCCCTCTGAAGACATGCTCAGGGTACAGTGGTGAAGGTCAATGCCAGGGCTGCAACCATAAGGAACAAAGTTGATGATCTCACATGAGTTGTCAAGGTCAGTGAATTTGTCTTCAAATGCCTATCTTACCAGCTGCACCACTAGCTTCATCCACTGCTCAATTCACAACTTTTCTACCTCTCATCTCCCAACAACCTTTACCAATTAGAGTTCAACCCTAGCCAAAAAGGAGCTGGGTGCATAAAAAATCATTGCCATGGTTACCTCCACAGCCACTGACAATGCCGTTCTTTCCATGATCTGAAGTTAGAGTTGTGGCTGCAGCAAGTGTAGCCACAACCACTTTGGTAAGACAAAGACATTTTAAGCATTGTTTGTTGCTGAACATCAGGTGACAAAATTACTCCTTAAACACCCTCTGCTAATATGGCCTCCTCTTGGGAACCCTTCAACCGCCTCCATCCTCTTCTCTCTTTTAGCTTATCCTGCTCGGTGTGTCCTCTCTTCATTCTCCCAGTCATGTTCGAGTCTGAAATGAAGTCACACTATGTCGCACTATTCTGCAAGTAACCGGTTTCAACACAAGCCCTTAAATCACCAAAAATGTATTTGAATACCAGTCAGGCCATCCCTGTAGACCATTTAAACTTTAGCTAAGTATGAAAAATCTCCCAAAATGATTAGGATAGTGCCAACTACCAGAAAAAAATAAACCAGCTAGTAGCCCATAGGTAGTTCATGATCAACTTAAATAATGCAGCTGAGTTATTTATACCTTTGTGTCCAGCCGAATAAGGTTAAGAGAGGGTGGAGGCTGCAGAATAAAGCTGGAAAATGGCAGCACTGGGATTAAGTTTGTGTTGGACGCTGATTGGTGTGATGATCTTCCTGCTTTTCATGGTTCCAGTGGTCACTAGGTGTGTGCATGCAAACCTCTTTACAGTGTTATGGAGAGGCGGGAATTTAATTTAAGACTCCTGATTTCTTCTCTGACCAACCATCTGTAAACAGAAAGATGTTTTGCTTTTGATTTCCCCTTTATAAGCGGTGGAGTATTTCCCAACCCCTCAGTATTGAAGTGATCCAATTTCTGTTAACAACCCTGCAGCAAACTTATGATAGGGCAAGCTCAGAGGATTAGTTTAATTGCACACACTCAAATGCAGGAGGAGGGTAGCAACATTGCCTCTGTTTCACTCATACAATAAAAGAGGGGAAGAGAGAAAGAAAGAAAGACAGGGCAAAGACCATAGAGTAGGGAATCATTGTTTCACGAGTCCAGAGTCCATAATAAAAATCCAATTGTGTATTCCTTCACAGAGGTCAGCAGGTTGAATACTGATGCTGAATAATTCACTTTTCTGGCAGAGATTACTTCCATGATGAGATAAGCATGCAGAGATGAATTAGTCTTGTAGGCAATGATATGGGCATTCAGAACGTCCAGGAGAAACAGTGTAGTAGGGGCCAGGGATTCTAACCATGACTTTTCTGTGTTGCTGCTTGGTAGATGGAAGACTGCTTTGCAACTCCACAAGGCAATATTACAGATTCCACCAGCTGGGGGTTTGGGGGGTTTGGGGGGATGCAGGGGTGGGGTTCATGTCAAATGACTCCCATCCCTACACTTTGGCTTTGACAAAGGCTGTATATCCCTTTGTCTGGGTTCCTGAGATTGTTAATGCTCCAACCATTAGGAATTTGAAAGAAAGGTTGCAGGGTCCTTTTTCTAGCAGATGACTCGGTTGGTCAGGCTTTGCTTATGAAATTGAAATGGCCTTTGTATAATCCCCTTTGAATTTGGTCTCTGCAGTCCACTGGGATCATTAGCGTCTCTTCAGGGATAATAAGGCACAAGTCTCTGTGATACTGCCCTGATAGCTCTTTTGTTTAGGATCGCAGCCAGACATGGCAACAGTTATGATGCCCAGTGCACTTATCAGAAACGTGCATGTGCATCAAAAAAGCAATTGTTAACCTTTCAGAGGCCTTATGAAGTGCCGAAAAAATGGGAACTACAAGGCCCTAAATATGCCATTTTTCCTTTAAATAGTTTTTACTTGCTGCTTGGTAGCTTTCGTATTTATGTTTACATGCACTATAAATGATTCTTCTATCTGCCTGGATTTTCTGCATGCTGCATTTCTGATCTGCTGTCAGTCTTAGATGGAGTAAAAAGGAGAAGTCACACGTGGCATAGGAGCAACTGACCTCTTTCTTCTGTAAAATTCAATGTAATTTTATATATTCTCCTGCCAGCAATGGAAATATTTTAGATTTAAGCACAACATGAGCATGAGGTTAAATTGTTACAATTTTTCAGTGTATTGTTTAGAACAGACAGAGATTTAAGGCCAGAACCTCCCAGGATTGGTAAAATCACAGTCTGATTATCATTCTGTTCCTTTTTACTTACATTGGAATGCAGCTGCACATTTCATGTCCAACCTTCCGACTCTGGCCAAGTAAGAAAGTGAAGTACAACAGGTTGTTGCATCCTTCAGTGTAGGACAGAAGGGGAAGTGAACCCATGCCCCTTTTTATGATAATAGCTGGGGGTGTAGTGAGGGGTTAATCAGGAGGTTGAGAGAGTAAATGGAGCTTAGCTGGGATTTGGGGGGTATTTGGAGTGTCAGGAAGGTAGTCGTTTGGGTGGTTGTTGGGGGTCTCAGGAGGGTAGTTGGGGTTGGTGGTGTTGTCGGGGAATTCAGGAGGTAGTCAGAGGTTCGGAGGGTAGTTGGGAGGGTAGTGGGTGGTTGGGAGGTCGGGAAGGTCTTTGGGGAGTAGTCAAGGGGATGGAGGGTAGTCAGGGGAGTAGTCCTGGGGGAGGTAGTTGGGGAGTCTAGTGGCAGGGGTCAGGGGAGTCAGTATTATTATTACCCAGGAGTTAGAAGTGTTTTTAATCCTTCTAACCTTTCCTGGATAACTATTTTACTAAGAGAGTTGGAACCATCCAAAGTCCCTGATTTAAATTAAAGTTTCACATGGTTCTCAATGCAGATAAGTGCTCATCAGGATTTTGAACTTCCAAGGCATTTTCCATGCAGTCCCTGCCTGGGAGCCTCTGGGGAGTAGTGGCTGTGGAGGGGGAGGTGGGGGGAGGGGGTACCTCCATGATATGACCCTCCTGAGGTCAGAAGTTCTGGGCCTTAGTAAACATATTATCTTAAGAAACAGCATAATAGAATAATAGAAAGACAGATTTCCATCAAGACCATAGATGATAGTCTTATTGAAAAGCCATCATGGCAGCAAATGCCAAGTGGTGATGATGAATCAAATAACACAGGTAATCATAATTCATGACATAGTTATTCTTCCTGAGTTTTCTGCCCAAAGGTTGTTCCGACCCACGGCACCACAATCTCCACCATAGGTAAAGCAAGGAGGCAGGCCCTGAATCCATGCCAGCTAGAAAAGGGGTTGAATCCCATGCTGTTGACACTATTCTGATCCACACCAGCCATCCAGCCAACCTCCTACTCTAAGGAATTCAGGTTGCCTTGGCAACATACACTTTTATATGTATGTTGTAGCCTGGAGCAATACATAGTGATGGTAGCGGCTCCGGTTTCTTTCTGTCATATAGCTGATCAGGACACTTCTCCTGCTCTTAGCACCTGCAATTGGCCTGTGTTGGAAGGAATTACAAGTTGATACTCAGTGTATTTGGTCACATTAGGAATGCAGCTTCCTTAGCAGGAGCAGGACTTGAAGCCAGAGCTTCCGGCTCAGAATCAGGGACACTACCCATTACACCACAAGATCTCCTTGACATAGTTATAGACAACCATCAAAGTAAAAATAAAAGTTAAGTATAAAATAATAAAAATTATTGTACAATTATGATCATTTCAACATACAAATAATTGCAATACAATGCAAAATGCAGGTCTCCTTATTTTACAAAATAGAAATGAAAGATCTACTGCATTTTTTATTAAAGTTCACAGGTCATATGTTGTTAGGTTTGAGTTCATTGAATTCTCAATCATTTATATACTTTTTATGAGTTTTATAAAGTAGTGGATTGAACTGTCTTGTAATCTATTTATTCAATATCTTATTTGTGGAATTATTCCATCCTTAATTCCATCACACATTTACATTTGTGTGGTTGTGGCAAGAGATAGTGGCAATGGGAGGTGGGTTTCAACAGTTTTTTTCTGCCTTTCAGTAAGGGGAGACACATTCAGTTGTTTGATTGTGTCAGAGTAGCTTTGGTACGTGACCCCTAAGATCAGTTTCAGTGCTCGTTTGTGAATATTTTTGAGCCTATTCATATGCTCTTTCATAAGTGCAACATTCCACGTAGACACTGTATATTCAACAATGGGCCTAACATAACTATTAAACACAGTGAATAGGTCAATTTGAGATACATTTTGATGCTTGAGAAGACATAGCATATGGAGTGGGAGCCATAAAAGCAGTGAGAGCGAAAGCAAATGTTTGGGGCCATAAAGCAGTGAGAGAGAGAGAGAGAGAGCATTCAGGGCCATAAAGCAGTGAGGGACAGTGAGCATTCAAGGCCATAAAAATGGCAAGAGGGAGTAAGATTTTTGGGTTATAAAAGTTGAGAGAGAGTGAGTGAGTGTTCTGCACTGTAATAGCAGTGAGAGAGAGTGAATGTTCAGGGCCATAAAAGCAGTGAGAGAGAATGAGTGATCAGGGTCATAAAAGCGGTGAGAGAGAGCAAGGGTTCAGGGCCATAAAAGCAGTGCAAGGGAGCAAGAGTTCAGGGCCATAAGGAGGTTATGTTAAACTTGTATTAAATGCTTGGTCAGCTTCAACTGGAGTATTGTGTCCAGTTCTGGTGCCACACTTTAAGAAATATGTGAAGGCATAAGGGAGGGAAAGATTCATATGCACATATGAATTAGGAGCAGGAGTGGGCCATTTGGCTCTTTGAGTCTCCTCTGCCATTCAATAAGATTATGGCTGATATGCTTGTGGCCTCAACCACACTTTCCTGCATGCCCCTGATACACTTTGACTCCTTTTTTAGTCAAGAACCCATTTATCTCTGCCTTAAAAACATTCATTCCTCACTCTCTGGGGAACAAGTTCCACAGACTCACTGCCCTCTATGAAAAAAAAAGTTCTCATAATCTCCTTCTTAAATGGGAGACCCCCTGTTTTAAAACTGTTCCCCACAGTTCTAGTTTCTCCCACAAGGTGAAACATCTGTTCAGCATCCTCCCTGATAAGTACACTTAGGATCTTATGTTTCAATAAGATCATCTCTCATTCTCCTAAACTCCGATGCATACAGACCCAACCTGGCCTACCTTTCCTCATAAGTCAACCCCCTCATTCCATGAATCAGTCAAGTGAACCTTCTCTGAGCTGCTTCTATTACAATTGTGTCCTTTCTTAAATAAGGAGACCAAAACTGTATACAGTACTCCAGATGCAGTCTCACCAATGCCCTGTACCACTGTAGCAAAACATCCCTACATTTATTTTCCATTCCCCTTGCAATGAATGTTAACAAACCATTTGCCATCCTAATTACTTGCTGTATCTGTGCACTGATGTTGGGTTCCTTTGACATTGAAAGAAATCTAACACTGCATGTTCAAAATTTTATTCTTATTGCTATTTTTTAAAATGAGTTTTCTGCTGAACTAAAAAGGATTGCTACTGCAAGTCACATGACCACAGGTTGGCCCTTCCTTCTGGGAGCTACCACCAGGAGTTACAAGAACAAAATAACCCTGTACTCAGTCTGTGAAATCTCATACATCATTGTACAGACCCCTTGAAATCAACAAAAGTCATGGAAGTGCAGACAAACTAGCTTCCCCAAATGGAACTATCACAAAAGAGAGAGCAAAACTCATTACACTATAACATAAGAACATAAGAACTAAGAGCAGCAGTAGGTAATTCAGCCCCTCAAGCCTGTCCAGCCATTCAATATAATCATAAAAACAAAAAACTGCGGATGCTGGAAATCCAAAACAAAAACAGAATTACCTGGAAAAGCTCAACAGGTCTGGCAGCATCGGCGGAGAAGAACAAAGTTGACGTTTCGAGTCCTCGTGACCCTTCAACAGAACTAAGTAAAAATAGGAGAGGGGTGAAATATAAGCTGGTTTAAGGTGGGAGGTTGTGGGGAGAGAAGTGGGGGGGTGGTTGCTGTAGGGACAGGCAAGCAGTGATAGGAGCAGATAATCAAAAGATGTCACAGACAAAAGAACAAAGAGGTGTTGAAGGTGGTGATATTATCTAAAAGAATGTGCTGATGGCAGGACATGCAAGGTACAGCTCTAGTGGGGGTAGGGTGAAATAAGAATAAAAGGGAATAAAAGGTATAGATTTAAAAATAATGGAAATAGGTGGGAAAAGAAAAATCTATATAAATTATTGGAAAAAACAAAAGGGAGGGGGAAGAAATGGAAAGGGGGTGGGGATGGAGGAGGGAGTTCAAGATCTAAAGTTGTTGAATTCAATATTCAGTCCAGAAGGCTGTAAATTGCCTAGTCGGAAGATGAGGTGCTGTTCCTCCAGTTTGCGTTGAGCTTCACTGGAACAATGCAGCAAGCCAAGGACAGACATGTGTGCAAGAGAGCAAGGTGGAGTGTTAAAATGGCAAGCGACAGGGAGGTCTGGGTCATTCTTGCAGACAGACCGAAGGTGTTCTGCAAAGCGGTCACCCAGTCTGCGTTTGGTCTCTCCAATGTAGAGGGGACCGCATTGGGAGCAATGAATGCAGTAGACTAAGTTGGGGGAAATGCAAGTGAAATACGGCTTCATTTGAAAGGAGTGTTTGGGCCCTTGGACGGTGAGGAGAGAGGAAGTGAAGGGGCAGGTGGGGGTTGAGGAGTAGGGGGTGATGGAGGAGTGGACCAGGGTGTCCCGGAGGGAATGATCCCTATGGAATGCCGCCGGGGGGGAGGGGGGTGAAAGGAAGATGTGTTTGGTGGTGGCATCATGCTGGAGTTGGCGGAAATGGTGGAGGATGATCCTTTGAATGCGGTGGCTGGTGGGGTGATAAGTGAGGCCAAGGGGGACCTTATCATGTTTCTGGGAGGGAGGAGTAGGCGTGAGGGTGGATGCGCGGGAGATGGGCCGGACACGGTTGAGGGCCCTGTCAACCACTGTGGGTGGAAAACCTCGATTAAGGAAGTAGGAGGACATGTCAGAGGAACTGCTTTTGAAGGTAGCATCATCAGAACAGATGCGACGGAGGTGAAGGAACTGAGAGAATGGGATGGAGTCCTTACAGTAAGCGGGGTGTGAGGATCTATAGTCGAGGAAGCTGTGGGAGCCGGTAGGCTTGTAATGGATATTGGTGGACAGTCTATCACCAGAAATTGAGACGGAGAGGTCAAGGAAGGGAAAGGAAGTGTCAGAGATGGACTATATGAAAATTATGGAGGGGTGGAGATTGGAAGCAAAATTAATACATTTTTCCAGGTCCAGACGAGAGCATGAAGCAGCACCGAAGTAATCATTGAAGTACCGGAGAAAGAGTTGTGGGAGGGGGCTGGAGTAGGACTGGAACAAGGAATGCTCCACATACCCCATAAAGAGACAGGCATAGCTGGGGCCCATGCGGGTACCCATAGCCACTTTGTTTATTTGGAGGAAGTGAGAGGAGTTAAAGGAGAAATTGTTCAGCGTGAGAACAAGTTCAGCCAGACGGAGGAGAGTAGTGGTGGATGGGGATTGTTCAGGCCTCTGTTCGAGAAATTAGCTGAGAGCTCTCAGACCATCCTGGTGGGGGATGGAGGTGTAGAGGGATTGGATGTCCATAGTGAAGAGGAGGCGGTTGGGGCCAGGGAACTGGAAATTCTTGATGTGATGTAAGGTGTCAGAGGAATCACGGATGTAGGTGGGAAGGGACTGGACAAGGGGAGAGAGAAGGGAGTCAAGATAACGAGAAATTAGTTCCGTGGGGCAGGAGCAGGCTGACACGATCGGTCTCCCAGGACAGTCCTGTTTGTGGATTTTAGGTACGAGGTAGAAGCCGGCCGTCCGAGGTTGGGCTGCTATCAGGTTGGAAGCTGTGGGAGGAAGATCCCCAGAGGAGATGAGGTCAGTGACAGTTCTGGAAACAATGGCTTGATGTTCAGTGGTGGGGTCATGGTCCAGGGAGAGGTAGGAGGAAGTGTCTGCGAGTTGACGCTCAGCCTCCGCGAGGTAGAGGTCAGTGCGCCAGACAACAACAGCACCACCCTTGTCAGCGGGTTTGATGACAATGTCAGGGTTGGACCTGAGAGAACAGAGTGCAGTAAGTTCAGAGAGAGACAGGTTAGAATGGGTGAGAGGAGTAGAGAAATTGAGACAACTAACATCACGCCGACAGTTCTCAACGAAATTATCAAGGCACTGAGTGTGGATCTCAGAATGCGACGGGAACAGCAGTCCGAGAAATATTTTATGTCCTGGAGATACCTGTAATCCTGGGTGGGTTCAAAACATGAGCGATGGAATTTCAGCTGAAATCCACGTGGGGTAAGTCGGAGCCGGAGACAGTCACTGAGAAAGGAAATATGGCCGTGAAAGCGGGTTTTATATAATCATGGCTGATCTCATCTCGGCCTCATCTCCAAATTCTCGCCCTCTCCCCATAATCTTTCTACCCGTTACTAATTAAAAATCTGTCTATCTTCTCCTTAAATTTATTCAGCGTCCCGGCATCCACTGCACTCTGAGGTAGTGAACTCCACAGATTCACGACCCTTTGAGAAAAGTAACTCCCCCTCATTTCTGATTTAAATCTACCACCCCTTAGCCTAAAACTATGGCCTCTCATTCTAGAATGCTCCACAAGGGGAAACATCCTCTCTATGTTTAATTTGTAAATCTTATAGATTTCAGTTAGATCTCTTCTCAAAATTCTAAACTCTAGCGAGTATAGGCCTAAATTGCTCAATCTCTCCTCATAAGACAAGCCCCCCATTTCTGGAAACAATCTAATGAACCTCCTCTGAACTACCTCCAATGCAGCTACATCCTTCCTCAAATAAGGGGACCAAAACAGTGCACAGTACTTCAGGTGCAGTTTTACCAATGCCTTGTGCAGTTGCAACAACACTTCCCTATTTTTATACTCTATTGCTTTAGCAATAAATGCCAAAATTCAATTTGCCTTCCTTATTACTTGCTGTACCTGCATACTAACTAACAGTGATTTATGCACAAGGACACCCAGATCCCTCTGCACTGAAGCATTTTGAAGTTTCTCTCTATTTAAATAATAAGTTGCCATATCTAAAATGGATAACCTCACACTTATCCATGTTAAACTCCATCTGCCAAATTTTGACCCATTCACTTAACCTGCCCATATCCATTTGTAAATTTCTTATTTCTTCATTGCAACTTGCTTTCCCACCTATTTTGGTGTCATCTGCAGATTTAGCTATAGTACCTTCTATCCCTGAATCCAAGTCATTCGTATAGATTGTAAATACTTGGGGCCCAAGGACCGAATCCTGTGGCACCCTGCTAGTTACAGCTTGCCATCCAGAAAAAGACCCATTTTTCCCGAGTCTTTGCTTTCTGTTAGTTAGCCAATCCTCTATCCAGGCTAATATATTACCCCTAACTCCATGTGATTTTATCGTGTGTATTAATCTTTTGTGCGGCACCTTATCATAGGCCTTCTGGAAGTCCAGATATACTACATCTACAGGATCCTCATTATCCACTTTGCTTGTCACACCTTCAAAGAACTCTAAAAAATTAGTCTAACACGATTTACTCTTCATAAAACCATGCTGACTCTGATGGATTGCATTTTGACCTTCCAAATGGCCCATTACTACTTCCTTAATAATGGAATCCAACAATTTCCCAATGACAGACATTAAACTAACTGGCCTATAGTTTCTGACTTTCTGCCCCCTCCACTCCCTTTTGAATAAAGGCATTATATTAGCATTTTTCCAATCCACTAGAAGAGATACCAATAACCATTTGGTTCTCTACTAAGAAGGAACAATGGAATTCTGGTCAGAAGCACATAAACTGATTGTTAATCATTAATGCAACATGTCACATGACCCAAGCCTCTGGCCTTATTGGACAATTTTAACATTACATCTTTAGCCTCATAAGCAATCTGCTATTTAACATCCAACTGGTGAACCACCAAAGAATTATGACTAATGGAAACAAAGTAGCAGGTTAGCATGTGGGAGGGTGGATTCAACTTCATGGAAAATTATGAAAAACCTGAAAAGAAAGGACAGCCCAGGAGAGGCTATTAAAGTATCTAGAACACAAAATAGGACAGAGTGTTTGGAAATGGCTAGGAATCTAACTTCAAGCACATCAGATAAAGGGACGACAATGAAAAAGGGGATGGGAAATACAGGACTGAAGATGTTGTATCTGAATGCACGCAGTATACGAAATAAGGTAAATGAGCTTGTGGCGCAGATTGAAATTGGCAGGTAGGATGTGGTGGGCATCACGGAGACATGGCTGCAAGGGGATCAGGACTGGGAGCTAAATATCCAAGGATATACATCCTATTAACAAGATAGGCAGGTTGGCAGAGGGGGTGGGGTTGCTTTGTTAGTAAGAAATGAAATTAAATCGATAGCAAGAAATGATGTTGGGTCAAATGATATAGAATCTGTGTGGGTAGAGTTGAGGAACCTCATAGGTGAAAAAAACCATAATGGGAGTTATGTACAGGCCTCCAAACAGTAGTCAGGATGTGGGGCACAAGATACACCAGGAGATAGAAAAGCTGTGTAAGAAAGGCAAGATCACAGTGATCATGGGGGATTTCAATGTGCAGGTAGACTGAGAAAATCAGGTTGGTAGTGGATCCCAAGAAAAGGAATTTGTGTAATGTCTATGAAATGGCTTTTTGGAGCAGCTTGTGGTGGAGCCCACTAGGGAACAGGCAATTCTAGATTTAGTGATGTGTAATGAGGCAGATTTGATAAGGGAGCTTAAGGTGAAGAAACCCTTAGGAGGAAGTGACCATAATATGATAGAATTTGCCCTGCAATTTGAGAGGAAAAAGCTGGAATCAGATGTAACGGTATTACAGTTGAATAAAGGCAACCACAGAGGCATGAGGGAGGAGCTGGCCAGAATTGACTGGGAGATGAGCCTAGCAGGAAAGACAGTGGAACAGCAATGGCAGGAGTTTCTGGGAGTAATTTTGGAGACACAGCAAAAATTCATCCCTAGGAAGAATAAGCATACTAAAGGGAGGATGAGACAACCATGGCTGACAAGGGAAGTCAGGGAAAGCATAAAAGCTAAAGAGAAAGCATACAATGCGGCGAAGAGCAGTGGGAAACCAGGGGATTGGGAAGCCTACAAAGACCAACAGAGGACACTAAAAAAGAAATAAGGAGGGAGAAGATTAAATATGAGGGTAAACTAGCCAGTAATATAAAAGGAGATTGCAAGAGTTTTTTTAGATATATAAAGGGTAAGAGAGAAGCAAAAGTGAACATTGGGCCGCTGGAAAATGTTGCTGGAGAAGTAGTAGTGGGTAACAAAGAAATGGCGGAGGAACTGAATAGGTACTTTGTGTCAGCCTTCACAGTGGAAGACACGAGTGACATCCCCAAAGGTCAAGAGAGTCGGGGGACAGAGGAGAGTATGGTTGCCAATACCAAGGAGAAGGTGCTAGGAAAACTGAAAGGTCTGAAGGTGGATAAATCACCTGGACCAGATGGATTACACACCAGAGTTCTGAAGGAGATAGCTGAAGAGATAGTGGAGGCGTTAGTTGTGATCTTTCAGGAATCACTGGAATCAGGGAGGGTCCCAGAGGACTGGAAAATCGTTAATGTAACCCCCCTGTTTAAGAAGGGAATGAGGCAAAAGACGGGAAATTACAGGCTGATTAGCCTGACTTCGGTCGTTGGTAAGATTTTAGAGTCCATTATTAAGGATGAGATTTCAGAATACTTGGAAGTGCATGGTAAAATCGGGCAAAGTCAGCATGATTTCATCAAGGGGAGGTCATGCCTGACAAATCTGTTAGAATTCTTTGAGGAGGTAATGAATAGGTTAGACAAAGGAGAGCCAATGGATGTTATCTACTTGGACTTCCAGAAGGCCTTTGACAAGGTGCCGCACAGGAGGCTGCTCAGTAAGATAAGAGCCCATGGTGTTAGAGGCAAGGTACTAGCATTGGCTGTCTGGCAGGAGTCAGAGAGTGGGGTCCTTCTCAGGATGGCGGCTGGTGACTAGTGGAGTTCCGCAGGGGTCAGTGTTGGGACCACAACTTTTCACTTTATACATTAATGATCTAGATGAAAGAACTGAGGACATCCTGGCTACGTTTGCAGATGATACAAAGATAGGTGAAGGGACAGGTAGTATTGAGGAGGTAGGGAGGCTGCAGAAGGATTTAGACAGGTTAGGAGAATGGGCAAAGAAGTGGCAGATGGAATACAACGTGAGGAAGTGTGAGGTCATGCACTTTGGTCAGAAGAATAGAGGCATAGACTATTTTCTAAATGGGGAGAGAATTCCGAAATCTGGAGTGGAAAGGGACTTGGGAGTCCTAGTCCAGGATTCTCTTAAAGTTAACTTGCAGGTTGACGCAGTAGTTAGGAAGGCAAATGCAATGTTGGCATTTATTTCGAGAGGACTAGAATATAAAAGCAGGGATGTGCTGCTGAGGCTTTATAAGGTTCTGGTCAGACCACATTTAGAAAATTGTGAGCAATTTTGGGCCCCGTATCTCAGGAAGGATGTGCTCGCCCTGGAGAGGGTCCAGAGGAGGTTCACGAGAATGATCCCAGGAATGAAAGGCTTAACATATGAGAAACGTTTGAGGACTCTGGGTCTATACTCGATGGAGTTTAGAAGGATGAGGGGGGATCTGATTGAAACTTAGGGAATACTGAAAGGCCTGGATAGAGTGGATGTGGGGAAGATGTTTCCATTAGTAGGAGAGACTAGGACCCGAGGGCACAGCCTCAGAGTAAAGGGAAGACCTTTTAGAACAGAGATGAGGAGAAACTTCTTTAGCCAGAGATTGGTGAATCTATAGAATTCATTGCCACAGAAGGCTGTGGAGGCCAGGTCATTGAGTGTATTTAAGACCAAGATAGATAGGTTCTTGATTGGTAAAGGGATCAAAGGTTACGGGGAGAAGGCAGGAGAATAGGGTTGAGAAAGTTATCAGCCATGATTGAATGGCAGAGCAGTCTTGATGGGCCGAATGGCCTAATTTCTGCTCCTATGTCTTATGGTCTTATGGTCTAAGAAATAACCCTCCAGACAGAACAGCAGCCTTAAGCCGGTCTCTGCTGGAAGATTTCCTACTATCGCCTGCAGAACCGACTTAGTCTCGGTATACCTGCTCCAACATTAGCATCAAATGTAAAGTGAATTCTACAGCTCCGGTCTTTAGCCATCTGAACTCCTACATGAAATAATTGCTCTTGGACTCTGATTCTGGAGATCATGTGAATTAATATTCATTTCTGTGTTTCATGTACTGTTACTATCCATAGGAGTAAAACTCCTTTCTCTATCCCCCTTTTAGCGAGTGTGTGTGTGTATGTGTGTGTCTGTGTGAGTGAGTGTGTGTGCGTATGTGTGTGTGTGTGTGAGTATGTGTGTGTGTGTGAGTGAGTGTGTGTGTGCGTATGTGTGAGTGTGTGTGTGTGTCTATTTATGAAGTGGAGTGGGTAGTTGTGACCGCTTTTCCTGCAGGTTTTGAATGTGAAATAAACTAACCTTCTGAATTAATCATAACATGAGTTTTCTGCGAGTTATTGGTAAATTGGGTCACAGGAATCGACGGTTTGGGAAAACAAGCCACTGTATATTTTAAAAATAATTAAAAACACCTTCTGCTTATAGACAGGTGGTGAGAGGAATTAAGTGCCATTTGCCTTCTCCCTCCTATCCATAATGCAAACTGTTTTAATTCATATACCAAAATGCCCAGATTCCCCAGTACCTCAAAGTCCTTCATTCTCTCTGTTTTTAAATAATCTGCTGCTTTCCTATTCTTCCTGCCAAAGTGGACAAGCTCACATTTTCCCACATTACACTCCATCTGCCAATCTTCACGAGAATGGTTCCAGGAATGAGGCACTTCAGTTAGGTAGATAGATTGGAGAAGTTAGGATTGTTTTCTTTGGGGAAGAGAAGGTTGAGAGAAGATTTGAAAGAAGTATTCAAAATCGTGACAGGTCTTTATTCCCACTGATGGAAGGATCGAGAATGAGAGGGCACAGATTTAAGATAATTGGCAAAAGAAGCAATAGAGACATAATGAAAAACATCTTCATGCAGCGAGCGGGTAAGATCTGGAAATATTGCCTGAGAGTGTGTTGGAGGCAGGTTTAATCGAGGCATTCAAAAGGGAATCAGTCTGTTATCTGAAAAGAAAGAATATGTAATGCTTTGGAGAGAGTGTAGGGGAATGGCACTAGATGCGTTGCTCATTCAGAGAGCTGGTGCAGGCACAACAGGCTGAATAGCCTCCTGTGTTGTAACAATTCTGTGGTCCTTTGATTCTCTGAAATTCTTCACCAACATCCTGCGGGTTACCATTGACTAGGAACTTAACTAGAGTAGCCAAATAAATACTGTGGCTACAAAAGTCAGAATTCCGGCTGGGAATTCTGTAGCGAGTAACTCAACTCTCAATTTCCCAAAGCTTTTCCACTGTCTACAAGGTACAAGTCAAGACTGTGATAGAATACGCTTCATTTACTTGAATGAGTATAGTTCCAACAGCATTTAAGAAACTCAACACCATCTATATACAGCAGTCTGCTTGCTTGGCATCCCATCCACTGCCTTAATCATTCACTCCCACCAATGCCTGCACATCATGTGTACTCCATCTAAAAGATTCAATGCAACAACTTGCCAAAGCTTCTTTGACAGTACAACCCTAACCTGTAACCTCTACCATCTTGAAGGCCAAGATGAGCAGGTGCAAGAGGGCACCACCACATTCAAGTTCCCTCCAAGTCACACACCATGCTGATTTGGAAATATATCACCATTCCTTCATTGTTGCTGAATCAAAATTGCAGAAATTTCTCCCTAGCAGCACAGTGAGAGTCCCTTCTTCATATGGTTCAGAAAGGTAGCTCACCACTACCTTCACAATGGCTATTCAAGATGAGCAATAATCACTGGCCTTATAGGTAAGGTCTATATCACATGAATAAATAAAAATGAATCAAATTCCTGCACTTTATAACTATAGTGGCTTCCAACATTCCACTCTAGCACCCTGACCCCTGAATCCAATTCCTGCATTATACAACTGCACATTCTGACCTCAGAACCAGATTCCTGCACCACACCATTGCAACACCTTGACAAAATTCCTGCATCAAACCACTGCAGCATCCTGATTTCTGAATCAGATTTCGGCATCATATCACTGTATAATACTCTGATCTTTTAACCAGTTTCAAGTAATATGGCATTACAGCACTCTGACCCCTGGACCATATTCCTGCATTTTGCTACTAAATAAAATGGACAATGGATAGATTTTCATGAATAAAATGCTTTATAAAAAAAAATATTTTTAACAGACTTCTTCTCCACAATTTACATAGACTTTTATCATTAATACAACTAAGTATTTATTCATGACCAAGAATGTAGATCCAAACATTCTGAATGACCTTCATATTCTTCATCAATTAATATTAATAACACACCTCTGGAACAAAAAGCTGAAAGCAGGTAATGAGATTAGTGGCATTTATTATTTAAATGAACTCATAAAAAGGCTTCAGAGAGTTCAGGAAAGGAATCAGAGGAAATACATGTGCAGCCTCATGATTACTTAGCTGTTTTGATGAATTAATTATAGGCTATGACCATGTATTAGTTAAATAATATGTCACTCCGTATTAAATGGGACACTACATTGTACAGCTAAAAATATTGAACTTTCCTTGATAACTGTATTATGTGACGTTGCTTGGACTAGAAATATGTTATCCAGCTGACACTTTTAGGAAATGTACAAAAAGATGAGCAGGATAAACAGTTTTCTGTTTTCTCTCTGTTTTATCATTTGGAACAGTGAAAAATCAATCACAGTAACGTTAAGCAGGCCTTTTCATTATTTATTGGTGAATACTGAAGAGGGAGCTGTTGAGATGTTTTTCTCATCTATCAGCACACCTACTGCAGCAGAGATCATGGTGCTATTACAATTATTATGTATTAAAAATGCAATGCACCTAAAAGAGCCACTATTTTGATTTTTTAAATGTAAAATTGAACAGAAGACACCTTGCTGTTAAGGAGTTAATATACTTCTGATTGGAGAGGATATGTGATCCTTTCATGCAACTACTACATTCAGGTGCAATTGAACAATTGGATATTAGAAATATTTGAATTCTGCTGGATGTCTAGACACAAACGTGCTCGACCTCCTTGTCTAGGTCAATAACAGCAGTTGCATAAAAATTGTTTCCCAGGGTCAATAAAATGCATATATATCAAAGAATGTCTATAAACTTTATCCACTGCCTTAAAACATCTTCATTACTGTAATGAAACACACCATACCCTCCAGCTGTGCTTTGAATTTAAATTTTAGCAGTTGTTGTTATAGAATCCAAAATCCACTAACAGCAATTAACAAGTACATTTTAGTGTTCAGGTGGTCCCATTGAGAAAGAAAGCAATCTCCCTGTACTTTAATGGATAATCAACAGAGTTATCAGGCAAATAAAGAGCAAAGAAAACAGCAAATGCTGGAAATCAGAAATAAAACACAGATAGTGCTGGAAACATGCAGGAGGTTAGTCAGTACCATAGAAGGACAAATGGTTCAAGGTTTCACAATAGGCTCACATATTCCAATAGACTTGCTCTGTGATTTTAAAGTTTTGATTTATCAGACACTTTAATGATTGAAATGTTAAAGTTGAGCTATTATGGAATCAGTAAGAGGCACGCAATCAATGAGGGGAGACTTCGGCCTGAGTGAGACAGATACCGAGAGAGTATATGTGGGAATTTGGTTCAAAGTGGGAATTCAGTGCGTAGTTAGAAAGAGGAGCTCTCGGTGAGGTTTACTGCAATAGACTGCTGGGAGTTGGGTAATTAAGGGAGTTAGGGAAGGAAGGGAAAGACGTGTTCTTTTGCTTTCTAACTTTCTCAGCCTTCAGCAAGTGGTCAGACTCTGCTACAGGAGAAGAAGTTAGTTATTTGGCAAATATCTGGTAAGTGACTAAGGTTTATTTTATTCCTAAGAGTAAAAATAATCTAGCAACTGGTGCTAAGGTTAATAAAATATATAAAAACAAAAGTAAAATATATAATTGAATAAAATAATTAAATAGTTAATTAGAATGCACTAAGGATATCAGGCCAGGTGATGTGTCACAGCTGCAGCATGTAGGTATCCTGATGCAAGTTTGATCCAGGGCAAACACGTCTGCAATAAATGTTTGAACTTTGAGCAGCTTCGGCTCAGAGCTTATGAGCTGGAGGCTGAACTACAGACACTGCGGCGCATCAGGGAAGGGGAAAGTTACCTGGATTCTTTGTACCAGGAGGCAGTCACACCTCTTAGGACAGGATTTTCTGATTTGGTCAGTGGTCAGGAACAGGAAAGTGTGACTGCAAGTGAGGCAGGTAAGGGGAGTCAGAAGGCAGGAGTGCACGAGCTTTGGCCCTTGCAACTGTCCAATGGTTTGAGTTTTTTTCAGCTTGTTTAGCTGAGAGTGGGGGCTGCAGAATGGATGAGCTAACGCCATGGCACCATGGTACAGGAAGCCATTCAAGTTGGGGGGAGAAAAAAGGAACATAATGGTAGTAAGGGATAGTATATTCAGAGGGATTGACACCATTCTCGCAGCAAAGTGCTTGATGTTTGTGTCGTCTCCCCGGTGCAAGAGTTTGAGACATCTGCTCAGGGCTGGAGAGGAACTTGCAGTTGGAGGGAGAGGATCGAGTCATCATCGTCCATGTAGGTATTAACGACATAGGTGGGACAAGGAAGGAGGCTCTGCATAGTCAGTATGAGGAGCTAGGCACCAAATTAAGAAGCTTAAAGTTCATAATCACTGGATTATTATTTGAGCCATGTGCGAATTGGCATAGGACAAATCAGATTAGAGAGATGAATGCATGGCTCAAAGACTGATGTGGGAGAAGTGGTTTCCAGTTCGTGCAGCACTGGCGCCAGTATTGGGGAAAGTGGGATCTGCGCTGTTGGGACAGTCTACCCCAAACCATGCTGGGACCTGTGAGCTGTACAACTAAGAGAGTAGAGAGGGTTTTAAACTAAAAAGTGGGGGCAATGGATCAATTTTGGGAATATGTGGTAAATCAAACAACAAAGACAAAGCAAAAGAAAATGGTATTATTACGGGAAATGAGAAACAGACGATGACAGGAAGAGGTAGAGAGTACAAATCTAACAGCAAATCAACAGATGAAACTGGAGGTTATAAAAAGAATAAAAGGATCAAACTAAAAGCTTTGTATCTGAACACGTGTAGCATTCGAAACAAAACCGATGAACTGAAAGTGCACATAGAAATAAGTAAGTATAATTTGATAGCCACTACGGAGACATCGCTTCAGGAAGACATGGATTGGGACCTGAATATTGAAGGGTACAGGATATTTAGGAAGTACAGGAAGTGAGGGAAAGGTGGAGGGTTGGATCTGTTAATTAATGATGGTATTAGCACAATAGAGAGGGATGACCTAAGTTCCGGAAACCAGGATGTGTAAATGGTTTAGATAGAGATGAGAAATGATAAAGGCAAGAAGTCACTTGTGGGCATTGTGTACAGGCCCCCTAATAGTAACCACATGCTGGGGTAGAGCATAAAGAAAGAAATAATGGAGCTTGTCAGAAAGGCAAGGTGATAATCATGGCAGATTTTAATCTACATAAGCAGAACTTTGCGTTCCGTGGGCGGGCATGCACCTGACCCGATCATGTGTAAAATCACGCAAAATGACTTCGGGTGAGTGTCCCGATGTCATCACACTGTCATGTGATATTTCCCTTAGCAGTCACGTGCAGCAGTCGGAAGAGCGCCTGCCAACAATTACGTAATTGAACGAGATTTTTTGAGGCCTTCCCAACATTACAGTTAACAGACAGGCCAATCGGGCAGGTGGCCTTTACATTTTTGATGAAACTTCATCCAAGGGTGGATGAAGTCTCCATTAGAAAATAAAAAAAGAAGAGATATCTCAGGACAGCATTTTTCTGAGGTATGCTTTCAGGTGCTTGATTGCGCTGCTTGGACATTTTTTGCAGCTTTTCCGTGCTTCATTTTATTATTTGGAGATCGGCAGCTCCCTGAGGCAGCTGTCTGCTCACTGGAAGCGCTCACCCATGCCCACCCTCTTCCAGCTCCCACCCTGGTGGCATTGAGCTTTTCAGCGTGTATTTCACACTGGCTGACCATTAATTGGCCAGCCAGCATAAAATTGCATTCAGGGGCCAATCGCAGTTGGGGGTCCATTTCCCGACTGCTCCCGGGCAGAGCCTGATGAGGGAGAAATTCAGGCCATATAGATTGGAAAAGTCAGATGGGCAAGGATAGCCTAGATGAGGAGTACATTAAATGTTTTCAGCATAGTTTCTCAGAACAGCATGTTTTGCAGCCAACCAAGGAGCAGGCTATGCAAGGCCTGATATTGTGCAATGAGAAGGGAGTAATTAATGATCTCATAGTGAAGGTGCACCTATGTAGCAGCAACCACAATATGGTTCAATTTTACATTCAGTTTGAAAGAGAGAGAGGAGTGACTCAGAGACTATGGGCAGAATTTTGCCCTCGTCGGGTGGGGTCGGCGGGATCGAGCAGGAGCGGTTGGGAAGCCGACCGCCGTCCGCAACTGGGGCCAGACCGGATTTTCACACTGGTGGGCCAATTAAGGACCGCCCAGTATAATATACTCACATCAGCGCAGCCTGTGTGGAGGTGGGAGTTGGGGGGAGGAGGCCGAGAGCACAAGTTCATGCATGCTTGAAAGTGAGCACTGGAAAAGCTCCCTGAGGCACAGAATTTTTTTTTAATGACAAATCAAAACCTCATCCCGCCCATGGATGAGGCTTTGCAAAAAATGCAAAGGCTGCATGACCCTTTTGCTTGACTGCCAACCGTAATGTTGGATGGGCAGCAAAAAATTTAATTTGCTTACATTGTTAATGGCCTTAATAGGCCTTTTAATTGTCGGCAGGCACGTTGCCAACTTCCGCGTGCACCTGCTGACTGAAATATCGCGTGAATGTGCGATGACATCAGGACACTTGCTCGAGCAGGTCAGGCGCGTGTTTGCCCACTCAGCGAAAAATTCTGCCCTATGTTTTTAAACTTAAACAAGGACAATTATGAGGGCATGAAAGCTGTGCTGGCTAAAGTGAATTGACAAATTAGGTTAAGGGGTATATTATTAGAAGATAATATTTAAGGGGATATTTCAGAATGTACAGAATAGTAACAACTAACAACTAACAACTAATAACCAACAACTAAGAAAAAATGCAAGGCACGGACACACCATCCATGGCTAATGAGAAACATTAAAGATAGTACCAAACTTAAAGAAAAAGCATATAATTGTGCAAAGACAGGGGGCAGGTCAGAACATTAAACAGAATATAAGGAACAGCAAAAAATGACAAAAAAGTCTGAAAATTAGGGAAAAAGTAGAGTGTGAGAGTAAGCTAGCCAGAAATATAAAAACAGATAGTAAGCATTTTTATAAATATTTTAAAAAGAAACAATTTATCAAAGTGAGCATTGGTCCAATAGAAAGTGAGACTAGAGAACTGATAATGGAAAACAAGAGATGGCAGATGAATTGAACAGGAATTTTGCATCAGTTTTCACTTTAGAGGATACAACTAACACCCCAGAAGGAGCTATAAACCAGAAAATGGAAGTGGGGAAGGAACTTAGGAAAATTACATGAATCACAAAAGACTAGTATGCAGATACAGCAAGTAATTAAGAAAGCTCGTCAAATGTTATCATTTATTGTGAAGGGAATTAAATACATTAGTAGGGAGATTATGCTTCAGTTATACAGAGCACTACTGAGACCACATCTGGAGTACTGTGTACAGTATTGGTCCTCTTGTTTAAAGAAGTATGTAAATGCATTGGAAGCACTTCAGAGAAGGTTTGCCAGATGAATAACTGGAATGGGTGGGTTATATAATGAGGAAAGGTTGGACAGACTAGGCTTGTATCAGCTGAAGTTTAGAAGAGTAAGAGGTGACTTGATTGAAACTTATAAGATCCTAAGGGGTCTTGACAGGGTGAATGTGGAGACGGTGTTTCCGCTTGTGGGAGAACCTAGAAGTAGGGGTCACTGTTTAAGAATAACGGGTCACCCTTAAATGTTTTAAATAACAGAGATGAGGTAAAACATTTTCACTCTGAGGTTCATGAGTCTTTGGAACTCTGTTCCTGAAAAGATGGTGGAAGCAGAGTCTTTGAATATTTTTAAGGCAGAGGTGGATAGATTCTTGATAAGCAAGGGGGTGATAGGTTATTGGGGGTAGGTGGGATGCAGGTTTCAGGTTACTATCAGATCAGCCCTGATCTTATTCAATGGCATATCAGGCTCAAGGGGCTGAATGGCCTACTCCTGATCCTTGTTCATATGTTCGTATGAATTAGAAGAAATAGGTTGTTTAAATAAGTTGGAGTTTAATTTGCTTACAGTAAACTAATTAGTGTGGCTCTTGTGTTGATTACAGATTAGCTTTTTTTTTTACAAAATGTAATGAAGTATAACCGCAGAATGTGTGAACAAATTCTGTGTTAACTCCCACCACAGCCATTCAGCCAGCCCAGTTTTAAAGAGCTCTGCATCCTTTTAATGCTAAATACAAACTAGTTGTTCAAAATAGGCTAGCAGATTTGGCTTTAGTTAACTCCTAAACATGTGCAAGATGTGTCAAATGTCCGCTGGACAGCCTCTTCCTCTGCCTACACCTCAAGCGAGTGTGAACTGCCCTCACCAATGTGCACTGATAGACTACATGGCGATGTTATGTCCACCAAGTTGCTGCTGGTATCTGCGCTGGTGCATGCTTGACAGAGAGTGGATGATGCTGGTGCATGCTCAGCATGCTGGTCCTCCGGGGTCAGGGGTGGGCCTTCAGGCTCCTCATGGTGACTGGCTGCTGGTGAGCCTAAAAGGGAGAAGAAGGACATATCATTAGTTTTAGTCATGACGCTGTCACTGTGCATGCCTGGCACCCTGATGAGACAAAGATGTGCATCATGGTGCCTTCGTCTTTCCATTATCAATTAGGGATTCTAGGTTTGGGCCTCACATCAGTGTAGGGACTACACTGGAATGGTTGCAATAACAGACATTCTCACCTCAGTGCACCGCACCTTATCTCCCTCTGGCACCCCAACCTCACTGAGGCTGCTTGATCGAGGTGCATGTTGCCTCTCCAGCTCCAGGGCCTCCTGCTCATATCTAGTAAGGATTAGGTGTGGGGATCCCCCACCAGTCCGCGACCTCTCAGCATTGTTAAGGGATGTTTTCTCCTGAAAGCTCGAGAAGCATTGATTAGACTCTTTACCTGCAATGCCATTGCAGCCTGGCCAACCCCAGCTGAGGAACATGGGGCCTACTGCCCCATCGGCCTGCCCTCCCGCCTGCCATGTCCAGCCGCAATGGTTTCAGTTGATAAGACTTCAGTGTCCTTCCAGGGTAGCCTTCCAGGGGCTGCCGAGGCTGCATTTGAATCACTATTAGACCCAGTGGAGAACATGCCCCTGCCCCCACCCACCCATTCCCAAGCGACGTGTCATGCTGGGTAGGCCCGCATAAAATCGCGGAACACTGCCGATTACGGGCTGCAGTCGGCTTCCCGACTGCCCCTGCCCATCCCTACCGATCCCACTTGTCAAAGGCAAAACTCTGTAAAAGTTTTCTTGTCAAAATTTAACCTAATTATATGGTAATGCCATTTTGAGGAAGAAAATTAATGCCTCTAGTATACTCCATCAACTGACGCAAGCAATGCAAGTGCAAAAACGTGATTATAATGCTCATACCCAAACAAAGCGCAGATTGCCAGCTTCTGACTGCCAATGAAATTCCTAATGATCATGAAAAAGTGGTGGGGCAGTTGATTCTTTCAGTCATTAGAAAGTGGATGGCAATTTATTAAAGACTTATCTTTATTCTGAAGACACAAATTTTATTCAGTCGCACTGGTGGAACCGATAACCATTGCCTGCAGATATAATTAAATGCTAAACTGGCACAGTTATTGCAATAGCTTATTTAAATTCAGTCTCTTTGGCTCCCCATAGATATATACTACACTATGCTAAAGCAAAACCCAGTCAGTATGCTGCACACTTACAGCTGATATATCCCACTGCCGATTCCAAATCTCCATATTCTATTAGTATGTAACACTGAGAAACTGCAGGTGAAATTGAAGCACCATTGCATGTGACATTGAGCTTACACACAAACAATGCATTCTTGATGCTGTCATCATGCTCCATGTTCATTAGCACAATAAACCCATATGTAAGTAAACTGTCTGTAAATGCAAATGTTGTGAACACTGGTAAAGAGGCCATTTCAGTTTCTGAAGTCCAAGGGGCCAGTCACCATTCGCTTATGTTCAAAATATTGGATATATTTGTGATGATTTTTGGAAAGTATTGCTGTGTGGACTCACCATGTTAAAAGTATGAAGAGGACCTTACGGAAAATAATATAGGACGGATATTTTCAGTCATTGCAATGTAGTAATCTAACTTAGTGGTTAAACTGGCATACCACTGTAAGGCTTGTGGATTTTGTATAATTGTCTAATTAAATAAAACTTAAAGTTTCCCTTAAAAATACAGAATGGCATAGATACTGGTATTCTGAAATACAAACAGAAAAAACTGGAACTATTCAACAGGGTCAGGCAGCATCTGTGGAGAAACAAAGGGCTGGATTTTAGGTTTTTCAATGGCCTGAGGGAGGCAGAACAGAAACTGATGGGTCCAAGTGTTCCTGCCCCTACGATCTCACCCAATTAAAGATTGGATGGCCAATTAGTGACTGTCTGGAGGGAAGGAGGCCAATTATAGGTGCATATGAAGCTTAATTCCCTACCACAAACCATTCATCTTGCTCCATCCCAACTTTGCAGTCATTATTGGGGCCAGTTTCTCATGCCTATTTTTAGATGCTACAATATAGCCAACTCTTGTGACTTTGAGTTGATATAAAAAATAATATGAATTAATTTTTGTTGCAGCTACACTCACAATAGAATATGAATCACACCTCGGCGTAAATACATAACTTGAGGGTTCTGAGAATTGGCTGTAGGCCAGGACATCATGTAGCATATGGATAATACCACAGTCACGGCTAGAATTGTAAAGGCCCCTGATCTCAGGATCAGTCATGGTTATTCATTGAAGGCAAATAAAGATGGAAAAAATGTCATTAAAAATCATACAGGCATTGCCACCTTCCCCAGCAAAATCTGATACCAATGACAGACCTTTCCTATTGTCCTTGTGCTGCCTCATTTAAGCTGGTGTAAAACAGTCTGGAACATTTTACATCCAATGTCTGAAAAATGCAGCAGGCAACAAAAAATTGTGAGCGATTGAATTGTTAACAAACTTACTAGTTTGCTAATTCATGATTTCAAAATGGTGGGTGGGTGGCACCTGTGCACCTTCTGTATTATCGGGGAATGGCATGAACGTGCAAATTAGGAGCAGGAGTAAACCACTTGTCCCCTCAAGCCTGTTCCACCGTTCAGTAATATAATTGATCTAATTGTAACCTCAACTTTACATTCCCGCCTATCCCGATAACCTTTAGATCAATAAATTAATCAAGTATTTGAAGCTTTATATGGGCCATGTCAGCATACTCTGACCAGATTCTTTCTTATCGAGTGGAATCTGCTCATCTGCTAAACTGCTTGTATCAGCTGCTATTCATTTGACAAAAATCTCATGGCTTAAAAATATTCAAAGACTCTGCTTCCATCGCTTGTCGAGGAACAGAGTTCCAAAGACTCACGACCCCCTGGGAGAAAAAAAAATCCTTGTCTCTGTTTTAAATGGGCGAGTCCTTATTTTTAAACAGTGACCCTAATTCTAAATTTTCCTACAAGAGGAAACATCCTTTCCACATCTACATCCACCCTGCCAACCCAACATCATCATGCCAAATTTTTGTCAGCATGGGGTTGGGGGGGTGTTGTAGGGGAAGGAGGTCTGATTTGGGAATGTAAAATCCAGCAAAAAGTTAACGTTTTCAGCCTTTGACCTTTCAAATGGTCTTTGACCTAAAACATTAACTCTGTTTCTCTCTCCACAGATGCTGACTGACTTGCTGAGTATTTCCACCATTTTCTCTTTTTGTTTTAAATATTTTAATGTTATGCCCTAATATTTTTCAAATTAACTTTCTTAGGGTTTTATTCAAATTTGGGTATATCTTTACGCTGATAGAAGCTATTACTGTCTATATCAACTACCAGTTAGTGTAATTGATGTTAGGGAAGAATTTCACTTTTGTTATGATGGAGAAACAATTTTTAATTGCTGACTAGAAAAATGTGAAATGTTTTGTTGGATGTAGTATTCATCCATGAGGTCTAGGAAAGCCTCAATCTTGATATGTGCTAGGCCAGCTAGCCTTAAGCTGAAGACAGTGATGGGAGTCCTACTCCGGCCCCCTTCCACAACTCTTTCTCCGGTACATCGATGATTACTTTGGTGCTGCTTCATGCTCTCGTCAGGACTTGGAAAAATTTATTAATTTTGCTTCCAATCTCCACCCCTCCATCATTTTCACGTGGTCCATCTCTGACACTTCCCTTCCCTTCCTTGACCTCTCTGTCTCAATCTCTGGTGATAGACTGTCCACCAATATCCATTACAAACCCACCGACACCCACAGCTATCTCGACTACAGCTCCTCACACCCCACTTCCTGTAAGGACTCCATCCCATTCTCTCAGTTCCTTCGCCTCCGTCGCATCTGTTCCGATGATGCTACATTCAAAAACAGTTCCTCTGACATGTCCTCCTTCTTCCTTAACCGAGGTTTTCCACCCACGGTCGTTGACAGGGCCCTCAACCGTGTCCGGCCCATCTCCCGCGCATCCGCCCTCACTCCTTCTCCTCCCTCCCAGAAACATGATAGGGTCCCCCTTGTCCTCACTTATCACCCCACCAGCCTCCGCATTCAAAGGATCATCCTCCGCCATTTCCGCCAACTCCAGCATGATGCCACTACCAAACACATCTTCCCTTCACCCCCCTTATCGGCATTCCGTAGGGATCGCTCCCTCCGGGACACCCTGGTCCACTCCTCCATCACCCCCTACTCCTCAACCCCCTCCTATGGCACAACCCCTTGCCCACGCAAAAGATGCAACACCTGCCCCTTCACTTCCTCTCTCCTCACCGTCCAAGGACCCAAACACTCCTTTCAAGTGAAGCAGCATTTCACTTGCATTTCCCCCAACTTAGTCTACTGCATTCGTTGCTCCCAATGTGGTCTCCTCTACATTGGAGAGACCAAACGTAAACTGGGCGACCGCTTTGCAGAACACCTGCGGTCTGTCCGCAAGAATGACCCAAACCTCCCTGTCGCTTGCCATTTTAACACTCCACCCTGCTCTCTTGCCCACATGTCTGTCCTTGGCTTGCTGCATTGTTCCAGTGAAGCCCAACGCAAACTGGAGGAACAACACCTCATCTTCCGACTAGGGACTTTACAGCCTTCCGGACTGAATATTGAATTCAACAACTTTAGGTCGTGAGTCCCCTCCCCCATCCCCACCCCCTTTCTGTTTCCCCCTTCTTTTTTTTCCCAATAAATTATAAAGATTTTCCTTTTCCCACCTATTTCCATTATATAAAAAAAAACCCACTAGAGCTATACCTTGAGTGCCCTACCATCCATTCTTAATTAGCACATTCGTTTAGATAATATCACCAACTTTAACTTTAACACCTATGTGTTCTATTGTACTATTGTTGTTGACATCTTTTGATGATCTGCTTCTATCACTGCTTGTTTGTCGCTACAACCACACCAACCCCCTCCACCTCTCTGTCTCTCTATCTCTCCGCCCCCCACACACACACCTTAAACCAGCTTATATTTCAGCTCTTTCCTGGACTCGAACTCAAGTTCTGTCGAAGGGTCATGAGGACTCGAAACGTCAACTCTTTTCTTCTCCGCCGATGCTGCCAGACCTGCTGAGTTTTTCCAGGTAATTCTGTTTTTGTATGGGAATATTACAGTTGGATACAGTGTCCTGGGCCAAGCAGGAGAAATTCAGTTCAGGTTGCTACCCATGATTGTTGTCTAGGGGCTGGGAAACACATGTGTAGGTAAGCTAAGACTTGACTGTGAGGACATGACCTAGTTACCCACCAACACCCAGGCATATAATGATTAGTCCTATGAGATGGTGTAATAGTATATACCAGAATGAATCCATGGCCTTGACTGTGGTAGTTGTGCCAACATTGTGTCTGTGATCAGTGAATGGGAACCTGATGTACAAGGGGCGGCAGTTTCAAATGCATATCCTTGCATATCCTTGGCATCTACCCATGTCACATGCTTAGAAACTCAGTTGTATGCCCACCCATGCGGGAAGGAAGCATTTCCAGATCCTGGCATTGCTTCGAAAAGCCACCAAATGAGGGATGCAATCCAGTTAGTTTTTAAGTGGAGCAGGCTGCTTAACCTTGTAGAGTCAGTAGACCTCACATCACCTCACTAGGTGTACTTGCTCTATTGCATCGCCCATGTCCCTTTGCTGACAAGGACTAAGGAATCCTAACTGAGGGAATCCTGCTCTCATCCGAAAAGTAATTTGCATTTAAAAGGGCTGGATGGAAATTTCACTTTCCAAAAGTGTCTTAAACTTTCAGATATTGCAGAAAGCTGGCATAACAGAAGCCGAGTGAAACCCCTGAGACACTTCAGAGGCAATGGTTGCTTGAGAGGAACAGAGAGAATGAAGAGAAAAAAACAAGACCATGGCTATTAATGTTACACATAAATAATTACTCAGCAGGACTAACATGGGAGAAAATAATAACATTTTGTGCCTATTGTGACTAAATTAGACAACAGAAAAAATATTAGCAAATTTATAGTGGCATATTGTGGCTTTGTACATGCTTTCAAAAGCTAAAATATACAAGATAACATGAGTCAGGCTGCTTTAATGTGTATTGTCGATTTGGTTCAATGGATTTCAGCAGCACTTTTGTATGCTATGCACAATTATTCAGTGCCTTCAGTGGTTCAATCTAACCTCCAGGTAAAAGATTTCTGACCTATTTAAAAGTGGAAAAATTTATAGTGCTGTATTTCTACATGTTTTGTTTCGACCACACGGTGCACATTTTCAAAGAATAGTTGAAAAACAGTTTACAACACTGATGCACAGTGCCCTTCTTACACAAATGGTGAACACATGCTGGTCAGCACAATTCACTCACCCCTGTTACCAATTAACTTTCAACCAATGCGCTAAATTGTTATTTACATTAGCAAAGGCACTAACTGATTACAGGCGTTTTTCTATTTAGTAAAATAAATCTCACAATTCACAATTACCACATTCATCTTTGCACATTCTGAACGCATTTTATATGATGAGTTTCATTATATTGTTCTTTCATCAACTCACAAAGATAAAAAATAAGGAAGGTGATTTTCTAACGTGCGACATTAAGACTCTTTGGAATGATGTGGTTAAATTCCTCCACCTGCTACCAGAGCTGGAACACAGAACTTTCTGATAAACACAGATTAACATACATTGCCTTTAACTTATACCTCTGCTACTTCCAACTGCCTCAATTTTAGAACAAGCTGCATGGCCAGTCATGTTGTCTGTTGCCATTGGTGACATGAAAACCACCCAAAGCTATGGCTTCGCACATGCTGCCTGTGAAAGCAGACCCAGCAGTGTGATGCAAAGCACCTGCCACTGCTGGCTACTGCCCACTGCCATATTTTATTTTTGGAACTGAGTACTATTCATGCCACTTCAGAAAATTCATAAACTAGCGCACAAGTGAGCAAAAGATAATCATGAAGGACACTATTGATCCATCAGATGTAAAAGAGTGATCTAGTTAACTTCATTTGCTTGCTCTTCCTCAGACTCTTATACATTTTTCCTTTTCAAATATTTACCCAATTACCTTCAAAACCTGGTGATGATTTTTGCTTCTACGATTGTTTCTGGTAGGGCATTGTATGTCCTAAGGGCCCTCTTAGAAACTTAGAATGAAATATGCAATAACAAAAATTATTCTCCTAACAACTCCTTGGTGATAGTCTCATTGTACCATGATAAACAAATAAAAAGTCAGAATCTTATGGGTGAGAAATGTTCTGAGTACAAAAGTGGGTGGTTAATGTGGTCCCAAACAGCATGTTAAATTTGTGCTGGAATCTCATTAAAATGTATTTTCAGCACCAACTTCATTGTTCAGTTATTCCAGTGCCTATTTGGTGGGTTGAAAATTAAGCATCTCTGATGACAAATAATGGCAGACTGGAAAGAACATTAAGCAACAAATATTAGCTGCAATGCCTGCAGATCGAGTCCCCAAGTTCTCTGATGGTGAGCTGGAGGCCCTAATCCAGGCAATGGACAGGAGGGAGCAATCCTGTTCCCCCGCAGGTGGCAGAAAGTGTGTCCAGGTGACAATGTTTTTTTTTGTTCATTCACAGGATGTGGGTGTCGCTGGCAAGGCCAGCATTTATTGCTTATTCTTAACTGCCCTTGAAAAGGGGGTGCTGAGCTACATCCTTGAACCGCTGTGACTTACCTGGCACAGGTACACCCACAGTGCTGTTAGGGAGGGAGTTCCAGGATTTTGACCCAGTGACAGTGAAGAAAGGGCAATATAGCTCCAAGTTAAGACAGTGTGTGGCTTGGAGGCGATGGTGTTCCCATGCATCTGCTGCCCTTGACCTTCTAGGTGATAGAGGTCACAGGTTTGGAAGGTGCTGTTGAAGTAGCCTTGTCCAGTTGCTGGATTACATCTTGTAGATGGTACGCACCTGTTGTCACTGTGCACCAGCACTGGAAGGAGTGAATGTTGAAGGTGGAGAATGGGTACCAATCAAGTGGGCTACTTTGTCCTGGATGATGTTGAGCTTCTTGAGTGTTGTGGGAGCTGCCCTCATCCAGGCAAATGATGAGTATTCCATCGGACTCCTGACTTGTGCCTTGTAGTTGGTGGACAGGCTTTGAGGAGTCAGGAGGTGAGTTACTCACCACAGAATTCCCAGCCTCTGACCTGCTCTTGTAGACACAATATTTAGCTGTCCCAGTTCAGTTTCTGGTCAATGGTAACCCGTGTTGATGGTGGGGGAATCAGTGATGGTAATGATGTTGAATGTCTCCTGTTGAAGACAGTCATTGCCTGGTACTTGTGTGTTAGTTGGCACTTATTAGTGCAAACCTGGATGTTGTTCAGACCTTGTTGGAAGCAAGCACTGGCTGCTCATGTATTTGAGGAGTGGTGAATGGAACATAGTGCAATCATTAGTGAACATCCCCACTTCTAATCTTATGTTGGAGGGTAATCGTTGCTCAAGCAGCTGAAGATTGTTGGGCCTAGGACATTACCCAGAGGAACCCCTGCAGCAATGTCCTGAGGCTGAGATGATTGGCCTCAACAACCGGAAGCATTTTTCTTTGTACTAGATAGGACTCTAGCCAGTAAATAGTTTCTCTCAGATTCCCATTGATTTCAATTTTGCTAGAGCTCCATGAGGCTGCATTAAATCGAATGCTGACTTGCTGTCAAGTTCATTCACTCTCAGCTCACATCTGGAATTTAGCTCTTTTGTCCATGTTTGGGCTAAGGCTACAATGAAGTCTAGAGCCGAGACAGAGCCCAAGGTGAGGATTAGTGAGCAGCTTATTGCTGTGAAAGTACCTTTTCTAAGGTGTTGTCCACAGCACTATCATCACTTTGAGAGGAGACTGATGCAGCAGTAATTGACCGGATTAGATTTCTCCCACATTTTGTAGACAAGTTGTACCTGGGCAATTTTCCACAATGTTGGGTAGATGCCTATTTTGTAGCTGTGTTAGAACAGTTTTCTTAGGGGTGTGGCTAGTTCTTGATCACAAGCTTTCATAAAATTGCTGAGATGTTGTCATGGCCCCTAACATTTGTTATATCCAATGGCTTTAGCCAGTTCTTGATATCATTGGAATAAATTGAATTGGCAGTAGAATTGGTGATAGGCATTAAAGTCCCCTATCCAGAGTACATTCTGTGCCCTGAACCGATGGATTTTTACAACAATCTGATCCTTGCATGAACATTATAAATGAAACCAGCTTCTATTCCAGATATATTAATTAATTGAATTTAAATTCTAGGTGGTGTGGTGGGATTTGAATTCATGTCCCCAGGCATTAGTCCATGCCTCTCTATCACTAACTCGCAACACTACCACTATGCAACTGTTATGGACAAGAGGGAGAGAGGCAAACTGAACTCCTTTATTCTCTTGCCATCTGTCCATAAGCAGAGGTGTATTTAATTGTTTGAAAAATGGGCAGTGGCATGTTTTCTCAAACTCTCAGTTTATGAGGTCCAATTCTTAAAGTTACATGCACCAAAATCTTTTTTTTTATGACTAAATCAGAAGGTTAGTTTATTCACACATTCAAACCTCTGGGGGATGGGGGTGATTACAATGTCTCACACACAAACACACACACACACACAAACACATACACACACACACAAACACGTACGCATACAAACACACACACACTCTTAAAAAGAGGTGTTTCACAACTTTGAAAAAGTTAACAATAAAAGAACCACAGAAATGGATATCAGTTCATGTGATTTCCAAAGTCCAGTAAGTCAAAGTCCAGAGAGGGGCTTCTGGTGAGTTCCTAGCTGAAGACAGCAATGCAGAGTTCCTTTAAAATGGGTGGTGATGCAGTGAGATGAAATTGCTGTACATAGACCTGGTCTGCTTGGTAGGCGATGATTAGAGGCTTCTAGTTAAAGAGGCTTTGAGGGGCTAAGACTTGTTGCAGGCTGCTTTGTCAATCTGGAGTCCTGCTTGAATCTTGCAGTTTGGAGGTATATTGGCAGGCTGACTTATGAGTCTTCATATGCAATATTAGAAGTGTTCCAAAGGCAAGAAGCTTGAATCATGTGATGTGGTGCATTAATGAGGCAGTTGCAAGTTAGTGAGCAGTTTTCATGCCTCTAGGTCAAGTCCATTGTCTGCATTATTACATAAATGGCGGCTCTTAGCACTTCTGCAGGGATAACAAATTTCAAATCTCCCCTTGTTATAGTTTAAGCTGGAGAGACAGGCTGTCTGCTGCTTCCCTGGTTTTGTTTATTATCATGTCCTCAGAAAGAAAGTATGAGGTTCCACAAGGATGGGGTTTTCTTTTGTCTTGTAGCTGGTCTTTGGAAATTTCCAGAAGCAGTGGCGAATTGTGTGAGTCATATGACCTGTAGCAGCCGTTCCTTTGGTTCGGCAGATTTCGCTTAAAGTAAGGTTTGATCTTAAACAGTTTAGGATCCCTCACATGCCTTATGGATATGACTACCATTCTCTGATCAGTGAGAAGAGGTCACTTAGGATGTCATTGATAGGACCCTAGCTCCTTGATTAAAGGGTCAGAAAAATTTCAACGATCTCACCAGAGATAATCAATAATAATTTAGTCTCTGTTCAAAGCTCCAGCCTTATTACATGCAAGACTTTGCTCCTTCCTGTGCTTTTCTTCACTCTCCAATGATCACTGCATCATATTTCATATGTATCAAACTGTTCTCCTGGCTCAATAGGCCAGTTAAAAAGTTAGGGATAATCATTTATTAAAACTGGTGTTTAGTAGTAAGCCTGACCTCATATAGGTCTTCCATGTGATGAAACATCCAGGATCAGTGACAACATTATACAGTTGTAATTGGCTGTTCAAACTAAAAGCACTGAAAATATATGATTCAAAACAAATTTCAGAAGGGCAAACCTCACTAAGGTGGGAGATGAATTGAAATGGGTTAATTTTCTTAACCTACTGAAACTCTCATAACATTTAAGTATTTGGATATTCTCTTGCGTTGCCATAGCCTCCAGGGCTTTGAGCCAAGCACTGGAAAATGAAATTAGTGTTGTCAGATATTTGTTGACTGGCACAGACACCATGGGCCAAATGGTCTCCATCTCTGATTATGAGAGGCATGGACATGGTGGATAGGGAGCAACTGTTCCCCTTTGTTGATGGGTCATTCGTGAGGGGACATAAGTTCAAGGTGAGGGGCAGGAGGTTTAGGGGGGAATGTGAGGAAAAACCTTTTTACTCAGAGGGTGGTGACAGTCTGGAATGCACTGCCTGGGAGGGTGGTAAAGGCATCCTTTAAAAAGTAACTGGATGAGCACTTGGCACGTCATAACATTCAAAACTATGGGCCAAGTGCTGGTAAATAGGATTAGGTAGGTAGGTCCAGTGTTTCTCACATGTCGGTGCAGACTCGATGGGCCGAAGGGCCTCTTCTGCACTGTGATTCTGTGATAGCAAAGTGATGATTACTGCTGAACAACCTCTGAAACCCCAAAAAATTAATATTACTTGCATGAAGTCTCGTTCTACCAGAAGAACATTAACATGGTAGTTTTTGCTTTTCTTTTTTATTAATTTATGTTTTTCCCCAAGCTCGTGTTATGCCCCAATTGTTGTTCTGCCTCGTGGACACTGATTAAAATGTGATTTTTATTTCCTGCTTTTATATTTCCCGCTTTTCATTTCTTTGTAAGTATTCTTTAATCTGATTGATTAAAAAAGCTCTATGCTACTTGCCCACAAACTCTACAGATCCCCTCCAGCAGGTTTCAAATTCATACAGATGGCTTGAAATCTCTGCTGACAATCTATCTAAAGTTATATGGACAACCAGATGCCAAAATCCATTTCTATGCCCTCATAGTAAAATTTGAGTCATCGCCCACTTAGACATCTGAAAAACTTTTGACACGATACTACACAAGTTTCTCTACAAGATTGAAGCCTCTAGTATCAGTAGTACTATATTGAGTTGGATTGAGAAGTGGCTGGAAGGATGTAGACAGAAAATAGTTTTGGATACATTTGGAGCTGTTTGGAGACCTCATCAGAGTTGACCTGCAGAGATTGGTGTTGGAACCATTGCTCTTTACTGATTTTGTTCATGACTTAGATGTGGGATTTTGGGGCATCGTCTGCAAATTTGCACGTGATACGGAGTTTTATTCAAATGTTACGAAAGTAAACAATGCTCACCTGCCTCAGGAGAAACTTGGTATGTTGAGGGGTTGGGCCCATGAATGGCAAATTATGTTTACTTTGGAAAAGTGTTAACTTACGCATGTGGGCAAAGTGAATGTTAAACCCTTCAAGAAAAAAAAAAGCATTAAAGAAGGTGGACGAAGGAAGAGATTTGGGTGTTCAACTGCATAGGCCTCTACATGTTCATAACCATTGTGATAGCCAGAGAGAAAGTGTTGAGATACAATGTAGAAAATTTCTGTGGTCTTGTGACGGACAGTAGCATCTTCATCCTTCAAAAGGAATATCAAGTTCTCCAAACACTTTATTTAAGATAAATATGTTATTTTGCCCTTGTACAAGATCTTTCTGAGGTCTTAGTTGCAATGCCATGTTCAGTTTTGATCTTTTATAGTGGGCAACATTGAGGCTTTGGAAAGGTGCAGAGGAGGACCATCTGACTGATATCCATTTTAAAACCTTTTAGTTATCAATACAGGCCAAATGAGCTGTGACTGCATTTTCAATAAATGTAGACTATGGGGTGATCCGTTCAAGGTGGATAAGATGATGAAGGGAATAGATTAGGTTCAAGTTGACAGTTTGTTCCCCTGTGAAAGGGTAGATCAGCGTCACAATTTTTGGGAACATGTGGTCAGATTTAGATTAGATGTCAGAAAATAGTGGATCTCTGGAACAGGTTGCCATCTCGTGCAGTGAATGCCGATTCACTGCATTTCTTAAAATGAGATCTGGACGTGTTTCTGACTGTTCTGAGGTCACCTTTTAAAATGATAGGGCCTGCAAGGGATTACCAGGGCCAATGTGATCTACTGGACTTATTTTGATTGCTTTGGAAGGGACGGGCTGAGGGTGGTAGGACAGTGGGGAGAGAGGCAAGTGGTGGGGGAGTGGTCAGAGAGGAATTTCCCAGAATTATTTTACCAAATTCTCTTCAGAACTTACCAGTGTTTTGCTGTCCCAGGTGGCCACATGATTCTTAGTTTGTGTAGATAGTGCATAGATTGTGATTCACAAGGTATCATAATTGTGTGAGATAGGCTGAATGGACCCGAAGGTCTTCTTCTAAACATTATTGTTCATATGTTCCATCATATTTTTGTACAACAACAACAACAATAACAACATGCAGTTAGATAATGCCTTTAACGTTGTAAAACATCCTGAAGCATGAAGCACAATCAGGAATGTTGTCAAATGTAATTTGATACCAATTCACATAAGGAGATACTAGGGGAGATAACCAAAAGCTTCGCCAAAGAGCTAGGTTTTAAAAATAACCTTAGAGGGAGAGATGCAGAAAGATGGAAATGTTCAAGGAAGCAATTCATACTTACACTCACCAGTACTGTAACTCTCACTTTGCCACATCACAAATCTGATACACGGTAGCAAAAAAAGCACTTTATTAGGATGTTAGCAAAAATCAAGAAGTCTCTCACAATTTGAGACTATAGTCTGTCACTGGTGGAAGCCAAGCCCTCTGGGACATCCCCTTCTCTGATGAAGAAAATATGCTGTCCATCACAGGCAGAAGAGAGCACAGGCCATGGTGATTGGTAATACTGAAGGAGGTTTTGCGTATGTTTCCTTCACACCCCTTTTCCCCCCAGTACACCAAAATACAAATCACAACTATTTTCACCAGTTACTCGCCTCTCTTTGCTCTCCTTTCACACAATAAGCTAATAATGCCCTTCGACCGGTGACAGATTGTTGCAGTATTACCCAACCTCACTCTTGCAAACAGCAGCTCAGGTACTGTCTTCAAGCCTACTTTGAAGGTTAAAAAGGTGTTTTTACATTATGAATGAATAAGCACAAGTGTACAGGAAATAGAGGCGCCCAGGATGCCAGAGGTACCAGCTTGCTGGAGGATGAGATTACGTGGTAACTTTTCTGCAGAGGACTCAAATGCTGTTTTCATGATTCCATGCTACTGGAGGCTAGGTGCATCGAACAGCCAGCTAAATAGTTTGCACACACTGTCACTTAGCATGGAGACCAGTCCTCACTGTAGTCTTCAATTGTGTGTTTGATTATGTGAGTCTGATAACTGATGCATGCTCGGTGCTTGATTAGCTAAGCCTGGGTATGGATTCAGAGCAAAGTAAACAGACACCACAGAAACTATTAAAAGCTGAGCTGTAAGCATGAATGTAGATATTTTGTGATTTCAGAGATATTTTCAAACTCTTGTAAATAAATCTGTTTTACACTTCAAAACTAGCATCATCTCTGCATTACTCTGAGATATATAAAATATACAACATTCATAACTGCTATGAAAGTTCTGTCAAATGCCATCTTTCTCTTGGGTGTCAGTCTTGGCAAAAGCTCCCAGAACAATACATCATTTTGCTACCCTGTTCTCACACAGAGCAGTAAGAGTGTTGAGGCACCTCCCAAGATGACTGTCCTAGGGCATGAATTTACAGTCGGGTATCTTATGCTCTGATAATTTTCATGTTCTCATTCTGTTCATGCAACACTATCTTCAAATGTAGATACCCTAATTGGGTTGACAATAAGCAATTAATGGCACAAGGCTTTTCCAGAAGGCAAGAGCTGCCTGCAAAACAAAAGGGGAAAAGGCAGGCAGCAGCCATGATGGAGCCTGCTGTTGCCTTGCAGAAGAGAGGAGGCAGGACCTTGGAGGGCTGGCAGCTTCACCAAGCACAAAAGTGGCCAAACTGGAGGAGGTAATGTGCAAGATCCCTCAGCTTCTGAGATTTTTAACCTAATTTAAAAAAATACTATAACTTCTTCCCTCATTAAACCCCACAGCTGTGCACTAATGTGCACTGGACTATTCGGATTCACCAATATCCAAACTGAAAACTACATTCTCGACTTCCCATGCCCATTACTAATCTCCTCAAGGAGCTTAACAAACTGTCAACTGGAGGTGTCGGGATCCAGAGATGTCTTCCAGGATTGTGATCTTTAACCTGTGCTCTAACCTGTGCTCACTCCCAAAATGTTTTTTAAACCTGGCTCCCTAACTTCATGGGAAAAGCCCTTGCTGTTCTCTATCAGGATAAAACAAGTCTGTTCCACCTCTATCCACTCAGCTTGTGCCTCTGAAGTGACACACATGCAGCTGAGCCAGGGTGCAACTGTCCATGATAAAATGCTGCAGCTGGGCCCTTAGAATCACCCACTATGGCCAGCTGAAATGTTCTCCACGGAAGCCCAGCAACCTTTCATGTCCCAAGATGCTCATAGGAGCAATGGGTAGGGTAAACAGTTATAAAATGAATTCACTAAGGGCTAGCACAAGGAAGTTTCATAATTATTTCTAATTGTTAGATAGAAATGAAACTGAGTTGTTTGATAAACTTGTTTTTGTTCTAGATTTGATGATGTCATTTTATTCAGCGTCTGAAGTGCCTGGAAGACCCATAAGATTGGAGGGGCCATGGGAGAAAGTAAAATAATGATAAAGATTCTGGAACTGTTGATGTATTGGAGAGGAGAGGGATTGTTGAGGCAAATTGCTCCTTGCTTTCTGAGAGCAATGGGAGCATGAGCGCTGGTAGTCATGCTTTCTTTTCTTCCTCCTCATCATGCCCTCTTCCTGTCTCTTCCCCTGCTGCACTTCTTGCTGTACAGATGGTAGTAAGGGCTAGTCTCTTGTGATACTGAAGTTATGGAGCATACAGCAGTCAATCTCAAACCTGAATACCCAAAGAGGACTGTACTGCAAACTTCCTCCTGAATGGGTCAGGCAGTGGAAGTGTTGCTTGAACAAACCAATCGTTTATGGCAACATGCATCTTGTTATAGACCAGCTACAGTAAGTCGTCACTTAAAGTTATAGTTGCATCCTGGAAATTTGAGACTTTTAAGCAAAACAACTCTAAGTAAACCATGGGTTCCCTTAGGAATCAACATTAAGGCCAGGGTTAGGTTCCTTCTGACATTTCTTATCCAGAAAAAACAAGTACAAGTTAACTGAAATATGTACCATACGTGTGCAGCACTGTGCATTCCCAGCTGAAATAACTTGCAAAGTAAAATCAATCTCTAAATATAAAAGAAATACAATTTCTAATTTGATAACACTCACCAATCTCTTTTTCTTAGGCAGTCCTTCTGCCTCACCTGCTGAAAATGGCTCACACTGGTTTTAAAATGCCTCCTCTGCCTTACCTGCTGCAAACTTGAACAAGGGCCAGGCTTGGAGGAGCTCCAAAATGAATCAGACAATTGCAGAGTCATTGTCCTGAAGGGTACACACTGTATTTTTCACTCAAACAAGTTAAGCAAGCTTACCTGTGTACAATAGCAATTACCTGCCTCTCACTAGACTTCAATGGCTCAGTGTCTCACACATAGCAGGCACTCCTGAAGCTCCAAAATTGAAAACAGATTTCAGAGTCAGGAAATGGGCCTTTTTTCACAGAGATAAGTAAACCAGGCTTCAATGTTTTGCTGACAAAAAAAATACTCCTGCACTGGATATTTTTTCTTCAGAACTTTGCCTCCAGGTCTTTTTTTAAATTGAAATTCCCTCAAGTGCAAACACCTTTCTTCACAATGGCACCAATTGGGATGCAGGACCCAACGTCAGATTAAACAAGACGACGTGAAGAAAAGATTTTTTAAAGTAGCAATTGTTTAAGAGCTATTTATGGAGAAACTGATGTCCATTTTCTTCCTGGTGTAGAAAGCCTCGGTGTCTTCTCTGATGCTGAGGTGGATGGCAAACTTCAAAATATCTTTACCTTCGAAGGAGCCTGTGGAAGGTCATGATGGTCTTGACAACCTTAGGCAATGCTTCCCATGCACTGGTGCAAAGCTTGAGTTGCGGTTGCACCAGTAACATACCTCAACTATAGCCTGCTCAGGACATTGCTCTTCAGGGAAGTTAAGGTGTATAACTTACTGGATACCCACCGAATGTTTATCTCCTGCACATTGCCATCCTTGATTAAACCATGTCTATTCAAAGTAATATAGGCAGCATGCAAACTTTGTGCTGCCTGCTAATTATGATAGTGATGCGCAGTGCATGCTGTGGGGTGGCTGCCAGCTGAGCAAGGGGTACTCACGTGAAAGTTATGCATGACTAACACCGCTTAAAACCCAGCTCGTACTATTGAAAGCCAGCCTCCACTGCTTTAAGATGAGGTGTACTTTGCCTGCAGCAAGTGGTGGAAGTCATTGTGGAAGAATTTATCAGCAAAAGGAGGGGTGGAAGCTATGCAAATAAAGAGTGTAACATCTCAGATAGTCAGTGGCAAAGGGAGCATACATTTTATACACTTGCAGGCTTTCAATTAGAAACTCAAAAAGCAGGACAAATTCACCTCGGCCAATTACTGCCACATCAGTCTACTTTCGATCATCAGCAAAGTGATGGAAGGGAGCCTTGGCAGTTCTATCAGCGGCATTTGCACAGCAATAACCTGCTCATTGCTTCTCAGTTTGTGTTCCATCGGGACCTCGCAAGCCTCCAGACACAACTGTATCTAGGAGGTCATGGACGCCATCTTCATGAAGGCATAGAACTTTGGTGGAGCAAATTATAGGCGTTTTGAAAATGAGGTTCCGGTGCCTCGACAGCTCTGGTGGAGCACTGCAATACAATCCCCAGAGAGTGTTACACACCACCTTGCTGCGCACTCCACAACCTGGCACTGCAAAGTGGGGAGGACCTGGCAGAGGAGGAGATGCATGTATCCTCCAATGAGGAGGATGTCAAAGGAGGTGATGGTGATGATGTCCTTTGAGGCGAGGATGCTGACGATGAGGCCATCACACAGGCCAGAAGAGGCAGATGCGCTCAGGAGGCCCTCGTAGCCTCAAGATTTGTGGAGGACGATGACTCCAGTGTGGCTGATGGCAGTGCACGTACCCTCAGTGGTCAAACTCATGTCATGGAGATGCCTTAATAGTCACTAGATTCCAGGAGGATGATGACAACATTCAGTGAACACATTTCATTGATCTTCACGTAGCCTCTGAGATTGTTTGGCTGAGGGCAGCTCACTTGCACTCTGTGATCAGGGTCATATCATGGAGATCCAGCCATGAAACTTTAAATGCACCTGATCTTTTGTCTGTCTTCAGCCCCACCTCAAAGGTGCTGAGGGCACAAAGGGAGAATGATGGAGCTCTGTGATGCCTGCCCACAACATTCTGGCAGCAACGACAAGCACCGTCGAGGTGCAGGCACAGTAATGCTTCCAGCAAGTGTGAAGCCGGACCATCACTTTGGTCTGAAGATTACACACTGCACAGAGAAGAGGACCTGGACTGAGATACCTGCCTTTATCTTGTACACAAACTAAGGTTTCACATCTGAGTGGCACAAACACTGTTCATCATAACAAGGAGCCATAGGCAAGGAGACATTCTTGGGAGCTTATTTACAATAGTGAACATTAAGTACATGTGATTAACCCCAGGCCCAGGCTGTGCAACTTCATCTTCTTAACCTTCCTAATCCTACCGCTACGTCATTGTACTCCCCCAATATCCACAGTGGAGATGGAGACAGTCTGTTGACTGCTATGCCCTGTCTGTGATGACCTTGGCAGGTGTCCTCTGGAGGGCCGAGACCTAATGGGCCCCGACCTGCTTTTGGGGCCCTGCCGTGTGGCAGTGGCACCTTCCTCGGCCTGTGGAGCTGGAGCTGCGGAGTTCACAGGAAGAGGGGATTTGGATGAGCTGGACACTCCCAGAGTCACCTGGGTGGATGGCCCCGGGTTGTGAACCTGCTGATCCTCCTCTTTATGGGTGTCCGAGGGCCCCTGGCTGACTCCTTGTGGAAAAGGGGTAGCTACAGTGAGATCAAGCTGCACTGCGCACCTCGTGTAGATTGTTGGAGACCAACTATGGTGTCAGCGATTGAGTTCAGCCTGCACGGCAGTACAGGAGTGATGTTCTGGACCAAGGTCTTCATGCATTATTAATGAAGTGGGACGCGCTGGAAATGGAACAATACAAAGTGAAAAGCCGCCATTGTGGCCTGGCAGGTAAATCTTCCTTTTCCCTGCCTGCTTTTGCACTTTGTGCAAACCTGGGACAATTCCCATGATCTCAGTACACTGGTACGATCACCTCAGACTGAAAGCAGTCAGACTTCTCCATCATGCCTTGCAATCTGAGGGGTGCAGCAAACATCCAGTGATGTTCCCGAGCATGTCTTTGGAGCTCCAGCAACTGAGGTGGGACTGAGTCCAGAGGCTCGTCATCTGACTCAGACTCAGCAGATTTCTGGCGTCCAGCAGTCTTCCGAGTGTTGGACACTTAAGAACTCCCTGCTGCCACCTGCTGTGGATCAGATAGTGCGATGTGTTCACCAGATTGTGATCCCGAGGCTACTCTAAAACTAGATCCCAACAAAGTGTATGTCGCTGCGCTGGTGGAGGCTGTGGGTGAGCGCTGTGATGGATCTACAATTCAGATGTCATCAGATTCTTCTTCTGAGGTGCCTTCAGGGCTTGAGTCAAGGCCCTGGCTCATGGACCCCTCAGCTGCTTCCCAGATGTGCCTGTGAAAGCAAAGAGAGATAATTAGTACATGGCAGGGGACTGCGGAACAAGGAAACTGACTCACAGCATGGTTGTCTGATGGATGTTGCACTGCTGGATCCTCACTTGGTTGAGTACCGCTGACCTCACCATCGGCACAGGACAGGTCCAGATCATCACTGGCCACCTGGATGGTTCTATTTTCAAAGTCCATGAGAACTTTGATGTCATACTTTCCCCCACCAGTCGGTCCAGGATCATAACACTGTGAACAAAGGAAAAACACATTAGATATCATGCACATCCAATCCAACAATCACAGTTCAGCATGGTCTTATAATCATGAGCACAGGTAAATCCCCAAATCCTTCCCATCACCCAAAAACAATGAAACAATCAAATAATTTACAATTAACAGAACACTTGCCGCAAGATTTCTGATGTAGCACTGGAGGTCCTTCCACAGGATGTGGGTAGGAGAACAAAAGTCCTCTTCCATAAGGGCACAAGGAGGCCCTCCAGACAGATACTAAAAAGGCAGTGTGTGTAAACAGGCATTGCCGTCAGTACCAGCAGTGTAGTACCAAGGACCTGAGTTCAGTACTGCAAAAAAAATCTGATAACCTCACAAGTGGTCAACAATGCAACTTATTCATTCTTTCATGGAATGTGAGCATCTCTGACAAGACCAGAATTTGTGGGCCATCCCTAATTGCCATTCCTAATATGCTTACAAGCAAAGCACAAGACTCATATGCCGCTCAATTCAATACCTGTTTTCATTCATTCATTCAATAGTCTCTATCAAGCATGGCTGAAACCCAACATTAATTTGCTCAGTTCACCCTCGCACACATAGCACCAGTGCAAGCCTCACAACCACATTCCAGAGTTTGCATGCATTTCCAGTTATTCAACTGCAGCACATTGCATCACACTAACTTACACACTTCCCTCTCCTCATAGGTGCCTAATCAGATACAGCAACATATAGCCAGCAAAAATAAAAAAAGGGTTGCATTTATATAACATTTTTCATGACCACTGGATGTCTTAAAGTGCTTTACACCCAACAAGTACTTTTTAATAAGTAGTCACTGTTGTAAAGTAGAAAACCGATATCTGCACAGCAACCTCCCACTAACTATAATATGATAGTGACCATATAATCTGTTTTCTTTTGTGATGTTGATTGAGGGATATATTGGCCAGGGCACTGGAGATATTTCCCCTGCTCTTCTTCAAAATATTACGATAGGATCTTTCACATCCACTCAAACGGGCTGACGGTTTAACATCTCATCTGAAAGATGCACCTATGGCAGTGTAGCCCTCCCTCAGTGCCACACTTAAGTGTCAGCCTTGATTTTTGTGCTCAAACTCTGGATTCAGCCCTGGACAGTAGTGGAGACGCTCAGCTACAGGTCCTTACCTTGACGGAGAAGACAGTGCAGTAATCATTGGTGCAGCTGTGATGAGACCATGGCCAGCAATGGTCCTGCAACGCCATTAAGGATGATCTTCTAACATCCCACTTCCTCTTATTCTCTAGTCTTCTGATTTACAAGCTGAAGATGTTGTAAACATGCTGCTTTTGCTTTCTCCCCACTTGCAACGTCTGAAGCCCATCCTTGTGCCTTCATCTCCTCAGTTGGTAGTTCGAATGTCAACTGGTACAGTAGTGTGAAGTGCTGGATGAACAAAAATTGAAGAAGAAACAGCATCACCCAATCTGACAATTGCAGCGCCAGCTCAGATACTGGTACTGCAAGGATTTTAAAGGGTGGCATTGAGGTTGGATCTGCACATGCCTGGGCATGAGTGGCCTGCAGCTAGGGCAGGGGAAAAGGATAGGATGATTTCCAGCTCTTTGGAGGGCAAGTTTGCAAACAAGCTCTGCTGCAGAGGAATCAGACAAGGACATTGATGAGGTAAAGTACAGAAATGCTTGGTGTATTGACAGCCCTATCAGAAAGGATGTGTTCAGTGTCAAGGAGCATGGTGCAGTCTGGCTCCAACTTGGAAAAGTGCTTTGTGTAGAGCTTGCTGCCCAAACTTCCCACTGTGAAAATGGTGACCAACTCCAGGAGAATACATGTGGACCCAACCATGAAGCGGATGGCCGATGTCCCGGCTTCCATTGCAGTACAAACAGAAGCCTCACAAAGAATGAGTACTGCAGCAAGTTCATGAAATTTCAATTTATTGCCATACAGGTTTTGCCTGCTGTCATCATGCGCCTTCCAAGGAGTCACAGCTGTACAGCAATATGTGTTCCTGCAGATTACTCGTATTGCTGAGGCACGCAGATAAGGGAATGACGTTGGCTCGGTGGAGCAGGAACCTGCTTCCCTGTCTCAGGATGACAGTTATAGTGTTCCCACCACTGCCGTACCAATGCCTCTGCTGCTGTCTATTACCCGGCCAGCTTAGGAAGCTGCTACACATATCAAGGTAGTGGAGTCTGAATCTGGGCCTTTCAGACACAAAGCTACTCAACAGCATTTTTCAAGGTATCTGCAGTTTTTCCTATTGAAAATCAGCAGCCTTCAACCAGCCATACTGCAGCCACTGTATTGGAGCACTAGGCCAGGTAAAGGCACTAAGATCAGCACCAAAGGAATGCATAATAGTGATTAGTTGAGTTTTGTAGGGAGTACTGTTTTTTTTTGGATAAAGTTGGTTTGGAATTGTTACTTTGTGGTGGCTTTTGCTTCATCATTGTAGCTAAGAAGATGCCATGATGGCCTGTAACAAATGGATGTTAAGGTGTGTGACCATTGTACAATGGTGATTTATGGCATAGTCACAGGAAACATAGTTGAATGAAGGGATCCTTGACACCCCTGCCAGAATGGGATGTAGACTTCCTCCTCCCTTTCCAGTGCTGTAGTGATAGTGTGCTTGCTAATATGTAAAACATACTCATTTAAATATATGTTGATGTAATTAATTATGCCATCACAGGATGTGATGTAGTATCACATGATGTGGCAGCAATCCCAGTTAGTTAGTCAGCTCTGGAGCAATAGTAAGAAAATGCTTCATTTAAAGGTCTGTGTTCAACCTCTGCACCTGCCTTCACCTTGATTTGTATTAGTCTGGAAACAGATAATATAAATCCTGCTCTTTTTCTTCCTCTTCCTCATGGGGTGCTCTCTGTATCCTGTAAGGGATGTTGCCCCATGATGGCCAGATTATGGAGGATACAGCAAACTGCCATGAATTGGGACACACACTTCAGGGCTCCTTCAGAGTGCTCCAGGCATGGAAACATTGCCTCAGAACCCCAATGGTCTGTTTCATGGCATTTTTCATGGTAGCATGTCCCTCATAGAGACACTGGCATGATATTTTGGCTGAAAGACTGAGGGTTGAGTGGACTGAATGAAAGCATCATGACTGTTGCCAGGATATTGGGCTTTCATCTCCATAACATGCTGAGCGTGGTCATCCATTAACTGCATACTCAGTAAATGGTAACTGTTGTATTTCCATGTTTGCTTAATACAGACTTACCAATCTCACACAGGGTTGATAACTAAACATACATTCAGCTTATTTGAAGATGTAGTACAGGATTGCTTAGCAGATATATATACTATAAAGATTCAACAGCTATTGTTAAAAGAAAAGTACAAAAATCTCCTTCACACCACATGCTGCTAGCTAAACTGAAAGCTCCTCAGAACAATGTTGGGCACATGTTTTGCATCCTGGCTATTTACTCATTAGCATATTCTCTCTTAAAGCGATATTACTACAGTAACTGTTACGGTTACAATGTATCTCAACATTGTGGTGTAACCCCCACCCCAGCCCCAACCTGCCACAAAGTTATGTGTGTGCAGTAAATGACATCCTTCACCATGGGGACGCCTTCAAACCTGGCAAAACCACATGATGCCCCATCTGCTTCTCTCTGCTCAGAGGGAACAATGAACTCCCCTCTCCTGACATAAAGAGTATCTGTCATCTCTCTTATGCGGCAGTGGATGCCAACTAGGGAGATGTTAAATATGTTACTTGTTCCAGCCTGGAATAATTGCAACATGAGGAAAATAAGGGCCATGGGCATCTTCATAGCCACTGACCAGAGCATCATTGTTCTATTCTGAAACTGCAGCTCTGATTGCAAGATGTGGCAGAGTTCTGTGAGGATCTCCTTCACAAGTCACAATTGATACCTTCTCCATGTACAGCACCATCTCTGTAAACTTCACCAAGTGAATCAACTCCCTCAGAGCACCAAAATACTTCCATAAACTCAAACAGATGTAGTAGAGATTAATCAGCAACTAACCTGCACTTTGCTGCTGATCCCTTTAAGTAACACTGCTGGCGGTCCTTCTTGCTGCTGAACATGTGTTTAGCTATGTGTGTTTAAGAGAGGCTGGTAGAGTAGTGAGGTCAAAAAAGGCAGCATTAGCATCAAATCAGCTTTGTACACTGGTTGTTGTCACAATCTGCAAACTGTACATACTTATAGAGCATGCTCCTAATGTCGGTGCTAATGCCCTAACCAAGATGGTATCCAGCATGCGCCATACCACATTTTAGTTCTAAAGCAGTGCCCATAAGACCGAAACACTGGGCTTTACAGATGTTCTGTGGCCTATACATCTTTTAAAAGTTGTGTATCCTGTCACTTCCCAGAATAAAACCCACCAGTGGGAGAGAAAGCAACAAAATAAATTCTAGGGCCAGATTTAATTCTATTTCATAGGAGATGTGTTAATAAATGTGAGTCAAAACAAATGGTTCCTCCATCCCAAGTGGTTGCACATGCATCACTTTGGATTACACTGTGATTAGAAACATTTGCCTATGCTGTAAATTTAATAAAGGTGTAAATTGTATCTGGCTAATGTTAGAACTTCGTCAGTTTAGATCATTTTTTTTCTGCATAGAGTTCCAAGGGGAACCTACATATTATAGCCAAGAAATTAGTCAGGGTTAACAGTCAATTTTCTGTTTCTTTGAATGCAATTTTATTGAATAAATGTTATTTTCATATTAATTGTGTTTAAGTGTAGGGAGATGGTGGATATAACTGGGGATCCATGTGTGCTGCTGTATGGATTATGGTGGTATTATGATTATGTTACGGGACTAGGATGTGGACCAATGATCCACAACCATGAGTTCATATCCCAGTGGGGAAATTTAATTAATTAAATAACTTTGGATTAAAAATCTTGTATCTGTAATGGTGACCATGAAACTGCTGGATTACTGTAAAATCTTCTTCACGAATGTGCTTCAGGAAACAAAATCTGCTGTCCTTACCTGGTCTGGCCTATTTGTGCTCTTTCAAAAGGGGAAAATCGACACAGACTGAAACTGTGGTTGGCGGGTTAGGAGGTGTATGTTGGTACTGTGTAACTCTGTAAATTAATGCAATAAAAGCGTATAAAGATTGACTCCAGAGCCACCCTTCGCCAATTGGCTTTCAAGAAGAGAACGGTCATTGCTGGCAAGGAGAGGTAAAATCTGAGATTTGTATTGGACGTGAGCAATATTTAGTGCTGCTGCATCACAGCTCCAGGGACCCAGGTTTGATCCTGACCTCGGGTGTATGTGTTGAGTTTGCACGTTCTCCCCATGTCTGCGTGGGTTTCCGCCAGATGCTCTAGTTTTCTCCCACCATCCAAAGATGTGCTAGTTAGGTGGATTGGCTATGGTGAATTGTCCCTCAGTGTGTATGTATGTGTGTGCGTGTAGGTGTGAGTGTGCGCCCTGTGATGGACTGGCATCTTGTCCTGTGTGTACCCCACCTGATGCCCATTGCCTGTCTGGATAGGCTCTGATTTCCATGTGAGCCTGAATTGGATGAAGTGGCTCTGGAAAAGTGAGTGAGTGAATGTATTGGACATAACAGCAACAATACATACTCAATGACAATTCATAGTGAGAACAGTGTCGCATTTTAGTCCGCAACCATTGCAAATGTAGATCAATTTCAATTTCTGGGATTGAAAGTGGCCACAAGTGGGAATAGCAGCACTGAAATCAAGACAAGGCTAGCAACTGCCTGCTTTACAACTGAACAGCTGATGGAACATAGAGCACAGCAAACAACTGGACTTGAAAAAGCAACTTGCAAAATCTGAGCATTGTGTTGTATTGGTGTGAGAACAAAGCCCTCAATAAGGCAGATGAGAAAAAGATAACAGCTTTTGAATTATGATTCTGATGACAGGATCTTAAAACCAGTGAACTCATCCACGGGAAAACCAGAGTCCCAGCATTTCATGTACCTTTAGCTGAAGTGAAGAAGCTGAAATTGAGACATTATGGCAACTAGAAAAGGTTGGTTAGGAGTCTAGTGTTGGCGACATCAGAAGGTGAAACACTAAGAAAGAACAGGCCAGGTCAGAAAAGAATTGGCTGGGTGGACAATACTAAAAAAAGGATGGAGGAAGGAATGATAGTGGCACACAGAATTGCAGTGAACTGAGAGAGAAATCTACATCCTTCATGGGCCATGGCTATTGATAAATGGATTGAGCAGAAGCATTGTAAGAAATTGGGGTCATTAATAAGCGGATATTTTCTGCATTTTATGAGATTAGCTAAACTGCATTGATTCTCTCTTTGGAAAGAGAATTGCTAAACACTTTGACCTCTCTTCAGAAACAACAGTGTCACTTAGTTCAGGCTGCCATGTTGACCTTCCTAAGCTGGTAGAAAGGCATCTTGCAAGTATTTAGAAAGGGCCAGAATATGACCCTCAATAAGGGTGATGAACAAGGGGGCTGGTAACCACGCTGGCATTTTGAGTACCTGTCCTGTATCCATTGGTCAGAATAATTAGATAAATGATTGACACTGGATAAACCACCAACTCCCAAAAAGGTTTTATATATATATATATATATATATATGTATATAGGTGTTGTATTGGTGCTGGGGCTGATGGAAAATGGGCCAGAGGAGGAGAAGGGAGATTACGAGATCGAGGAAAACATTTCCTAACACTTCAACTAGAGAGCAGAATGCTGTTATCACAAGCTGTTACGGGTCGCATACTTTTTCTGTGTAGTTAACATATCATACCTAAACTATTGTTTCTTAATCAATTTAATAAAGCATCTTAAAATTACTTATCATTAGTCTACTGCCTATTTAGGTATCTGTGGCTCTGAAACCTGAAATCTTACAGCATTGCCGCTGACCTGCCTCTTGCTGCTGCTGTGACCTAGAAGAGAGGTATTGTTGCTTCTATCACCTGAGCAGAAAGAGTGAAGGGGCTTGGATGGACAAAACATTTTTGAGCTGCTTTGATGCTGATTCCCTATATGGGTTGAGAGAGAGAGAATGAAAGATAACCACAAGAATTAAAAATATTTGTTTTGGAGGAGGGAAAGTAGGGGCACAAGAGAGAGTGAGAGAGAGAGACCAACTTTTACAATAAGAGGTGAGTGTTTGGTGGACTTTTCAATAAAGATTGTTACTTGTAAGTGGGAGGAGAAAAGAATACAGAGGTCAGAAGATCACAAGGCGGTGAGTATGTCTGTGTGCTCCTGAAAATTATCCAGGCATCACAGAAAGTCCCTGCCCCCACCACCCAGTCCCCTAACCTCTCTCATTGCCTGGCCTGGAACAGCTACATCTTCCTGGGTTAATTTTTCTTTAATCTCATTGATGGGCCTAATGGAGGACAGTGCCTGGGCAGTCTGGCTGACCCAGTTGAAAAAAATCTCCTCCCCACTATCAGAGACCTGCAGCACCTGCCTACCCACTGAACCTGACTTTGAGTGGTGACCTTATTATGTAACCTTCCTCCTTCTCTCATTTTTCTCTCTTTGAGAGGGAACTGACTTTCAGCCTCCTCAGTAAATGTTGTTGTACTTTTGAACTGCACAGAATGGAGGAAGCCACTATCCCATCCCAATCTAAGGGAGGGATATTTCTTTCTTCTCGGTGCGCTTCTCCTTCTCCTTCCGAGGCCAAGTCTTTATAGAGCTGGTTTGGGAGGATGATACAAAGGCTGTGTTCTCCATTCAGCACCAGGCCACCTGCTGCCTTTTCATATGTCAGACAGCGTGTGGTGTCATGCCTGTAAGAAGGTTGGGTAAATATGAAAAAGCTGCTCCACCTCCCAGGCCGAATCACATGGACTGGTTCGGGTGGAGAAGTGAGAGAGAAAGGAAGGATGTGGAGCAAGCAGCCTCGACAGACATGGAGGTGTCACTTGCACTGCATCTACCCCAGTAAAGAAGAAGGAGGTTCTAGTGCTCAGAAGTGGGGAAGAGTATGTGGAAGAGGAGTTGGCGCTCCTTGTAGATCTTGTCCCCCATTCCATCACTATGAGTCTCAGGCTTTCACCCACCTCTTGCAGAGGAAGTTTACAGGGACTGACTGCGCAAATCAGTCATGAAGGTCATCCTCTCAGCATATGCCAATGATGTGATCCTCATTGTCATGGATCTTGTTGACCTGCAGAGGATGCATGAGTTTCGGGAGGTCTGCTCCATGGTATCCTCTGCCAGGATCAACTGGGACAAATGTTCTGGACCTCGGTCTACCTTAATCCTGCTGGTGAACTGGCAAGGGATGGTCGCCACTCACCATGGGTACTGGAACGGACTGCTCCAAGTGCTGTCCTACAAGGGCTGAGTGCTACTCACAAAACAACAGGTGGCCATTATGCTGTGGTACCAGTTGTTCACTTTGATCCATGCCCCTGAGATTGTCACCAAGGGCAGAATTTTTAGCTCAGTGTGCGGGCACACACCGGACCCGCTTGAGCTTAAAGTAGTGTGTGTTGACATCGGGCTAGCGTCGTGACATCATCCTGCACTCGCGGGATATTTCGGTCGGCAGGTGCACACAAAAATCGGAAGCGTGCTCGTCGACAATTAAGAGGGCATTTAAGCCTATTAAAGTTCCAATTGTCCCGATTTTTCATGGTCCGTCCAATTTTATGGCTGGCAGACAGGCGAATCTGCCAGGCGTACTTTGCATTTTTCATGAAATCTCATCCAAGGGCAGAAGGAGGTTTGCATTATTAAATTTTTAAAAACATGTATGGACCAGATTTTCATCATGTATATTTTCAGGTGACTGATTCTGATGCGTGGACATTTTGTGTTCCAGATTTCAAAGTCTTTAGTATTTGCTTTTAAATTCTTTGGCTCCCTGAGGCAGCTCTCTGCCTTCAGGGAGCTTTCATTCCACGCTCCCCTGTGCCCACGCTTACGTCAGTGCCCACCCCCACCCCAGCAGCGCTGAACATTTCAGCGTGCATTTCTCACTGGCTGGCTGTTAATTAGCCAGCCAGCATGAAATCGTAGCCGGGGTCGATCGCAGGAGGCAGTCCGTTTCCTGGCCACTCCCGGGCCTGCCGATCACGCCCACCTGCCATCCTAAAAATCCTGCTGTAAGATACAGAAGAAACTAGTTGACTTATTTTGAGACAGAAAGACCTCCTCGTGAGACTGCTGTTGGGCCTCGTCAACGTGGCCATCAACATGTCCAGGCAGAGGACCGTCAATGGGGTCGATGCCTGCAATGTTTCTGTGGCACTATCTGCATGCTGGAAAAGGAGCACACAGTGTCCATTGGTATGCTTGAGGCCTTCTGTGACCGGAGGGTGTGGGGAGTGGGGGATGGTGTACACTGGGGGGAGGGGGGGATGTTGGTAGATGTGCTGGAGTGCATCATCACCTCTGGGTATGCCTCTTTACTCTAATTAACTGCATTTCCTTTAACGTTTTCTTTTGTCACAGTATATCAGTGTTGCCTCTTTCAGCACCTCACTATTGGCGACACCTGGTTGGATCAAAAGGGGTAGAAATAGACACAGACTGAAACTGTGGTTGCTGGGTTAGGAAATGTATGCTTATAAGCATGATTGTCATTCACAATCGTAATGCTTCCATGATTGCAGGCTCTGAATCTTGTTGGCCTCGAGTGTCATCAGTGGGAAAAACCTGGGAAGTTCAGCCTGTTGCACCCATTGCATTTTTTCATGGGATGTGAGCATCATTGGCAAGGCCACAATTTGTTGCTCATCCCTAATTGCCTTTGAGTTCAGTTAAGAGTCAGCCACATTTCTGTGAGTCTGGAGTCATATGTAAGGAACGGCAAGAGATTTGCTTCTCTAAAGGGCATTAGTGAACCAGATGAGTTTTTGCAGCAATTAATGATAGCTTCATTACTGAGACTATTTTTCAATACCGTATTGTTTTGGAGCAGTTGAATATGTTCATTACTTGAATTTGAACTCCACCAGCTGCCTTGATGGCATTTGAACCCATGTCCCCAGTGCTGGGGCCTACCACTACACCTATGTTATGTTATGTGCAAGCCTCATCTCAATCTCATTAGAATATGTCCAAACTTAAAAAGGATATGACCCTGCAGTAAAAATCAGAGCTCAAGGAAACGCCAAACCCACAAAGGATTTTAAACATAAGAATTTAAGTGACAACTTATTTCACTTCCATTTATGCACACAAGGCACAAAAGCTGCAATTGGAGAAGATTTTCAATTTCTAATGTGACTGAGACTTAAGCCATAAAATTGCATTTAAAGAAACAGAAAATACAGAGCAGGCCTCATAGAGATACATTCTCCTGAAAAGCTAAAAGAAAATGTTGGAAAAACATCAGAAGGATGTCCTTCTTTCCTTATGAAATGTTGAGGGATCATCCCCCGAACAAATGCACGATATTTGCATTTGTGCATTAGAGGTGTGACCAGTGTTATGGACATAGATTCATTTGGATGGAGGATTTGATGGATGGCTACAAAAGATCAATAAGATTGTAGTTATATACGTACCTCACTTGGTCCCAAACTACCACAATCTTTTATGTCATTGATTGGTTAGTGCTAAGATCACAAGTATCCCTGGGCACAACTGCAGTATAAAGTTTGGTCAACTGTGCATAATGTGCAGGAGCGATGGCTAGATGATAGTAAAGCTTAATTTTCATACTTAAAAGCAATAATCTACGGTGTGTGTGTTCTTATGTGTGAGTTCGCTGCGTTCCTTGGACTTGTTTTGTTATTGATGATTTCTATTTGTTTCACGGGTTTTTATGTCCCAACATAATCTAATGAGGTTTGTAGTAAATTATGGTGTAAATTGACTGGAAAAATGAGCGCTAAAATGTGTGTTATTTCGCAATTACATCTTCAATTGGAATTCAATCCCATATGAAACCCATGTTACAACAGCCAAAAGACTTCAAGTTGCACTTCAGTGGCAATAAGCTGATTTGGGGTTTTGAGAGATGCAATATAAATACATGTTATTTTCTTCTTGTGGATTAAATGGTGACAATTAATAGTGACAATTAATACCAAAACTCTGATGAGGTCATTTGTTCTCATGGCACGTGCTTATGGGTTTTCTCTGCAGGTAGTTAATTAGAATACAGTGTGTCTGTAGCTTCCTTGTAATTAGATGCTGGTGCACTCTGGGTGACTCCCATGCATATACATAGCATGCCATTTACTTATTTCACTTTTATTTATTTGTTCTTGAACAAGAGCATTGCTGGCAAGGCCAGTATTTATTACCCATCCCAAATTACCCCAGTGCTGGTGAACCACTGCTTTCTATGTGGTATAGCCCAAGGTAAAAGTAAACTACTTCAGTGACAAACCTCGCAGGAAGCACTGATCAAACTAACTCAAACAACAGATGAGAATAACCTTTCTGAATACTCTCTTTAAAATATCTAACATGGTCCCCCGTCCCCCATTTCACTTCATATTGGCCAGAATTTTACGCTTGTTGGTCGGGCAGGCCCGACTGACTCGGTGGCGGGCGGGCGGCCAATTGCCGCTGAAGAAACGGGCCGCGCTGCCATTTCCCGCGGACCGGCCAATTAAGGCCCGCCCTGCGGCTTTGTGACTCCCATGGAGAATGGGAAAATAGTCGTGGGGTCGGGCAGCCTCAGACTGCTTGTCCAATGGGGAGCTGGCAGCCTGTTTAAAGAGTGGCCAGGCAGCCTGCATGAGGCAGTGCACCATGGCCACTCGTGGAGAGAGAGAGGGAGGTGCGAGTGGACAGTAGCATGAGCAGGAGGAGGGGCAAGCTGCAGGAGAGCCAGCAGGGGGCCATTGTGCCCCCCGATTTTCCGATGCCTGCCTTGCTGTCCTCCTGCAAGAGGTGGGCATCCGTCAGCACCTTCTGTATCCAGAGGATGGGAGGAGAGGGCCCCCCATGTCACCAGGCAGGCGTGGGAGGAGGTGGGTGATGCTGTAAGTGCCCATGATGATGTACGGCATGCTGGCACACAGTGCAGGAAACAATTCAATGATTTGCTGCGCTCTGGAAGGGTGAGTACCATGTCTGTCTTGACCATTTGACCCAGAAAGCAGCCTTAGCCTTTGAGCTCCCACCCCACCACCTCACCATGTCTTGCTATCTTTACTGCATAGGGCATCTGTCGCACGCTGGGTGAGCAAATGGGTACTGACTATGCTTACACCAGCCTTAGTGGTTGAGGAGAAGAAGAACAGCATATGTTGGTCTTTGTGGCATTTGAGTAGTCTGGGGGCAACCTGTAGGGGAGGCCGCTGAACACATACTCAGAACTCCAACACATGTCTTATTGACGGTGATGAGATGGTGGAAGGGGTGCCTCAAGGTGTTTTGGGCGAGTGCCATCTGCTGGCATCTGTGCCGCACCTAGTTGCGCCTCCTTGCTATGGGCGCTAAGAGCCGTGTGATATTCAAAGTGATGGATGCCAAATGTGTCCAAGCTGGCCATTGGGGGAGGGATTTGGGACCAGCCTTGCTATCTTCTGGGGACTGATCACCAGTAATGTAGACAGGAGCCACTGGAGGCCTCAGATGGGTCACTGTGGTTGGGGTGTGGCAGACGACATGAGTGAGCAGCCCCAATAAATGCCCTTCTCTGTTTTGCTGGCAAAAACTCACCACAATGCCCGGGAGCACCAGAGGACTGGAGGTGGGCATGCCCTCCTGCAGCACTTCACGCCTTTTGAAGAGCAGGCCATGGAGCTGGGCAGCAGTCAGGAGGCCAGGGCAGCCGGGGGCGGTGAGGCTGGGGTCCGGCGGGCAGGTATTTGAGGTCCACAGTCCCATCCACTCTGTCTGCCCACCAACCAAACCACTGATGGTTGCTGCAATCGTTAATGCTGAAACAATGCTCATTCACAGACTGAGACATTCTGACATGTGGGTTATACAGAAGGGGCCCTCATCCCCTTGAGGAATCGCATCTCCACCACCTTCCAAAGTCACCTTATCCCATTTGTGACCACTATCACCATGGCCTAACATGACATTGGATCGCCGCTGCACAGCCAAAGACTTATTCCATCTGAGGGGGTTTGGGACCTCCAGCACCCTTTCAGCCAGTGCGCCCCACATTACTCTGTCCAAAAGGTCCTCAGCACATCAGCTGTGAACCTCATGGCACTCAACTTAGATGAATGCCACCATGTTACTCATCTCTGCACCAAGGGGAAATGTTGCCTTCTGCCCATCCGATCTATGCCCCTCCTTACGGAATGAAGGCCAATAATGTGACCTCCCGATCTCCTGTGATCAACGGCAAATGTTGCTACTGTTGGCGATGTTTCCTCAGCCCCACAACTATCCAGGCCACAATGCATCCAGGTCAGGTACTTCTGCACTCTCACCGCTCCTATGGTTCATAAATGCCATGTGGCATTCCTGAGGCCATCTGACCAGCCTGTCTGCATGTGCGTTTAATGTTTGGGTCTTGTCTTGACTCTTTTCCACCTCACCAATGTTTTTCTCCCTAGGGTCTTGGAGGATGAGTGACCTATGAGGCTAGGGGGGAAAGAGATGAAAGGTTGACCTGAACGTATGCTAACTGATGCACTGTCCTTGTTGTTAATTTCAGTGTCACCACCAAAGCAAGCCGCACGTCGACCACACAGCGCCCCCTCCACACCTGAGGGCCAACAAGTACAACTTGTGGCACATCATTTCAGCCAGCCAGGCACCAGCGCAGACATACACGCCTCGATGGGGACTTTACCATCGGCTAGTGTCCCAGGTCACAGTGAAGAGGGCACATCATGATCGCTGGAGGAGATGGTAGGGGCTGAGAGTGCCGATGGCGCCAGCAGCGGAGGGCTACAGGGGACCAGGCACATGCTGAGTCTGGCACTGATGACGTGCCTCTGGAGTTGTCCCCATTGCAGCAGCTGCAGGACAGGCGGCAGGAAGTGCATTTGCGTCTGGCAGGGTTGCATGAGGGAATGCTTCAGTTGCTCTCTGTGACGGAGGAGTTCAGACAGAGTGCACATGAAGGTTTGGCCCTCAAGGCAGAGCTTCAGGTTTCCTCCAATGAGAGATTGGCAACCCTCATAGAGAGGGGCTTCAATCGAATGGAATATTTCATGATTGGGGTACGCTCTGACCTGCAAGCCCTCACAGTGGTACTGGCCACAGGTGGTCATTCCCAACGTGGAAGATATTGTGGACACCAAGCATCGGCAGTCGGTGCCCATGCATTTGTGGTGAGCAGGGAGAGAGAAAGGGACATCCTGTCGGCGCAGCAGCTGCCTGTCGTCACTGCGAGATCCTCTCAGGGCGCTCCGGATGAGGGCAGCAGCTCCTCCACCCCTCTGCCAGTCAACATTTCTTCCACTGACACTGCGACAACTGAGGAGGTGCCAGTTCAGGAGCTGGCCACTCCCTCCCAGACGGGGCCATCACAGGCTGCACGGGCCAGAGTACACCCCGCAACGTCATCGAGCCCAATAGGACACCAGAGTCAGCAGCTTGTCTCTCAAGCCACTCCGAGCGATGGGGCAGCACCGAGATGTAGCACCTGAAAACGTAAGCATAAAGCACCTTAGGAACTCCACAGGTATGTCACTGGTGATTTTGTGTTGGCCTTAGATTAGGGACCCATATTTTTGTAATCGCAAACAAGTGATGTGTGTTTTTCTTTTGGACAAAATAAAGTCCACCTTTGCAACCATGGCTGAGGGTCTTTTATTTGTGGTGCATTTTTCTTTTTCACATATTTATCATGAGTGTTTGAGTTTCTGTACTAAGTCCTTATTTGCAGCTCAACAGGTGGAAGATGTGAGACCTAAGTGCCAAGTGTGGAAATGCCAGGCAATGCTGCTCCTGCTGATCCACTTGTGTAGAGCTAGCTGAAGGTTCTTTGGATTAAATTGTCGCTGGTGTCGCTGCCTCCTTGGTCTAAATGCGGGTCATCATTCAGCCCCTCATCATCGTCCTGTGCTTCCTCATCCTCTGAGGCACTGCATCATGTGCAGCCTCATCCAGTGTGTCAAGGTCTTCATCGTCAACTGCATCCCCCCTTTCCAGTGCAAGATTGTGCAGGACGCAGCAGACTACCACTGTCAGAGAAACACGATCTGGGGGGTACTGGAGTGCGCCCTCTGAGCGGTCCAGGCATTGGAAGCACACCTTGAGAAGACCGATGACTCCCTCCAACACAGCCCTTGTGGTGCCCTGGCTCCTATTGTACCGCTGCTCAGTTTCTGTTCTTGGGCGGCGAAGAGGGGTCATGAGCCACCTTCGCAGGGGATAGCCCTTGTTACCCAGCAGCCAACGATCCAACCGAGCCGGAGCACTGAAGAGACCCGGCACCTGGGAGTGTCCGAGGATGTAGGCGTCATGGGAGCTGCCTGGGTACCTTGCACAGATTTGTAGAATCAGCATCCTGTGATCACACACTATCTGCACGTTCATAGAGTGGAAGCCCTTCCTGTTGACGAAGGCACCGGGCTCACCCGCTGTACCTTGATGGCCAATGAGTAAAATCTATTGCACCCTGGACGCGGGAGAAGCCAGCAACGGCCATGAAGCCTCTGGCTCGCTGTGCCTGACTTGCCTGATCACAGCGGAAGTAAATGAAGGTCAATGTCTGTCTGATAGAGCATCTGTAATCTGCTTGACACAAGTGTGGACAGCTAATTGGGAGACACCGTAAAGATGTCCCACTGAGCCCTGGAAAATCCAGAGGCATGGACGTTGAGGGCAACTGTGACCTTCAGAGTCACTGACATGGGGTGTCCGCCCACACTGCTAGGAGAGATCTCAGGGTCAATTATCTGACAGATGTAGTGTACTGTCTCCCTTGAGAGTCGGATCCTCCTTTGGCACTGCACCTCAGTCATATTGAGGTAGCTGCTTCGCCACCTGTATACTCTGGCAATGGGATAGTGGTGTCTTCTGTGGCCCCTTCCACTTTGGACAACCTCTTGGCCCTGCGCCCCTTGTGCCTGCGCCTTGCTTCCCAAAGATAGCTCCCCTGGAGGCTGATTGTCCAGTCCTGGCGTCCTCCTTAATCTACTTTTCCCTTCCTCCTCAGGGGAGCTGCCTCCTGTGGAGAGGTCAGAACCAATATCCCCAGGCTGAATGGAGGCCTCCGGAAAGCTGCAGGCTCGAGAAAGATGACTGTCTGCAGACTGGTTTCAAAGTACACAAGAAGCTCTTGGAAATCAATGAGAACTGCTAACAATCACACAGGCAACTTTTAAACACTTTCATGAATTATAACTTCATGTAAAACATGAGCTCACATATCCCGACATTGCCAAAGTTTTCTTAAATAATCTCCTACCCGCCTGCCCGTTGGGCCCATGCGCCGACCTGAAGTTTGCACGGGCCTCTCAAAATCATTGACAATTGGCAAGTTAAGGACCTTAACAAGCTGTTTAATTAATGGCGGGCGAACTGAGCGTGCCCACCCACCGAAATATCGCGATGCTGCACGCTGACGTCAGCACACACCGTTTTACGCACTGACGTGCAGGCTACGCCATCTGTACCTCAGCCAGAAAATTCTGCCCGTTGTTGATAAATTCATTTAAAATTGCTGAGAAACATGGGAATCAATTTTCAATTGCTGCATGCCCTTTTTTCCAGCAATGAGGTGGAGCAGTATATCGGAAGATGACCAAAAGCTTAGTCAAAAAAATGGACCTTCAGAGGTTCTTTAAGAGGAATAGGGAAAACAGAGAGATAGTGGATGTTCAGTCTCCTTTCTTAATCCCACACATAGGCAGAATTTTCTGCTTGAGGTCAGCATGTAAAATGACGCGCGGTGACGTCGGGCGAGCGTCCCGAAATCACCATACGCCATCGCGATATTTCGCTGGGCAAACGCGCAATGAAGTTCGATGCAGACCCGCCATTAATTAACGGGCAAGTTAAAGCTCTTAAATCGGCAATCAATGCCAATTTTCAGACGCCCATGTGATTTTTGTCACAGCGCAAGGGCTCAACGGGCAGGCGGCGAAGGGATTTTTTAATAAAACTCATCCATGGGCGGGATAAAAGGGCTCAGTGGCTTGTCAATATGGCCTGTAAGTACTTAGTGCAGAAAGTTTTTTAAACTTACCTGTGTGATCTGCAGTAGTTCAGAACGAATTCCAGTAGCTTTCTCTGTACTTTGAACCTTCAGGTCAGTACACTGCAGTCAGTAATCTTTATCGGGCCTGAAGCTTCCCGGAGGCCTCCCTATAGCCTAGGTGTGGGTTCTGACATGTCCACTGGAGGCAACTCCTCGACAAGGAAGGGAGGGCTAGAATAAGGAGGAGGCTTGGATTGGACAGTCTGCCTCTAGGGGAGCAACCTTTGGGAGGCCAGGCACAGGCGCAAGCGCAAGGGGCACAGGGCCAAGAGGTTGTCCAAAGTGGAAGGGGCCGCAGAAGACATCACTATCCTGCTGCCAGGGTATACAGGTGGTGAAGCAGCTACCTCAGTATGACTGAGGTGCAGTGCCGAAGGAGGATCCGACTCTCAAGGGAGACAGTACACTACATCTGTCAGATGATTGACCCAGAGATCTCTTCTAGCAGCTTGGGCAGACACCCCATGTCAGTGGCTCTGAAGGTCACAGCTGCCCTCAAAGTCCATGCCTCTGGCTCTTTCCAGGGCTCGGTGGGTGATCTTTGTGGTGTCACCCAATCAGCTGTCCACACTTGTGTCAAGCAGGTTACAGACGCTCTGTTCAGGTGTGCATTGACATTCATCCACTTCCGCTGCAACCAGGCAAGTCAGGCACAGCGAGCCAGAGGCTTTGCGGCAATTGCTGGCTTCCCCTGCATCCAGGGTGCAACAGACTATACACATGTGGCCATCAAGGCGCCAGCAGGTGAGCCCGGTGTCTTCATCTACAGGAAGGGCTTCCACTCCATGAACGTGCAGATAGTGTGTGATCACAGGATGTTGATTCTACAAGTCTGTGCAAGGTACCCAAGCAGCTCCCACAATGCCTACATCCTCAGACACTCCCAGATGCTGGGGCTCAACAGTGCTCCAGCCCAGCTAGATGGATGCTGCTGGGTGACAAGGGCTATCCCCTCAGAAGGTGGCTCCTGATGCCTCTCCCACATCCAAGATCAGAAGCTGAGCAGCGCTACAATAGGAGCCATGCCTCTAAGGGCTATGGTGGAGAGATCCATCGGTCTTCTCAAGATGCGCTTTCGATGCCTGGACCTCTCAGGGGGCGCACTCCAGTACCCCCCAGATCATGTCTTGGTGATAGTGGTTGCATGTTGCGCACTCCACAATCTTGCGCTGGAAAGGGGGGATGCAGTGGACGATGAAGATGTTGAAGCAGTAGATGCGGCTGCACACGATGAGTCCAGCAGTGAGTCCGAGGATGACGAAGCACAAGGGAATGATGAGGGGCTAAACGCTGACCCGGGACTACACCAAGGAGGCAGGGACACCCGGGACACTTTAATCCAGTGAACCTTCAGCTAGCTCCACACAAATGGATCTTGTCTGGTGTTTCCGTAGTAGGCACTTAAGTGCTACATCTGCCACTAAGGGCATCAGCTGCAACTAAGGGCTTTGAACATAAACCTCAATGTCACAGAATCACAGAATCACACAGTGCAGAAGAGGCCCTTCGGCCCATCAAGTCTGCACCGACACGTGAGAAACACCTGACCTACCTACCTATTCCCATTTACCAGCACTTGGCCCATAGCCTTGAATGTTATGACATGCCAAGTGCACATCCAGGTACTTTTTAAAGAATGTGAGGCAACCCACCTCCACCACTCTCCCAGGCAGTGCATTCCAGTCCGTCACCACCCTCTGGGTATAAGGCTTTTCCTCACATCCCCCCTAAACCTCCTGCCCCTCAGATTGAACTTGTGTCCCCCTCGTGACTGACCCCTCAACTAAGGGGAACAGCTGCTCTCTATTCACCCTGTCCAAGCTCTTCATAATCTTTTACTCCTCGATCAAGTTGCCTCTCAGTCTTCTCTGCTCCAACAAAAACAACCCAAGTCTATCCAATCTCTCTCCATAACTTAAATGTTTCATCCCAGGGAACATCCTGGTGAATCTCCTCTGCACCTCCTCCAGTGCAATCACATCCTTCCTATAATATGGCAACCAGAACTGCACATAATACTCCAGCTGTGGCCTCACCAAGGTTCTATACAATTCCAACATGACCTCCCTCATTTTGTAATCTATGCCTTGATTGATAAAGGCAAGTGTCCCATATGCCTTTTTCACCACCCCACTAACATGCCCCTCTGCCTTCAGAGATCTATGGACACACACGCCAATGTCCCTTTGTTCCTCAGAACTTCCTAGTGCCATGCCATTCATTGAATACTTCCTTGTCAAATTACTTCTTCCAAAGTGTATCACCTCACACTTTTCAGGGTTAAATTCCGTCTGCCACTTATCTGCCCTTTTGCCCATCCCGTCTATATCTTCCTGTAGCCCAAGACACTCAACCTCACTGTTAACCACTCGGCCAATCTCTGTATCACCCGCAAACTTACTAATCCTACCCCCTACATAGTCATCTATGCCGTTTATATAAATGACGAATAATAGGGGACCCAGCACAGAATCGCAGATACACACAGTGCAGAAGAGGCCCTTCGGCCCATCAAGTCTGCACTGACACGTGAGAAACACCTGACCTACCTACCACCCATTTACCAGCCCTTGGCCCATAGCCTTGAATGTTATCAATGTCACTGGACACGGGCTTCCAGTCACTAGAGCAGCATTCTGTCATCACACTCTATTCTACAGCTTAGCCAATTTTGAATCCACCTTATCAAATTACCCTGTATCCCATGTGCATTTGCCTCCTTTACAAGCTTCCCATGTGGGAGGTTCTCAAAGCCTTTGCTGAAATCCATATAAACAACATCATTTACACTACCCTCATCTACACACCTGGTCATCTCCTCGAAAAATTCAATCAAATTTGTAAGGCATGACCTCCCTCTGACAAAGCCATGCTGACTATCCCTAATCAAACCTTGCCTCACCAAGTGGAGATAGATTCTCTCCTTCAGAATTTTCTCCAATAGTTTCCCTACCACTGACGTGAGACTCACTGGTCAGTAGTTCTCTGGCTTATCTCTACAACCCTTCTTAAATAGTGGAACCACATTAGCTGTTCTCCAGTCCTCTGGCATCTCCCCCATGGCCAGAGAAGAATTAAAAATTTGGGTCAGAGCTCCTGCGATCTCCTCCCTTGCCTCCCTCAGCAGTCTGGGACACAAATCATCCAGACCTGGAGATTTCTCCACTTTTAAGCCTGCCAACACCTCCAATACCTTATCACTCCCTATATCAATTTGCCCAAGAACCTTGCAGTCTCTCTCCCAGAGTTCCATGCCTTCATTCTCATTCTCTTGAGTGAAGATGGATATGAAGTATTTGTTCAACACTCTACCGATGTCCTCTGGCTCCACCCATAGATTGCCCCCTTGCTCCCTAATGGGCCCTACTCTTTCCCTGGTTATCCTCTTCCCATTGATGTACTTATAGAATATCCTGGGATTTTCCCTACTTTTACCAGCCAGAGCTTTCTCATACCCCCCCTTTGCTCTCCTAATTGCTTTCTTAAGCTCCACTCTGCACTTTCTATACTCTACTAATGCCTCCGCTGATTTTCTCTCCTTGTACCTGCTAAAAGCCTCTCTTTTTCTCCTCATCGTATCCTGAATATCTCTGGTCATCCATGGTTCTCTGGACTTGTTACTCCTTCCTATCACCCTAGAGGGAACATGTTGAGCCTGTACCCTCCCCATTTCCTTTTTGAACACCGCCCCACTACTCTTATGTAGATTCCCCTGCAAGTAGCTGTCCCCAGTCTACCTTGGCCAGTTCCTGCCTTATTTTACTAAAATCCGCTCTCCCCCAATCCAAAACATTTTTTTGCAACTTGTTTATTTCTTTGTGCAATACCAGCTTAAATTATGCCATGTTGTGGTAGCTATCACTAAAATGCTCCCCCACCACCACCTCATCCACCTGTCTGGCTTCATTCTCCAGAATTAGGTCCAGCACTGTGCCATCCCTTGTTGGACCCTCTACATATTGACCTAAAAAGTTCTCCTGTACACACTTGAAGAAATCCACTCCATCCAAACCCTTAATACTATGTCTATCCCAATTACTATTGGGAAAGTTGAAATCACCCTGTTGTTATTGTTTTTACACACTTCCGCAAATTGTGCACATACTTGCTCCTCAATTTGCCGCTGATTATCTGGGGATCTGTAATAAACATCTAACAATATGGCTGCCCCTTTTTTATTCCTAAGCTCCACCCACAAAGCTTCATTTGATGCCCCCTCCAAGATATCATATCTCCTTACTGCAGTAACTGACTCCTTAACTAATAATGCAATGCCTCCTCCTCTTTTACCCCCTCCGCTGTCCCACCTGAAGATTCTATATCTCGGAATGTTAAGCTGCCAATCCTGCTCCTCTCTCAACCATGTCTTTATGTCCACTCAAACACTCTTGACATTTATGTAAAACATACAAATGCAGAACAAAGAAGCCATGGGAACACATCTGGTTTTAATTTTCTCCATCACAAGGTCATACAAAATGAAAGCAAAGCGTTTTTCAACCATAAACTGATAATTCCATAATTTAGGGCCAACACAAAAGCACCAGTGAGAAACCCATGGTGTGCCTAAAGTGCCTTATGCTTACATTTATGGGTGCTACGTCTTGGTGCAGCCTCATCGCTCGGAGTGTCTTCTGAGCCAGCCTGCTGACTGCTGTCCTGTTGGCCTCGATGATCTTGGCAGCCAGCCTCTTGCCTGTGGAGCCTGTGCTGGCCCCACCTGGGAGGGATCTGCCAGCTTCACAGTTGGCATTTCCCCAGTTGTCACAGCCTCACATGATGAAGCCGTCGCTGGGAGAGGGGTGGAGCAGCTGATGCTCTCATCCGGAGTGCCGTGAGAGGAGCCCGCAGATACGACAGGCAGTTGCTCTGCTGACGTGATGTCACCTCGGACCTCCCTGCTCACCATTTATGGATGGACAACAAGCTGGGAAGCTTGAAGCCTGCACCATCTCCCACATTGGCAATGACCAGCTGTGGCCACTGGTGCTGTGAGGGCTTGCAGGTCCAAGCGCATCCCCAGGAGAAACTGCTTGTTCTCCTGGAAACCCCTCTCCACAAGAGTCACCACTCTCTCCATGGAGGAAGAATGACGCTCTGCCACGGGGCTCATTGCATCAGTGATGCTCTGCGTGGACTCCTCCACCACGGACGCCAAGTGAAGCATAGTCTCATGCAACACTCCCAGATGCTCCCACACACCCGGCCGCATTTCCTACAGCTGCTGCGTCGCGGACGACTCCAGAGGCACCTCATCATGCACCGACTGAGCGTGTGGCTGGTCCCCTACAGTCCTCTGGCTGCTGGCACCATTGGCACTCTCTGTCTCTGCCAGCTCCTCCAGCAATTGTGAAGTACCCTCTCCACTGTGCCCCGGGACACTATCAGAGGGTTGCAATGCCCAATGATGTGCTAGTATCTGCGCTGGTGTCTGCCTCGCAGAAATGGTGTGACACAGGTGACAGTTGAGGGCCCTCAGATGTGAGCGAGGGGCATCTGGAATTCCTCCTGGCGGACTGGCTCTGATGATGCCGAAATGAACAACAAGGACAATGGATCAGTTAGCATGCACACAGTAACACACTTCATCCCTTTCCCCCAGCTCATTATGTGCTCAACCTTCCAGAACCTATGGAGACGAGTATTGGTGGGGTGGCAAATAGTCAGGAGGAGACCCAAACATTACAGGCAGATACGGACGGGCTGGTCATATAGCCTAAGGAATACCAAATGGAATGTTATGTGGATAAGTGTGAGGTGATGCACTTGGGCAGGAGCAACAAGGTATGGGAATACATAAGGAATGGTAGGACAGTGGAAAGTAAGGAGGGTCAGAGGGGCTTTGCTGGGCATGTTGACAGGCCCGTTAAGGTAGCGGGACAGGTACATAAGGTGTTTAAGAAGGTAAAATGCCACACTTGCCTTTATTAGCCAAGGAATAGAATATAGGAACAGGGAGGTCATGTTGCAAGTGCAGAAAACGCTGCCAAGGCCACAGCTATAGTTCTGCGTGCAGTTGTGATATGCGCTTCACGGGAGGGATGTGATTGGAGTGGAGAGAGTGCAGAGGTCACTGACCAGATGGAATTATGAGAAGACATAGCATTGACTGGGGATATTTCCCCTGGAGCAGAGGAGATTGAGGGGTTACATTATTGAGCATTTAACATTATGAGGGGCATAGATAGGGTCGACAGAAAGGAACTTTTCCCCTTGGTGGAGGGATGATTAACCTGGTGGCATTCATTTAAGGTAAGGGGCATGAGGGTGACAAGTGAGATGATGAGCAACTTTTGAATACAGTAATGTGGGTTGCACTGCCTGAAAGGGTGGTGCAGTCAGAAACCCTCCTAACATGTAATAAGTATTTGGATGTGCAGTTGCGATGCCATGGCATACAAGGCCATGGGGATAGTGGTCAGAAATGAGGTAAGGAGACTTTGGAAAATGGTTGACACGTGCATCTTTGAAGGGCCGAGGGATCTTTGTCTATGACCCATGCCTCTGACTCTATCAGTCTGTGAATGAGCAATGTTGCAACAATAACGATTCAAACAATCATCAGTGCTTTGGATGGTAGGAAGGCAGAGCAGATGTCACTGTGGACCTCAAACATCTGGCCGTTCCACCCCAGCCTCATCGACACCTGGGCGCATGTCGCCTCTCAAGCTCCAGAGCCTCCTGCTCGAAACGGCTTAAAATCATGAGCTGGGCCTGGCCGCCTCCAATCCCTGAACGCTCACAGACATTGTGAACATTCTTCTCCTGAAAAACAGAGAAGACCATTCATTGTGACTATTTGCACATGGACTCTGCACGCGCACGCTGCATCCCAACCACAATGGCCCATATCAGGCCTCCAGTGCCTCCTCTGCCCATTACTGCTGATCAGTCACACAAAAATAGTACGCCTGCTCCCAACCACCCCCAATGGCCACTTTGGACACATTCTGCGTCCATCACTTTAGGAAACACACGACCTAAGCTCCCATAGCAAGGAGGCGCAACTAGGTGCGTTGTTGAGGGAAGCAGATGGCTCTTGGCCACAAGACCTTGAGGCTCCCCTTCCACAATCTCATCACCATGAATAGGACATGTGTTGGAGTTCTGAGTATGCGCCGAGCTGCATCTTCTGCAGGTTTCCCCCAGACTAGCCACGTGTGACTGAGAGCAACACATGGTGCGAGGGAGAACTCATCTCCTCATGAACCACTCAGACTGATCTAAGCTTGGGTACCATCTGCTTGCCCACCCAGCAGACAAGAAATGCCCATCATGATTCAATGCAGTCACGACAGTAAGACTTGGGAGGTGCCCTCAAAAGCTAAGGCTACCTGCTGGGTTAAATGCCCAATGCCAACATGGTACTCACCGTTCCAGAGCGCAACAAATCATTGAAGCGCTTACGGCACTGGATCCACTTGTGTCACACCACGTGGAAGGAGCTCGCCACCTCTGCCACCTCCTCCCAGGCACATTTGGTCATGTGGGGCGGCCTCCTCCTCCCATCCTGGGGAACCAACACCTCCCACGGTGCTGCCACCTCCTCAAGGAGGGCAGTAAGGCATTCATCTGAAAAGTGAGGGGCACATTGGCCCCCCACTGGCCTACCCTGCAGTCTGCCCTCCTCCTATGACAGACCCTGCAGCCTGCCCTGCTCCTCTGCCCTTCCCTCCAGAGTGCCCTGTTCAGCAGGCTCCCAGCCATTGGATCTCCAGGTGGCCATTGCAAACAGGCTACAGGAGACTGCCAGGCCTTCTTTTAAACAGGCTGTCAGGTCGCCGTTGGACCTGGCAGTCTGCGCACGCCCGCCGCAGCCCGCACACTCCCGCTATCCACGGGAGTCAGAAATGCACTGACAGGCCTTAATTGGCCTGCCCACGCAAAATGGCTGCAGGGCCTCAATCGTGGGCGCCGATCGGGTCTGCGCCCGCCTGCGTCTGGTCCTGCTCCACCTGCCCGCCAAATGGAAAATTTTGGCCACAGGAATAAAGGAACAGCATTGCCATTTAGCCTCTAGATCCTGTTTTGTTGTTCAATTAAATCATGGCTGCTCTGTATTTTATCCCTAACCACCTGCCTTAGTTCCACATCTCTTGGCTAGCAAAACTCTATGGCTCAAATTTAAAATTATGAATTAAGCTAGCATCTATTACTTTTTGTGAGAGAGTTCCACACTTCTACTACCCATGAGGACTCGTAATGTCAACTCTTTTCTTCTCCATCGATGCTGCCAGACCTGCTGAGTTTTTCCAGGTAATTCTGTTTTTGTTCCTAAAACAGATGTTGGACTAACATTTCCTGGTTTCTTTCTTATACCTTTCTGAAATAATGGAGATATATTTGCAATTTTCCAATCTAAAGGGACACTTCCTGAATCCAGAGAACTTTGGAAAATTCTGGTCAAAGCACTGCAAGTTCTCCCTCACTTCATTTAAAACCTTGGGTTGGAAACCCTCAGATGCTGAAGGTTTGTCGGTGTTAGTACCAATATTTTTTCTTGTTTTCTTATTTATAGTAATATTTTTGAATTTCACTGGAATGTCAGATATATTACTTTCTTTCTTAACTGTGAAGACTGAGCCAAAGTAATTATTAAAAAAAGAATCCTCATTACAATATGCAATATTACCTACATCTATTTTTTTTACTGGACCCATATTCATCTTGATTTCCTGTTTTTCTTCATTTATTACTGCTAAAACTATTGTGGTAATCTTGATACTCCTCCAAAATTTCCTTTTGTATTCCTTTTTGCAGCTCTTATCATCATTTTTCATTGAAGTGGAAGGTGGGTGAGGGGAGAGTGGATGAAAAACACAGTAGAAGATTAAACTAATTTCACAAGACTATTGGGCTTTTACAATGTTTTGAAGAATCAGAATCATATTGAGTTTCTGACTAGAAAATCTTTTGACAAGGCAAAAAGAGTGACTAATTTCATCTCGTCAGCTGTAATTTGACTTCTTCTGCTCTCAGTTACAAAAAGCTCCAAATCATATTCACATTTTCTCATGCTTATTGCCTACTTTGGGCTTATTTTATAGTTATGACACTTCAGATATCAGGACCAGGATTTTCTGTGCCCTGTGATGGGCATGTTCAGTGGCATGAGCGGACAATATGGCGTGATCGGTTTTACGGTGATGTGAAACCAGTTTGCGATCGTCTGCTCAGCCTGCCACTGGCGGGCCACATTTCCCACCATCAGACATCAGGAACCTCATTGTAATACATCAGCATATCATTATAAGGCAAGCCCGTCAGACTTTTTCCTACCGCTGGATTGTCCACCCATGTCAGTGGGAAAACATGCCAGCTTGGTTCACAACCGAACTTAAACAACATGCACAAGGCAGGCTGCACTTCACTCGGGACTTCAAGGTTTGTTTGCCTACCTTGCTTCAGTCAACACTCACAGTCATCAGCACCAGACTTCACAGACAGCAGCACATCATTTTTAGTGGGGGCTCACGGGTAGGTGTCTACCTACCAGATGAGCCATATGTGGATGGCTTTTCAACAGCTGCAGGGCACGGCCTTGCTTGGCGAAGAGGGAGAAGTGGCCTCAAGCAAGGGAAGAGGCTGCAGGACGAGGGCTGTACTGGGTAATGGGGGTATCCCAGGGTGTGTGTGAGGGCACATGTTGATCTCTGCAAGTGGCCTCAAGATGGTGAGGGCTGAGGAGGCAGTTTCCAGAGGAGGTGAAGCCAGCTGGACATGTGAGAGTATGTGTGTGAGAATGGATGGTGATGTTCCTTGAGCTGGCAGTAAGTGAGATGCCAGTGAATGTGTGATGGGCTTAAGTGTGTGAGTTTAGAGTGATGAGATGGTTGCCATACCCTGGCCAACCTCTTCTGTGCAGCATTGACCACCGCTGCCATCGCCTGCCATGCTAGATTGGTGGTGCCGCTGCCCATCCTGTGGCCAGAGCAGGGGTAGAGGACATCATGGCAGGCCTCCAAGGTATCGAAATGGCATTCCAGAGATGTGTCATTAAACCTGAGGGCTGCAGTCTTTTTGCCTTTTGTGGGCATCTTCCTTGCAGTAGTCTTGGGTTGGAAGCACTGAGATGTGTGCGCACGGCTGGACTTTAAATATGGCGCCAGCATGATGAAGCAGAGAGGTGATGTTGTGGTTGGAGAGTGAGAGCCCGCCCACCATGGAAATGGCATGCTTCCCGGGAATGCATAAGTGATGCAGCAGGTTTGGGACGATACAAAGTGAAAACCTGCCAGGCAGCTGATGGGTAAAACGTTGTTCTACTTGCTCACTATTGTACTTAGTGCAAACCTGGGGCAAACCTGTCTCAGGCCTACAAAAATGACAGGAAAATGTGCATGTTAATTCTATGTGAGAGTATGGGGTTTATTGTACAGTTCCAGGTTGTCATTAACGTCAAAGTTAACCTGCCCTTGGGACATATAATTAGTAATAGTTATATATGGTTACACATTGCACAGACTGCCTTCCATATATGTATTCTGATGTGTCAGCAAGAGTATGAGAGTGAAATTTGAGCTCTTGAAGGCTGCTTTCAGCTTTGATCATACTTCTGTCTATGAAGTCAACACACCAAATGGCTTGTAAAACAAGACTATTTAGTAAATGTCAATTTGCCATTTTTGGACTCATCATCCTAAACCCAGGATCCATCACGCAAATTGAACAACAGAATGTGCTACTGACACTCTTCCCCTGTTAGACTACTGACTGGCTCTTCGTCTTCTTCGTGGTGTCCATGAACAAACCTTGACACACTTTGTAAAATAAGAGGTCAAATACAATAGGTCACCTCTCTTTTCTTTGGAGCCTCGTGGTACATGGAGCATAAACATTTTTTTTTTGGTGTTGTCATTAGGATCCATCTAGAATCGTAGAAAGGAAAAGTATCTAATGAATTGAGGTTTACATTTAAAGCAAACAGTCGGTGAAGTTATGCAGAATGACTGGCTGAAACATTCAGTTTTATCAATTCTGAATGCCGTAGAGTAGAAGAAGTTGACTGTGTAAAGTGAGAGTAGTTTTAAAGAAAATTCAGTTGAAGGCTAATTCAATTTTAAGTGTAATGTCACCATGGTAATCTCATATGATGCAAACAAAAAAAAAATCAATGCATGCTGATATTTTAATTGTGCTGGCTCACATCAGTGACCAGTCTTTCCAACATCTATAACTACACAGTTCAACCCGATGTTTTGAATACAGGAGGATCAATCGCTGTTGTGATTACTGGAGTTAAAATCAATGCTTCTACTTTGGTAAGTCCACAGAGGACTAAAGTTTATTTATATAGCATCAGCATCTTTTTTAAAATTCATTTATGAGATGTGGGCATCGCTGGCTAGGCCAGTTTTATTGCCCATCCCTAATTATCCTTAAGGAGGTGGTTGTGAGCTGCCTCCTTGAACTATACGGTATAGGTACACCCACAGTCCATATGGTATAGGGACACCCACAGTCCATATGGTATAGGTACACCCATAGTGCTGTGAGGGGCTGTGGGTTGCAGCAGGGGGAAGTTCCAGGATTTTGACCCAGTGAGGTTGAAGGAACGGCAGTATATTTCCTAGTCAGGATGGCTAGTGGCTTGGAGGGGAACTTCCAGATGGTAGTGTTCCTGTGAATCTGCTGCCCTTGTCCTTCTAGATGGTAACAGTCTTGGGTTTGGAAGTTGCTGTCCAAAGAACTTTGGTGAGTTCCTGCAGTGCATCTTGTAGATGATACACACTGCTGCTACTGTGTATCGGTGGTGGCGGGAGTGAATGTTTTTGAATAGGGTGTCAATCAAGCGCTGCTTTGTCCTGGACGATGTCAAGTTTCTTGAGTATTGTTGAAGCTGCACTCATCCAGGCAAATGGGGAGTCCTCTATCACACTCCTGACTTGTGCCTTGTAGATGGTGGACAGGTTTTGGGGAGTCAGGAGGTGAGTTACTCCCCACAGGCTTCTTATCCTCTAACCTGCACTTGTAGACACAGTATTTATATGGCTAGTCCAGTACAGTTTCTGGTCAATGGTAACCTCAGGATGTTGATAGTACACAATGGCAATGCCATTGAATGTCATTGGGTAATGGTTAGATTCTGTCTTGTTGGAGATGGTCATTGTTTGTCACTTGTGCGGCACCAATGTTACTTGCCACTTGTCAGCCCAAACTTGGATATTGTTCAGGTTTTGCTGCATTTGGACATGGACTGCACCTGTACAATCATCAGCGAACATCCCCAGTTCTGACCTTATGATGAAAGGAAGGTCTTTGATGATGGTTGGGCTGAGGACACTTCTAGGGCCAAAGCTGCTCAACCTCAACTTCCAAGGCTATTTACAGTCCCCTTGCTGATTATTAGCAGCCTTCCACCCACCATACTGCAACCGTTGAGATATGACTGCATAAGAGCACTAGGCCAGCCACAGGCACAACACAGGTACCAAGGGAATGTAGAAGGGTAATTAGTGATGTTTTGTGTGGAGTACTGGATGATTTGTTTGATAAAGTTGGTTTGGAATGATTGACCATTCCATTGTATTTTTTGACTTACACTGGAATGGAGCTGCACATTTCCTGCCTAGGCTCCCATCCTGGGCCTGGTGAGAAATGGAGAGTACAGCAGCTCTGGAGTCCTTTCAGAGCAGGGGAGCAGTGTTGAGGGACATGAAGTCACCTCCTCTTTTTATGGCACTAGCTGCTGTAAATCAGATAAGGTTAAAGGTCCCAGCCACTTTGACAGGAGAGATGGTCAGTGTGTAAGATAATTGAATAGGATTTGTTGAAGAAGTGGTTGGTGGAAGGCAGGTTGCGGGGGGTGGGGGGGGGGTTGCGCTGTCAGGGGCAGATGTGTAGCCCGGAATTTCAGGAGGGTAGAGGAGGGGGTGGAGGGGATAGTTGGGGTGGTAGTCAAAGGCCTAGGGTAGGGAGAATCTGGGGGTCATCGGTGATGGAGATTCAGGTGGTCGGGAGGGCCGGGTGGTCAGGGGCATCAGGTAGTCATGGGGTGGTTGGATGGGGGGGTCTTGGGGGTAGTTGGATGGTGGGGGTAGATGGGGAGGGGGTAGTTGTGGGGTTAGGATAGTTTGCAGTGTTGTGTCAGGAGGGGTAATGGGTTTAGTTGAGGATAGGGGTATAATTAAGTGGGGTTTTGAGGGGTCAGGTGTCTGAGGGTATTGTGGTGGGCAGTCGGGGTTTGGGAGGGTAGTCAAGGGTTCCAGTACCATTATTATCCATTAGTTCAAAGTGGCTTTAATCCTTTAACTTTTCCTGGGTAACTGTTCTGCTAATAGAGTCGGAGCCACCTGAAGTCTCCGACTTTAAATCTAAGCTTTGGATGGTTCTCAGTGCAGGGTAATTTCCCATTGGATGTTTAAACTTCATGGTTAATTCAGTTCTTGCTTTGGGACTATAAGGGGGGTCCCCTATCAAATCTTCTGGGATACTTATTGTTTTGTGATGGTTTTCATTTCAGCGCGTGACCAATCGCATTATTTGTTGATCCATACAGAGGGGAGGTAAAATGTGTAACTGGAAGGATATGGGGTTTTGTTTAGTCTTACCACATCCGGATGAGGTGATCATGGATTACCTGGCCAGAAGATAATGAGTCAGTTGCCTTCTCCCTTCCTCCTGTTCTTCCTGTTCTTCCTCATCTTCCTCCTCCACTTCCTCCTCCTCCTTCCTCTTCTGCTGCTTGGCACATAATTGGTGGCAAGGGCTGTGCCATCAAGATGATGAGGTTATACAGCGGACTATGATGTTATGCTCCAGCAGCTTCAGGGCTCCTCTCGAGTAGTCAGGAACATATGCTTGAGCACCCTAATGATCTGCTCTATGATGTTTTGTGTGACAGCATGACCTTCATTAAATGCATGTTGGCCATGTGTGTTTGGATTGTGCATTTCATGAGCCAGATGTAAAGCTAATGGGCCCTGTTTCCCAGCAACCACCCTCTGGTTTGACCTGGTGTCTATAATACTGAGGGAAGAGCGAGTGGTGCAGAATAAAAACATCATGACTCTGCTACTAGGATACTGGGGGTTCCCCTGCAAGATGTGCTGAGTGTGGTCACACACAAACAGCATACTTAGATAGTGGAGACTTATATGTTTGTGGTACATCCACCTGCAAATTTTGCCTAAGTCCCAGGACGTTAGTGAGGAGGACACAGCGTCAGCTTTGCAGGATGTGGCTTTCTCATTTCTGATGCTGAGGTTAATGTTGGGATGTCTGCCCTATTTTATTCTTATTTGACTTTCCTGTAGTGGTTTGATTCAACTGAGTGGCTTGCTAGGTCATATCAGAAGGCAGTTAAGAATCAGCCACATCACTGTTAGTCTGGAATCACATGTAAACCATACAGGTAGGGACGACCAATTTCCCCTCCTGTTGGCCATTTGTGAACCAAATGTATTTTCTTATGACAATCCAGGAGTTTCATAATCCTTATTAATGGGACCAGCATTTGATTCCAGATGTCTGCTCAGGCGATGGCATATAGGGATGCCTGCTGTCCTGGCAAAGCCATGTACATGCTCCACCTGCTTTGTTTAGGGAGAACACAATATACTCCCCTCTCCTATGCTTTATTCCACTCCCCTTCTGGTATCTCAACACCACCTAACAGATTTATCTGTAAGTAAAATCAGGGACGTACTCAGTATCCTACATGTAAAGTTGGAAGATTGACTCAAATTAGCTATGGACTCTATGTGAGGTTATTTAATAGTTCAGTCCCACTGATGACAAGTTTGGAGGCAAGTTTAACACTGTACCTACAGTCATAATGATCCATCATTTTTTGGTGAAACAATAATGATTATCCAATATTTAGCTAAGTAACTTTATGAATCATTACCTTGCCAACAGTTGCCATATCCAACTATTCACTGATCTCTTCATGCTCCATATAGGGGGCTGGCTGACCCTGCCTGGGTAGTGCTGGTGGTAGAGACATGTCCAACACATATTTGCTTGCGTGATGCAGACAGCTCTTAGAGGAGATGTGCCTACTCAGTAAGCCACCTTATAGATATTGTAAATGCATCAGTTTCAAGTGAATACCTGAGTCTGGTTACAGTCCCTCTTCACAAGATACCATGCCTAGTATGTCCATCTAACAATAATGACAGCCATCTGTTCACCAGAACCCTCATTGAGCAGTCCATTGGCCTGTTAAAGGTGCACTTTTGCCTCTTTCTTTCGGGTGACCTCTTGCAATATACATCCACCAAGGTAGTTCACATGGTCATGGTCATGATCTGCTGAACAGTCCACAGGCATCACAGCCACGAATGCAGTGACATGAAATGGTCACCTCCACTTCCTTATATACAACAAGGGGAGAACGATGCAGGAATGTCCATGAAGGGCACCACATCGGTCTAGGCACCAAGTAGGTCACTGTGATATTATATATTCCATGTTATTAGTAAGCACAGTTTACTCTGTAATTAAACTCTCTTTGTTATCATGAAATGTATGATTTAACAAAGTTGGTGCCGAACAGTAATAAAAATGTGTAAACAAAGGTTGGTTTCTCACCGCTAACAGTGGAGACTACGGGCTGTAGTCCATATCTCTGTGACAGTAAGATTGCATAGGCTGGATGTACAGTGGTCTTTCCTGTGCCAGCACATGCTTGCTACATTCATAGCCAGTTAGTGCCTCAGACCTCAAAGTTCATCTGCTGAACCTTGTTGGATCAGATGGTCCTTCTCAATATTGGCTTCCTGGAAAGAAAGAAGGCCTGGCCAGATACATCCAAACCACCTTGTGCAACAAAAAGTTTTCCCTCCACATTCCATGCCCCATCCTCTCCTGCCTCCTGTTCCTGTTCCTCTCCAAAGATATCACACAATCCTCAGTCTTCACCTCTTCAAGGGTCACACATGGCTGGGCCATGTTATGAAGCATGCAGATCCATGGCCTCACCGTGCCATGGGTAAAATAACGGTGGGGGCAGGATATAACCCATTATTAATTGGCCAGTTAAAGGCCTCAGGTCTTCATAGGCTCAAAGGCAAGTGGGTTGTGCGCTCCTCCGACACACCCCTGTGTAAAGTATGTAAAATATTAGACAGGTTGGGGCAAATGGGTAGGTGGCAGGAAGCCCACCTGCTGGATTTCACCTGCCCCCTGCCTTCAAGCCCACTGGCAGAGAAATGTAAAATCCAGCCTCTAATCTCTCTTTTTATGCTCTCAATGTTAAATTGATGATCCCACATGACTGGCTCTCCACTGAAGTAGTCTTTTCCTAATCTAATCCTAATCTTAATTTTTCAAAGCTATTGCCTTCTTTCCACAGTTATCGCAAACGTCCTTCCATTCTTACTTCCTCTATCATTTGTAAAAACTGATCCAAAATATTAATTTAACTTATTTGTCATATTTTAAACTTCCACAACTAGCTTGCCCCTGAGCCGTATCAGGGGTTTATTTTAACCTATCCAAATCGGCACTAATTAACCAGCAACAGTTTCAATATAGGGCCAGTATACTTAGCACCCTGAGAATCTGGCAATTGATCCACTTTGTCTTTGACACTTCATATGGGATTACCGCTGGACAAAAGCACCTGCCTACTCTCAGTTGTCCTTTTAATGACAAATTGGGGTCCCAGGATATACACAAGCCTGGCTGCCATTTTAGAATACAGCCGGTCATGCATTCTCCAGTTTTACTGTCAATAGTACCAAAAATGTCATGGAAAATTAAGACTTAAGCAATTTCCATGGGCACAGGAGGAGAGCTTCTACAGCCCCTACAAAAATATTGAGGCCTGCTGCCAGTGTGGATGCAATTATCCACCTTGTTCCCTTCCAAGTCAAACCATTCAGACTTGAAAATATACCACCATTCCTTCTTCATTGCTGAGTCAAAATCCTGGAACTTCCTACCTAACTGCATTGTGAGAGTTTTCCTTCCTCACATGGATTGTAGTGGTTCAGGAAGGTGCCTCACAATCACCTCCTCAAGGACAATTAGGTATGGGTAATAAATAAAAGCCTCAGTGTTGCTCAGATCCTTTGAATAAATAAAAATAAAGCAAAAGAGCTGTCAGAATGTGAAACTTGTTACCACAAAGTGTAGTTGGGAAGATTATATTGAAGGGGAAGCTAGATAAGTACGTGAAAGAGAAAGGAAAAAAAGGTTATTGTTTTCGATTAAGAGTGGTAAGAGGAGGATCATATGGAATATAAAGGCTGGGATAGACTTATTGGCCCAATGACCTGTTTCTATGCTGAAGGTTCATGTAAATATATGAATAGGAGTGAAGTACATAGTGTTCTGTTACAAAGGTGACCATTTACCATTTTTAAGTAGTCATCTAATATCACCCGTTTCCTCCTTAATTTGATGTAATTTGCCACTTTTTAGGAAACTGTACTGGGCTAATTCCAAAGAAGTATTATCTAGAAATAGTTTAACATAGCGTTTTTGTCCCATAATTCCATTTTAATGACTCAAAAATGATGTAGAGACCTTGTTTCTCAGCTTTATATTTTAAGATTGTTAATTTAAACATACCATCACTACTTTAAAAGAAGTAGATTGACTTGCATGCAAGGTGTTTTGATTCACTAAATAGATTTTAATCAAAATGTATGTATTTTATAAATGTAATTATTCCTTTACAATGGCTTACTTTGAAGTACATCTTACTATTTTTCAAAAGCATGCTCAGCACATGAGATGATTTCTCGGGGGAATGGAGTGCTGAAAAGAGCTTATTTAAAAGAATGAATAGAGAATGGAATTGGGCAGGGATATCATTGTCTAGAACAGTACCATACAAAGTAAATCAGATCCCCGTTATATTTGAGTTATCCTACAAGAGTAAATGCATCCATCAGCTATCTGAATACTGGGTACATAGCAGTCAAACCTGTTCATCGCTATTCCATATGTTGAAATGTGGGCTTGAATCATGTGCCTTCCCCAGTGGCAAGTTGGTTCATCTGGCGAGAGGGTGGTGGCTGGGGACCCTGCCACCTTCCCACCCCCAACTCTATTAAGTCAGTTGCAGGAAATCCCACGGAAGCCTTTCAGCCTCATTGCCAATTAAAGCCTTTAAGTGGGCAATTAAGGCCCAGTTAAAGGTCTTGTCTCACTGGCACTGGTATTTACTTGTGACAGGCAGTATTTACATGGAGCACGACAAGCAAATGCTGTTGCGTTGATGGCCCCCAGGGATTGTGGGGGTGCGGATAGTGCTGGGGAGGCATGGGGATTCCCTCAGCCAAAGACATTCAGTACCTGATCAAGCAATCCGGCATTGGGAAGGATGGGGTGGGGGCAGTGATAGCCTCCCCAGTGACCTTGCTGCTGAACCCCAACCCAACACTGGCCTGGGATCCAGCAATGATCCTAGGCCTTTTGTGCCTATTGCACTGGCAGCAGCCACCATTCCCTTAGTGGTTCTGCCATTCAATAAAGATGCCAGCCTCTGATTGCCTGGCAGTTCTCAGTGGGCAGAACTTCCGCCTCCAGGGTCCTTGGCCCCAGAAGAAGGCCAGCCGCTGGCCTTGCTAAGTGCCTGAGTGAAACAAGGAGTGATGGGCCTTCCTTAAAAGAGGAGGCACAATGCTCTCACCAACTCTTCAGCCTGTGGTTGAAACCCCATCCCCTCCACCTGTGATCTTTAATCGATAAGGACTCTTTTTTTTAAACAACTGGACCTTCACCAGGATTAAGCATTAAGTCAACTTCAAAATTTTAAATTTCCCCCATCTTCATGCACAACTGCAGTTAACAAAATGCAAAGATTTCTAAAGCATACTTGGTTTCCTTTTAAATATCTTTTCATCAGCAAATGAGCTTTCAAATATTTTTATTTTCCCACCACACCACATAGAATCATAGAATTATCAAGTATAATAGAAGGAAGCCATTTGGCCCATTGTGTTGCGCCATCTCACTGAAATTAGTCCGATGTCCTGGCACATTCTCCATAATTTTCCTGTTGTGACACTAATTAGTACTGAATTAGTCTTTACCGAAGTTATACACTTCCAACCATCAGTATTCTATACAACTCCATTACACTTACATGTATGTGCCCTCCCTTATTTCAAAGCAACCCACTGTTCCTCATGTAACTGTAATGGAATTGCAATGGAAATTTATAATGCACTGATGGCTGTATCTGTATAACTTTGGTGAAGATTAATTCAGCATTAATTAGGTGACATGACAGGGGAAAAATGATGCTGGTGAAAACTTTAGTTACATAATTAATTTTGAGAGCATTGATTTATGCCAGTGATCCCCAGTTAGCATGCTCTGCTAAGCAATTAGACTTTATTTATCTGAATAGATTAATTTTAATCCCTATGTAGGTTGATAAAAAACTGAGATGAAAACTCTTGCTTTGAACTGGAGAAGAGAAGGGAAATTGGGATTGGTGTTGGTGAGAAAGCAAATGGTTTAAATGCACTGTCAGATATGTTTGCGCTTTTGCCTCTAAATGATAGAAATCTTGATCCCCAGACATTCAAATATCATTTTATGGTAAATTAGTAGAGTGCAAATGCCTACAGATTTGATTGGCTAGTGAGCAGGTACTAATCCCCGATAGAACCTTTCATGCTGAAAATACAATTTAAATTTCAAGCTGTTTTTGTCTCAAGTTTTAATCAGTTCAGTGTTGATTCCACTCCCAATGTTTTACAAGTTTCATGTTAGATTACAATGGGCTAAATAACATAGAGAATTTGACCATAGACTACTGTGTTGTAAAACATTATTAGCAAGAAATCAAGTAAATTTTATTCAGAGTGTTTGGGAAGTGTAGTTTATGAATAATAAGGCATTACTATACAACCAGAATATCAAGATGGACACTTTGGAAGGAATATTTTCTAAAAAGCAAGGACATGTATTATGTTGAAATTGTGGGGACTTTAAACTTCATGCAGCCCCACAATGCTTGTACCATTGACATATGACGAAGCATTTTTTAAGAGAGACCGACTGAAGCTTAGAACAAAAAAAAAAGATTCGCATTTGTGTAGGACCTTTCATGATCTCAGGATGTCCCAAAGCACATGACAATGAAGTACTTCTGAAATGTCATTACTTTTCTCATACGGGAAACATGGCAGCTGACGCTATGAACATGTTCGGTTCTTTTGCAGAAGTATTGTATTTGCATTGTAAAGTAATGGTGACCAAAAATTGGTGAGCCCCTCCACTCCTGAAAATAGACAGAGATTATGTGACTGTGTATTTAACTGGCACCCATTCATAGCGTTGTTAGCAGAATGTCAAATTGGGGCTGTGTGTTCTTTTACATGATTTCTGAATGCAGCCAGTACTAGTCACACTGTTGTACCATGTATACATCAACAGCAGGCATGGAATTGCGAGTAGCTTGCACTGATTAACTTTTTGGTAGTCAATACAAAGCCCTGTGAAGCTGTCCGGCTTGGCCACGAACACAACTAGGGTCCTCCGGCTACTGCTGCTAGGATCTATTAGTTGGTGCTCCAGCATGGAGTTAATCTCCTTCCGAACATGGGCCAGCTTCTCTGGGTCTAAACAATAGGGATGCTGCTTTATGGGAGGGGCCTCTCCCACATCCACATCATGGGAAAAATTATCCTCCCGTTGGGGGGGGAAGTGCGGGAGCGGGAGCCGGCGCGGGTGAACCTCCGATTGGCGCCACCAATTGGAGCCCCCGATTGAGGGCACGCTGCCACTTTACATGGGTGGGCCAATTAAGGCCCACCCAGCATGACGTCTGCTCGGAAGCGCTATGCGCTCCCTGTGTGGGCGGGGGTTGGGGGGTGCGGTTGGGGGGGTGGATTTTCCTCAGCCAGGACTGTGCTTTTTCACACATGCAGATCCCTCTGAGACTAGGTGCTGCCTCAGGAAGATCGGCTCAGAATTAAAATTTTTAATACAAATGTTAAAAAAAATTCCTGACATGCTCCCTCACTGAGACTGTCACATGAGTTGGGACACGTCCATAACTTTCATTGAAAGATTGGATAAAATTTAAATACCCTCATGAAACCTAATCCTGCCCGTGGATGAAGTTTCATGTTTTTTCTGAAGCCCGTTAGGGCTCCTCGCCTGCCCAACAACCTTAAAGTTGGACGGGCAGATCCATTAATGACCTTAATTAGTTTTTCAATGGCCTCAGTAGGCTATTGACAGGTCGGCGAGCGCACAGCTGACTCGGCTGCGCCCCCGCTGACCTGAAAATGGAAATGACACGGGGTGACATCAGTAGTTCCACCCGACATCATCCCGTATCGTTTTACGTGTCAGTGAGCTGGCCCCGCCCCCGCTCGCCGAGTGTGGTGCAGCCTGGCTTGTCTCTGCATAAGCCTTTAAATGCAGTGATCAGACTCGTCAAGTCTGCTCGCTGTGCTGCAATTAGGTGGGTGAATATGGAGTCTAAGTTCACTAGTATCTTTGTGTTGGTTAGCTGGATAGTAGGGGGTTCAATGTAGGCCTCACTCACGTCTCCCTCCAATTCATCCCCACTGCTACCCTCGTCCTCTAGGTCAGTTGCAATGGGACAGACCATTACCTGCTTGTCCCCTTTTCGGCTGTGATATTGCTTTATCATGTTGATGTGACACAGGCTTTGTTTTTTCTCCCGCTCTGGGGGCTCAATTAGATAGTTTGTTTCACTGAGCTTCTTTGCTACTCTGTAAGGGACACTGAACCGGGCTTTTAAGAGTTAATATTAGCAGGAGCAGTAACACGTAGACTCCTGGCTGTAAGTTTCGGGCCCTGGCATGTTTGTTTGCCTGTTTTTTTCATAGCTGTCTGGGAGATATTTAAGTGTTCTTAGGCCACAACACAAATCTTCAGGAGTCACTCCCGGAACACAGTTACATAGTCAAACACGGAGACTTCCTCCTTCTATTCTAAAAGCCTCTCCTTGATTAGTTTCAGAGGCTTTGTGCCCGTAAACCAATTCAAAAGCAGTAAAACCGGTGGACTCACTGGGTGAGTCCCAGGTAGCGAACAAAAGAAAACCTAGTCCTTTATCCCAGTCATGGGGGCCGTATACCCTGACCATTGTTTTTAGAGTCTGATGGTACCGTTCTAGTGCTCCCCTGTAACTGCGGGTGATAGGCTGAAGACTTCAGCTGGGTCACACCCAGGTTACCCATGACTTCCTAAAATATTTTGAACATGAATCCTGTGCCCTGATCTGACTGGATCGCGGTGGGTAGACCATACCTGGTAAAGAATTGGTTTAATTCCCCCACCATTACTTTGACAGATATGGTTCTCAGGGGAACAGTCTCTGGGAAGCGGTTAGCCACATCCATGATGGTAATAATATACTGGTAGTCCCCTTTTGTTTTGGGCAGGGGGCCCACACCGTCGATTAACACCTTGCTGAATGGTTCCCCAAAAGCTGGCATGGGAATCATAGGTTTAGATCTTATTGCAGGTTGGAGTTTCCCCACAATCTGGCAAGTGTGGCAGGTTTTGCAAAACCTTACTATATCCCTCTGGAGGCGCGGCCCATGAAGATGCTTGCTGATGCAGGCCTGGGTTTTGCATGTACCGACATGCCCAGCCATCGGAAGTTCGTGAGCTAACCATAATATTTCACTCCGGTACCTCCGCGGCACCACTGCCTGGTGGATCACTGTCCATTCCTTGTTTGCAGCTCTGTGAGGGGTCTCCATTTCCTCATCAGTGCCTCATTTTTAATGTAGTAGCATTCAGGGACATCTTCTGCCTCAGCTTCAGTGTGTACAGTCTGAGCTAATGTTTTTAACAGTAGTTCGCTATCAAGGAAGATCTATTTATTCCCTCCTTCGGGTTTTCTAGACTCCTGAAAATAGGATTCAGATAACAAGACCATAGGGTCTTCTGTCTGCAATGCCACTTCAGCCTCTACTGATGGGGCTTGTCTGGCCATAGACCCCATTACCACACAGTCCGGGAAAATGCCAGGCACTTTCTCCTGCCACTGTTTGGTTGCCTCAACCTCAATGGGTTTCTCTGAGACCACTGTGATAATATACATATTATACTTATAGGATGATATTACCTTTGATCCCGCCAGGTCATTGCCGAGGAGCAGGCCGATCCTGACCACAGGCAAACTGAGGGCGACTCCCACGGCCACTGGTCCTGACACAAGGCCACAATCCAGATGCACCCGATATGATGGGATGGGCATATGTCCCCCTTCAAACCCCTTTACCAACACCTTGGCACTTATGGCACTCTCTGGTGGGAAGTCTGGCTAGCCCCTGTATCCCTCAATATCACTATATGCTTACTCACTCACCCTGCCTTCAAATACAAAATCCTTGTAACGCTCAGGGATTTGTTAACCTCATTTGAACTCTCGGGGTGCATCTACAGTGATTCACAGCCGCAGTCAGAGCCATAGCCTTGTCTGCTGTGCTCTCTGACTGACTCCCATTCTCTGCACGGCATGTGCTCCGATAAATCCCACTGGCTTTTCCCGTAACCCCCAACAGTTGGCTCGGAGGTGCCCTGCTCTCGGCAGTTAAAACACACAAGCTTCTTGGTCTCAATTTTGTCTCAGCACCACCCTTTCTATTCTGAGCAGGGCCCCCAGCATTCCCCCCTTTCCCATGGGCACTCAGTTTCCTATCACTCTCTCCACCTCTATCCTTTCCAGTTGGTTGGGGGTGACTAGGGGAGGGTCTCTTCTGGGATAAGGGTTTGTGGATCAGCTCATAATCATCAACCAGCATGGCTGCCTGCCTGGGCCCTGTTACCCTCCGTTCCTCTAAGTGTGTTCTTATTGAGAAGGGTATGGAGATTTTAAACTCCTCAAGGAGAATTAGTTCAAGGAGGTTTTTGTAAGTGGCTTCTGTTTTAAGTGCCTACACCCACTAGTCAAAATCAAGTTGCTTACGCCTTTCAAATTCCAGGTACGTCTGGCTGTTTCCTGATGGTACAAAATTTCTGACGGTACGCCTCCAGCACTAACTGGTACACACCCAAAATAGCCCTTTGTGCTGCCTCATAGTGACATTTCCTCAGGCAGGTAAGTTTACTTGGTAGTAATAAGGATCAGTGTTGGACTGCCCACGTTAACTGCTGTGCTAACCGCTCAGAAGAGATAACAAAGGCTTCTACCTCTGCTTCATCAAACTTAGGGATTAAATGAGCAAACTAAATTGCCTCAGCCCTCAAGTTTGAGCTAGTGGTGTCTTCAAGGGACACACTAGGATTCCTGCCCCTCAGCTTGAGCTTTTTCAGTTTAAACTCCCTTTCCTTCTCTCTGCCCTGAAATTATCTATCTCCTCTCTGTGTCCTTTCCTCTCTTTCCTGTTCCTCTTTCTCTTTCCTTTTCCCTCTATCTGTCCTGAAATTCTCTCTCTTCTCTCCATGCTCTTTCCTCTCTTATCTGTTCCTCTTTCTCTCTGTCTTTCTCTTTCCCTTTTCTAATTCTAATTTCTGCTGCTCCAATTTTAATTTCTCTACTGCTACTCTACCCATTTCATCGTTCTCAACTTCCATCTGTAGACCATTGGCCAACCCTTTTAAAATGTCAGGTTTCTGACTTTCGAGTGAAATTGTAATTCTAAGTGCCTCACTAAATCTTTTAACAGTTCAAGGGACAGAAGCTTTTAAATCCTCAGACACAGGATAAAAGAGTGCGAGGAGGCCAGCAGAGACAAAGGATAAAAGAGTGTGAAGACACACCTTGTAGTTAAGAATCAAATAACCTTAGTTGTCAGTGGTACTAGCATTCAATAAACTTAGTAAATTGTAGCATACATAGGAAGAAAGCAATTAAAGTAAATTAAATATCATAAGTTAGAATGGTGGGACAGGTGTTACACTGCAGCTGTGAGATGTGGGAGCTTTTTGATGCCAATGTGATCTATGACAAACATGACTACAGGAAGTGTAAGCGGCTTGAGGAACTCTGGATTAGGATTATTGATCTGGAAGTCAAAATGCAGATACTGTGGAACATAAGGCAGGGAGAGAAATACCTGGATACTTTGTTCCAGAAGACAGTCACACTTCTTAGAACAGGGTCATCTGTTTTGGTCAGCAGTGAGGAACAGGAGGGTGTGACTGTCAGTGAGGCAGGTAATGGGACCAGGCAGACAGTAGGGGAGGAGCCTCAGGCTTTGCAATTATCAAACAGGTTTGAGGTGCTCACAACCTGAGTGGATGAAAACAAAATCTGCAAAGTTGATGAGTAGGCTGGCCATGGCACTGTGGTTCAGGAAGCCATTCAAGTGGGGGGAGCAAAAAGGAATGTAGTGGTAGCAGGGGATAGTATAGTGAGGGGAGTTGACACTGTTCTCTGCAGCAAAGAGCGAGAGTCCAGAAAACTGTTTTGCCTGCCCAGATTTGGGACATCTGCTCAGGGCTGGAGAGGAACTTGCAGTGGGAGGGGGAAAATCTAGTTGTCATGGCCCATGTAGGTATCAATGATATAGGTAGAATTAGGAAAGACATTCTGCAAAGTCAATGTAAGGAGCAAGGTAACAAATTAAGAAGCAGAACCTCAAAGGTAATTACCTCTGGATTATTACATGAGCCACTTGCAAATTTGCATACGGCAAATGAGGTTAGAAGGACAAACATGTAGCTCAAAGACTGGTGTGGGAGAAGTGGGTCCCGGTTTGTGGAACACTGGCATAAGTACTGAGGAAAGTGAGGGCTGTACCACTGGAATACCACTTGAACCATGCTGGGACAAATGCCCTCACAAATCGCATAACTAGGGAAGGAGAGAGGACTTTAAACTAAACAAGAGGGGTGAGGGATCAAGCTTGGGTAGAGGTAGCAATTCAAGGTGTAGTCCCAAGGCAGGAGAGCAAAATAGTAATATGAGAAATGAGGATCAGAGAATGGCAGGAAGGGACAGAGAGAAACAAACCTGAGAATACATCAACCGTCAAGACAAAGCTGAAGGCTCTCTATCTGAATGCATGTAGAGTTCATAACAAGGTAAATTAACTGATTGCCCACACTGAAGTAAATAAATATGATCTGATAGCAATTACAGAGATGTGGTTGCAGGACGACAGTGATTGTGTCTTTAATATTGAAGGGGACATGGGATTCAAGAAGAATAGGAAGCTAGGTAAATGTGGAGGGGTAGCACTGTTAATCAAAGATTGCATTGGTGCAACAGTTAGAGATGACCTTGGTTCAGGACATAAGGATGTAGGATCGGTTTGGGTGGAGATGAGGAATAGTAGCAGGAAAAGGTCATTAGTGCAGGGGTCAACAGGCCCCCTAACAGTAGCCACAATGTATGAGAAAGTGTTCAAGAGAAAACATTGTGTGCTTGTGATAAAGGGATGACAATAATCATGGGTGATTTTAATCTACACATGAACTAGAAAAATCAGATTGGCAGTTGTGGCCTGAATGAAGAGTTCTTAGAATGCTTTCGAGATAGTTTCTAAGAGCAGCATGTTCTGGAACCAGAGAGCTGGTTATATTAGACTTCGTATTGTGTAATGTGACAGGATTCATTTATGACCTCAGAGTAAAAGCACCCCTAGGTAGCACCGACCACACTATGATTGAATTTTCTATCCAGTTTGAAAGGGAAAAGAGCAGACCTAAGACTAGTATATTAAACTTAAATAAGGGCAACTATGTGGGGATGAAAGCTGAGCTAACTGAAGTGAACTGGGAAACTAGGCTAGAAGATAGATCAATAAAGAAGCAGTGGCAGACATTTAAGGGGATACTTCAGTGTATTCAGGATAAGTACTTTCCTACTATAAACAAAAATTCTAAGGGGATGACCCACCATCATTTAACGAAAAATGTTAAGGAAAACATCAAACTTAAGGAAAAAGCATATAGATCCACAAAGATGAGTGGCAGGACAGATGATTGGATAGAATATAAAGAATGGCCGAGAATGACTCAAAAGGTTAATAGCGATAAAGAAATTAGAGTATGAGAGGAAGCTAATTAGAAATGTTAAAATGGACAGCCAGAGTTTCTATCGGTATTTAAAAAGGAAAAGAATAAGTTGAGTGTTGGTCCTCTAGAGAGTGAGAATGGGGAGTTAATAGTACATAATAAGTAAATGGCAGGAGAAATGAACAAATATTTTGCTTCTGTATTCACCACAGAGGATACAGAAAACATTCCAGTAATAGCTGCAAATCAGGAGATGAGCAGGAGGAATGAACTTTGTGAAACTGAAATCACTAGGGAAATGATAGTGAGAAAATTGATGGAGTTGCAGGCTGACAAGTCTCCGGGTCCCAATGGACTATATTCTAAAGTCTTAAAAGCAGTGGCTAATGAGGTAGTTGATGCATTAGTGTTAATTTTCCAAAATTCATGAGATTCTGGAAAGGTTCCATCAGATTGGAAAGTGGCAAACATAACCCCTCTATTCAAGAAGGGAGGGAGGCAGAAAACAGGAAACTATGGGCCAGTTAGCTTGATGTCTGTCATGAGGAAGTTATTAGAATCGAACATTAAGGAGGTTATAGCTGGGCACTTAGAAAATCTCAAGGTAATAGGGGAGAGTCAGCATGGTTTGTTGAAAGGAAAATCATGCTTAACCAATTAATTGGAGTTTTTTGAAGGAGTAACATGTGCAGTGGATAAAGGGGAGCCTGTAGACGTCCTGTACTTGGATTTCCAGAAGGCATTTGATAAGATGCCACATCAAAAATTATTACAGAAAATAAAAGCACGTGGTATGGGGTATGGAAAGAAGATTGGCTGGCTGGTAGAAAGTAGAGAGTATGCATAAATGGATCTTTTTCTGATTGGCAGGATGTGACGAGTGGAGTCCCACAGGGGTTTGTACTGGGGCCTCAACTTGTTACAATTTACATCAATGATTTAGATGAGGGGAGTGAAGACATGGTAGCTAAATTTGCAGATGACACAAAGATAGGTAGGAAAGTATGTTGTGAAGAGGACGTGAGGAGGTTGCAGATGGATATAGATAGGTTGAGTGAATGGGCAAAGATCTAACAAATGGAATTTAATGTGGGAAAATGTGAAGTTGTTCACTTTGGCAGGAAGAACATAAAAGCAGAATATTATTTAAATGGAGAGCTGCTGCATAATTTTGAGGTGCAGGGGAATCTAGGTGTTCTAGTACATGAGTCACAAAATACTAGTGTGCAGGTACAGCAAGTAATTAAGAAGGATAATGGAATGCTAAACTTTATTATGCGAGGGACTGAACATAAAAATAAGGATTGTATGCTTCAGTTATACAGGGCATTGGTGAGACCGCACCTCAGTGCACACAAATACTGTATGCAGTTTTGGTCTCCTTATTTAAGGAAGGATGTAAATGCTTTGAAGGCAGTTCAAAGGAGGTTGACTAGCTTGATACCTGGCATGAGTGGGCTGTCTTATGAGGAAAGGCTGGACAGACTGGGCTTATTTCCACTGGAGCTTAGAAAAGTGAGGGATGATTTGTTTGAAGTATACAAGATCCTGAACGGACTTGACAAGGTTGACATTGAAAAATTGAAAGGAGGTTTCTTCTTGTGGGTGAGGCTAGAACTCGGGTTCACTGCTTCAAAATTAGGTGTCGTCCTTTTAGGACAGAGATGAGAAGATTTTTTTTTCTCTCAGAGGGTTGTGAGACTTTGGAATTGTCTGCTTCAAAAGGTGGTGGAGACAGGGTCATTGAATATTTTTAAGGAAGAGATAGATAGATACTTGTTAGGCAAGAGAATCAAAGATTATCGGGGTTATATGGGAATGTGGAAATAAAAACACAGTAAGATTAGCTATGATATTATTGAATGACGAAACAGGCTTGAGGAGCCAAATGATCTACTCGTGTTCCTATTTCTTATGTTCTTATGTTCTGAAAATAACTTGCCCTAATTCTCCTAGTAAAGCAATGGCATCAAATGTGGACATTTCAACACTTTAGTAGTACAGACTCAAGAAAGCCTTTTTGCAGTTTTTTAATAAATAAGTTTCAAAGGAACAATTTACTTGCCCCACTCTAAGTCTTTTGCTTCGTCTGTGGGAACAATGCTGGCACCGAGCCCCCAATTTGTAACAACCAGTCCCCGGGCAAGGTCACCCAATTTGGTGTGATCCCAGGCGAGATACCCCAAATTGTTATGCTCCCAGATGAGGAGGAATGAACTGGCTCCCCGTCATTATTCAATCCCCTTGGTTGGTCACAATATTTAAAAAGGATCCCTGCCCTTGTGGATATCTTTTCCTAGTCCAAATGTTTTAAGAGGAGCCAATTTAATCAGACTTTCTTGAGTCAAAGAAAGAGTGAGTTTATTAGTTACTAAACACAAGAAAAAATAATAAAAACACAACACACATTCCCATAGATTAGAAATGAGAAGTGAGTCCAGATATAGAAGTTTAAAAGATATATGAATCATTCTTTGGCTTATCCATGAGGAGTAGATGATGGAACATTGTGGCCAGTAAGTTGGATGATTTCAGCTGACAAGAGATGCCTACTTGATGTTCTTCAGTTGTGACCCTCATAGCACACAGCAGCACCAGGATAGAACACCAAAACTAGCAGAGTTGCAGTTGGCTTTTAGCCCCTTTTCTTGTGCATCCCTGGAAGTGAAAAAAACAAACATGCCCTTTGCTCAGAAACTCCTTTCTTTCAATGTCCACAGCTGGGATGTAATTTACATGAGATGCTTTCTGTTGAGATGGTAATCAGCCTCCATTATCACTACAACCACATGAGGTAACAGTTCAGTTTTTGCATTGGTTCTTTTCCTTTGAAGTGTCTCTGTCTGAAGTCAGCCTTGACACCTTTTTAGGTACAACATTCTATTCTCTGAACTAGTGGGCCAAGTGTAATCCACATAGGAATTTTCCAGCAAGTGGTTACTTTACAGTCTCAGCCAGCTTTGGCTTATATGTCCTTTTAAAAAAAAATACACATATCATATCCAAACAGTTCAATATATCTGTAAGTAATTTGGGGCAATGATCCGCTGTCAAGACACTGAACATACAAGAGAGTGAGCTCCAAAATTTTCCACAACGTAGCAGAAGCCTTGGTGGAAAGAGGGGAGACACCCTGTGTCTTCAGGAATGATAGACTACCTCCCAGGCACATACTCAGGAGGCAATGGGAAGTAGCAGTTTAGGTTAATGCTGGAGTGTTGCTCCAAGAACCTGGATGCAGTGTAGCAAGAAGTTTAATGACCTCACATGAGTTATCAAAGTGAGTGATGTCATCTTCAAATGACACATCCTATGAATTGCACAACTAGCTTCATCCACTATAATAATAAGAACAAAAAAACTGCGGATGCTGGAAATCCAAAACAAAAACAGAATTACCTGGAAAAACTCAGCAGGTCTGGCAGCATCGGCGGAGAAGAAAAGAGTTGACGTTTCGAGTCCTCATGACCCTTCGACAGAACTTGCGTTCGAGTCCAAGAAAGAGTTGAAATATAAGCTGGTTTAAGGTGTGTGTGTGGGGGGCGGAGAGATAGAGAGACAAAGAGGTGGAGGGGGGGGGGGGTGGGGGTGTGTGGTTGTAGGGACAAACAAGCAGTGATAGAAGCAGATCATCAAAAGATGTCAACAACAATAGTACAATAGAACACATAGGTGTTAAAGTTAAAGTTGGTGATATTATCTAAACGAATGTACTAATTAAGAATGGATGGTAGGGCACTCAAGGTATAGCTCTAGTGGGTTTTTTTTTATTTTATATATAATGGAAATAGGTGGGAAAAGGAAAATCTTTATAATTTATTGGAAAAAAAAGGGAAGGGGGAAACAGAAAGGGGGTGGGGATGGGGGAGGGAGCTTACGACCTAAAGTTGTTGAATTCAATATTCAGTCCAGAAGGCTGTAAAGTCCCTAGTCGGAAGATGAGGTGTTGTTCCTCCAGTTTGCGTTGGGCTTCACTGGAACAATGCAGCAAGCCAAGGACAGACATGTGGGCAAGAGAGCAGGGTGGAGTGTTGAAATGGCAAGCGACAGGGAGGTTTGGGTCATTCTTGCGGACAGACCGCAGGTGTTCTGCAAAGCGGTCGCCCAGTTTACGTTTGGTCTCTCCAATGTAGAGGAGACCACATTGGGAGCAACGGATGCAGTAGACTAAGTTGGGGGAAATGCAAGTGAAATGCTGCTTCACTTGAAAGGAGTGTTTGGGTCCTTGGACGGTGAGGAGAGAGGAAGTGAAGGGGCAGGTATTGCAGGGATCGCTCCCTCCGGGACACCCTGGTCCACTCCTCCATCACCCCCTACTCCTCAACCCCCTCCTATGGCACCACCCCATGCCCACGCAAAAAATGCAATACCTGCCCCTTCACTTCCTCTCTCCTCACCGTCCAAGGACCCAAACACTCCTTTCAAGTGAAGCAGCATTTCACTTGCATTTCCCCCAACTTAGTCTACTGCATCCGTTGCTCCCAATGTGGTCTCCTCTACATTGGAGAGACCAAACGTAAACTGGGCGACCGCTTTGCAGAACACCTGCGGTCTGTCCGCAAGAATGACCCAAACCTCCCTGTCGCTTGCCATTTCAACACTCCACCCTGCTCTCTTGCCCACATGTCTGTCCTTGGCTTGCTGCATTGTTCCAGTGAAGCCCAACGCAAACTGGAGGAACAACACCTCATCTTCCGACTAGGGACTTTACAGCCTTCTGGACTGAATATTGAATTCAACAACTTTAGGTCGTAAGCTCCCTCCCCCATCCCCACCCCCTTTCTGTTTCCCCCTTCCCTTTTTTTTCCAATAAATTATAAAGATTTTCCTTTTCCCACCTATTTCCATTATATATAAAATAAAAAAAAAACCCACTAGAGCTATACCTTGAGTGCCCTACCATCCATTCTTAATTAGCACATTCGTTTAGATAATATCACCAACTTTAATTTTAACACCTATGTGTTCTATTGTACTATTGTCGTTGACATCTTTTGATGATCTGCTTCTATCACTGCTTGTTTGTCCCTACAACCACACACCCCCACCCCCCCTCCACCTCTTTGTCTCTCTATCTCTCCGCCCCCCACACACACACCTTAAACCAGCTTATATTTCAACTCTTTCTTGGACTCGAACGCAAGTTCTGTCGAAGGGTCATGAGGACTCGAAACGTCAACTCTTTTCTTCTCCGCCGATGCTGCCAGACCTGCTGAGTTTTTCCAGGTAATTCTGTTTTTGTTTTTAGCTTCATCCACTGTTCACTATACACACAAACTGTCAAAAAGCTCTATAAATAAATATTCAACCCTAAAATTCATATGCTTTACCTTATCTTCACATATCTAGGACTGTTGCAAGCCTCACACCCACAATTCATAGCTCACAAAACTGGCAGTTATTCAAATGTGAAAGCTACATCACCTAAATATATTGCAGGATGTTCACAGACATTCTTCCCTCTTTATTGCAGGAGAAGGTGATACGTAACAGCAGGTAGTGGCAAAGAACTGGAGGACAAGCATGCCTGTATGTTTTATACTCAGTGGATGAGGCAGTGCTGGTTATCATTGCAGGAACATCACTGAGGCATGACCACTGGCAGAGCTGGAGCTAACGATGATGAGCACATCTGCATGGAGAGTCTACCAGAAAGCCTGTACCTAGTGTCAAGGAGCATGGAGGATTCGAGAACCAATTTGGCACATGGATCTGCACAGTGCTCGGAACCCAGCCTTTCCAACATGGAACAGATGATTACCTGTTGAGCCCACCATGATGCAACATCTGATGGGCAATGTCACCACTTTCACTGCAGCATAAACAGCTTTCTATCAAAACCCTTAGTACCGCCATGGAAGATGTGAGTGCTCTTGATTTCACTGTTATAAAACACTTGCATGACAATCAATCAATCTGTTCTCTGACACATTAGTAGGATTGCTGAAGTGGTGCCCAGGGAGAGAGGCAATAACACCATGGAATGTAAACCTGTTCCCCCTCTCAGGATGAGAACACTCCTACTGGAACTTTTACCACAATAACAGCTCTCTTGCTGTTGCCTGTCAGCCAGTCAGCCAGATTGCTGCAGTCCTGGCCAAGATGGTGCAGTCTGAAACCGGGCCTGCCAGGCCCAGAGCTGATCAAGCTTGCCCTACATTATCATCTGCAATCTCCTCAATAGGAGGTCAGCAACATTCCACCAGCCAGTCTGCAGTTATGTTCTTTTTACTTTTGACGTCATCATATCACAATATCCCACTTTTTCTATTTAAAGGTTTGCCTTTAAAGAATCAAACTATTTACTTGAAAGCAAAATAAATTAACATTGTTATAAAAGCAAAAAAACTGCGGATGCTGGAAATCTGAAACAAAAACAAAAATACCTGGAAAAACTCAGCAGGTCTGGCAGCATCTGTGGAGAGGAACAAAAACAGAATTACCTGGAAAAACTCAGCAGGTCTGGCAGCATCGGCGGAGAAGAAAAGAGTTGACGTTTCGAGTCCTCATGACCCTTCGACAGAACTTGAGTTCGAGTCCAAGAAAGAGTTGAAACAGCATCCGCAGTTTTTGTGTTTTTATCTCTGCGGAGAGGAATACAGATGACATTTCGAGTCCGTATGACTCTTCATCATTGTGTCTGAATGTACTTTAACATAGAGTAATAAATTTACAGGTCTCTGAAACATTTTGGTGGCTTGCTTACCCATCCAGCTTTAGTTATGGTGATATTTGCTGGAGGCTGCTGGACGTTTTCCGAATGCTGTTTAAGGCTGCTTCGTTTGTGTTGCACTTTAGACCATGTTCTAGTCACAATGGAATTACTCAGTCTTTCTAATTGTGGTGTTATTCTGATTTGGCATCTACTTTGTCACACTGTCATGTCATTTGATGTCTATACTTGATATGATCTTGGTTCAGGGCATAAGCTGACAATTTCTGCTGGATTCCAGGTGCCATCAGTTGGATGTTGCACTCAAACATTCTGTCTCATGTTCAGGTTGGGTAGTTTGTTACCCGCATGCCAGTCATGAGCATCTTTCATTTCCCCTGTGTTTTGAATAAAGCATCACATACCCCTGGTGACGAGCCATGACTGGGGAGGATTGTCTGCTGAATAGTAATTCCATGCTGGCTCTGCAATATGAAGTTTACAAGTTCAGAATGAGTATATGCATTTGATTCAAACAGTGTTGTGTAGCCTGTTGGCTGATGACCTGCATTGCAGCTAGGTGATCGTTTCCCAGTGTAAACACAGGGTTTTTGGCAGTTCTCCTTATGGTCTCTGGTTCTCGTAATTATCTTGTCAATACAATGGATGACGACCAGGGACAGGTTCTTGTACACTGGTAGCCCACAACATAAAATATCTGGGGTGACCAGGGTGAGTTGTTGTAGTGGCACTTGAGTGTAATGGATCCCAAACTGAACCTCTGAGCCATTGCGCACAGTGAGTTTGGCAGTGGCTAGCTGAATCATCACTTGTTATGTCTGTGGGTACATACATTTCTGCATTTGAAATGTAATGATGTTTGCACCTGCCCTGTTATCCAGTTTTGCATATAGGTTATGCTGACCCTGCATCTGTGTGCAAATAATCCGAACAGTGGCAAAGGCTTCTGTTGGTACCACTGTGTCAATACATTCTTTGATGTTCACGTGCTGAATGTCGACTCACTTTCAGATGTTCTGCTCATCCTCATCATCTGACCATATAGTTTGGCTAGATATTCCATGGGTCATGTTTGGCATGTGCTCTTGGCTGCTTGGAATGCTGTAACTGTCTGGCCTCTACTTGTGGCTGCTTATGATGTTGAACTACTTTGGCCTTTGCTTCTGCATTAGCGCTTCCAATATCCTCTGGTGCCACATGCTTTGCATTCAGCATTAAAAGCTGGGTAATTTCTTTGTGGGTGTATGAAGGCACAACACTGCATTGCTTACTAGGCTTGTCTGCATTGGCTAAGGGGGACAAGTTATGCATAGGGCTGAATCTTCGGCTCAGCAAGTGAAGCTGGGGCCCGTTCACTGAGGTGTAAAATGACGTGGAGTGACTTCGGGCATGTGTCCCAATGTCACCGCGCATCATTTAGATTTTCAGTTAAGGCCATTAATTAACTAATTAAACCTATTGAGAAAGCTGCCCGTCCAACCTTAAAGTTGGTGGGCAGGTGAAGAGCCCAGGCAGCGTTCCACGGGCAGGATGAGGTTTCATGAAGGGCTTATAAATTAACTAATTTTTTTCACTAAAATTCATTGACATGTCCAAGCTCATGTGACACTCTCACATGAGGGGACGTCTTAATTTTTTTTTCTCTTTATTAAAATTTTTGTAACTTAAGCTAATCTCCCTGAGGCAGCTCTGTAGCTCAGGGAGATTTCTGCACTCTTTTGCATACATGCGCAAAAGAACACAGGCCTGACTCAGGGAACTCACCCTCCCACCCGCACAGGGAGCGCTCAGCGTTTCCGGGTGCGTGTCATGCTGGTTGGGCCTTAATTGGCCAGCCCAAATAAAATGGCGGCACGGACCCAACTGGGGGCTCCAATTGGGTCCACGCCCACCCCCCACAACCCTGCCAATGGGGGGGAAAACTCTACCCATAGTCCGTAGACTCTGTGTACTCATTAGCATGGCTTTGTACTTGCATCTGGTTTGTAGTAGTGCTTCCACAGTGTAATCTTTGGGTTGGTCCAAGATGCCTTTTGGAATGCTTCCATTGGGGTAGATTTTATCTGTTAGCTACCTATGCTGCCATGAAGTCGTAATCATGTCCTTTTTCTCTACATCTACTTATGAATTGGCTAATATTTGCCTAAAGGACATAAATTCCAGACAGCGTATTCTGAAGTTGAGCTTCGCTTGTAATTGATTTTTAAGTTTTGACAACAGGATACAATATGGTTGACCTGACATGTTCAATCTGTGAAGGCCTGCATTGCCTATGTTAATTTTATTTTTTATGGCTCCCTTATCTGGTTCGAAAATATCAAAATTGATAATACATAGCTCAATACATTGATGGAAAAAAGGAAGTTCAGATAAGAGATTTGTTCCTTTCCAATTGAGTATTGGAAATTTTGTGGTCATCTTTTAGTCTTTTGTAGGATTTTTAATGCTATCTGAAGCTTTTGATGGCTATGTGAGTCTGTTCCAGCTCTGCTAGGGTTGATTTAGCTCTGAGATGCAGTATCTACCTTATCAAGGTCACTGCTTCACTGCAATGGTGGCACTGATGAACTCTTTCTAATTTTCTTCAGGTTTTAGCTCTAAGCTCCACCGACGAAGCATTGATTGTCGTGGGAAAACATTGCAAACTTCAAAAATGAAAGCAAACAATGAAAAATGACTTTTTATCTACTTCTCCCAGCTGTTTGGAGCTGTTCCTGGATAAGTTATTTTTCCCAGCCCAGCCTGCATTACTTAGCCTCAGGAGTAATCAATTCTCCTGCCTGTGGAATTCTACTTAAAGGGAGACCACTTGCTGTTTGCTGTTTATGTTCCTGTTTAACTTGGCAGCCAATAGGCTTTTCTTAATGAAGCTCTCCCAAAATTGAACAATCTTACCATGACCCAATGCCTACTGGCTGGAGCAAGGTACAATGACAGAATGGAGGTATGGTGTGTATAGAATTCCTACAAAGCAACAGAATCCTTGCACACAGTGAGTCTTGATAGTTGTTTCACTTTCACACCAACTCTCATCTTCTGTTATATGTGAAGGGCTGAGGCTTGTATATTTTGCAGTCAACTCTTCAAAAACTGCCTCCAAAGCAAATATATTACCCCCCTTAACAAGGAAGACGTAAACTGTATGCAGTATTCTAGGTGAGGTCTCACCAATGCCTTGTACCATTGTAGCAAGACTTCCCCACTTTTATACTACACCTCATTGCCATATAGGCTAACATTCCATTTGCTTTCCTAATCATGTGCGGTGCATGTAGGCTAACGCTTTGTGATTCATGTATACTACACTGCAGCATTATGCAGAATCTGTCCATTTAAATAATATTCTACTTTTCTATTCTTCCTGCCAATTTCCCTACATTATACTCCATCTGCCAAATTTTTGCCCACTCACTTAACCTACTTATATCCCTTTGCAGAATCTCTGTGTCCTTCTCACAACTTGCTTTGAAACCTGTCCTTGTATTGGCAGCAAATCTGGCTACACTACATTCAGTCACTTCAAATAATATAGATTAAAAATAGAGGCCCCAGCACTAATCCCCACTAGTTACTGGTTGGCAACTTGAAAATGACTTATTTATCCTGACCCTCTGTTTCCTGTTAGCCAATCCCCTATCTTGATATAAAACTCTGAACACCATGAGCTCTTGTCTTGTGAAGTAACCTTTAATGTGGCACCTTATTAAATACCTTTCAGAAATCCAAATACACTGCATCACCTGATTGCCATTTATCCACCTTGCTTGTTACACCTTCAAGTGGGAGAGCTGCTTGCTGCTGAGGTGTGCTAGAGACCTTGGGAGTTGGACCACTTAAGTTTAAAAATAACAAAAAGTTCAGGATGCCCAGTATTGGAGGGGAAGCCCTACTGGAGAAACCGATGTAACAATGGGGACTGCCTTCCCTGACTGTGGCCTTATCTTTGGACCATTAAGCGTCAGGCCCTGATGGCCCACCACAATGCCCCCCCTCCCCACTCGCAACTGGATTGCTGCAAAGAGGCCAGCTCCATTTAGCTGACAACCTCACATCACAGCAGGGTTTGCCTTGCAATTGGAAAAATGCCAATGGCCCCATAAAATAGCTGATACTTGGGCCTTTGGTTATTTTAATGAGCTGCCTGCCTCCTTACAGTGGATCGCTTTTCCGTATTGATCCTGTAGTTGGTAGAATGTCCCATTGGTGGGACCACATCGCGGAGATGATTTGATGCAGCTCCCCATGTTTTGTCGGCCTTGCTGCCTCCCAGCCCACCACTCGGGGCAGGTAAAATCATGGCCATTGTTCACATAAGCTTTACAGAAATGCTGAATATTTTTAATTATAATTACAGATCAAGGAGATAATGCCCCACTATTTTACTGGATAAATTAACCAATATGAGTCAAACAACCAATCTAATAGTTATTGGATCTATATTTAAAAAGTTAAAAAAGATGCAAGGCTAAGAATGGAGTGCAGGAGAGTGGATTTGGATGGATCTTTCAAATAGCTCTTTGATAAGGTCCTATGAATATCTATTAACACAAATCTTTACATGACAAAACCTTGCAAATTCCAACAGTTGGTATCTTTAATCCAAAGCATAGTTTAATTACCAACATAAAATAATTTATGTTCATCCATTTTTAATACTTCACCTCAATAATTTACTCCTAACATTCCCTCAAACTACAATTTTAACAATGAGGGCGTCATGTGTATCAGCTACATGATGCACTCCAACAACTCCCAAGACTTTGGCCTAAGTTATCGCAAAAATGGGGACGGTCTCTGGCTTCGCCAAAATGGCATCAGTGACTTGGTTCTGTATGTCCCAACCCCAAACTTGGCACCCACCACTTTCACCATTTTCACTCCAGACTTGGGAGTGAAAATTCAGGTCTTTTTTAATAACATTTCCTAAGCCCTCTACTGCCTGCAAGAAAATGGGCAACAGATGCATAGAACGCCATCACCTGCAAATCCCCCTCCAAGTCACACGCCATCTCAGCTTGGATATATAGTGCCATTCCTTCACTGTTATTATGTCAAAATCCTGGAATTCTAAAGCCATCGTGAGAGTACCTTCACCATATGCACTGCAGTGCTTCAAGTCTCAAGGGCAATTAGGAAGCAATAATAATTCTGGCCTTGCCAACAAAGCCCACATCCCTTGAATGAATAGATCAAAATTCCCGTACTGTATAATCTAATGTAACCAATAGCTGTTTGTACCTTATTAAATCTTGTCACAAGTACATCATGTAAAGCTCCACAGCCTTACCACAGTACATTTAAAACACATTAAACTCTGCCTCCCCTAGGGAGGAGTAATAGTGACAGAAAAATCATGTTTTTTTTGGTCACATTATCCAGCATCAATTGACAAATATCTAGGTAGGAGTCAAAAACAAAGGTATTAGATTAACAGAACTTGGCAGTGCGCTGTGCAGCAAATGTATTTAAAACCACAGCTTATAGCTGACTGGACATCACAGAAGATCAATAGGAAGAAGGCTATCACCTCCCCATCTGATCAAACAATAGCTACAGGCATAGACCCCCTACTCTTTGCCACAGATTGAAGTGTTGCAGAGTTAATAACTGCCCTGCCACACAGGCGAGTGTTTGCACAGACCTCAATATCAAACTACAGCAGTAACAGAGAGAGGCAATTTACTTCTGGTGTCTTCCCTGGGGTGTGTCATGATAAACACAATACAAGTGATCACTTGTGCGCCTTTATGGGCAGGATTTTCCCGTCGGCGAGCAGGGAGTGAGGCCCGCAGATACCTGTAATCCTGGGTGGGTTCGAAACATGAGGGGTGGAATTTCAGTTGAAATCCATGTGGGGTAAGTTCCCGTCACATTCTGAAATCCACTCTCAGTGCCATGCGCCGCCATATGAACACACTCGACCTCTCCCTCCAGCAGCACCGCCGTACCCTTTTTCAAAGCTGCGCGTGCCCCCAGTTTCATTTTATCCTTCGGCTCATCCGACGCCTCAACAAGAAACGTTTTCTCTTTCTCTCAAGTGCTAAGGAACGCAAGCTCCAACAACTCATCGACACCAACACCCATCTAGGACCCTCCACCCCTGCCTGTCCCTCCGTCCCCACCCTTTCTTCCAGTCCCAACCCCAGCCGTGTATTCACTATACCCCCTGACCTTCCCCTCTCCGATGCTGAACGTTCAGTGCTCAGCAAAGGACTTAGTTTCATACCCTTACGCCCTCACCTCAATGAATTTCGGGCTCGGCATGATACTGAACTCTTCTTCTGCCGTCTTCGTCTCCGGGCTCACTTCTTTGGGCAGGAGTCCTCTCCCAGTTCAACGGATCCTTTTACCCATCTTCAATATTCTCCCTCCACCTGGACCCCTCCCTCTGGATTCTTACCTTCTCTCGATCTTTTCATTGAGAACTGTCGGCGCGACATTAGTCGTCTCAATTTCTCTGCTCCTCTCACCCATTCTAACCTGTCTCTCTCTGAACTTACTGCACTCCATTCTCTCAGGTCCAACCCTGACATTGTCATCAAACCCGCTGACAAGGGTGGTGCTGTTGTTGTCTGGCGCACTGACCTCTACCACGCGGAGGCTGAGCGTCAACTCGCAGACACTTCCTCCTACCTCTCCCTGGACCATGACCCCACCACTGAACATCAAGCCACTGTTTCCAGGACTGTCACTGACCTCATCTCCTCTGGGGATCTCCCTCCCACAGCTTCCAACCTGATAGTCGCCCAACCTCGGACGGCCCGCTTCTATCTCCTACCCAAAATCCACAAACAGAACTGCCCCGGTAGACCAATCGTCTCAGCTTGCTCCTGCCCCACAGAACTCATTTCTCGTTATCTTGACTCCCTTCTCTCTCCCCTTGTCCAGTCCCTTCCCACCTACATCCGTGATTCCTCTGACACCTTACGTCACATCAACAATTTCCAGTTCCCTGGCCCCTACCGCTTCCTCTTCACCATGGACGTCCAATCCCTCTATACCTCCATCCCCCACCAGGATGGTCTGAGGGCCCTTAGCTTCTTCCTCGAACAGAGGCCCGAACAATCCCCATCCACCACTACTCTCCTCCGTCTGGCTGAACTTGTTCTCACGCTGAACAATTTCTCCTTCAACTCCTCTCACTTCCTCCAAATAAAAGGTGTGGCTATGGGTACCCGCATGGGCCCCAGCTATGCCTGTCTCTTTATGGGGTATGTGGAACATTCCTTGTTGCAGTCCTACTCCGGCCCCCTTCCACAACTCTTTCTCCGGTACATCGATGATTATTTCGGTGCCGCTTCATGCTCTCGTCAGGACTTGGAAAAATTTATTAATTTTGCTTCCAATCTCCACCCCTCCATCATTTTCACGTGGTCCATCTCTGACACTTCCCTTCCCTTCCTTGACCTCTCTGTCTCAATCTCTGGTGATAGACTGTCCACCAATATCCATTACAAACCCACCGACTCCCACAGCTATCTCAACTACAGCTCCTCACACCCCACTTCCTGTAAGGACTCCATCCCATTCTCTCAGTTCCTTCGCCTCCGTCGCATCTGTTCCGATGATGCTACATTCAAAAACAGTTCCTCTGACATGTCCTCCTTCTTCCTTAACCGAGGTTTTCCACCCACGGTCGTTGACAGGGCCCTCAACCGTGTCCGGCCCATCTCCCGCGCATCTGCCATCACTCCTTCTCCTCCCTCCCAGAAACATGATAGGGTCCCCCTTGTCCTCACTTATCACCCCACCAGCCTCCGCATTCAAAGGATCATCCTCCGCCATTTCCGCCAACTCCAGCATGATGCCACTACCAAACACATCTTCCCTTCACCCCCCTTATCGGCATTCCGTAGGGATCGCTCCCTCCGGGACACCCTGGTCCACTCCTCCATCACCCCCTACTCCTCAACCCCCTCCTATGGCACAACCCCATGCCCACGCAAAGGATGCAACACCTGCCCCTTCACTTCCTCTCTCCTCACCGTCCAAGGACCCAAACACTCCTTTCAAGTGAAGCAGCATTTCACTTGCATTTCCCCCAACTTAGTCTACTGCATTCGTTGCTCCCAATGTGGTCTCCTCTACATTGGAGAGACCAAACGTAAACTGGGCGACCGCTTTGCTGAACACCTGCGGTCTGTCCGCAAGAATGACCCAAACCTCCCTGTCGCTTGCCATTTTAACACTCCACCCTGCTCTCTTGCCCACATGTCTGTCCTTGGCTTGCTGCATTGTTCCAGTGAAGCCCAACGCAAACTGGAGGAACAACACCTCATCTTCCGACTAGGGACTTTACAGCCTTCTGGACTGAATATTGAATTCAACAACTTTAGGTCGTGAGCTCCCTCCCCCATCCCCAACCCCTTTCTGTTTCCCCCTTCTTTTTTTTCCCCAATAACTTATAAAGATTTTCCCTTTCCCACCTATTTCCATTATATAAAAAAAACCCACTAGAGCTATACCTTGAGTGCCCTACCATCCATTCTTAATTAGCACATTCGTTTAGATAATATCACCAACTTTAACTTTAACACCTATGTGTTCTATTGTACTATTGTCGTTGACATCTTTTGATGATCTGCTTCTATCACTGCTTGTTTGTCCCTACAACCACACCAACCCCCTCCACCTCTCTGTCTCTCTATCTCTCCGCCCCCCACACACACACCTTGAACCAGCTTATATTTCAGCTCTTTCCTGGACTCGAACTCAAGTTCTGTCGAAGGGTCATGAGGACTCGAAACGTCAACTCTTTTCTTCTCCGCCGATGCTGCCAGACCTGCTGAGTTTTTCCAGGTAATTCTGTTTTTGTTTTGGTTTTACTGATGCCAGTTTCATACAGGAACACTACAGCTGATGTTGTGCCTCTTTTGGATGAAAGCCAAAAGTTCATCACCCTCTTGGTGCCCCCTCACCCCCACCCGTACACAGCCCCTAGCTGCCAACTCTGCTCAATTACTAAGCACAATATTGACGGAATTTTCACAGTATCCATTTAATTATGTGTTTATGCTGCCAATGAATATCCATATATGAAGTGGTCACTCTGCATTTGAAGATGCACAACTAGTTATGGAGAAAAAGACCATGATTGCATCATTGGAGGGGGTACAGCTCTATAGCTGGCCCACTTGATGGGCACAGTTCTAATCTTAACTGAAAATCATCATCAATCAGTTTCTGACACAACTGTTGGTTGATCATGCAATCCCTCGTTTTCATTTTCCTGATACTGCATTGCTTTTAATGTGAGAATAATGCCTCTGCTGCGAGCGAGATTGAGAAGCATGGAACTGATCATAGTCATTTTAACATTTTTTTCTTTGGCATGCTGGAAGTCACACTTCCTCAAGAAACACATCAAAATAACATGCCAGAAATCTGCTGAAACATATCTCATTGTGATGAAGTTTGACTGGGTTCCAGGAATCATGCAAAGGTGTGAAAGCCATTGTTCCCAGTAGGCTTGTATTGGCTAGCTATTTTGTTTCATTTGAGCATCAAATATTATTGAAACATTCATAGTAGTACCTTTTTCTGTTTAACTATGCCATATTGTGATCCATGGGATCACAGAGATTTTTTTATTCATTCAGGGGGTGTGATGCTGGCTGGGCCAGCATTTATTGCCCATCCCTTGTTGCCCTTGAGAAGGTGGTGGTGAGCTGCCTTCTTGAACCACTGCAGTCAATGTGGTCTGGGTGCACCCACAGTGATGTTAGGAAGGGAGTTCCAGGGTTTTGACTCAGTGACATTGAAGGAACGGCGATATATTTCCAAGCCAGGACAATGAGTGGCTTGGAGGAGAAGTTCCAGGTTTCCATCTATCTGCTGCCCTTGTCCTTCTAGATGCTAGTGGTTGTGGGCTTGGAAGGTACTGTCTAAGGAGCCTTGGTGAATTCCTGCAGTGCAGATTGTAGGTGGTACACACTGCTGCTACTGTGCATTGGTGATGGAGGGAGTAAATGTTTATGAATGTGGTGCCAACCAAGCTTTGTCCTGGATGGTGTCAAGTTTCTTGAGTGTTATGGGAGTTGCACTCATCCAGGCAAATGGGGAGTATTCTATCACACTCCTAACTTATGCCTTGTAGATGGTGGACAGGCTTTGGGAAGTCAGGAGTTAAGTTACTCGTTGTGGGATTCCAAGCCTCTGATCTGCTCTTGTAGCCACAGTATTTATTTGGCTAGTCCAGTTCAGTTTTTGGTCAATGATAACCCCCAGGATGTTGATAGCGCCATGGAAAATCAAGGGGCAATGGTTAGGTTCTCTCTTGTTGGAGGTGGTCATTGCCTGGCACTTGTGTGGTGGGAATGTTACTTGCCACTTGTCAGCCCAAGACTAGATATTGTCCAGGCCTCGCTGCATTTGGACATGGACTGCTTCAGTATCTGAAGAGTAGCAAATGGTTCTGAACATTGTGCAATCATCAGCCAATATCCCCACTTCTGACCTTATCATGGAAGGAAGATCATTGATGAAGCTGCTGAAGATGGTTGGGCCTAGGACATTACCCTAAGGAACTCCAGCAGTGATGTCCTGGAGCTGAGATGACTGACTTTCAACAACCACAACCATCTTCCTTTGTGCTAGGTGTAACTCAAATCAGTGAAGAGTTTTCCCTCTGATTCCCTTGACTCCAGTTTTGCTAGGTCTCCTTGATGCAACACGTGGTCTTGATGTCAGGGGCAGTCACTCTCGTCTCACCTTGGGAGTTCAGCTCTTTTTGCCATGTTTGAACCAAGGCTGTACTGAGGTCAGGAGCTGAGTAGCCCTAGCAGAACCCAAATTTGACATCAGTGAACAGGTTATTGCTAAGCAAGTGCCACTTGATAGCACTGTTGATGACCCCTTCCATCACTTTAATAATGTTCGAGAGTAGGCTGATGGAATGGTAATTGGTCGGGTTGGATTTGTCCTGCTTTTTGTGTATAGGACATACCTGGGCAATTTTCCACATAACCGGGTAGATGCCAGTGTTTTAGCTGTACTGGAACAGCTTGGCTAAGGCGCGGCAAGTTCTGGAGCACAAGAGCTCTATTGCCGAAATATTGTCAGGGCCCATAGCCTATACACTATCCAATGCCTTCAGCTGTTTCTTGATATCACGTGGAGTGAATTGCATTGGCCGAAGACTGGTATCAGTGATGGTGGGGACCTCCGGAGGAGATTGAGATGGATATCCACTCGGCACTTCTAGCTGAAGATTGTAGCAAATGCTTCAGATTTATATTTTGCACTGACATGCTGGGACCCCCACATCACTGAGGCTGGGCACATTTGTGGAGCCTCCTCCTCCATTGAGCTGTTTAAATGTCCTCCACATTCACGACTGGATGTGGCAGGACTGTAAAGCTTAGGTCTGATCCGTTGGTTGTGGGATCACTTAGCTCTGTCTATCAATTGCTGCATATGCTGTTTGGCTGCAAGTAGTCCTGTGTTATAACTTTACCAGGTTGACACCTTATTTTTAGGTATGCCTGGTGCTGCTCCTGGCATGCCCTCCTGCACTCTTCATTGAACCAGGGTTGATCCCCTGGCTTGGTCGTGATGGTAGAGTGGGGCATGTGATGGGTCATGAGGTTACAGATCGTTTTTGTGTACAATTCTGCTGCTGCAGATGGGGTCACAGCACCTCATATATGTCTAGTCTTGAGTTGCTAGATCTGTTTGAAATCTTTTCCATTTAGCACAGTGGCAGTGCCACAAAACACCATGGAGGGTATCCTCAATGTGAAGGCGGGACTTAGTCTCTACAATGACTGTGCGGTAGTCACTCCTACTGATACAATCATGGACAGATGCATCTGCGGCAGACAGGTTGGTGAAGATGAGGTCAAGTATGTTTTTCCCTCTTAGTTCGCTCGCCACCTGCTGCAGACTCAGTCTATTAGCTATACCAATTAGGACCAGTTCAGTCAGTAGTGTTGCTACTGAGCCACTCTTGGTGATGGACATTGAAGGCCCCCACCCAGAGTATATTCTGCACCCTTGCCACCCTCAGTGCTTCCTCCAAATGGTGTTCAACATGGAGGAGCCCTCATTCATGGGATGGCGGTACATGGTAATCAGCAGGAGGTTTCCTTGCCCATGTTTGACCTGATATCATGAGACTTCATTGGGTCTGGAATCGATGTTGAGAACTCCAAGGGCAACTCCCTCCCAACTGTATGCCAAGGTGCTGCCACCTCTTCTAGTCTGTCCTGCCAGTGGGACAGGACATACCCAGGGATGATGAAGTCTGAGACATTATCTGTAAAATAAGACTCCATGAGGATGACAATGTCAGACTAGCCTGTGAGACAGCTCTCACAATTTTGGCACTAGCCCCCAGCTGTTACAAAGGACAACTTTGCTGTTTTTATTTTCAGTGTATAGGTTGATGCCGGGTGGTCCCTCATTCCTTTTTTGATACTTTGTAGTGGCTTGATGAGGGTAAGTATGTCAACTGAGTGGCTTGCTAAGCCATTTCAGAGAGCAGTTAAGAGTGAACCACATTGCTGTGGGTCTGGAGTCACATGTAGGTCAAACCAACTAAGGCAGATTTCTTTTCCTAAAGGGCACTAATGAACCAGATGGATTTTCTTTTACATCAATTGACAATGGTTTCATAGTCATCATTTTTATTTAATTCAATTCCACCATCTGCCATAGCAGGATTCGAACTCAGGTGCCCAGGGTATTACTGTGGCTGAGATTTTTTGGCCCCATCACAGGTGGGACGGGTGAGGCGGCACCCCAGCTCGAAGTCCATTGACTTGTGGCAGGACTGGAAAATCGCGGCAGCGGGCAGGTATGTAAAATCCCGCTTCATGGGTCCCTCGTTTACTAGTCTAGTGACAATACCACTGCACCGTTGACTCCCCTATTGCATATGTATTGGTAAATTAATCTGCTTAGTTGTCTATATGATAACTGTGCACTTACCTTCCTCTGATTTTTTCTGAGAAATCATCTGATGGAGGATCCTGCACATCTGACTCCGTGGAACAAAGGGAGCAGCGCAGGGAATCCATGTGGAAACCTTTTAGCTTTATGCTGCACTAGCTATTGTATTCCAGTAATTAAAAAGTTTAAATGTCCCAAAGTTGCTTTGAAAACAGCTACGGGGAAAATGTAAGTGGGTAAGGGTGGTTAAGAAGTTAGGGTGATAGGCGGGTAAGGGGATAGAGTGGGTAAGGTAGTAGGTGGATAGAGTAGCAGGTAGGTGAGATGGGTAGTGTAGGAAGATAGGGTGGTAGGTGGGTAAGTTGGCAGGTAGGGTAGTGGGCTATTCAGCTGGGGGTAGTTGAGTAGGATTGGGAAGAGTGGGGGACTTGAGGGTGAGTCAGATAGTGAGGGATAGTCAAGTCTGGTTGGGGGCTGGTCAGGTCAGGTCGGGGGTCGGGTACAGTATGAGTTATGGGGGGTCAGCTGTATGGTTACCCAGGTGTTAGGCTACGTTTCAATCTACCTAACATTTCATGATATCCTATCCAGATAAGTAAGTTAGAACTGTCCAAAGTCTCCAACTTTAAATTGGAATTGGAGAATTTTTCAGAGGGTCCCAAGAAACAGGAGAATTGCCCATTGAAAGTTCAGACTTCCCAGATAATTCCTATGGAGTCATTGTGTTGGGACTTGTGAGGGGTCCTATCGTGCATCTTCTGTGTTACATCCAGTCTCCGACTATCTGCAGACTGGGAGATCTGGGTCAATATGTTTTCAATCATGCATGCCATTCTGTTGATACATATAGCAATACAATAATCAGATTCATCATAAAATAAAATTCCATGTTCATAATGCCTTTTAGATCTAATAGTGTTACATGAAATTGTTGTCTTTATTGGATCTAGTTTTCACAGCTTTATGTATCTGTACAAATAAACTTACTTAGTGTGTGTATTTGTGCACTGAATTCAATTGCATGGTAGGCATCTAACTGAAAAAAAATAATGGTTTGGATTTTATGGTTGTAATGACAGCAAAACTGTCAGCATTACAATTGTGAACGTGACACCAACTTCTGGTGTCTACATCTGTGCGGTTAAACACATAAATCCAGAAGTTGCATTAGTGATTTTCTGCTCCACCACAATATATGCTGTTTATGTCCCAAAGATGGTAATCCTTAGCAATCACTGGAGTGGTAAGAACTTCCCTTTTGAAGTTGCAAAGTTTTTGTAAAAAAATCACTGAATGAGTTATATCTTATTAATTTTCTTTCTGGGTGGTTTTCTTTGACCAGTGAACATCGTAATTTTGCTGCTGATTGCATAAGCCAAGTTAATAATAGAAACCAGGCATCACATTCTTGTTTTTTATTAATTCACAGCAATTATGTTTGTCTTGGAGAGAGCCTGCATTGCTTAATGGGTCTTGAAGGGTTTTCAACAGAGGAGCCCTGCCATGTTTTCTAGAAGTAACATTACTGAGGGGACTAAAGGGAATGTCTTTATGAGTTAACTATGCTTTCTGATTGTGATAAAATTGTAAAGAGCTATGATAAGTGGAATGCTCAGGTTCTTTTGTTACCTTTTGATAAAATTCATATGAAACGACACAAAAAAGAAAATATAAAAATGAATTTGTTCTTTGCACAATGGTGAATTAGAACCCTTGATTTTTACAGGATGTGTTGAACATGTGACTCTGCATTGCTGAATATTAGTTGGAGATGTTAAAATATATACTGATTAGAAGGAAAATTGTTGTACTTTTGTTAAATTCATTTTTCATTTGTTAGTTTCCTGCCAATTAGATTTGAGTTAGCATTTTTAAAATTATAATAAAAATACAGTTTTAACATTTGTCATTATACAACATCAACATTTTGGAGTTGCTATGGCATAATTGTAGGAATGTAAAAAGGTCAGTTTGAAAGATGATTATTTGGCATTTTAGTCGAGGCATTAAATGGATTGATGCTTCGGTTGATATAACAGCCAAAGAATTTTTCCAAACAACATAGTAAGCTTGCAAACATTATTATACCACCGTGTAACTTAAAAGCTCTTGTATTAAACAGCTGATCATGTGCCATTTGGAAGTTAAAAATCCTATTTTTATCCAAAACTGACAGAGACCTTTTTTGTTCAAAATAATTAATTATCAACAAGCTGAGAGAAACACATATTTGAAATATGTATTTTCTGTTAGCATTAATGAAAAAGCATTATTAAGGATCTGGTAACTTTAAATGCTCCTCAAGCAGCTAGTGAACCACTTAGTTATTATAATTGTCGAAAAGCGTATACATCAGACTGTTGCATTCACTGGTAGGAGCAAGTTGTGAAAATTCCACTTCCTCTTACAAACATTACATGCACCCAGGCACATAATGCCAGATCTAACTGTCCTCATGACAGGTTTGTAAATATATAAATGTTAATTTTAGACACTGGTACTGTTTTCTACATGGTGACCTAATCAAATGATATTGATGTAGGGAATGTCCTTTTACTTTTGTCTTTATTTTAAGAATTGTGTGTTTTATTGATTCTTTCAGCAAAAGTGCAATACAAAACATCTAAGTGCATTTTAGTTAATCAGGGATGCTGATCAATTAATGCTAAAACGGTGACATGCTTGGGGGAAAGAAAAAAATGATTTCCAAAAGCTCAAGAAAAGTTGCATTTGCTGATAATCCCTCGTTAAACAGGTATTCATTGCAGTTGAGGAAGGAACTTGCATTTATATAGCACCTTTCACAACCTCAGAACATCCCGAAGTACCTTTGAAGTACAATCACTGTTGTAATATTTTACCATGTCTGTGGTAAACTTCCATCATGGTGCTGACAATGTATAATTTGGATATGACTTTAGAGTATGAAATGGTCATGAATGTTATTTGAATGAAGCATACATGTGACAAATTTAAACTGAATGATCAATGGCAGATCTAAAGCATGCCTCCTTATGAAATTCTGAATCATTTAACAAACATCTGAACTGCACCATCCACATGGTACAACAAAATAATGCTGAGATAAAATAAAGAGCTGGCTCCTGTCTCTATCTGTTAACTGTGATATACGCAGTATTATGTGGAAGAAAACCTTTGGCTTCAAAATTTGTAATACATGCCACGACTAGCATTAACAACCAAGCCCCAGAAACAGGAAGATTTATTTTGCTCTACCATCAGTCCATCCATCCATCTTTCTCAGAACATGAAGAAGTTACCTCCAAAAACCTGGAAACACATCTGATCAGATTTTATAGGCATCAATCCTTTCATTGGAGACTGGACTCCATTCCTTTATGAACAGTCATTCAATTTGCTCAGAAATGGGAACACAGGAAATGGCAGTTTTAAATGTGCGTTCAGAATCTGCATCAATCAAATTGTAGATAAAAATGCCACACCAGTTTTAAAATAATGTTTTTACAATATGAAAGCTAATATTAAGTCACAGAGCAGGTTCTATGATCAGATATGAAAATATATCAACTCACATAACCAACTCATAACCAACTGATGGCATCCACATTCTGAGTGGAGTTTTGCACCCCACCCCTCAACAGCAGTGGGTTGGGAGGTGGGAGGATGTAAAATTGGGTGGCATGGTGGAGCGTCATAGCTGTCACCTATACGTCTCTGCTTGTATTTACCAGGGTCAGGGTAGGTGGCAGGCAGCCCACCAGCCCTTAAGCCAATTGATGCCCTTAAGTGTCCAGTCAGGGTGATAGGTTATTGGGGGTGGGTGGGATTCAGATTTGAAGTTACTACCAGATCAGCCATGATCCTACTGAATGGTGTAGGAATTATGGATTTATTTAGTTGTGAAGTACCTTTAAGAATAACACTTATTAAAGAAGATCACATGGTCTGCAGTAACCAATAGGAGGGAAGCACGGGCTACCTCAGCATTCAGTTAGAATTGGAGTTGAAAGCACGTGTGTAGTTGCTGCTGAGTATATTGTAAATAAGTTTAAAGTTTCCACACAAGAAGCGTCTGCTGATCAATTGTATCATTAATAGCACAACTCGGCCACCCTAGAAAAATTGGTGATGAGGATAAAAATCAAGAAATAAGAAATCAAGTTAGAAAGAAATCAGCATTGTACTTCATCCAGTGATTGTAAGTAGCAAGCTCCTTTAGAATTGAAGAAGATATCCCCTCTCAAAATGCCACAATATGGGAGAATTGATCCTTTTGAACCAAAGAACAAAGAAAAGTACAGCATAGGAACAGGCCCTTTGGCCCTCCAAGCCTGCGCCGATCATGTTGCCTGTCAAACTAAAACATTTTGCACTTCCAGGGTCCGTATCCCTCTATTCGCATCCTATTCATGTATTTGTCAAGCTGCCTCTTAAACACCACTATCGTACCTGCTTCCACCACCTCCTCTGGCAGCGAGTTCCAGAGACTCACTACCCCATGCATAAAAAACTTGCCCCGCACATCTCCTCTAAAGTTTTCTCCTCTCAGCTTCAATCTATGTTGTAGATTGACTCTTGTAATTGACTCTTCCACCCTGGAAAAAAGCTTCTGACTATCTACTCTGTCCATGCCACTCATAATTTTGTAAACTTCTATCAATCTCCGTCACTCTAGTGAGAACAATCCGAGTTTCTCCAACCTCTCCTCATAGCTAATAACCTCCAGACCAGGCAGCATTCTGGTATACCTCCTCTGCACCCTCTCCAATGCCTCCATATCCTTCTGGTAATGTGGCGACCAGAATTGCATGCAATATTCCAAGTATGGCCTAACCAAGATTCTATAGAGCTGCAGCATGACTTCTCAGCTTTTATACTCAATACCCCTGCCGATGAAGGCAAGAATGCCATATGACTATTCCTGACTACCTTATCCATCTGCATTGCTGCTTTCAGTGACCTGTGGACCTGTACACCCAGATCCCTCTGCCCGTTGATGCACTTAAGGATTCTGCCATTTCCTATATAATTCCTACCTGTATTAGACCTTCCAAAATGCATTACCTCGTATTTGTCCGGATTAAACTCCACCTGTCATTTCTCCACCCAAGTCTCCAACCAATCTATATCCCGTTGTATCCTTTGACAATCCTCTTCACTGTCTGCAACTCCTCCAACCTTAGTATCGTCTGCAAACTTACTAATTAGCCCAGTTACATTTTCCCCCAAATCATTTACATATACTATAAACTGCAAAGGTCCCAGCACTGATTTCTGCTAACACCACTAGTCACAGCTCTCCATTCAGAAAAGCACCCTTCCACTGCTGCCCTCTGTCTTCTATGACCAAGCCAATTCTGTAACCATCTTGCCAGCTCACCTCTGATCCCATGTGACTTTACTTTCTGTACCAGTTTGCCATGAGGAACCTTGTCAAAGGCCTTACTGAAATTCATGCAGATATTACCCACTGCCCTTCCATCGTCGATTATCTTTGTCACTTCCTCGAAAAACTCGATCAAGTTAGTGAAACACAACCTTCCCTTCACAAAACCGTGCTGCCTATCACTAATACGCCCATTTGCTTCCAAATGGTAGTAAATCCTGTCATGAAAAATCTTCTCCAATAATTTCCCTACCACTGATGTAAGGCTCACCGGCCTGTAATTTCCTGGATTATCCCTGCTACCCTTCTTAAACAATGGAACAACATTAGCCATTCTCCAGTCATCTGGGACCTCACTCGTAGGCAGCAAGGATACAAAGATTTCTGTCAAAGCCCAAGCAATCTCCTCCCTTGCCTCCCTCAGTATTCTGGGGTAGATCCCATCTGGCCCTGGGGACTTATCCACCTTAATATTCTTCAAGATGCCTAATATCTCGTCTTTTTTGATCTTAACATGATCCATGCTATCTACACACTCTTCCCTAGACAAATCGACTGCTGAATACTGATGAGAAGTACTCATTTAGTATCTCTCCCATTTCTTCTGGCTCTACACACAGATTCCCACCTCTGTCCCTGAGTGAGCCTACCCTTTCCATGGCTGCCCTCTTAACCAGCACAGATGATTGGCCTCAATACATAGAATATATACATAGCATTCTTTTTTCAAATGAATGAGGTTACAGGGGAAGAGAAGCGGTGAGTGATCCTCTTGAGTACCTGTGGGAGCAAAACCTACAGCTTGATTTGAAGTTTGATGGCACTCAGTGCCCCAGATTCAAAAAATTTCAATAAATTGGTGGACCTCATGAAGGGTCACTCTGAAACTCAAGCCCTCAGTCACAATGCAGAGGTTCTGGTTTAATTTTTGAAGTAAAGCCACAGGTGAGACAATTGCATACTCTGGAAAATTTGAAGCAGTTAACGGAACACTGAGAGATCAATATGACTCTGAACAACACGCTCAGAGATTGTTTAGTGTGTGGTGTGAAAGAGGACTCTATACAGAAAAGATTATGGTTCGAAATGAATCTAGATTTCGAGAAGATGCTTGAGTTAGCACTGGCCATGGGAGGCGCAGTAAGAGATTCAAAAGCAATACAGGATGCACAAAATGGCGCCATTTTCTACCTCGGGCAGGAAACCTCAGCCGAAAGTGGCACAAAAAAACTGGACCTCGCTGAGAAGCAGGAAACAGCCCCCCGCTAAGAGAAGAATAAAGAAACATAACAGCAGTGAAATTACTGAGTAATTTTAATTTGGCAGTTTGTAAAAATTGAATGCTACTATTGTCACAGAAATTGACATATAATGAGGCAATGTAAGGAAAGATTCAAGCAGTCTTGTAAACAAAAGAAGAAGCCCAAAGAAATCTACAATGTGGAAGAGCCTGAAACATTGGGCAGAATTTTATGACAGCGGGATTTTATGTTCCTGCTGTCGTCAATGGGATTTATAATGGCCTGCTGCATTTTACAGCCCCGTCCCCACCGAAATGGGGCCGTAAAATTCTGCCCAATAAATTCAGACATTTCCTCATTGTTTAACCTGAAAGTTGGAAAAACAGAACCAATATTTGTCACAGTGAAAGTAAATGGCAAAACTGTTAAAATGGAAGTGGACATGGGAGCTTCCACTACAGTAATTGGGGAACATGCATTCAGATATTTGAATAATAGTGAACATCAATTAAGTTTGGAAGAAACAGCTGCCAAGCTATAAGCATACACGTGTGATGACATTCAAATAAAAGGCATAAGCAGAGTAACTGTCCATTATGGAAGCCAATCAGCACAGCTGCCCTTGATGGCGGTAGCAGGTGAAGGGCCAAGCCTCCTGGGGCGAAATTGGTTAAAGGGGATTAAGTTAGAATGGGCTGGAAATTTCCAATTGAGAGCAAGGGGGCTACCAGAGCTACTTAGAAAGCAGGCCACCATCTTTAAGGACGAACTGGTGAAAATCCAGGGCCTGTAGGCTAAGATTCATGTGGATCCAGAAGCAAACCCTCGCTTCATGAAGGCGAGACTGGTGCCATATGCCCTGCGTGAAAAAGTCAATATTGAACTGAACAGACAAGAGAAACTGGACGTTATATCACTTGTTCAGTTCTCAGAATGTGCGGCACCTATAGTCCCTGTCCTTAAACCTGACCAAAGCGTCAGAATTTGTGGAGACTACAAACAGACAGTTAATAAAGTAGCTAAGCTAGACAGGCACCCCATTGTAAAAACTCGAAGACCTGTATGTTAAGCTGGCAGGAGGGACAATGTACACAAAGCTGGACATGAGTCATGATTATCAACAACTAGAGCTGGATAATGCCTCCCAGGAATTTGTCACAATTAATACCACAAAGGGTTGTACCAAATACATTGTTGCCTTTCGGTGTCTCCTCTGCTTGTGTCATCTTTCAGAGAACAATGGAAAGCCTACTGCAGAGACTGCCCCAGGTTGTAATCTATTTAGACAATGTATTTGTGGCAGGATTCAATGAAAAAGAGCATTTAGCAAACTTAGAAGAAATCTTAAAACTTTTCTTGCAAGTTGGAGTGTGTTTAAAAAAAGCAAAGTGCACGTTCCAAGCGAGGGAGATAATCTAATTTGGTCACCGGGGCCTCCACCTGGTTGAGGAGAAAGTGAGAGCCATAAGACAGGCACTGCGTCAAGGAACGCCTCAGAGCTCAAATCATTCCAAGGAATGATCGATTATTATGGGTGGTTCTTACCCAATTTGTCTACAGTGCTGGCCCCCCTGCATTCTCTACTCAAAAAGAACCAACGTTGGGCTTGGGAGGCGCCCCAGAAAGAAGCTTTCATAAAGGTGAAACAATTGTTGCACTCGTCCAACCTATAAGTACATTATGACCAGACGAAAAGAGTTGGTGCTGACATGTGACACATCTCACTATAGGGTGGAAGCAGTGCTCTCTCATTGGATGGAAGATGGCACGGAATGGCTAATAGGTTATGTATCAGGAACGTTCACCACAGTGGAAAAGGGATACTCGCAGATTGAAAAAGGTCTGTCCAACATATTTGGTGTCAAGAAATTTCACCAGTACATACATAGCTGCCATTTTACAAACGTTTCAGGCCACAAACCACTGCTAGGATTGTTTCGTGAGGGCAAGGCTATACCATTCATAGCCTCAGCAAGTGTACAATCATAGGCTTTAATTCTGGCAGCAGATGAATACTCTTTCATACATAGGCCTGGCAATCAAATTTGCAAACGCTGATGCCTTTAGTCGTTTGCCTTTACTAGAAAATGATGAGCATCTCCCAGTTCCACAGGAATTTGTTTTACTGTTAAATTTCTTAGATTCCTCGCTGTTATGTGCTCGACATATCAGAGACTGGACAAGTCGGGACCCAGTCCAATCTCAAGTATGAGAACAAGCACTACATGGTTGGTCACAGGAGCCCCTATCTGATGAAATGAAACTGTACTTCAACAGAAGGCATGAAATAACCAGCCAGGATGGCATCTTATTGTGGGGTGCATGAGTGATAGTTCCTCCAAAGTGAAAGGGAGCCACTTTTAATTGAAGTACACAGTGTGCACCTAGGAATTTCTCAAATGCAGACCATAGCATGTGGCTTTCTATGGTGGCCTGGGATGGATGGCAAAATAGAGAGTTTAGTAAAGCATTATGTACAATGTCACCGCCTGCAAAAGTTGCCAGTGTCAGCTCCATTACACCCATGGGAGTGGCCAGGGAGGCCCTGGGTGCGGTTACACACTGACTATGTTGGATCCTTCCTGAGTACAATGTTTCTGCCCATTCAAAATGGTTGGACGTATATGAGGTGAAGTCACCAATGTTGGGCGCTACAATTGAGAAACTACATCAGAGTTTTGCCATTCACGGGCTATCAAAAGTAATCATTTCCAACAACAGTGTGGCATTTACGAGTGCTGAGTTTCAATGGTTTTTTAGCCTCAATGGTTTCGCTCATGTGAAAACTGCACCATACCATAAATGGACTGGCTGAAAGGGAGGTTCAAACGTTGAAGGCAGGCATGAAAAAGCTAACTGGCAATTCCTTGGAAACCAAGCTAGCACGCTTTCTTTTTCATTGCAGGACTACTCCTCACACAACAACAGGTGTCATGCTTGCATAGTTATTGTTGAAACACCATCTCAGGGTGAGATTGAGCTTAATAATGCCGAATTTAGAGGGGAAGGTGGAAAGGAGTCAGGAAAGCTAGAAAACTTGACAAGACTGGCATATTTGTGAGAGGAAATTTACCATGGGACAGCCGTATACGTGAAGAAATTCGGGGAAGGACCAAAGTGGTTACTGGGTGAAATAAGTGCGGTGATTGGACCTCTATCTTACCATGTGGAGGTGGAAGGCTGGATCATCCGTAAACATGTGGACCATTTAAGGAAGAGAGAGACAAATTGCCAAGATTTGGTTCCACCAGTGACCATGACTGGGTCTGCATTTCCCGTTATGGATACACAACCCAGGACTGACATGCCTGACATTCCTATAAGAGCTGAGGATACAGAACTACAAGTGCCCACCGAAGCACCTGATGTTCAGGCAACTCCGGAAAAGGAGGCAACTGCCAAAGAATCTGAAGTTGTGGAGCTGCGACGTCCACATGTACCAGGAAACCACCTGAAAGACTGAACTTGTAAATTCCTTAACCAGACCAAACGTAAACTGGGCGACCGCTTTGCAGAACACCTGCGGTCTGTCCGCAAGAATGACCCAAACCTCCCTGTCACTTGCCATTTCAACACTCCACCCTGCTCTCTTGCCCACATGTCTGTCCTTGGCTTGCTGCATTGTTCCAGTGAAGCCCAACGCAAATTGGAGGAACAACACCTCATCTTCCGACTAGGCACTTTACAGCCTTCCGGACTGAATATTGAATTCAACAACTTTAGGTCTTGACCTCCCCCCTCCATCCCCACCCCCCCCTTTCTGTTTTTTCCCCCTTCCTTTTGTTTTTTTTTCCAATAAATTATATAGATTTTTCTTTTTCCCACCTATTTCCATTATTTTAAAATATTTTTAAAATCTTTTATGCTCCCCCCACCCCCACTAGAGCTATACCTTGAGTGCCCTACCATCCATTCTTAATTAGCACATTCGTTTAGATAATATCACCAACTTCGACACCTATGTGTTCTTTTGTTCTGCTGTCTGTGACATCTTTTGATGATCTGCTTCTATCACTGCTTTTGCCTACAACCACACCACCCCCCTCCACTTCTCTCCCCCCACCCAACCCCACACCCCCACCACCTTAAACCAGCTTATATTTCACCCCTTCCTGGGATTCGCCTAGTTCTGTCAAAGGGTCATGAGGACTCGAAACGTCAACTCTTTTCTTCTCCGCCGATGCTGCCAGACTTGCTGAGTTTTTCCAGCTAATTCTGTTCTTGTTTTGTATTTCCAGCATCCGCAGTCTTTTGTTTTTTGTTTTTATAAATATTATGTTGTCTTGAAAAATATATACTTGTAAATGTAATATGTATAACCAAGTTAAAGGGGGGAGGTATGTAGTACTTATGGTTTTATTTAGTTGTAATATACTTTTAAGAATAATACTTGTTAAGGAAGATCATATGATCTGTAATAACCAAGAGTAGAGTAGCAGTGTAAAGATAGAGTTGGTGTTGAAAACACACGTGTCGTTGCTGCTGAGTACGTTTTAAATAAACTTAACGTTTCCACCCAAGAAGAGTCTTCATATCAATTCCATGACTAATAGTACAACTCGGCCACCGTACAACAAATAGCAGAGCAGCCTCAAGGGTCTAATGGCTTACTTCTCCTTTTTTGTGTGTTCATATTAAGGGGCATGTGAATCTCCTCCTGCCATGCTGGCATTTTATCAGAGGTGGTTGGGGTGGGGGGAGTGCCATGGCACATGGTGAGGCCACCAGAGGAATCCTTGTTGGGAACTGATGCAGGGAACCGTGCTGTTCAGGCACCGGTAAATCCCCATAGTACTATCCACCATCCCAGATCTTTGCTTTCTCTGCTTCTCAATTTCAGCCTACCTCCCTCACCAGGGCCTGCCTGAATGCCCCATGAAAATTCCCCCCTACACTCATCTTGTTATCCAGTTCCAGCGATGATTGTCATTGAGACTGACTGCAGTCCCTGCAGTGGTTGTTGCTCCCAGTGATGCTGCAAGGATGAGAGAGGTACCTGCCATTTGATTGGGAGCAGCTCTTGGAAGTGGGACTTCACTCCAGATGTTGATGGAAGTCACCTCCTGAGTCAATTCATGGCCTGTCACCTGTAAAATTGGCTTGAGACTTCCCAGCTACACGGATGCGGGTTTGTCCTCAATTTTTAAGCCAGGATGGAGCCACTGCCTCCATGTAAAATTCCACCTTGTTACAAATTCTACATGGTGCCTTTTCTTATATTCTGCAAAGCTTTTGATTGTAACATATTGAATAAAAAGCTACAACTCAACAGCTCGAATATTCTGAGGAATGGCAATCATTGTCAGATTACCACTTCACTGTTAGGGCTGAATCATCCCAGATTTGCACTAAGTGCGGTTGCACCACAGTCGCTGGTTTTTACGCCGTGTCACCCAAAATCCGCCACATTATTTAGGCACTCCTGGGAAACACACCGTTTCGATGGCGGGTGGGGTCTCATTCGCCCACCACGCCATCACCCCACCGCTGCATCACTTAAAGTCGAGCCACAAGCACACATCTCATTGCTTCCAGCTCACCACTGCTGCACAGAAGACATGGCACTGAAATTGAAGAAAACTGCAGTCCCCAGTTTCAGTGATGTGTCCCTCAAACTCCTTTTGGATGCCGCTGAGGTCTGCCGGGATGTCCTCTACCCCCACTCTGGCTGCAGGAGGGGCAGCAATAGCAATAACCTGGCTTGGGAGATGGTGGCAGTTGTGCTTAGCACCAATGCCCTTCAAAAGAGGACGGCCACCCAGTGCCGCAAGAAGGTGAATGATCCCCTCTGTTCTGCCAGGATAAGTCACTGTTCTCTTCACTTTCACACACACACCCACAAACCCATCACACACTCGCAGGGCCCTCACTCATTGCCGGTTCAAGGGACGTCACAATTCACTCCCTCACACACACTGTCATTGTCCTCATTCCATCCATGGGACCACTCACCATCCACACAGGCCTGGCACACTTATCATCTGGCCTGGCGGGCCTCCTGCTTACACTCTCCCCACCTCTATCCATGCAGGATAAGCTAGCACAAGAGAGAGAGGTCACAGACCGATGGACAGTGAAAATAGAGCCATCCAGCTGGCCAATGAGGATCTGGACTGTTCCTGTGCTGACAGTGAGGGCGGCGCTGTTCTACCAAGTGAGGGTCCAGCAGTGCAACATCCATCAGACAACCATGTTGTGAGTGATCTGTCCTCTTTCACAGGCCACTGGCATGCACTAATTATCTCTCCTTACTTCCGCAGGCACATCTTCCAAACAGCTGACAGAGTCCATGACCCAGGGTCTCCAGTCAAGCACTGAAGAAACCTCTGAAGAGGAAAACGGAGGTACCCTCCCTGAAGTCCCATCACAGCACTCATGCACACCCTCCACCAGTGCAGAAACACATAACTCGGTGGGACTCTGCTTTGGAATAGTCCTGGGATCTCAATCTGGTGAGCGCGTTGAACCGTCCAATCCACAGCAGGTGGAGGCAGGGACCCCCCAGATCCTCAGCATTCAGAGGACTGCTGGAGGCCACAACTTTGCTGAGTTCAAGTCAAAGGACGAACCTCTGGACTCGGTCATGTCACAGTTGCTGGAGCTGCAAAGGCAAGCTCGGGAACATCAGGAAGGGATGTCTGCTGCACCCTTCAGATTGCAAGGCATAATGGAGGAGTCTGCCCGCCTTCATTCTGAGGTGATAGTGCTGGCATGTCAACACACCATGGTCAACACTGATAGGATGGCTGCCATCTTGGAGATCTTGTTCCAGGACTTTGCTCCTGTTGCACGGGCTCAATTCCATCGCTGCTGAGGTAGTTAGCCTCCAACATTATGTAAGCGAGAGGGGTGCCAGGCAGCTCCATCTCACTCCAGCTACCCCTGCTCCTCAAGGAGTCAACCTGGTGCCACCGGGCATCCATAGGATGAGGATCTGCAGGTGCACATTCCAGGCGCATCCATCCAGGTGACTCTGGGAGTGACCGGCCGATCCGACTCCCTTCTTCCTGTGACCTCAGCAGCTCTAGCTCCACAGGCCGAGGAGGGTTCCATGGTTGCACAGCAGAACCATGAAAGCAGGCCAGGGCCCTCCAGTCTTGGCCCTCCAAAGGACGCTCACCAAGGTCATCACAGACAAGGCGTTGCAGTCAGCAGGCTGCCTCCATCCCCACCATGGATGTCCGGGGAGCACCAAGATAGAAAGTTGTGGAGATTTAGTCACACAGACTGGGCACAACTGTTAATCACTTGTACATACTGTTCACTGTTGTCAACAAACTCCCAAGAATGTCCCCCTGCCTATGGTTCCTTGTTCTGATGAGCAGTATTCTTGTCACTCACTTATGAAACTTTTCTGTGCAAGTTAAAGGCAGGTGTCTCAGTCCAGGGCCTCTTCCCTGTGATCTGTGCACTAACTGTCCTGCCTCACATTCCCTGGAAACATTACTGATGCCTGTACCTCAGTGGTGCTTGTCATCGCCACCAGAATGTAGTGGGCAGGCACCACAGAGTTCTCTCATTCTCTCTGTGTGCTCTCAGAACCTTTAAGGAGAGGCTGGCCCCCATCTCTTCAGTATCTGTGACCACTGATGCCGCTCCTCAGCTCCTGAAGGGCTCAGGTGCTGAAGGTGGACAAAGCACCCGATGTTTCTAAAGTTTCATGGTTGTGTCTCTATCATATGTCCCTGATTACAGAGCTTAAGTGATCTACCCTCGACCAGACAGGAGTCAGACATTCTCAGAGGCTATGTGAAGATTTATGAAGTGTCCTCACTGCATGTCGTTACCATTTTACTGCAAACAAGCGACTTCCACTCCATGACAGGAGCATTCTCACAGAGTGTATGTGCGCTGCCATAAGCCAGACTGAAGTCAAACATTCACAGATGCAATGTTAGGATTTATGGGGTCACCTCACTGCATGATGTCATCATTCTCCACAAATCTAGCAGCTATGAGAGCCTGCCTCGTCTTGCCAGAGCAAGGGCCTCATCCCCGTCATCATCGCCTCTGAGGACCTCATCCCCATCAGCACCCTCCTCTTCGGAGGAGACATGCAGCTGGTCCATCTCCTCCTCAGCCAACTCCTCACCCTGTTGCAGCGCCAAGTTGTAAGGGGCACAGCAGAAAACAATGATGCATGACACCCTCTGCGGACTGTATTGTAGGGCTACTCCAGATCCATCCAGGCACCAGAACCTCATTTTCAGCATCCTGATTGTTTGCTCCACCAAGATGCCAGCTACAGCATGAACCTCATTATTGTGTCGCTCTGCTGCAGTCTGAGGCCGCTGCACAGGTGTCAACATCCATGGCCTCTGCAGGTAGCCCTTGCCCCCAAGGAGACAACCCTACAGCTTCTGTGGGCCCTGGAAGGCTCCAGGGATCTTTGACTGATTGAGGATTGAGGATACTCCTGGAAACTGTGTGAACACCTGCAGGATGCGTTTCTAGCAGTCATACACCAGCTGCACATTCAGCGAATGGAAGCCCTTGAGGTTGATGTAGTCCACTGTGTTGCAACAGAGACCTGAGCGCCATGTGACTGCAGTCGATTACACCCTGCATCTGTGGGAAACCCGAGACCTGGGTAAATCCAACCGTTCCTGCATCCTGGCTATCTTGGTCCCAGGTGAAATGCACAAAGTTGTGTGGCCTCGCAAAGATGGCATCTGTGACCTCATGAATGCATTTGTGTGTGGAGGCTTGTGAGATCCCACAAAGGTTACCTGTGGAGCCCTGAAAGGAGCCATTGGCATAGAAATTGAGCACCGTGTCAATTCACAACTACTGGCCTTGGATGCCATCCATGTCCCTGTGATGCCAAATCCTGCAGTAGCTGCAGGTTTGACTGACCAGTTCCCTAGACATACGCAGTCTTCAGTGACAGTAGTTTTTAGTCACCTGTAGGAATGAAAGGCAGAGTCTATAGACACTGGGTGTCACTAGGCGCCGGCCTGCGACGGTTCACTGTGGCTCTTGGGCAGCGTGTGTGGGAGCCCCAGCTGCCCCTTCTTCCTGAGGTTGCTGCTCCTGCCTCTGCGCAGCCAGGAGCCTCAGTCGCTCTCTCCTCCATCCTCTTTGCTCTCTGTAGGCCATCAGGCTCCATAATCCTGATGTACTCCTCCTGCAGGATGAAAGAGAGAGAGAGACACACAGTTAGCATGGATGTATTAAGAAGCTGTCCTGGTTAAGTGTGATGGCCCCTTAGCGCTCCCCGGAGAGTGCTGGCCATCACTTGGATAGCCAGAGATTAGCGCACTGCATGGCTGCACTGTTAGCTTGAACCATGGGGGAGACTGTCCAAACTGGAATGCTGAGATTGCAAGGGGCTGTGAGCACCTCCAGCAGTGACTGCTCCATGGCCAGCTTTAGCGAGGAAACTGTACAACATGTGGTGTCGTCCAACCGTTCTGCAATCCACTAAAATGCTCGTAACTTTGCATTCTGTGTCGGAGATTTGGTTGGGGGTGAAGCTCTGGAGTACTTGGTGGCACTTTGGTGCCTCTGCATTGCTTGAGTGGGCAGGTAAGCTTGGAGCTAAAACCCAAACATATCAATGGGGCTGCACTTGAACTGTCTCAATTGCAGAGGGACAGTCAATATATATGGGTTTTCCTAATATGTGGCCCCTCTCCTCACCCAACGTACCCCCCACCCCAAATATTTGTGCACTTTGTTCAACGGCCGGGCTGCCCTTGCCCCACCCCCTGCCACCAAGGTCACCTCAATGGCAGGGCTTTAACCCCACCCCCTACAACGAGTCGGCTCAATGACAGGGCTGCCCTTAACCTCAATGCCCCTGAAGCTTGAAGCCCAACAGGCAACCGGGGCAAGCGCTGACAATGTTACTGTGTACTCACCTCCCAGTTCCCCTTGAAGTGCAGCCCTCCAATGGCGTGCCTTTTATGTGCTGTTGTGAAACACATCTGCATGCTTTCCTGCTGATATGGATGGGCGATCCAGTGGTCGGGGGGATGATTCCGGTGGGCTGGCCTTACAATGATATGCTGGTGTCGGGAGCCTCATTGCTATAAGGTTCCTGATGTCTGATGGCAGGAAACATGGCCCACAGTTGGCTGGCTGAGCGAAGGATCACAAACTGGTTTTCCGCCATTGTTAAACCAATCACGCCATTTTGTCCGCTCACACCACCAATCATGCCCGACGCCAGCAGGAATAAAAAATTCCGCCCTTGGAGTTCTGCAGCATTCTGGAGCTCTGCAGTTCTGGCCTGGAATTCCGATACCGAATTCATCAGACATTTGGACTATTACTTCAATCCAACTGCTTATTTGTAGCACTGGATCATTGGGGGAAGAGAAGCCATGCTCCTTTTTTACGGCACTAGCTGCTGTCTCCAGTAAGTTCACTAACTGGGACATTTATCAGCTTTTCAGCACGTTAGTGTGTGAGTGCCTGAGTGAATGGGTAAATGGATGAATGTGTAGGCGGGTAAGGGGATAGGGTGAGTGCAGTAAGATGGTAAGAGAATAGGGTGACAGCTGGGTAGGGTGGCAGGTGGGGCAGGATGGCAGGTGGCTAGAGTGGCAGGTGGCTAGGGTGGTACGGTGATAGATGGGCAGGGTGGTAGGTTGCAGGTAGGTAGGCTGGTTGGTGGGTAGGGTGCTAGGTGGATAGAGTGGTCAGGTTGGGTCAGATCAGGTTGATGTGTGAGCCGGGTAGTGGGGTCTGGTCAGGTCATGTTGGGGGAAGTCGGGCCAGAGGGGGAGTCAGGTGCATGAGGTCGGGTCAGGTCAGTCAGGTGGGTCGGGGCGGCAAGTCAGGGAGGTCGTGGGTAGTCAGGGGGTCAAGTGGGGAGTGTTGTGTGAGTGATTGGGAGGGAGTTGGGGTCAGTTGTATAGTTACCCATAGTTTAGACTAGGATTTTTCTGTCTAACATTTCCTGGGTAACTATTCAGGTAAATAAGTCAGTGCTGTCTGAAGTCTCCGACTCTAACTCAGAGTTGGAGATTTTTTCTGTGGGTTCCAGGGAGCAGGGAAATTGTCCATCGGAAGTTCAAACTTCCCAGGCAACTCCCATGGTGTCATTGTGTTGAGACTTCCAAGGGGTCCCATAGTACACCTTAACGGGTATGGTTAGTCTCCGACTATCCGAAGAACAGAAGATCTAGGCCAATACAGCAGAAAAATAGAAGAAAACTCCACCTCATAAATCCACCTGATTTCACTTAGGTTCTCTCATGAACTTACCATCTCTAATTAACATTTTAAATTGAAACACTAAACTTAATGTAAAACATAACATCTACATTCTTTCTTGTGCATTGTTGCATACACCACTTGATTTTCTATCAGTATACTGTCATTGTACACAGAAGCAATCAGTTAGATGTTAACTCTGATCAAGTCATGAGAACAGTGCAAGCAGGTTAAGATAGTGGGCAACAAAAACAAAAATACCTGGAAAAACTCTGCAGGTCTGGCAGCATCTGAAGATAGGAGCACAGTTAACATTTCGAGTCCAAATGACCCTTCAACAGAACTAAGTAGAACTAAGTTGAATGGTCATTCGGACTCGAAACGTTAACTGTGCTCCTATCCACAGATGCTGCCAGACCTGCTGAGTTTTTCCAGGTATTTTTGTTTTTGTTTTGGATTTTCAGCATCCGCAGTTTTTTTGCTTTTATCTTATAAGATGGTGGGGAGATTTGACTGCTCTGCTAACCTGTTCCTGCCCCTGCACCATCTTAATAGACTTCAAATCAGGCAAAGAAAAGCTGCCCATCCCAGGCATACTGGGGTCTACGTGGCATGGTAAAATTGTTCACAGCACAAAAATAAGAAATAGTAAGGTATTAGTCAGACTAAGAGGGAATACAATAAGATCTAATTCAGGTTTACAGTGCATGCATGTAAATTAATGACTAACCAGTGTGAAACGTGTGCTGAGAAAGGCTCAGTACTGCCGGGGAGTGTGGGATGGGGCAGGCACTGAGAGGAGCTGTGAGCTTGCACTCCCTTAAGGCTGGCGGCTGCTGTGGAGCTGCCTCAGGGAGCTGCAGTAATTCAAAAATGAAATGAGCTCAATAAACTGCTGCAAACGGTGAAAAACTGTAAATGCAAGCATCAGGCAGCAGACTACATTGCAGATCATCCCTCCTTTATTTTATTAAACCCCAGACAATTCATCCTACCCTGTCGTGAAAACATGAAGGCCACCTGGCCGATTGGCCCACCTGCCTACAGTAAAAGTGGGCAGGCTGCATAAAATCACTGACAAGTGGCTCCTTAATGGGCTTAATTGTCGGCGGGCGCACTTCCAACTCCCATGCTCGCCCGCTGACCGTAATATTGTCGGGACGGGCACCCAACCTCTTCTTGTGTGATTTCGCGCAATTCCAGGTTGGGCATGCGCCAGCACGAGCAACATAAAATTCTGGCCCTGGAAGTTCCCCTCTAGCCACTCACCATGCTGACTTGGAAATATAATGCTGTTCCTTCACTGTCCCTGGGTCAAAACCCTGGAACTCCCTCCTTAATAGCACTGTGCGTGTACCTACACCACATGGGCTGCAGCAGTTCAAGAAGGCAACTCACCACCACCTTCTCAAGGGCAATTAGGGATGAGCAATAAAGGTTGGCCTAGCCAGTGATATCCACATCCCATGAGTGAATAAGATGAGGCAGAATGTGCCTATGACAAATACCCGGCTGATAAGGCAAGTGAGAACCATGCTGGCATTAGAAAGTTCAGAGGGGCATTTAAAAAATAAATAAGAGAGATAGAAAGAGCGTGAGAAGAAACTGACACCCAACATAAAGGGGAATTCATAGGTCTTCTATTGGCATATGAATAGTAAAAGGATAGTAAGAGGATTGGTCTGGAGGATTTCGGGACCAAAAAGGAAATCTATGCATGGAAGCAGAAAGCATGGCTGAGGTGATAAGTGTGCACTTTACATCTGTCTTTACCAAGGAAGACGATGCTTTCAAAGTCATAGTGAGTGAGGAGGTAATTGAGACACCAGAGTGGCTAAACATTGATAAAGAGAAGGTATTAAAAAGACTGTTTGTACTTAAAGTGGATAAGTCACCAAGACTGGATGGAGTACATCCGAGGATGCTGAGGACATTATGGATAGAAGTAAGAACAGAAATTGCTGTGGTGCAGGCCATAATCTTCCAATTCCCCTTAGATACAGGAATAGTGCCAGAGGATTGGAGGATTCCAACTGTTACAACCTTGGTCAAAAAAGATATAAGGAGAAACCCAGCAACTACAGGCCAGTCAGCTTAACTTTACTGATGGGAATCGATAACCCGGGACAAATTAGTCACGTAATTGGACAAGGGAGGATTAATTAAGGAAAGTCAGAACAGATTTATTAAAGGCAAATTGTGTTTAACTAACTTTGATTAAGGTTTTTGATGAAATAACAGGGAGGGTTGATGAAGGTAAAGTGATTGATGTGGTGTATAGGAGCTTTCAAAAGACAGTGATAAAGTGCCACACAATAGGCTTATCAGCAAAGTTGAGGACTGTGGGATAAAAGAGATAGTGGCTGAGTGACAAGAGAAGAGAGTAGTGCTAAATGGTTGTTTTTTGGACTGAAGGAAGGTATACTCTGTTCTCCAGGGCTCAGGCCAATGCCTTTCTTGATATATATCAATAACTTAGATTTGAGCATACAGGAAAACATTTCAAAATTTGCAGATGACAGAAAACTTGCAAGTATTGTGAATTGTGAATTGTGAGGAGGATATTGAGACTTCAAGAGGAGATAGGCAGGCTGGTGGAATGGGAGCACATAATTTAATGCAGAGAAATGTGAAGTGATACATTTTGGTAGGAAGAATGAGGAAAGGCAATATAAGCTAAAGGTTACAATTCTAGAGAGGCTGCAGGAACAAAGTGACATGATGGTATATGTACACAAATGGTTGAAGGTGGCAGGGCAGATAGGGAGAGTGGTGAAATGGCAAAATGGATCCTTGACTTTATAAATAGAAGCATAGAGTGCAATAGCAAGGAAGTTATGATGAAGTTTTATAAAACACTGGTTTAACCTCAGCTGGAGGATTATGTCCATTCTAGGTACTCCTTCAGGAAGGATGTGAAACATTAATAGAGGATGCAGAAAAAAATTACGAGAATAGATCCAGGAATTAGGGACTTCAATTACAAGAATAGATTGGAGAAGCTGGGGCTGCTCTCCTTAAAGAAGAGAAGGTTGAGAGGGGATTTGATAGAGGTATTCATGAGGGATTTAGATAGAGAGAAACTCCTTGCACAGAGGGGTGGAGAATCAGGTTTAAGGTGTTTAGCAAAAGAACCACAGGGAACATGAGAAAACCTTTTACTTTACACAGGGAGTGGGTAGGATCTGGAATGCACTGCCTAAGAGTGTGATGCAGACGGATTCAATTGAGGCTTTCAAAAGGAATTTCACAAGGGCCTGATCATGTCAACTTTGCTGCAAACCCATTTTAATGGAATATTTTGCAAAGACTGCACAATGGAATACCCAACAGTGTGACCTGAGGTCAAAATTTTGTTAAATCTTGTGGGCTAAGGGGAGCAGGAGTAATCACCCAAGCTATATAATAAGCTCTTGGCCTTCCCAAACCCAACCTTGCCTCTTCCTCCCATTTCCAGCTCCTCCATTCAAATTCTCTGCCCAGCATTAACTTTGTGCCAGGGATAACACTTTCAAATGCCCAGCTTCATCGCATTCTCAACCTGATATCTGCTTCTGCACTAGCCATGACATCTTTCCCATTAGAAATTAAAATGAGACCTTGACTGGAAGTTTCCAGCCCCTCACGTCGAGGGCATCTTTCGGTCCCACTGAATTGAATGGAAATTTCAATGGCTCATTGGCCCCTTGCAGGGAATCCGCCGCAGGGCGCTGGAAATTGCGGCCCTTGAGTTAAAATAGCCTTGGGGCCCTGTACTGAACTCTCCACATTGCTGCAAATGTAGATCAAGTTAAAAAGTGACCCAAATGATTAGTTTCTCATGACAAGTATTTCAATGGTTGAAAGGTTGGGAATCATTTTAACATGTATTAAAAGTAAGCAGTAACCAGGATAAAATTACAATTGATCAATGTTTGTCACTTTGCTTTATAGTTGGCAAACCTAAGTAACTGCTCAAATTTAAAAACAAAAGGGCTTTTTATTGGCAAGTGGCTGCAGATGTGAGGCAAATATTATTTCAGCCTTTGTATAGGTTTAAAATGCTTTTTTGTTTGCCAAATCGTGGGCTTGGAAGCAGGAGAGAAATGGCAAGCCAAAATGAAGGGAAAAGAAATCCCAATATATAGGCACAACACTGAATCTGTCTACAAGTGACACAATGGGCAGAATTTTCATTAGTTCATAAGGCTGGGAAAGGGGGCCGGCTGTTTTCTTAATCAAACCTGCCCCTTGGTTCGACAGGTCGGTTCCAGATGGGCACACGCAAAATTGAAAAGGTTACGTCGGGAGCGGGAAGAAATGACCCACCCACCCCATGCGGGTGACAACTTAAGCCCATTAGTGAACTTGTTATCAGCTTGTTAAAAGGCCAGTTTTTGAATTTTCTTTCTAATGATGCACCCTCAGATTATAACAGGAGGAGGATGCAATGACACAGCAGGGAATGAGCTGGAAAGAGGAGCAAGAGGCAGCATTAAAGAGTGAAGGCTCAGAGAAGGCCCTCATTCACTGACAAACAGTTACATCTCTGCAATCTTTACAAGGGCCTTTTGAGAGGACTGAGATAGGGGTAAGGGGAGGGTTTCTTCTGCTCACAGGTTCATGATCGTGGGGTGAAATTAAGGAAGACCCAATGTTCCATTGTGAACGAAGGAAGAGCATTAAAGGAAATGGAATCAAGCTTCTCTGAGCTTGCCCTGACCAGTGATGAGGAACAGCATTTGCTGGAGCAGGGGAAGGCATCTGGGCAAGAGGGAGAAGGGGTGAGGATGGAGGGGCAGGATGGCTCTAGACTTTCCACCTTACACAATCTTAATCACCATGCTTTATTGCTCTGCCAATCCTCACTTCTCATCCTCTTGCGTTTTGCCAAATGAAATGGAAACTCACAGCTCAATCTTTCCCAGTGCTTTATTGTTTGACCTTTCACTGTTAGTTACATCAGAAGCACCCAAATGACCTACAAAGTGACATTACTGATATGCTGGCCTGCAGTCACAGTCACTCCTACAAGGTGATGCTCCAGTGGATGAGAATGAGATGGAGGCAATCTACTTGCTAGTATCAGTCTTGGAATGAGATGCTTGTGGCAGTTTGCCTCGGCATGGAGGTAGCAGGGGTGGGGGTGCAGCTCCAAAGGCTGCTGCACCAGCAACACTGCAAGGACAGCCTCTGTTACAGGATGTAACTTTACAGCTTCTCAAAGTGTGCCAGCAACACTAGGTGTGGTGCCCTGCCATTTAGGATTTCCCTCTTCTTCTCCCTGGCATTCAACTTCCTTTAGGCCACTAAAGTGAAGAAAGGCGCAGTTTGTACAAAGCATCTCTCCCTCACCGCACGCAACTTTTCTATCACAAACATTGCTGCAGTCTGCACTCCAAACCTCTATCCGGCAGCACCAGAGCTCTGGCCTAACTTATGGATCATCAGGGTTGCTGAACACACATCTCTCTCATGGTTAGCTGAGGAAATCTATGCACCTTCTGGGTGTCCCCCGCTTTTGCATTCTGCTGTGCCATCTGGATCTATCTTTAAACTCACTATTCCAGACCTGAAAAGGATCATTGAAAAGCTTCACATATTGTACCCAGTTCCTCCTCACCATCCCCCTGTTGCTGACCTTGTTAGGAACCTCCAACTGTTTCCCTCTTGAGGAACTTTAAAGGCTTCCTGTTGTCACTGGCAAGGCATAATACATTAGGCTGTGTTTACTTGCAGATTGGTACATATGCAGGATCACAATACCAATAGCATAGAGGTGAAAACATTGAACTTAAATGTAGCTACGAAACAACAGCACAACACAACGAGACAAGATAGCCGCACCCACAAGGGAACCCCGAATCCCAGACAGCAGAGTGCAATAACCTGTAGTGGCGTAAGGTGCTTCATCTCTCAGCCACCACCTCCAGTAACATATCCAGTGAGAGATCAGAAAAATGGGTGGCTACACTGGCATGGTGGGGGATGGGCACCTTTCTCTTTGCCTTCTACTCCATACCATCCTCCATCTTATAAGATTTTGGGGTACAGGGGCCACAGATACCTAAATTGACGATCGACTCATCATAAGTAACTTTAAGATGGTTTATTAAGTTGATTAAGAAGCATTGGTTTAGATATGATGCATTAATAAACTAGACAGAAAAAGCATATGACCCATGACAGTTTACTTGTCCTGGAGGATGGACAAATGGCTGCAGCTGATCTCTGCAGCCCCAAGTGGCAGGGGTGACAATTGTTTGCTGATTGCAGTCTTCCTTTCTTTCCTTGTTTCCCTCAGTTTGGCTGAGACATCAGGAGGCTCTTGTTCTTCTCCCAAGCAGTAGTTAATTTTCCTTTCCTCCTATGCACCCATTGATAAAGTCTATCTCTGGGGGCTGGTAGCTTATCCAGTGTCAAACCCCTATCTCAACCCTTCAGACTGACAGTTTGGTTGCTACCCTTCCTATGTTCGTCCTCCTGCCGAGTTCCGCTTTTCTGTTTCCATTCTGTTGAGGGTCATACCTTGGTCTTTTCTAAACACTTGGGAGATAAGGGAGACAAGGATGCCATTTAACAATTCAGAAATGTCAACATGCCAGCCTAAACTAAGGCTGCTCAGAGGCCAAAATGTTTAGGAAAAGTGGTAATCAATGCTGCTTAGAAAATCCTATAAAATGCAGAAGATACCCACTTAAATGAGATTTCTTTTTTATTTACTCAAGACCCCATTTTACAGTCTCTTGGGCAAACAGCAACTTCAGCCATGGCTGCTGGCCGCTCTTTAAATCGAGTCCATTGCTGCCTCAATCACCCCCCCCCTCCATCCCATGCCTGCCGCTGCTAATTGGGCAGAATATGCAACCCCAGGACTACTAACTGCTTTACATATCACAATGTGTACACATTGCTGACCAAGTGCGGGGTTGGGGCCCAGAAGTGACTGCAGTTTAGGAGTCCCAACCCCAGAATGGAAATCTCACCCAAAGCCATGATACTCAGTTGATGGCTGGTCAAGCAGTAGCAGATTTTTGATCTATAAAGGAGTGAAAGGTTATGGGGGGCAGGCAGGAAAGTGGAGGTAAGGCCATAATCAGTTCAGCCATGATCTTATTGAATGGCAGAGAGCAGGCTCAACAGGCCAAATCGCCTACTCTTGCTCTTATTTCTTATGATCCTATGTATGAAGTGGGAGCCAGTAGAGTTGCTCAGTTTGGTTAGAGGACAGATATCTACTTTACCTATCAAGGATTACTGGTCAGATTAAATATGTTGTACACCACATCGATGTCACCTGTAATTCTCTGCACTATTAGGGGCTTTGCTACTTGGTTTATTTGCTGTGTGCAATGGAATTGATGCCTCTTTTTCACAAGTGACGAACATATTGTTCCTTGGAAGTAAAAGGTCTCTGATGCCTGCGGTGCATCAGTGGACATATTTGGCATATGTAGCCAGTAATGGCTGGTGTAAAATCTTAATGCAATTTTAATGACCTTCATGCCCAAGGGAAGAGAAATCTAAATTGTACAATTTGTCTGGGAATCATGCCTCCAGGAGAGCAAAAAGTAATGCAGCAGCCTGCTTTGTGAAACAGAGGTGTTAAAGCTAATCATACTCTTACATTACAAAAAATTGCCTCCTGAGCAGATAAACGCAGGTCCTGGATAAGAATGGATTCATATATAATAATGTGTGAGGGATGATCACTCTGTTTGTGCATGTCCCCATAGGAAATGCTGATCTTTCTCAAAGTGCAGCAGGCCCCTTGGAATCCTTAAAGAAAATTCCAGCCTGACAATTACAGTAGCTCAAAGAAAATAGCAGCTGTTATAAAAATACATCAGGAATAGAAATCTTGCAATGTAAATTGCTAGGGTGAAACAGTTAAAAAAAAAATGAATGCAACAACAAAAGTGCAGGTAATTCTTAGTCCTAAATCCCTGCTTCTTGTCCACAACTTTGTAAGTTCCCTATCCTAAAGTACTTGCCAGCTCCCTTTCAAAAATTATTTATTGGATCAGCTTCCATCTTCTTTTTAGATAGAGCGCTCTGGATCCAATAAAAATTTTAAGAGTGAAATTAGTCCTCCTCATTTCCCCTCTAGATCTTTTGCCAACGATTTTGAATTACTCATTTACTACTTGCCATCCATCTAGTCTTTGTCCAGTTTTTAAAATAATTTTAGAAGTTAGCCATGAGGATATCGACATATTTTACAAAAATATAGAATGTGAGGTTTTAGCCCCATTACAACCATAGTATCCTAGAGCCATTACAGCACAGAAGGAGGCCATTCATTCTGCATGTCCAAATCTGTTATTTACGAGAACAACTTATCTAGACCCACTTCCCGCCCTTTCCCCATAATCCTAACTTTCTTTTCTCTTCAGGTAATTATCTAATTCCATTTTAAAAGCCACAATTGAATCTGCCTCCACCTCCTTTTCAGATTCCAGATCCTAACCACTAGCTGTATAAAAATGTTTTTCCTCATATCACCATTTTCTTTTGCCTGTCACCTTAGATCATTGTCCTCCGGTTTGTGCCCCGTTTGCCAACGAGAACAGGTCCTCTGCCCATTTCATTCTCTTGCCTATGTCACTCAAAGCCTGTAACTATCCTCACCATGATCTACCACTTTGCTGAGTTTCATATTGAATGCAAACTTTGTAATTCTGCTTGTTCATCCAAAGCTGGGTCATTTAGAGTCATAGAGACACAGAGGTCTACAGCACAGAAAAAGGCCCTTCAGCCCATTGAGTCTGTGCTGGTCAAACAAGTACGTAACTATTCTAATCTCATTTTCCAACACTAGGCCCATAGCCTTGTATACCATGGCATCGCAAATGCACATCCAAATACTTCTTAAATGTTGTGAGGGTTTCTGCCTCTACCACCCTTTCAGGCAGTGAGTTCCAGATTCCCACCACCCTTTGGGTGAAAAGATTCTTCCTCCCATCCCCTCTAAAACTCCTGCCCCTTACCTTAAATCTACGGCCCCCGTTATTGATCCCTCCACCAAGGATAAAAGTTCCTTCCTGTCTGCCCTATCTATGCCCCTCATAATTTTATATACCTCAATCATGTTCCCCCTCAACCTCCTCTGCTCCAAGGAAAATAGTCCCAGTCTATCCAATCTCTCCTCATAAATAAAACTCTCCAGCCCAGGCAACATCCTGCTAAATCTCCTCAGTGCTCTTTCTAGTGCAATCACATCCACCCTATTATGCAGACTCCAGAACTGTGCGCAATACTCTGGCTGTGACCTAACCAGCGTTTTATACAGTTCAAGCATAACCTCCCTGCTCTTATGTTCTATGCCTCGGCTAATAAAGGCAAGTATCCCATATGCCTTCTTAACCACCTTATCTACCTGTCCCGCTAACTTAAGGGACCAGTGGACATGCACACCAAGATCCCTCTGATCCTTGGTACTTCCTAGGGCATTACCATTCATTATGTATTCCTGTGCCTTATTTGTCCTGCCCAAGTGCACCACCTCATACTTATCTGGATTAAATTCCATTTGCCACTGATCAGCCCATTTGACCAGCCCATCTATATCCTCTTGTAATCTAAGACTATCCTCCTCACTATTTACCACCCCACCAATTTTCATGTCATCCGCGTACTTACTGATCAACCCTGCTACATTCCAGTCTAAATCATTTATATATACCACTAACAGCATGGGACCCAACACTGTGGAATATTGCTGGACACAGGCACCCAGTCACAAAAACACTCCTCGACCATCACCCGCTGTTTCGTGCCACTCAGCCAATTCTGGATCCAATTTGCCAAATTGTCTTGGATCCCATGGGCTCTTACCTTTGTTATCAGTCTCCCATGTGGGACCTTATCAAAAGCTTTGCTCAAGTCCAAGTAAACTGCGTCAAATGCATTACCCTCGTCTACACAACTGGTCACCTCTTCGAAAAATTCAATCAAGTCGGTCAGACATGACCTCCGTTTATAAAACCATGCTGACTGTCCTTGATTAATCCCTGCCTCTCCAAGTATAGATTAATTCTGTCCCTCAGAATTGCTTCCAGTAGTTTCCCCACCACTGGGGTTAGACTGACTGGCCTGTAGTTCCCTGGTTTATCCCTTCCTCCCTTCTTGAATAACGGTACCACACTGGCTGTCCTCCAGTCCTCTGGCACCTCTCCTGTGGTCAGAGGTGTATTGAAAATTATTGCTAGCGCCCCTGCTAACTCCTCCCTTGTCTTGCTCAAGAGCCTGAGATACATTTCATCCAGGCCTGGAGATTTATCTACTTTTAAACTTGCCAGACCACTTAGAACCTCCTCCCTTTCTATGCTAATTTCTTCAATTATATCACAGTCCATCTACCTGATTTCCATACTCACGTTGTCCCTCTCACGTGTGAACACTGACACAAAGTATTAATTTAGAACCCTACCTACGTCTTCCGGCTCCACACATAAATTACCACCATAGTCCTTAATGGGCCCTACTCTTTCCCTAGTTATCCTTTTTCTCTTAATGTACTTGTAAAATAACTTTGGATTTTCCTTTATTTTATCTGCCAATGTTTTTTCACGCCCCTTTTTGCTCTCCTAATTTCCTTTTTAAGTTCCCCCCTATACATTTTATACTCCTCTAGGGCTTCCGCTGTTTTGCGCCCTCGGTATTTTTAATTTATAAAATTAAAAAATGTAGTGGACCCCATACTAACCTTTGGGGAATACCTCCCAATCTAAATAAGCATTCCTCCATAGCAACCTTTGCTACCTGCCATAAAGACAATTTTGTATCCATTCCAGCACTTTCCCCTTAATTTTATGGGTGTCTTTGTCTTCTTAATAAGCCTCTTGTGTGGCACTTTATTGGATACCTTCCAGAAGTCCATATAAACAACATCAATTATAACACCTAGATCAACTTTACCTATTACTTTATCAAAGAATTCAATCAAAAAAGTCAAACACAATTTTCCTTAGTAAATCTATGCTGGGTTTCCTTGATTAACCCCTATCTTTCCAAACAAAAGTTTATTTTGTCCTTGACAACGGTTCCCAATCACTTCCCCACCACTGATGTTCAGCCAATTGGCCTATAGTTTCATGGTTTAGTCCTCTCCCCTTTCTTGAATAGTGATATAGGAAAATGGAATAAGAATAGTTAGGTACTTGTTTGATCAGTGCATTCTCGAAGAGCCGAAGGTCCTTTTTCTGTGCTGTGCACCTCTATGACTCTATGATACTAGAAACCCTCCAATCCTCCAGCCATACTTGTGTATCCAATTAGATTTGAAAGGTTGTGAACAATGTCTCTGCTATTTCTACCTTTGCTTCTTTCAGCTTTCCATCTGGACCATGCAACTATCAGCTTTTAACAACATTACTCATTTTAGTACATCTTTTCTATTCATTACTATCTTATGCATACATTCCCATTCCTCTTTCAGTGCAGCCTTCATTTCATGCACTTCCTTTGTGAAGACAGATGCCAAGTTACCATTTACAAATTCAACCATGTCCTCTACCTTTACATGAAAATTTCCCTTTTGGTCCTCAATAGAACAACCTTTTCCCTACTGCTTACAATTTATATTTTTATTAAATACTTTAGGGTTCAATTTTGTAGGTTGTCCTTCCCTTATGACATTACCCTCATAGGTTTGTAGGTTCACTCCTGATATCAATGGTCCAAAGTCAAATCCCGCTCAACTACAATATGCAAGTTTGAGTAGAATCACACTGAATCTTTATTGATTCACCGGCAAAATCTTATACTTAAGATCGTTATTGGTTCTGTTTATCAGGGGCTGGGTCTGAGAACAGAGCAAGAGGGATGATCAGTCCATTGTCTCCGCCTTCAAGTGGTGGATCAGATCACTTCTGAGCTAGCCACCTGTCACTTGTGCGCTGCAGGTTTTTGTCTTGTCAATTTTGACTTGGTGATCACGTGACCAGCTCTTCCTGACTGGCATCTGGCCTATGGCGGGAAAGCATGTGTAGGTGCCCCTAACGCAATGGATTGGTTCTGCTGGACTGCCTGTCCACCTCCCCTTTTACCATTAATTCTGGCCACCGTGCTCAAAGAGAAACCTGATTCACTTGTGACGCGTACATCTGGTTCCTTTATCATTGATCCGTTTGTCTCTCAAGTTTGACTACTTCTTTCAATCTCTGTTCCTTGTTTCAGCCCCCATACAACAATCACATGACATTTTGCACAAGTCATAATCACATTTTCCAGCATAATATATTTTCTTTGCATGTAATGTTTAACCTGATTTCATCACTCTAATCGCAAATTTACTCTGTTAGTTATTAGCTCTTGTTTAAAACACACCGTTAGACAGAACATGATTAGGTTTAAACATTCAGCTACATATTATATGCCGTGCTTACAATTTAATGTTACCTGCTAATCTTTCCTCATAACCTCTATTTGCCTCCCGTTTTTTTTTCCATACTTTCCATAGCCTCCATGCTGATTAATTGCAAGTTGCTCCTGATATTTGTCATTACTTTCCTTTTCCCTTTGATTTTAACCTTTCTTCCCTTTTTCATTTAGAATGCCCAAGATGCTTTAGTTTTTTTCTTCAAAGGAATATGCTTAATATGCCTGAGAAAGGATATGTTGGTGCAGTGGTCATGTCACTGGGCTAGTAATCCTGAGGTTCAGGCTAATACTCTGGGAATACGGGTTCAAATGCCACCATAGCAGCTGCTGGAATTTGAATTCATTAATAAAATTGCAAATTTGAAATCTAGTCCCAATGGTGACTGTGGAATTATCATTCATTTTTATAAAAATCCATCTACTTCACTAATGTCCTTTAGGGAAGGAAATCTGCCATCCTTACCCATTCTGGCCTACATGTGACTCCAGATCCACAGCGGTGTTGCTGACTCTTAAGGGGCTGAACAAGCCACTTAGTTCAAGGACAATTAGGGACAGACAACAAGCATAGCAATGTCCACAATCCATGAAAGACTAAAGACTAAAAACCATCTTGCTCCTGAATGCTTTCCATTACTCTGCTACTGCTTTACTCTACAATAACCTTTCCCAATCCATCTGTGCTAGGTCCTTTCTTAAATCACTAAAATTAAGTTTTCCCTAGTTGAGCATTTTACCTCTGATATTTTCTCGCCTCTTTTCATAATTGTTCTAAACCAAAATATAATGTGGTTAGCTAGATGATCCTCTGCTATAACACACTTCCCCTAATTGATTACCCAAAACCAGACCCAACACTGCTTCCCGGGTCAACTTTTTGTATGCATGGTGTATATCCCTCCTTGTGCTCTTTCTCTTCTTTGCAATACTGGACATGGCTGACCAAGCAATCCTCCTTCACTGCCCACGTTCATGGGACTTTACTTGCATGGCTCTCCTCCTACTTATCTGAAAGCACCCATCACATTTCTAGCAATTGTTAGGAAATAGACATAGCTTAAGTAAGTTGTGTTGGCATTTGTAGCCATTAGGAATGAGATTTAGATTTTAAGTTTAAGTTTGATTTGTATTTCTGTGCCTGTGTTACGAAAGGTCAAATGGGGTTTTAGTTTCACTTCAAAAGGGTGCTTGCATTTCAAATGAAGTTTTTTACAACTGTTGCAGCTAAATTAAACTAACAAAGATAGAAGAATTGAATTGTTGCCTAGTAACAATGGGCCAGAGAGGCAGATCCCTTCCACAGATACAAACACAGAGGAAGAGAAACAGCAGTTTTGGTTTGGAAGCTGTGGAGTTCAGTTGGTTTTCTTGAAAGTTGCTGCCAGGAAAGACTGGAGCAAAGGGGACAGATAGCCAGTCCCAAGCTAAGGAAAACTCCAAAAATCCAGGGGAGTGGGAGAGGGGAAAGTTCAAAGAAGACCTTCTAGTCAAAGGAAGGACAAAACCTGGAAAAGGTCCTGTTAAGTGAAGTTAAGAGTGAGGGGCAGAGAGAAAGGCTCCAAGCTTCATATTTAAAGAGCCAAAAGCTGCAAAAAACAGATTTAAAGCAAGAACAATTTGCAAGAAGCAAGAAAGTCCAAAGAGACAGCTGAAGGTCTGTAACTCTTTGCTATGTGAAACAGTGGCATAGTGCTGATGGCTGAATTGGTGAGAGAGAGAGTGTGTGGAAGACAGCTTGAATGCATTTGGTGACCTGGGGAGAAAACACCAGACGGAGAGTTCAAAACTCTGGAGGTGAACCCTTGCAGAAGGTGTCTGAGTGAAAGCGTCGGTTTGGGAGAAGATTCCAAAGTAAGTTCTTGGAGAGTGGATATTGGAAACCCTCGTGTGAAGCACATTAGAAGCACCCTCTGCTAGAAATAGCATGGCTGAGAGAACCAAGGTTGCAGTTACTGAAGTTAATGTTCAGATGAAAGGGTTGTAGAGTGTACAGAAAAGTAATCAGATTGGTCCTGAAGATGATGCTGAGTTAGGAGATGAACACAGAAAATGTTCTAGAACCAACAAGAAGGCAGACCATATTAGATGTAGTAATGGATAATAAACCAAATTTTGTTAATAATCTAACAGCAAGGGAATATTTATCTAACTAATATCACTAACATAAACTAATATAACTGCAAACAATTGCTAAGAGATATTTCAAAACTTTAAAGCCAATTATTTAAATAAAATACAATGGATATGGCAGGGTCTATGAGGTGTTGCAGATCAAGCATGAGGGAGCTGGCAGACATCAGTATGATCAACAGCAACCTGCAGAAAGTGTCTGCAGCTCAAGGAACTTTGGCTCATGTTCAAGAGTTTCAGACACAGAAATGCATCAGGGAGGGGGAAAATTATCAGGGCACTTTGTTCCAGGAGGCATTCACATCCCTTAGGTTAGCTCCTTCAGATTGGGCTGTGGTCTGGGACAGGAGTGAGACAGGTACGGGGATCCTGTATATAGCACTGGAAGAGCTTCAGCTCTTGCACTTGTTCAACAGGCACGAGGTTTTTGCAGCTTGTATGGGCAAGAGCAGGGATTGCAGGGAGGATGAGTAAATTGACCACAGCACTGTGGTACACACATTCAAACTGGGGGAATATAAATGGATGTAATAGTAGAAGGGGGCAGATACAGTTCTCTGCAGCTGAGGGTGCAAGTTCTGAAGGCTGTGCTGCCTGCCTGATGCTGGGATTAAGGAAATATCCTTGGGGCTGGGGAGGAACTTGGAATGGGAGGGGAAGGATCCAATTGCTGTGGTTGTCATGAAAGAACTAGGCTCTACTAAGGGAGTATGAGCAGCTAGCGGCTAAATTAAAAAGAACCACAAAGGTACCAATCTCTCGATTACTACCTGAGCCACAAACAAATTGAGATATGGTAAATAAGATCAGAGATTTGAACGCACAGCTCAAGGATTGGTGTGGGACAACAAGCGTTCAATTCATGGGGCACTGACATCAGTATTGAAGAGAGTGGGAGCTGTTCCATTGGAATGGACTTCACTGAACCATGCTGGAACCAGTGACCTGGCAAATCAAATAATGAATATCCTGTCAAGGGTTAACACATGGGATAGGCTAATGTATGACATAGATGATGATATAGCACTAACACTAGTCAGCTTTGTGTTTGATTTTGGTTAGAGAGGTTGGAATCATGTCTAAGAGCCACATGCCTACTACGTAACCTATTTAGATGTAATACTAACAAACAAGCATTAAGCAGATACCAGAGTATGTCTACAGATTGTCTAAGAACCAAGTTCCATGCATGGAGTCCAAGACACAAGGACTCAAGCTCAGGTTGTGTTGGAAGCTCAGAACATGGTAGCAGCGATAGAGACATCAACATAAGAGAGACATCAGTGTTATCGAAGGAACCACAGAAAGCAGCTTGAGTAATTTTGGCAGTAAAATGAGGCACACTGGAGAGAGGTAACAATGACCGTACAGTGAGCAGTCCTTGCTCTTGCCCCACCCATTTGATGGCCTTAAGGGTCTGCAGACAAGCCAGCAGTGGGAGTTTTGGAACAGCATTTTCTCGAGCAGCATCAGAAGGATCAAAGTTGCAAGTTAGTTTGTTTCTTTATGCAGTAGGCCCAGTAGTAGGTAATGTTCTCCTAAGACAGGCTATGCAGGAGTCCACTGCAGATTTTGATTCTATTATTAAAGCCTTTGGCACTTATTTTAGCCCAAAGCAAAACCTAGTAACTGAAAGAGCACATTTTAACCTGCACTCAAAATGACCTGGGGAATCGATTAAATTATTCCAAATGACCTATATTCTCTCGCTAGTTCTTGCGGATATGAGGCACTGGAGCACAAGCTAATCCATGATCACATAGTCATGGGTGTTCAGGATAACAAACTCCCTGACTTTCTGCAGACCAAAGTTGATCTTACTTTGGATCGCATGCACCAATATGCGAGGCAAGCTAAGCTTAGAGAATTTAACCGGACTATAATTCATGGAGACACCAAAGCTTCACATGATTCCATAGATTGCGTGGGCACATAGGCAGTGGCCTCACCCATATGAAAGCCTGCCAAACAAACTGAAAGGGTAGGAAACTCCACACCGGCCGCCATTTCGAGATGCTTGCACTGTGGCGTGAAAACCCAGCATAGATGCCAGGACTACCCACCAGAGGGTGTGGAATGTTTCCAATATGGCAAAACTGGGTGGTTCAAGTGTTTCTACAAATCCAACAATTTTAATTGAAGTCGCAGACCAGTAAATATTTACAAAACACATTCCTTCCAATAAATGGAAAGTCCAGAAAACAACGACCATACAGAGTTCTTAGGGGAAGTAGACTGTCTTAAACCAGACTACTGGTCAGTTATGATCAAGATCAAGTCTTCAATACTTCTTTTAAAATTGACTCTGAAGCAGCTGTTAATGTATTAGAAGATGACATCAACTGGCTTCAGCCGATGGCCTTTTATCATTCAGTCATCAAATAAAAAGGTCCAGGAGGCAACAACATTCCATTTAAAGGCAAGGTAGCTACAAGATTATTGATTCTCCCTGTGTTCTTCACAACCAGATTACATCCTTATTGAGTGCTGATGCGGGCATACTTCTAGGAATCCGAGAAAAAACAGATGATGCTTATCGTTTGAATGACCACTACCCTTCATGCAACAGTCTTCAACCTTTTATTTAGAAGCAGTGGAAATTCAGCCTCAGAAGCTGAGGAAGTTTATACACTAAGCAGTAAGTTCCTTTCTTTCACAGAGACTAGGCGCAGGGCAGACATAGAGGTTATGAATCTCTCAGTTCTTCATGAAGCAAGGCCAGAGGTGGTAGATACAGAAGGCACTGCAGCAGATGCTGACCATCTCCATGAATCTTGCTGGACCTGAATTGACTCTTCCTAGAGAGCAGAAGCATCCTTTGCAGGACTAAGTGACCTCTTGGAGGTTGAGGTCTTAGAGAATGATTCGTCTTTCCCATTGTTGGATGCAACTATGGGCAGGATTTTCCCCTCAGCGATTTTGGGGAGGGGCCCGCTCGCCGAGAGGAAAATGACGCGGGATGACATCAGGAGGAATCCCTGATTTCATCCCGGTCACTTTAAATTTTTAGGAAGGCGAGCAGACAGCGAAATCAGCTGTCCGCCCGCCGACCTGTCAATGGCCAACTGAGGCCATTGACAGGCTCATTAAGATAATTAAGGACCTGCCCGTCTAAGCTTAAGGCTGGTGGGCAGGCCAGGAGCCCCAGCGGGCTTCTGATTATTCATGAAACTTCATCCACTGGTGGGATGAAGTTTCATGTCCGTTTTTTAAACATTTAATAAATTTTAAGTATTTATTATTAACATGTCCCATCTCGTATGACGTTGTCACATGAGGGGGACATGTTAATAATTTCAATATTTATCTATTTTTAGAATTTACTTACCTGTCACAAATCTCTCTGAGACAGGACTTTGCCTCAGGGAGCAGTGCGCTCTTTCGTGCGCATGTGCGAAAGAGCGCACTTTGACAGATGGGGAACCCCTCCCCCACCCGCCCAGGAAGCTCATAGCACTTCCTGTCAGGCAGGCCGCTGGGTGGGCCATAACTGGCCCGCCCACTCAAAATGGTGGTGGGCCCCCTGTTGGTGGTGGGCGTCATCTGTCCACCTGCTGCCGAGCCAGTGGGGCCCGCATACCATCTGAGGACAAAATTCTGCCCGATGTTTCTGCTGTCATTTTAGAAAAATCAGCTGTTCTTTTAATGACTGAGCAGCATTCAGAACTTAGTTCCACTGAACTTCCAATGTATCGCTTACTTCATCTCCTGTTGTTCATGAAGAGTCTTCTACAGAGAATGCTTTGCCTGAGTTCAAGTTGGACTCCATAGAGGATCACACTGTTAGAGAGCTGGTACCTTCGCAGGGTGAAAGTCAATTGTCACCCATACTTCAATCCCTGCTGAAAATCTTCTTCCCTTCAGAGATAGAAGTAAGCACAGAAGTTGTGGCAAACTCTTTAGCACTTCTGAAGCTGCAGAATCCTGTACAGCAGGCTTGTCCCAAAGCCAATTGTCTACAAGAAATTCCTCTCATTGCAGAAGATGAGGCTGCTTCCTCTCACTATCCTCAGCAATTTTTCCCATTGCCTATTGTGAAGGAACAGAGAGGAGAGTAACTGTCTTACCTTTGCCTACAGAAAATGAACGGTCCTGCGGGAATATCATTGGGAAATCATCTCTTCTTATTTTCCTGACAGTCTTACAGGAAGTTGATTGTTTTTCCTTGGTTGCCTGAGTTCATTGAAATCTCAGATAATTAATGCCTTTTCAGTCTTTGATACAGCAATGGATGATCCAGCAATGGATGATACAGCTATGACAGTCTTCCCAGGAATTATATATGTCTTCACAGTAAAATGAACTGAAAATAGCAAAGCAAGTATAAAATCAAGAGGCAAAATGGAGGGAGGAACTTAAAACAATATTTAACACTGCAGGAAAAATACTAGGCAAGCTAATGGAACTAAAGGCTCACAAGTCCCCTGGACATGATGGATTGCATCTTAAGGTCTTAAAATAGTGGCTTCAGAGATAGTGGATAGTGGTAATCTTCCAAAATTCCAGATTCTGTAAAGGCTCCAGCAGATTGTAAAATTGCAATTGTAATGCCCCTATTAAAGAAAGTAGGGAGATAGAATGTAGGACATTATAGGCTAATTAACCTAACATCTGAAAACATGGGAAAATGCTGGAATCCATTATTAAAGAGATAGCAGTAGGACAATTAGGAAGTTATCGTGCTCTCAAGCAGAGTCAACATGGCTTTATGAAAGGAAAATGGTGTTCAATAAATTTATTAGAGTTCTTCGAGACATAAAGGGTGGATAAAAGGGAGTCTGTAGATTTAACTTATTAGATTTCCAAAAAGCATTCATTAAGGTACCACATAAAATGTTCCCATGGAAGAAGATAAGAACCCATGATGTTGTGTGCAATATATCAGCATAGATAGAGGATTAGCTAACTAAAAGGAAACAGAGAGTCAGGATAAATGGTGGATTTTCAGATTCTTAAACTGTAACAACTTGGGTCCCACATGTCTCAGTGCTGGGGCCTTAACTATATACAATCTATACTAATGAATTGGATGAACAAACCCACTGTATTGTATCGAAATTAGCTGATAATATTGAGGTAGGTGAAAAGGAATGTTTCTATGAGGATACAAAGGGTGGGATTTTCCGGCCTCAACACCAGCAGGCATTGTCGCGAGTGGGACCGGAAAATCCTGGCCAAAGAGTTTGCAAACTGACATAGAAAGGTAAAATGAGGAGGAAAAAAATTGACAGTTGAGATATTATGTCAGAAAATGTGAGGTTATTCAATTTGGTAGGACGAATAGAAAAGCAAAGTATCAATTAAACAGAGAAAGAGACTGCAGAATGCTGCAGTACAGGGGGATTTGGGTATCCTTGTACGGGAATGACAAAACGTTATCATGCAGATACAGCAAGTACAGCCTACTCCGCAAAGTCCTCGTCACTAATATCTGGGAATTTGTGTTACAATTGGAAAAGCTATTCCACAGGCGAGTCACACAGCAGCCTGCCATAGTCGTATTTATGGAATCATACTTTACAGCCAATGTCTTACACTCCTCCATCACTGACCCTGGGTACGTCCTGTCTCACTGGCAAGACAGACCCACCAGGGGAGGTGGCACAGTGGTATACGGTCAAGAGGAAGTTGCCCTTGGAGTCCTCAACATTGACTCGGGACCCCAGGAAACTCCTGACAGCAAGCCAAACATGGGTAAGAAGCCTCCTGCTGATTACCAACTATTGCCCTCGTTCAACTTACGAATTAGTAATCCTCCATGTTGAACACCCGTTGGAAGAAGCACTGAGGGTAGCAATGGAACAGAATATACTCTGGGTGGGGACTTCAATGTCCATTACCAAGAGTGGCTTGGTAACACCATTACTGACCAAGCTGGGCAAGTTCTGAAGGACATATCTGCCAGACTGGGCCAATGTGTTGTGTGACTTGTCGACCATACTAAATGGGATAGGTTCAGAACAAGTCTAGCAGCTCAAAATGGGCATTGTGGGTCATCAGCAGCAGCAGAATTGCATTAAAACACAATCTATAACCTCATGGGTTGATATATTCCTCAATCCAACCTTATCATAAAACCAGGGGACCAACCCTGGTCCAATGAAACATGCAAGAGGCCATAGCTGAAGAAATGCTAGGCATACCTAAAAATCAGGTGCCAACCTGGTGAAACGCCAATAAATGAATGCTAAACAGTAGATGCAGCATGCTGTAGGCAGCGCTAAGCAATCCTACGAGCAACGGGTCACATCAAAACTCTGCAGTCCTGCCACATCCAGTTGTGAATGGTGCTGGACATTTAAACAACTAACTGAACATACAAACAGACAGAATAAGAAAAGGTGTACGCCATTCAGTCCCTCAAACCTGCTCCGCCATTCAATAATATCATGACTGATCTGATTGTGGCCTCAATGCCCTTTTTCTGCCTACCCCCTATTCCCTTTGACTCTTGTCAATCACGAATCTATCTACCCCTTCCTTAAAAAGATCAATGACCCTGCCTCTTCTGCTGTCTTGGGAAGGGAGTCACGACCCTTTGCGAAAAGATATCTCTCCTTAATGCCATCTTAAATAGGAGATCTCTTATTTTTAAACTGTGTCCCCCAGTTCTGGTCTCTCCCATGAGGGGAAACACCCTCTCAGTATCCACTCTGCCAAGTCCCCTCAGGGTCTTATATGTTGCAATAAGATCACTTCTCGTTCTTCTAAACTCCAATGGACACAGGCCCAACCCCTTCAACCTTTCCTCCTAAGGTAATCCCTTCATCCAGGGAACTAGAGAAGGAGGTTCCACAATCACTCCCATCATTGAAGATGGGGATGCTTTTGGAGCCACCTCCTCCTCTTAGTTGATTGTCTTGTCTTGCCCTTGAAGTCCCCAGCATCAGAGATGCCTGTCTTAAGCCAATTTGAATCACTCCATGCATTATCAAGAAATAGTTCAATGCACAAGATATAGTAAAGCTTATTGACCACACTAAAATCCTGGCTGTGAGACTTGTGCTCCTAGCCAAGCTGTTAGAGTGCAGCTAAAACTCTGGTATCTACCGGAAAATGTGAAACATTACCCAGATATATCCTGTCCACAGAAAGCAGGACAGATCCAATCCAGCCAATTACCACCCCATCAGTTTATTCTCAATCATCAACAAAGTGATGGAAGTTGTCATCATCAGTACTATTAAGCAGCACTTACTTCACAACAATCTGTTCAATAATGCAGACTTTAGGTTCTGCTAGGGCCAGGCTCCAGAATTCGTTACAGCCTTCATGCAAACATAGCCAAGAGCTGCAAAGACAAAAGAATCTGAGACTTCTACCATCTAGAAGGACATGGGCAGCAGATGCATGGGAATAGCACCATTTGCAAATCCTCCTCAAAGCCACACACTATCCTGACTTGGAATAATTGTTCCTTCACTGGCCCTGGATCAAAATCCTGTAACTCTCTCCCTAATAGCGCTTTGGGTGTGCCGAGGTTGCATGCACTGCAGCAGATCAAGAAGGCAGTTCATCACTACCTTCTCAAGGACAATATGAGATGGCCAATAAAGCTGGCCTTGCCAGTGATGCCCATATCCCATTAATGAGTTAAATAAAATATAGAATGTCAACAGCTGACACTCAAGCACTGATCCTTTGGGGACACCAATAGTTATCCCCTGCCTCCCGAAAATGACCCATTTATACTATTCTCTTCTGTCCATTAACCAATCCTCAACCCATGCTAACATCTTATCTGCAACCATGAAACCTAATCTTGTGTAACAATTGAATATAGGGCACCTTATCAAACATCTTCTGAAAATTCTATGTGTCATATCTGTTGGTTCTGTTGTGTTCAATTGTTCAGTGTTTGTGTGTGTGTCTGTTGCCTGCTCATAATGATGTGTGTGTGACTACAGCAAAACTGAAATACAGCTGTAAGCTTGTGGCTGCAGACATGTTAAAAGCATATGAAATAAAGCTCCAGTTCACGTATAGAACCTGGTAAATATCATCTCCACATATATTTGAGGCACAAAACACCATATCTGGTGACAAAGATAAATAGTTTAAATTTACCAGCGTCAGCACCTTTCCTTTCTTTGATGAGAGATCCATCTATGCCATGGGATTGATAGATTTTGGGATGCAAGACCTACTTGGTGACAACTAGTCTGGATGGTCCACAGGAAGCAGGGATCCACAAGAAGGTAATATTTATCCATTGCCTCAGGTCAGAAGGCCAGCAGGTATTTGAGCAACTGACAGAAGACACATCTACATTTGAAACAGTAGTAAGCTGTCTCAAAAAATACCTTGGGGCCAAAGAAAAATGTGATGATCAGTAATATGCATTCCACCAAAAATGCCAGAAAAATGATGAGCCCATAAAACAATATGTGGCAACATTGTGGCAATTAGCTTCCATATCCAAATTTGGCACACTAACCAATGAACTAATTCTTTTAAAACCCTGAGGTGTAGGCCATCAAGTTTAGGGGATTTGTTGTCAGTTACTGCCATTAATTTGGCCTGTCATTTTTATTTAAGTTTTTCATGCTCAGACCCTTGCTTCTCCACAATTTCTGAAATGTAAAGATTACTGCAAAATGTTTTTACAATTATAATAGAAGGGATGAATGTAATGTGGGCTAATTAAAAACAAGTAATGTAGATAAAGGAATAGCAGACTTATCGAATAATTTATTGGTGTCAGTTTTCACAGCAGTGGGCGAGACTAATTAACCTGATATTCCAGGAAAGCTAATATTGAATCAAAGACAGGAACTCACTTAATGTTAGTAAAGATAGAGAAAAAAAATGACATGGAAGATTGACAAAGCCCCAGGACATGAAAGTTTCCACTCCAGGGTTTTCACGGTGAGGAAATTGTAGAGGCTTTAACCATAATCTTTCAAAGTTCTCTCAATTCTGATATTGTCCATTTAGAGTGGAAAATTATCAATATGGCTCCCTTATTTAAGAAAGATGTGAGGGAGAAACTAGGACATTATAGACCTGTTCATCTAACATCTGCTGCCGGGAAGCTGTTGGGATATATAATTAAGAACTGAGTAATTGAGTCGCTAGAGCATTTGGAGCTGCTTAGGGAGAACCTGCACATAAGTCATGTCCAATGAACCAAATGTAATTTTTTCCGGAAGTACTTAAGTAGGCCGTACAGTATCTATGGATGTAGTTAATATGGATTTCCAGAAGATATTCAATAATATCCCAAGTTAAGAAACTTTTATCTAAAATTAAAGGGTGTACAATTGAAGGCAAATTATTGACCGGGTGACCAAGGTTATAAACCTTTCTTTTTGAAAATATGACTTTCGACTTTCAACTGATTGGAAATTTTGCGATTTGAAATGAAACAGAACTAACCACTTAAAAATGCAAGTCCACCTTCCAGGGTGAAGGTAAAAAAGCAACCAAGACACTCTCAGTGGGAGTGGAAGAGAGGGACATTTCCTATTATTCAAATATCCAGCGAAACTCATCACTGTCTAAGGAAGAGACATTAAAATGTAAAATGCTGGATATTGAAACAAAGGTTGCCACAGGCAGACCCACTCAAAATTCCTTAGAAATACACAATGGGTGAAGTATAACACACCAGGCTGCAGCAACTGCAGAGAGATTGCAAGTGATACAGATGGCGTCAATAATTTTTTCAGTAGAGGAGACAGTCTGAGAAGCTGTGTTGTCTCCCTCACTCTCTCTTGAAAGAAATTTGTGTCACCCAGTTCGAGAAGTGAGTTATCAGAAACATACCAGTGAACTGAGATCTCGTAATAATTGCAACATCTTCTATATTTGACCACATCCAAAAAACCAGCTAACCTAAATTGGCTGGAAAATTTATAACAAGTAAAATCAAAGGAAACTTAACTGTATATTCTTTTTTTTTATTAGACTCTAACCTCCTTTGGGAAGAATCTTCTAGCTGGCATGCGGGTGGCGGAGCCCTCATGCCAGTGCTTAAAATGTCATGCGCTGATGTCACGGCAGCGTCCTGTCATCAGCGTGCGGCATTGGGATATTTCGGTCAGCAGGCGTGCTATGCAGCGCTACGCACACCCACCATTAATTAAAGGCCTCGTTAAGGCCCTTAACTTGCCAATTGTTGACAACTTTGAGGGGCCAACTACAAACTTCGGCTCAGCACATGGGCCCAACGGGCAGGCAGGTTGATGATTTTTTTACAAACCTCATTCAGTGGCGGGATGAGGTTTGATAGCGGTTTTAAAAATGTTTAATAAAGTTTTTGTTTATTTCATTAACATGTCCCATCTCATGTGACATTTTCACATGAGGGGGACATGATAATGAATTTTTTATTGTTCTATTTTTTACATTTGCCAGCCTTTCAGCGATCTCACTGAGGCAGCACTTTGCCTCAGGGAGATGTGCGCTCTTTCATGCGTATGTATGAAAGAACACACTCAGACAGTTGGGGAATCCTCCCACCCACCCCCCATACAGGAAGCACACAGTGCTTCCCATCGGGCGGCACACTAGGCGGGCCTTAATTGGCCCACCCACTTAAAATGGCTGTGGGGCCTGTTTCGGCGGTGGTGATCGGCGGCGTGCCCACCCATCAAGGGCAAAATTCTGCCCTTTATTTCTGATAGATGTGTGTGAATGTTGTCGCATTTTTACTATTTTTGTCTTGGGTTTAGTGGTTAATAAATTTGCTCTTTCTTTAACTCAAGGAAACCTCATTTGATTGGCTTCTTATTGCCACTGCATAAATAATTAAATACATTCTGAGTTGAAAAAGGTATATCCTCGTGAAAAAGAAATTGAAACCTTTGTTGTGACCAACCAAGGAGGCTGAATAGAGGGGAGCCAGTTCACCCCTTCTCACCTGGTCATAGCACTGGATAGGAGATTTGGTAAGACAGTAGAAGGCAAAGCAAAGATAATGGTATGTACTCAAATTGGAAGGAAGTGAGTAGTGGTGTCCCACTAGGATCTATGCTGGGGCTACAGCTACTTACTGTATTTATTTATGATTTGGCTAACACTGTAAGGAGCCATACATCCAAGTTTGATGATGACACAAAGATTGATGACATAGTAAGTAGTGTAGACAAAAGTGGAACATTAAAAGAGACATTGATAGATTAACTGAGTAGGCAAAATTGCAGCAGGTGGATTTCAGTGCACATAAGAGTGATGTCATTCATGTTAAACCCCCAAATATCATAGATTGGCGTGTTTCTTAACTGATGGAAACAAGGAACAGTCATGGTCCAAAGAGATTAATGAGTCCATGTACACAGATTGCTAATTTTCAGTAGGTAGGTGCAAAGAATAATTAAATAGGCTAATGTAATGTTGCCCATTATAACTAGAGGATTAGAATATAAAGGAGAGGTAGCTTTTCTACAGCTGTACAAAGCTTTGGCTAGACCACTTTGAGAGTACTGTGAACAGTCCTGGGCACCACACTGTAGAAAGGACAGACTGGCCTTGGAAGGAGTGCAATGGAGATTCACCAGACTGTTACTAGGTCTCCCAGGGTTAGATTACCTGGGAGCTAGAGAGGCAGCGGAACTGCAAAGAAGTAACACAGAGCAGGTGAATATAAATCAGGACCGAGGCTTGAGGCCTACACCACTTACCTGGGGGCCGGAGAGTCAGCTGACCTGCGCTGTGTTTGAAAGCAAGGTGAGAAAAAATTAACAGCGACATCACAAGAAAACTGTAAGTTCATTGGTTGGTAAGTGACTGTTGTTAGGGACTTTCATTAAATTGCTGTAAATTAGAAAAGTGCATTATTTTTAAAGAAGTAGCTATATTTGGATTTAAGTGAGAAACACCAGGAATAAGGGAAAGTCAGGGCCAGTATAATAAAGTAATATAAATAATCCAAAGTAAAATTAAGTTAAGACATGGCAGGGCAGTTTATTTGAATGGAATGTATGTCCTGTAATAAATGGGAAGTCATGGATGCTACTGGTGTCCTAGATGAACACATGTGCGGGAAGTGCTGCCAGCTGCACTCTGGGTTTCAGAGCTCGAGCAACGGCTGGAGTTACTGTGGCACATCCATGAAGCTGAGATCTACGTGGATAGCACGTGCAGAGAGGTGGTCACACCACAGCTTAGGAGCCTAAAGGCTGAAAAGGAATGGTGACCACCAGGCAGTCTAAGAGAACTAGGCAGGTAGTGCAGGAGTCCGCTGGGGTCCAGCTCACAAATCAGTATTCCATTCTGGAAGCTGCTGAGGGCATTGGCTCCTCAGAGGAATGTAGTCAGAGTCAAGGTTTTGGTGCCACGAGCGGCTCGGCTGTACATGAGCGGAGGAAATAGAAAGGAAGATCAGTAGTGATAGGATATTCATTAATTAGATAGGTAATTCTGCGACTGTAGGCATGACTCCAGGATTTTTTTTTTGCCTCCCTGGTGCCAGGGTCAAAGGATGTCATCAAGTGGCTGCAGGACATTCTTCTGGGGGAGAGTGATCAGCCATAGACTTAGGTAGGAAGGGGGATGTGGTTCTCCAATTAGAATTTAGGGAGCTAGGTCAAAAATTAGCAAGCAGAACCTTAAATGTAGTAATCTCTGGATTACTCCATGTGCAAGTGAGTACAGAAATAGAAGGATAAGGTAGATGAATGCGTGGCTGGAAAGATGGTGCAGGGTGGAGGGCTTGAGATTCCTGGGACACTGGGACTAGCTCTAGAGAAGATGACACCTGGACAAGTTGGTCGGGTTGTACCTGAACAGAGCCGGGTCTGAGTTCCTTGCTAGTGCTGTTGGGGAGGGCTTTAAACTAACTTGGCAGTTGTGTGGGAACCAGGAGAGAGTATTAGAGAGGAATACCAGGGTGCACAGAATACTGGGAGAGACAGATATCACTAGAATAGTAAGTTAATAGGTGGAGTTGGAGTAAGGGAGAAAGTCATGAAGTCTGAATCAGGGTTACTGTGCATGTATGTGAATGCACGCAGTATAGTGAATAAGACTGGAGAGTTACATGCGCAGATTGCCATGTGGAAATAAAATGTTGTGGCAATAACACAGTCCTGGCTCAAGGAAGGGCAGGACTGGGTATTAAATATTCCTGGGTAGAAGTGTTTAGAAAAGAAAGGAAAGGAAGAAAAGGAGGAGGGGTGGCAGTATTGATTAAGGACAGCGTTTTGATGCTGGAGTAATATGTTGTCCCAGAGGATCCAAGGATAGAATCAATTTAGCTAGATCTATAGAGCAAAAAGGGTGCAATTGCTCGGTGTAGCCTGTAGACCACCAACTAGTGTGGAGGATTGGGAGGAGCTAATCGGCAGGGAAATTACAGACATATGCAGATGTTATAGAGCAGTTATAATGGGGGACTTTAATTACTGGAAAGTAGACTGGGACAGTGGTAGCATAAAGGGCAGAGAGGGGCAAGAGTTGCTTGATTGTTTTCAGGAGAATTTTCTACAGCAATATGTGTCCAGTCGAACAAGAAAGGATACAATGTTGGACCCGGTTCTTGGAAACGAGTTGAATAAAGCAGATTAAGTGGAGGAACATTTAGGAGACAGTGATCATTGTATTGGGAGGTTTAAGATGATGGTGGAAAAGGACAATGTGCAACCCAGAGTAGGAATAATTAACTGGGGAAGAGTTGACTTCAATGGGGCACGAACGGAGCTGGGCAGGATAGACTGGAACCAAAGGTTGGCAGGAAGAACTGTAGCTAAACAAAGGGCTGCCTTCAATGAATAAATGGTTTGGGCACAGTCAAGGTATATTCCCTCAAAGGGGAAAGGTAGGGCAAACAAATCCAGAGCTCCCCGGACGAAAATGGAGATGGAAATTAAGATAAAGAAGAAAAATTGTGCTTATGACAGGTGTCAGGTAGAAAATACAATTGAGAATCAAATGGGATACAGAAGGTTCAGAGGGGAGCTGAAAAAGCAAATAAGAGAAGCGAAGAGGGATTATGAGAAAAGAGTGGCAGCCAACATAAAGGAAAATCCCAAACTCTTCTATTGGCACACAAATAGTAAGAGGGTGGTAAAAAGAGGAGTAGGGCTAATTTGGGACCAAAAGGGGGATTTACACATGAGGCAGGGGGCATGGCTGAGGTGTTAAATGAATACTTTGTATTTGTCTTTACCAAGGAAGCAGATGCTACTGAGGCCACGGTAACAAAGGAGGAAATTCTGTCACTAGAAAGGTTCAAAATTGAGAAGGAGAAAACGTCGAACAAACCACCGGTGCTTAAAGTTGATTGGGCACTGGGAACAGATAAGATACTTCCAAGGATATTGAAGGACGTAAGAAAGGCAATTGCAGGGGCACTGGCCATTGTCTTTCAGCCTTTCCTAGAATCAGGGGAGGTGCCAGAGGACTGGAGAATTGCAAACACTACACTCTTGCTCAAAAAAAGGTTGTAATGATAAGACCAACAATTATGGACCAGTCAGTTTAAATTCAGTGGTAGAGAAGCTTCTTGAAACAAATATTCAGAGTAGAATTAATAGTCGCATGGAAAAATGTAGGCTGATTAGAAAGAGCCAGCATGGATTTCAAAAGGGGAAATCATGTTTAACTAACTTTCTGGCCTTTTTTGAAGAGTTAACAGAGAGGGTTGATTTGGTGCATACGGACTTTCAAAAGGCATTTAGTCAAATGCCACATAACAGACTTCTGAAAAAAGTTATAGCTCATGAATAAAAGGGATTAACTTTGATACAAAACTGGCTGAGTAATAGGAAGCAGAGGGTAATGGTCAATGGATATTTTTTGAGCTGCAGGAAGGTTTGTAGTGGAGTTCCCTAGGGGTCGATATTGGGACCCTTGCTTTCCCTGATACATATTAATGATCTAGAACTTGGTGTGCAGGGGGCAATTTCAAAATTTGTGGATGATGTGAAATTTGGAAGCATTACAAACTATGAGGAGGACAGTATAGAACTTCAAAAGGACATAGGCAAGTTGGCGGATTGGGCAAATAGGTGGCAGATGAAGTTCAATAATGAAGAAGCGTGAAGTGATGCATTTTGGTAGGAAGAACATGGAGAGACAATATAAAATAAGGGGTACAATTCTTAAGGTGGTTAAGGTTGCACTGTCCATTGAGACCAGGGTTGATCCCCTGGCTTATTGGTAATGGTAGCGTGGGGGATATGCCAGGCCATGAAGATACATTTTGTGGTTGAGTACAATCCTTCCACTTCTGATGGCTCACAGCACCTCATGGTTGCCCAGTCTTGAGCTGCTTTATCTGTTTGAAACCTATCCCAATTAGCACGCTCGTAGTGCCACACCATGTGATGGAAGATATCCACAATGTGAAGATAGGGCTTGGTCTCCACGTGAACTGTGTGTGGCTACTCCTACCGATACTGTCATGGGCAGATGCATCTGCAGCAGGCAGGTTGGCAAGGATGAGGACAAGTATGCTTTTTCCTCTTGTTAGTTCCCTCACCTCCTGCTGCAGACCCAGTCTAGCAGCTATGTCATTTAGGGCTCAGTCAGTAGTGGTGCTACTGAGCTACTCTTGGCGATGGCTGTTGAAGTCCCTCATCCAGAGTACATTTTCCACCCTGCCACTCTCAGTGTTTCCCCTAAGTCATGTTCAACATGGAGGAGTACTGATTCATCAGCTGAGGGGGTAATCAGCAGGAGATTTCCTTGCCCATGTTTGATCTGATGCCATGATATTTCATGGGATCCGGAGTCGATGTTGACGACTTCCAGGGCAACTCCCTCCTGACTCGGGTCTGTCCTGCTGCTAGGGCAGGACTTACCCAGGGATGTTGAGGGTGGGATCTGGGACATTATCTGTAAGGTATGATACCATGAGTATGACTATGTCAAGCTTTTGCTTGACTAGCCTGTGAAACAGCTCTCCCAACTTTGCCAAAAGCCCCCAGATGTTACTAAGGTTGACTTTGCACAGTAGACAGGGTTGGGTTTGCCATTGTTTCCGGTGCCTAGGTCGATGCTGAGTGGTCCATCCGGTTTCACTCATTTTAGACTTTTTAGTGATTTGATACAACTTGAATGGCTTGCTAGGCCATTTCAGAGGGCATTTAAGAGTCAACCACATTGCTGTGGGTCTGGAGTGACATCAAGGCAGACCAGGTAAGGACGGCAGATTTCCTTCCCTGAAGGACATAAATGAACTTGATGGATTTTTACTACAATGGACAATGGTTTCATGGTCATCACCAAATTTTTAATTGCAGATTTTTATTGAATTCAAATTCTACCATCTGCCAGGTCCCCTGGGCATTACCTGCATCCTTGGCTTACTAGTCCAGTGACAAACCACTGCACCCACTGGCTGGGCATACTGCAGGTGCACCATTGATCGCATGGGTCCAACTGTTTGCTTTCCCACCCCTAGTAAAATCCAGCGCAGTTTTTTCTGTCTTTCTCAAAATAGTTCCCATTTTGTATGGCTGCTTTATTGTAGAACCTAACATGTTATTTACACCTTCAATGATGCACATAAGGGACTGAAAGCAGCAACACTTGTTAAATGGATGTGCCAAAAAAGATCTTTTTTGAGAGACTGATCAGCTCTTGTTTTTAACTGACAATATTAAAAGTAAGGAGAAGGGTCATTAAAAACAAAACTTTGGCCACAGGTTTCCGGTTTGGGTGCAATTGCTGATCGCGATACAAATTGCACCCAAACTTGTGCCTGTTAAGAAGGTTTTTTCCATCAAGAACCTGCTCAAAAATATTTGCCTATTGCTGAATGTAAAAACATGAACCAGTAATTCTTACATTAAAATATATCCCTTGGTTATATTTAAGAGTGATAGCCTTGTACAGATTTATTAATAGAGCTACCAATGGATTTATCACAAAAAGCATGTTAACCTCAGTATCTAGTCCACGACCGTGTATAGCCTGATTTTACTTGTCAAAAAGATATAATCATTCTCATAATCTTATTGGAATTTATTGTAAAGTAGAGTAATAGTGGGATGTGTCTATGTGTGCCTGTGTGGGTGTGAGATTAAATTGAACTAGAGGCAGCCAGCCTAGGTGCTTTGATCTAAGAAGAGACGTTAGGTTTGAAATGTTAATTAGACAAACATGGGGAAGTTTAGAAACGTAGGTGTCAAGAGAGCTTTTGCATGTTGAAATAGACCAGACTAGATTGTTTTCAAAGAAGGGGTGAAATGCGTCACCTAGCCAGTTGAAGCTTAGAAACAGTGTGTTTATTTTTCCCAAAGATTACTGGTAAAATTTAGTGCTATGAGAGTGTTTTATTATCAGGGAGTTAAAGTCCAAAGACATAATGAAACAATGGGTATTTGCATTCAAAGACAATGATATGTATAAAGAAGGAGCAGGGGCTATGTGCAGGGGAAGGCATTTTTAAAATCTTACAAGTGTGTGAAAAAAGCTGTCAGCATCTATTCCTCAAGCCGTTGTCTTCAAAGGACAGAAGTTAAGAAAACTCATTTGGAAGTCAACTTGTTCAGCCTATCATGAGGAATATTCCTCCCCCTGTTGGTGGGGAAGTGTGGGAGTGGGAGCCGGTTGTTGGCCATCCAATCGGCGCCCCCAGGGGGTGCAGGGTGGGGGGTGCGCCATTATACATGGGCCTGCCAATTAAGGCCTGCCCAGCCTGACATCTGCCAATAAGTGCTATGCGCTCCCTGTGCAGGCAGGGGAGGATTCACTGAGCTGGGAGTGCACTCTTTTGTGCATGTGCGCGGAAGAGCGCAGAGATCTCCCTGAGGCAAAGTGCTGCCTCAGGGTGATCAGCTCTGATTCAAAAGTTATCAGATAGGTAATAAATAAATTTCCCTGACATTTCCTCTCATGTGACACTGTTGGGACATGCCTTTAAATCTTATTTAAACATTTGACAAACATTTAAAAGCCCTCATGAAACCTCATCCTGCCCATGGATGAGACTTCATGCTTTGTCTGAGGCCCGCCTGGGCTCCCGGCCTGCCCACCAACCCTTAGGCTGGATGGGCAGGTCCATCGATCAAGTTAATTAGTTTTTTTATTTGCCTTAATCGGCTGCGCACCTGCCAAGCTGAAAGTCTAAATGATGCAGGTTGACGTTGGGACTCATGCCCAATATATGCCCGCATCATTTGATGTGTTGGCGAGCGGGCCCAACCTCCACCCACCGACAGGAATAACCTGCCCCTTGTTTTTTTGCATGGGCCTTTTAAAATCTATGTATCTTATTGTTTCCTTCACGAAAATATAACTGGGAGTTAGGTTGAGTAGCGATTTAGAAATTATCATAGCAGCAATTTGTAGGTCCATGTATGTATTTAAAATCATTTTTCTTTTAATAAATGTTTAATTTTGTCTTATAAAAAAACCTGTAAGACTTGGTCTTATTACTGTTGAATTCAAGGCCGCATCCCAAAATTTATACAAACTGCAAAACAAGTTGTGACAGTGGTTTCAAGTTTCTCCCTGGGATTTGAACAGCTCAGCATTTACTATCTGCAGTGTCATAACGTAGCTGGGGTCTCATTGGGATATATTTGAAATTCCTTGATTTTTTTGGAGTTGCTGAATCTTTAGGTTATGAATACGAGAAGCACTTTCAATTCAAGAGTTGAGGTGAGGGTTTTTGGAGAGGTGAGACTGCAATATGGCTTTGGCAGTTGCTCAGATTTGTTTGGGAGTTGAAGTTATAACTTTGGTGGGTTTCCAAAATGTAACTAAAGTTACATTATTGGAATTGGCAGATAAATTACAGTTGGGGTTGCCTGCAGAGGCTAAGAAAGCAGATATAATTGAAGTTATAGCACAGCATTTAAATTTGGAAGTGATACCTGACACAAGTGAGTCACAGCTGGAGGTAGTGATGCTTCAGTTAGAAATGAAGAAGCTTGAACTTGAATAAGCAAAGGAAATGAAAAAAAAAAACTTCAGTTGGATGCAGCAGAAAAGGAAAGCGCATTTCAAAGGCAGCAAGCGGGAAGGCAACAGAAAGAAAGGAAGCTGGAACTGAAATTCCAGGCAAGAGAGAAGGATAAAGAAAGAGAGGCAAGGGAAAGAAAGAAGGAAAGAGAAAGGGCATACCAGTTTAAAAGGTTAGAAGTTAAAAAAGAGACCTCAGATTCCGAAGAAAGTCTTGATGATGAAAAGACTTTCAACCTAAATCCCAGTGGGGAGATGTTTAAATTTGTACAAGCTCTTCCAAAGTTTGAGGAAAAAAGATATCAAAGCATTCTTTATTTCATTTGCAAAGATAGCTAAACAGATGAAATGGCCACAGGAAAACTGGACATTGATATTACAATCTAGGTTGGTGATTAGAGTGCATGAAGTATATGCTTCTCTGTCAGAAGAAATGTCAGTGAATTATGATATGGTGAAAAAGGCTATTTTGTATCATATGAGTTGGTTCCTCAGGCAGAAATTTAGGAATATGAGAAAACAACCTGGGCAATCTTATATTGAGATCGAAAGATAAAACAAAGTAATCTTTACCAGTGAATACAAGCATTAAAAATAGAAACAATATATGCAGCTCTTAGAGAAGTAATTATTTTGGAAGAATTTAAAGATCCAATCCCTTCAGTAGTGAGGACTCATGTGGAGGAACAGAGGGTCCAAATGGTAAGTCAAGCAGCAGAGGTAGCTGATGATTATGAATTAGTTCATAGAGCTAAACTGTTTTTCATCACCCTTTAAAGTCAGAAAAGGATAGAAAGTGGGAAGGTGGGTAGTCAGGGAAGAGATGGAGTAGGTGGAAATTCCAAGGAACTTTTTTCTCAGAATAAAAAGGAAGGAGCTGAGGGTAGAAGTGACATTCAAAAATGTAGGTGTTTTCATTGTAATAAAGTTGGACACAAAAAGTCAGCGTGCTGGAAATTGCAGGGAAAATCTGTTAGAATTATAGGGGTGCAGAAAAGCTCTGGAAGTAAAATTACTGTGGGTTTATAGATTCAGACACAGGAAAAATCAGTGGTTTGTGTACAGATAAAACAGGAGGACTCAGCGATAGGTAAGGAATTGGGAATGTGTTCACAATTTATCAAAGAGAATTCTAAGGAGCAGTTTGAAGAAATGTTTAGAGTTTTTTTTAAAAAGAAAGTCTTTTCTGGGGTACAGGGTGGAATAGATAAAGATGTTAAAACTTTGAGAGACACAAGGGCAAGTAAGTCTTTAATGTTGTGGGATAGTGACATTTGTTGTTCAGAGGGAGTATTGCAGGAACAGGTGATAATAAATGAAGTTCATGGAGATGCTAAACCTATTTCATTATGAAAGGCAAATGTAATGAGTAAGAGCAAAACAAGCAAAGTAACTGTTGGGGTGGTGGAAAAATTGCCCATTACAGGTGTTCATTTTATTCTGGGTAATGATATATCTGGATCACAAATGGGGGTGATGCCTATGGTAGTTGAGCAGCCTGTAACGATGTCTTCAGCAGAAGTGTTACGGAGAGAGCATCCTAGATTGGTTACTGATTGTGTGATAATGAGATCACAGGCTCATAGGTTGAAACAAGAAAAACAGGAAAGGTAGGCAGTTCAAAGGCAGGAAGAAGGTATTGAAATCCAATTAGCTGAACACTGTGTTTGATTACACTGTTCAAGGAGACAGAGCAGAGGACAATTTAGCTGAAGTGTTTAACTCAAGACAGCTAGTGGAGTTACTGGAAAAAAAGATTTGCAAATACAACATTTATATCTGACACAAAAACAGAATTACCTGGAAAAACTCAGCAGGTCTGACAGCATCGGCGGAGAAGAAAAGAGTTGAAGTTTCGAGTCCTCATGACCCTTCGACTATCCGACAGCTTATTCAGAGACAAATGTAAAATGTATTCCAGAATGTTATTACCTTAAGGGTAACATTTTAATGGAAAATGGAGGCCGTATCATGTTTCACCAAATAAAAGCTGGCACATCCAGTTGTGAATGGTGGTGGACAATTAAACAACACTCTAAAGGAAGAGGCTCCAGAAATATCCCCATCCTCAATGATGGGAGGCCCAAAACATCAGAACAAAAGGTAAAGTTGACACATTTGAAACAATCTTCAGCCAGACGTGTTGAGTGGATGATCCATCTTGGCCTCCTCCTGAGGTCTTCAATATCACAGATGCCAGCCTTCAGCCAATTTGCTTCATTCCATCTGATATCAAGAAATGGCTGAAAACACTAGATACTGCAAAGGATATTGGCCCTGACAATATTCTGGCAATAGCGCTGAAGACTTGTGCTCCAGAACTTGCCACGCACCTAGCCAAGCCCTTCCAATACAGCTACAACCCTGGCATCTACCCAGCAATGTGGAAAAGTACCCAGGTATATCCTGTATACAAAAAGCGGGAAAAATCCAACCCAGCCAATTACCATCCCATCACTCCATTCTCCATCATCAGTAGAGCAATTGAATAGGTCATCAACAGAGCTATCAAGCGGCGCTTGCTTAGCAATAACCTGCTCACTGATGCTTAGTTTGGATTCCACCTGGGCCACTCAGCTCCTGGCTTCAGTACAGCCTTGGTTCAAACATGGACAAAGGAGCTGAACTCCAGAGGTGAGAGTGACTGGCCTTAACATCAAGGCCGCATTTGACTGAGCTAAGGAACCATAGCAAAACTAGAGTCAATGGGAATGAGGGGGAAAACTCTCTGCTGGTTGGTGTCATATCTAACACAAAGGAAGATGGTTTTGTTTGTTGAAGGTCAATCATCTCAGTTCCAGGACATCACTGCAGAAGTTCCTTAGGGTGGTGTTCTAGGCCCATCCATCTTCAGCTGCTTCATCAATGAGCTTCCTTCCATCATAAAGTCAGAAGTGGGGTGTTTGCTGATGATTGTACAATGTTCAGCCCCATTCTCAAATCTTCATTTACTGAAGGAGTCCATGTCCAATTGCAGCAAGACCTGGACAATGTCCAGGCTTGGGCTGACAAGTAGAAAGGAACATTCACTCCACACAAGTGTCAGGCAATGACCACTTCCAACAAGAGAGAATCTAGCCATCGCCCCTTGACATTCAGTGGCATTACCATTGCTGAATGCCCCACTATCAAGCTCCTGAGGGTTACCATTACTTTGATAGAAATGTGATCAAAGCATATTGATATCTTCCCCTCTAAATGAAGTCTTCCCACCTAGCTACATTTTCTACCACTTGCTGCGCCCAAACTATTGTAGTGACATGTGGCTCTTGTCACCAAATCACTTTACTCTATCCCCCGGCTCTATGGCAGCTTCTCTTCTTTTGAACAACTCACCTTGCTCCAGCCAATTGCTTCATTTAAAATCCTCATACTCTGCCATGTTTATTTTCTCACTTAGTATCTTCATTGATCTCCTCCCTCAACCCTGCACCAAGCGACTTCCCATCCTAGGTGATTTCAACCTCCATGTCAACTTAGTCATGCTCCATACCCTGAGTTCATTTACTTCCTATACTCCTTAAATCTCTCCCTCCATATAAACTCTACTAGCCATATTTACAGCTACCATTTTGACCATGCTATCTCATGAAACTTTCCTCTTCGCTTTGTCTCATTCACAGGTAAAGCCATTTCTAATCACTTTGTTGTTTCATCCTCTACCCACGTCCTCCTTCCCCCTCATAACCACACTTCCTTCTTTTCCAGCCCCTGGGAAAACCTTCTCCCAATTTATGTACAACTGCAGTCCTAAAGTCCCAACCCCACCATGGTGGTGTTGCCACTGGCTCTCCAGCTGGTGGATCAGACCATTAACATGGCCATTAACTTCAGCTCTTCTTTCCTTTTCTTCCTTTGCACAGGCCACAAACGTTACTGCAGGCAAAGAATTTGAAAATCTACCTGAATGAGTGCAAATGCTACGTCAAAACAAGCCTAAAAAACTGAGTGTGAATCAAGTGAAATAGAAAAGTCACAGAGTCCTTGCATATATGCTGGCCTATTTGGCTACTCTAGGAGACCTGGTTGTTTTTGCAATTTTACAATAAGTGTGAGAATACTAATATAGTATTTATGGCACTGGCCTGGTAATCTAGAGAATAAAATAAAATCTCATTGCTACAGTAAATATCGCAATTTATGCTTTGAGCCAGAAAAATTGGAAAAAAAGCTGTTGATTTGATGTGAAGATCCAAGTAGATCATAAATGACTTTCAAGTTAGGAAACTTGCGCGGCATATCTATTCTGACCCACTTGTGACTTTAGCTCCAACAATTTGGCTGATTTTTAATGTCCTCAGAAGCAGCCCAATAAGAAATTATAATCAAAAAGAAGGTCAACCAACATCTTCTCAGGGCACACAATGATGGATGATCATTGCAGCCTCACCCACATCCTGAGGACAAAGATAAATGCCCACTGGAAAACATTCTATGATACCTCGTGTGCAAGACATTTACAATTTGGGTTAACTTTGAAGATAAATTCCCAGGATCATCTTTACAGTCAAGTATATAGATGTATATAGCCTATGTTAAAATCAATGACTTTAAATGGTTATTTACACTGCATGAGCTCAGATAACCTCAATTATTGGAGTTTAATGTACTCTGAATTTAAGAGTCCCATAACTCCAAAAATATGCTTATTTTTTCCTTACTGATTCTGGAAATATGATTACCAGAAGGTTTTTTACAGTTTTCACAAATGTCCATCTTTTCTTCTGCATAAAACTCTTCAAGAAGGATTTTCTTTGCATTTCTAAGGATTACAGTGAATTATGACAAGGAAATAGAAAACAGGAGCATAGTAAGGAACTAACTGAGAACACACTCCTTGCTTTGTTTCATTTTAATTTGGCAGTGAACTGCTGCTATTGTTCTCAAAGGACGTCAAAATAATGAAAGTTTGGAGTTTCCACTTGGTTGCACTAGCTTTTTTTAGTGCAATTCACCTGAAATAGGGCAAACCAATTAAGAGATTGTAATATTTTAAGTGCAAATCACATCGAATACAATATAGCTTCCCCGACCGACTACATCCTGCTGATATCCGCCCTCCGACCACTCCCAACCTCCCCCTTAGACCTCCCACCTCCTACCTCCCCAACCTCCAATACCCCTGACCTCCGACCAGCCCCTTCTGATATCCCACCTCTGATCACCCCCCTCCAAAACCCGCCTCTGATCTCCCCCCTCTGACATCGCACCTCTGACCCCGGACCTCAGCCTCACCAAATTCTGCCCCCCCCGACCTCCAGCCACACCCTCATTCTTCAATCCCATCCAGCTCCAAACCCCCCCCAATCCCCCTGAACTCCAACCACCCCTCGGACCTCCCCCCCTCCAATTCCTTGACCACCCCACCCCAACTCTGATTCCCCTGGAACTCTGAAACCCCCTCATCTCCAACCCTCACCTCCACCCCCCCGCAAAGCCTCAGACCCCCTCACTTGCAACACCCCTCCCCTCCTCCCACACCCCCTCCAACCTCTGACCCAAACTTCAACCACTGTCCACCCCACCCCTGACCCTCCCCACCTCCAGCCTTCCTGACTTCCAACCAACCCCCTCCTATCTCTCCCTCCATCAGCCCCAAACCACCCCTTCCAAACTCCTACCTCTGACCAGCCCTACCTCCAACTCCTCCACCTCCAACCCCCTGACATCTGGTCACACCCCCGAAATCCTCCACCAACCCCATTCCGACTAACCTCCACCTGACCTCCTCCTTCTAACCTCTCCGATCACCCCCTCTACCTCCTACCACCCGATCCCTGACACTCCAACCTCTCACCACCCCCATCTCTGACTCCCCCATTCCGAGCCCCAGGACCTCCAACACCCCCCCTGACCTCTGACCACACCCCCAACCATCAACACCCTCCACCTCTGACTCCCCCCGAGCCACAATCTCCCCCTCCTAATCCCCAACCACCCACACCTCTGCTCACCCCCTAGACTTCTGACCTTCCCCCTCCTCTGATCCCACCTCTGACCCCCCCCACTCGGACCTCACTAACTCCAACCATTTCCTTCTGAACTCCTCCATCCAGTCCCTCCCGACCATGCCCCCAGCTCTGACATACCCAACCTCCAACGACCCCATCTCTGACACCCTGACATCTGATCACCAGCTGATCTCCGACTCTCTCAGACACCCCTACATCTGACTCCCTGACCTCTGACTCCCCGACCTCTGATCCCCCCGACCTCCAATGCCCCCAACTCCAACCTTCTCCACCTCCAATGCCCCCCACATCATCCGATTCCCCCCACCCCCAAATCCTATCTATTCGCCTTAGATACTTGCCTTCTCCCTGAGCTATCGAGGACCTTTAAACTTCAGTGGATGCATCTTTAACTTACCTGGTTTACAGCAGCTAGTGCCTTACAAAAAAGCAGATGTGGCTTCCTTCCCGTCGACTCAGCTGCTCTTTGATGCTAGGTCCCGGGGATGTTCTGCACTGCTTGGATCTCACTCAGCCTCAGTTGGAAGGTCAGGCGTGATAGAATTGAAAAAAAAATTAATGTAAGGAATTGGACACGGAGCGGCAGACGCTGATTGCCTGAATGGCTTATGATGTTGATTCACTTAACCATATCAAGGTCTTGGAGGACAAGGACTGTGTTCACTAATGAATGGACATTCTAGAGGGAGATGCAGAGACTGCTAGGCATAGCTGATCCAGTGGCAGAGTTCACAGGCTCAACATTAAGAGGGGTAAGTGGAACGGGAAGGAGTTAAGAAAGAGTAGGCCCCCATGGGTGTGCTGCGCAGGAATGTCAGTGAGAGAGTATGATGGGCAGTTGGGGTTGCTTTCAGTAAAGAGGGAAATGTTACAGATGGAATAGGTTTTGAGTAAGGAATGGGTGGGACAAGGTCAAAAGGCAGTTCTGTGATCGGGTGAAGAACAGGGGAGATTGAATGACTGATGAGTTAGTCTTCCAGGGCCAAATGGGATTGGGCAAGAAAAGGAACATAGGAAAAAAGATGTGCCAAAAGCAGGTGTGACTGAAAGCAAAGGTAACAGCAGGAACAAAACAACCTGGATTTTGCATTCATTCAATGGCTTGTTAAATTATGGTAACATTGTTAAATGTTGTAGTATCTTTATAAAGCACTTTCAGCTGAAGATTGACCTTAATGGTCATGTCTTTAGCTTGTAACATCATCAGACCAAAATGTGCCTTATTGCAAGGCATCTCTGTTCCTCGCCTCGATGGGCCATGCCGTAGCCAGAGGTTAAAATCTCATTCCAGCCATGGAACTACGTGAGCGCAAACTTTTCAGTACAGTCAACAGTGAGCATGGCGCTTCATTGATAAATGCAAAATCCAGGCCTCGGAATGTCAGGTTACAGAGGCCTAGCTATGTAACAAGGTTAGGACAGATATTCCCTGTCAGTAAATGGAGAATGGGCAAGAGACAATAGCAAGAAAACCAGAGTCAGAGGTCTCACACTCCTTGACAAATTAATACTGCACATTTACAAAGTATTGTCATTGTAAATCAAACTAATTTGAAAAATAATGCCCTGTGAAGTCAGGCAGAATCTCTGCATGCAGAAAATGTTCCATTTTAAGGCTGAATCGATAAGCTAATGATACATTCAGTTCTCAGCTCATAAAACCACCTTCTCACTTCCTAACCTCCTGAGGAAGAATTCTAAGAATTACAACATGTCCATTAATCTTACTTTTAAAAACTGGGTAGATATTTGGCAAAATGTGATCAGTAAATTTATCGCTTAATTAACAGATGGAAAATTGGAACACCGGTAGCTAGGATACTGGGAGCGTAGATTCTATACAAATTTAATGTATCATCAAATAATTACTAAGGGTAATTAAAGCATGGAATTACAAACTACTACTTGGTGCATTAAGATTACTCCTTCCATAGAGTATGTATAGCATTAGTATTATGTTTTTTTTTTCCCAATGTACCAAGTAAATAATAGCAGGTTCCTCGATGTACTTACGAAAAACGTATAATCATCTGAATAAGGAATAAGCCTCAGTTCTCCATTGGTGACGTTTTCCACAATAAGAAATGATCATGCTCTTTCAGAGCACTTGATCATCTCAAACTATACTCATCATAAGATCTGCAGTGTCATTCATTTTACTTTGTCAACTTTCCCTCTCCTCCCCCTGACCCAACCACATCTCCTTGCTTTACTGAAGGTGTTTTCTCCTTTCGGTGGTACTATTTGTATGGAGTTTCTGTAATCTTTTGCACTAGTTTAGAAATTATCATGTAGGAAGCTGATGAGTTCAGGATGCACTGGTCCTTTCAGAACCCAAACTGAGTAATGGGGAGCAGGTAACTGGAAAGTAAGTGCCAATTCCCTGACTTTGCTGATAATTGAGGGAGGCATTGGCGAAGTAGATGAGTAATCCACAGACCCAGATTCTCTGGGGACCAGGATTCGAATCCTGCCTTGGCACATGGTGAAAACCTGGGAATAAAAGTCTGCTGATGACCATGAAACCATTGTCCATTGTCGTAAAAACCCATCTGGTTCACCAATGCCCTTTAAGGAAGGAAATCTGCTGTCCTTACCTGGTCTGGCCTACATGTGACTCCAGATCTGCAGCAATGTGACTGACTCTTAACTGCCCTCTGAAATGGCCTAGTATGCCACTCAGTAGTACTCAACCAGAATCTAACCTCGTGGACTGGGTTATCCCCCCACAATACCATTAGCACCAAGCTAGGGGATCAGCACTGGTCAAAGAAGAGTGCAGAAGGGCATGCCAGGGCATGCCAGGGAGTCTCTGCATCTCCCTCTAGAATGTCCATTCAAGCATACCTAAAATTGAGGACCCAACCCAGTGAAGCTACAACACAGGATCACTTGTATACCAAACAACTTAAGCAGCAAATGATAGATATAACTAAGCAATTCCACAACCAACAGACCAGGTCTAAGCTCTGCAGCCTGGTCACATGCAGTCGTGAATGGTGATGGACAATTAAACAATTCACTGGAGGAGGAGGTTCCATTAATATCCCCATCCTCAAAGACGGGGGAGCCCAGCACATCCACACAAAAGGTAAGGCTGAAGCATTTGCAACAATCTTCAGAAACAGAAGCACCAAGTGGATGATCTCAGCTTCTTCCGGCTGCCCCCAGCATCATAGATGCCAGTCTTAACCCAAATCAATTCACTCCACATGATATCAAGAAACTGCTGATGGCACTGCATACTGTAAAAGCAGTGGGCCCTGACAATATTCTAGCAGTAGTACTGAAGACTTGTACTCTAGAACTTGCCACGCTCCTAGCCAAGCTATTCCAGTGCAGCTGCAACACTGTCATCTACCCAGTAATGTAGAAAATTGCCCATGTATGTCCTGTGCACAAAAAGCAGGATAAATCCAACTCAACCAATTACCAGACCAACAGTCTACTGTTGATCATCAGTGAATTGATGGAAGGGATCATCAGCAGTGCTATCAAGTGGCACATGCTTAGCAATAACCTGCTCATTGATGATCAGTTTGGGTTCCGCCAGGGCCCCTTCAGCTCTTGACCTCATTACAGCCTTTGTTCAAACATGGACAAAAGAGCTGAACTCCAGGGGTGAGGTAAGAGTGACTGCCTTTGACATCAAGGCCACATTTGACTGAGTGTGGCGACATGGAGCCCTAGCAAAACTGGATTCAATGGGAATCAGGGGCAAAACTCTCTTCTGGTTGGAGTCATAGCTAGCACAAAGGAAGTTGGTTGTGGTTGTTGGAGGTCAATAATCTCAGTCCCAGGAAATCACTGCAGCAATTCCTCACAATAGTGTCCATCTTCCGCTGCTTTGTCAATGACCTTCCTTCCATCATAAGGTCAGAGGTAGGGATGTTCACTGATGATTGCACAATGTTCAGCACTATTCACGACTCCTCAGAAACTGAAGCAGTCCATGTCCAAATGCAACAAGCACTAGACAATATCCAGGCTTGGGCTGACAAGTGGCAAGTAACATTCACGCCACACAAGTGTCAGGCATTGACCATTTCCAACAAAAGAGAGTCTAACCATCTTCCCTTGACATTCAATGGCATTACCATCACCGAATCACCCACTATCAACATCCTGGGGGTTACCATTGACCAGAAACTGTATTGGATAGCCATATAAATACTGGGGCGACAAGAGCAGGTCAGAGGCTCAGAATCCTGTGATGAGTAATTCACGTGCTGACTCCCCAAAGCCAGTCCAACATATACAAGGCACAAGTCAGGAGTGAGATTGAATACGCTCCAGTTGCCTGGATGTAGCTCCAGCAACACTGTAGAAGCTTGACATCATCCAGGACAAAGCAGTTGAATTGACTAGCACCCCTTCCACAAACATTGACTCCCTCCACCACCAATGTACAGTGACAGCAGTGTGCACCATCAACAAGATGCACTGCAGGAACTCACAAAGTGTCCTTAGACAGCAGCTTCCAAACCCTAGACCACTACCATCTAGAAGGTCGAGGGCATCAGACACATGGGAACACCACCACCTGGAAGTTCTCCTCCAAGCCCCTCAACTTGCTGACTTGGAAATATGTCGCCGTTCCCTCACTGTCTCTGGGTCAAAATCCTGGAACTTCCTGTCTAACAGCACTCTGGGTGTACCTATACCACATTCACTGCAGCAGTTCAAGAAGGCAGCTCTCCACTACGTTGTCAAGAGTAATTAGGGATAGACAATAAATGCTGGCCTAGCCAGCGATGGCCACATCCCACAAATTAATTAAAAACAAATTAAACTAGTCGTAAGTAGTTTTAGCAGATGAAATCAGGGCCTGATATTGTTTTATATGATTCAGCCTGATCTGGTGGAGGATGGCTAAACCTGTTGTCTGTCTTTTTATTGTGATCTCCATAGAGACTGTTGCATTTAAAGAGAAATCCGAATACCCAGCTAAAAACTGAAAAAAATATCACCTCAACAATTCACATTTTTAAACAAAAACAACCTTTATTGTCTATATCTATAAACAAAATAAACAAAGGAAGCACTACTAACCTAATGCTATAGTTTGTCAAGACTTAGAATGTAAATACAGTTCTCTTTTTACTTCCTATTTCCACCCAAGTGTTCAATTATACTTGGGTATGAAATCTTGAGGGTCCATTCACTTCTCCTTTTGGAGTTCAAATCAAGTATGCCACCGCTCCCTGGAGTTCAGTCTATTTTTTTCTTCAGTGTTCCGGCTACTCTCTGAGGTATGAGATTTCATGGGAACGTTTCCATTATATTTTGGCTAAGGATCCTCCAAATTTATTTCAAACCCCATGACTGCAAACATTCCAACTCAAACTTGGGTCTCACATCATTCCTTGCTTAGTGAATTTTGAAACAGAGACACTTTTTTTTTGTTTCTGATAGCCCTTTGCTGAGGTTCCCACTGCTTCACAGCTTCTGGCAGATTCTCTCTTGCTCTCCGCCTTCTCCAAACACACTACTTATGTTCTGTCACAAAGCACAAGCAAAGCACAAGGATAATTTAAATTAAATGAACCTCCCCAACCCCTACAATCCATCTCCGTGGAAATGTGCCTTGCATGAAATGTTCCAAACAAAAATGTAAGCCAATTATCTTTTACCTTCAAACCAACCCTTTCATTCCGGAACCTTCATGAATAATTTATATCTCTAATAGAGTTATTGGTCCTCTCTCTTGATTCCCTGGTTCCACCAAAGAACTCCCTTGTTTACAAAGGTGCTTTCGTTTCTTTGATCTGGGAACCTCATGAATTACCTAAATTCCTTACTGAAATAATTGTTGGCTTCCTGTCCCAACAACAACATAATAAAACCTCTAATTCTGACTGCTTTAAATAAACACTTTGAACTGAAATTGCCCAGATCTGCTTGAGCTGTACTTACTTCAGGGTTGTTTATTAGTTTTTCAATCAGATGTTTCCACCTATCTTACATTTAAACACATAAATTATGAAGTTAGATATTTGCAACAATGTCCTTTCAAGTGTTCATTTCTTGAACTTAAGGAAGTGGTGATGAGGGCCATACCAAAGGAAATGGCCAGGGTTGGTGAGAGTGATGGTTTTAATGAGCACAAGGACATCAAATTTGGAAGTAAGGATGTGGTTGAGTAAATTAGTAGCTGTAGAATTGCTACGGTTAATGGAGGGCCAAAGGGTGCATAGAAAGTGCAACTGTAAGTGAATTGAAGATAAATGTTTCCAGGGATGGGTACAGAAGGAGGTGATGTTGGGGCTTGAAAAGTGGGTATGGGTGGTGAGGGATACAAGTAAGTGATCAGAGATAGCTTTATCTGTAATTGATATGATGGGACTAGCACAATCACGTGAAATGGCAAGGAAAAGGGGATGGTCATGAATATGGCTTGGGGAGTTTACATGGAGAGATTGATTTGTCCAGGATTAAAGGGCAGTGAATTTAGGGGAGAGAGAACATGATGACTTGAGATGGAGGTTGAAATCACCAAGGATGTGTGGTTCGATGCAGAGGCTGAGGGAGGAAAGCAGTGAAGGTATTGCGTTAAGCTTAAAGTCATCCAATTCTATGCTGCCCATGTCTTAACTTGTACCAAACTCCATTCCCCTAATACCTCTCTGCTCACTGACCTAAGTTGGCCCCTGGTCAAGCAACATCTTGATTGTAAAATTGTCATCTTTATTTTCAAATCCCTCCATGGCCTCACCCTTTCCTATCTCTGTGATCTCCTCTAATCCCACAACCCGCCAAGATAACTGCACTCATCTAATTCTGACCTTTTCAGTATCCCTGATTTTAATTGCTCCAACATTGGTGGGTGTATCTTGTGTTGCCCAGGTCCTAAGCCGATACCTCTCCACCTCTTTACCTCAATTTCCTCCTTTAAAGCGCTTCATAATACCTCCCTTTTTGACCAAGATTTTGGTCATCTAATTTAATGTTTAATTTGGCAGTGGGGGTGGGGGTGGTAGCACAGGGGTGATATGACTCAGCTGGTAATCCAGGGACCCAGACTAATCCTCTGATGACATGGGTTCAAATCCCACCACAATAGCTGGTGAAATTTGAATTCAATTATTTTTTTAAAAATATGTAAGTGAAAGCTAGTCTCAGTAATGGTGACCAGCAAAATATCATCAATTGTTGTAAAAATCCATTGAGCTCACTAACGTCCTTTCAGGAAATAAATCTACCATCCCTTCTTGGAGCTGAATTCTCCCCCGTCGGCGGGGCTGTGCGGGGGCAGGCAGGAGCAAGCACAAACCCGATTGGTGCCTCCGATCAGGTGCACATTGCCATTTTACATGGGCAGGCCAATTAAGGCCCGCCCAGCGTGACGCACACCTGGAAACGCTGTGTGCTCCCTGTGCAGGCGGGGAGGATTCCCTGAATCGGGGCCTTTGTTCTTTCACGAAAGAGCGCAGAAATCTCCCTGAGGCACGGAGGTGCCTCAGGGGGATTAGTTTAAGTATTGAAAAATGTAATAAAGGTTAAAAAAAATTTTAAGGACATGTCCCATCATGTGAAATTGTCACATGAGCTGGGACATGTCCATCAATTTTTTGAAAAATTTTTATTTAACTAATGAACCTTTCATGAAACCTCACCTCGCCCGTGGATGAGGTTTCATGAAAAATGCAAAAGCCGCCTGGGCTCTTCACCTGCCCACCAACCTTAAGGTTGGATGGGCAGCATTCTCAATAGCTTTAATGACTTTGTTAAAGGCAATATAAATGATGCGCGGTGACGTCAGGACGCCTGCCCGATGTCACTGCGCGTCATTTTACACGTCGGCGAGCCAGCCCTGCCCCCGCTCGCCGACAGGAAATTTTTTCCCCTGGTCTGGCCTACATGTGACTTCAGACCCACAGCAACATTCTTAAGCCGCATAGTTGAAGGGCACTTAGAGATGGGAAAATGCTGGCCTTGCCAATGACACCCATATCCCCTGAAAGAATAAATAATAATAAAAAATCTCCTTACATGGCTCATTGCCACACTTTGTTTTATAACGTTCATGCGGAGTTCTTGTTGAAATTTCAGCTAATCCAGTACTGGATCTCAGATAGGCGACCTGGACAATATGCCAACAAATTATCTGCAAAAATGCAAGTCAGATTTCAACTATCCCATGCTATTGTCAGTGTTCAATCTGAGAAAGAATAGCTGAGATTGTTTAATGATCACAAGTAGCAGCGAACTTCAGGTTTCAAAAGCTTCACTCATCTTGAAATTAAGCCATTGGGGACAGCAATAATCACTAAAAACAGCAAGTACTCCACTGATTTTTAGAGAGTGCTAAGTAGATGTAGACCTGTTCTAAGTGCCACAGTTACTTAATATATGCAATTTCTGACATTTAGCATAAATTTGGTTTAATGGTTTTATTCAACTGAATCCTTACTTTTGGCGACTTGTGCATCTATATCCCTAAGGAACACGGGGCCTCCTAACCTACTTGGATCATTAACTGGAGGGCTGGATGGCTCATCTGTTATGCTATAGAACCCCTCTGATTTTTATTTTCATTGAGTTCAATACCTACAGACAATCCACTTCACTAGATTATCACCCATGAATGTAGTGTGGGGAGATGTGGTGGTGGGGTTGTGGTCAATTCTTGCACCAATCAATATCTCAATGGGTTGATTCTCTCTACTGCTGCTGGTAATGAACAGGGGTGATAGAGTGCACTTTTGCATAAATCCAAAGGCACTTCAGAAGCCCTTAAATGTAATCACTATCACATCAGTGCATTGATGATGTTCTGCTTGAACTAGTGAAAGCAGCACTATTCGTGACTGTGGAGATAAGTAATGGCTTTTGACATGTCACATTAGATGAAGAATCAAGTCTGCTGACTGTATTTTCAACATCTAGCAGTTTTGCAGAGTTGCACATTGTCTTTTGGAACTTTGCCTGCTGCTGATGAACTTGAGCAAAGAACACAACAAGGCATTGGAAAATGTGAATGGCATTTCTTGACATTTTAATCTACAGTAAAGATGAATGTCTATGGATGATATTTATATTGGCTTCCAGAAGTCATTCAATAAAGCCTTTCATCAGAGACCATTAGATGAAGTTAAAGCTCATGGAATTGAATGCAAATTATTGACCTGGTTAGATATTAGCTAGATGTCAAGAGACAGAGACGAGGGTTAATAGGCAGGTGCTTTAATTGGCAGGATGTGACTAATGGCATCCTACAGGGGTGTTGGGGCCTCAATCATTCACCTTATTTATTACTGGCTTAGTTGATATGATAGCAAGCCACATATCCAAGTTTGCTGATGACATAGAATCACAGAATTGTTACAGTGCAGAAGGAGGCCATTCAACTGATTGTGTCTGCACAGGCTCTCCAAATGAGCATTCTGACTCATTGCCATTCTCCTGCCTTTTCCCCATAAACCTGCAATCGTGCAACTCTAACACAATTGCAACATTGTTAACAGAATAGATAGAAACAGAACATTATAATAAGATGTTAAAACAAATGAATGGGCAAACTGTGGCAAATTAATTTCGATGTAGGCAAGTGTGTGGTCATCTAATTTGGGCCTAGAAAGATTAGAACAGGGTAATTTCTACATGGTAAAAAGCTTAAAACAGCGGAGGTTCAAAGAAACATGGGGGACCGATGTACACAAATCATTAAAATGTCATGGACGTATATAGAGAATAATTAAAAAAACAAATGGAATGCTGGTCTTCATGTTTTGTGGGTAAGAATTCAAGAGGGCAGAAGTTATGCTACAGCTATACAAAGCCCTAGTTAGACCACACCTGGAGTAGTGTGAGCAGAACTGGGCACCACACCTAAGGAAGGATATATTGACCTTGGAAGGAGTGCAGCATAGAGTTACCAGGATAAGACCCAAGCTCCACAAAAGAGAATATACACAAACTAGGCGTTTTTCCCTCTGGAACTTAGAAGGTTAAGGGGTGATTTGCTCAAAGTTTTCAACTTACTAAGGAGGACAGATAGAGTTACTAAGGAGTAGATAGAGAAAAACTATTTCTACTGGCTGGGGAGTCTAGGACCAGAAGCTATGCTAAAGCTATTTGAAATGCCACCTAGACTACAACTTCAGTTCAGTTGTAGCTATCACGCTTTAGGAAAGGTATATTGGTTTTGCCAATTGGGGAATGCAGATTAGATTTAACAGAAAGATACTTAAGTCCAAAAGTGAAATTATGAAGAATGTTTACACAAAGTAGGAATATAAAAGGTTAAGTGGTGAGTTAATCAAAGCTTTTAAGATATTGAATGAAATGGGTCAGGCAGATACAGAAAAATGCTATCCGCTAGTTGGAGAACCTAGGACTGGGGGCATAGCCTTAAAAATTGGAGACTGCAGACCTTTCTAAAATGAGATTAGGGAACACTTCTACACCCAAAGGGTAATACAAAATATATCCGTTTGAGCGGGAAAGCTGGATGACGAAAGAGAAGAGTAAGATGAGGCAGAGAAAGGGAAATACCACAGGTGAAGTGAGATCAGGCTGAATATAGAAAGGTCAAAGGGAAAGTCAAAGAAGGAAATAAGAAGGGAAAGGAGAGTGTGAAAAGTGACTGGCAGCTTACATAAAAGGGAATCCAAAAGTATTTTTCTAGGCATATAAATAGGAACAAGGAGAGTTTGGGTGGGGGTGGGGTGGGGGGGTGGGTGGGGGTGTGGTGGCGGGGTGGTGTGGGGGGTGGGAGGGCTGTGTGGGGGAGGTAGGTGCAATTAGGCACCAAGGAAGATCAATGCATGTGAATTGGTATAAAACCTTAACCCCTTTTGGAGCTATTCTAGATCGGGGGCATTTCTCTGATAATTAATTTCACTCAAATTTAAGCCAGCCAGACCTTACAAACACTTGGTTGGGTCTGACGTACTGATCTATCTCCCCCTTAAGGAATGGAATCAACAAAGAATATTACCTTCTTCCAAATAGCAGTCTTTAATAAGCATCAGCTAAGGTATAAATGTCCTAGAAATTATAAGGGTCCGGAAGTCTCTTCACTAATGTATCTCCCTACTTAACAGTATACAGAGTGGCGTTCTTGGAGTTGTATACAAATTACTATGTGAGACGATATATTTACCAACTTATTTAAAATTTTATTAAAGAACTGAACTTGCAATACACTTTAAGTGGCTAAGTATATTGCAACATTAAAGATTATTAAAAGGATTGAAAACATAATCATGTTTCTAATATGTCAAGGAGCATGGAGAAGTATGGCTCCAAAGTGGCATTTGCATGTGTGTGTGTACAAAAAAACCAAGCTGGATCAAAACAGTTTACACTCGGGTACTAGGCTCCACACAGAATTTTTATCCTGCAAAATTATCACAATACACTCTCCGACTGCCGCTTTGGTGAATCACAGGTGCCTCAGGCATTGCTCCTGGTTTTAGGAGATGAAGATAGGAGAAGTGTTCCATGAAAACTCTTGGTAAGAAGTGGCCAGTCCTCCTCTCCCTTCTCCTCTGCACAGAGCTTCTCTCTGCAGTCACAGCCCCATCTCCCTGTTGTGCTGCAAGCCCAGAATGACAATCCCAATAAGTAATGCAGCCTTTCTGGGGTCAGATCAAAATTTCATCTGCTCTCCCTATCAGGAAGCAGCAACACTCACTTCCAAATCCAGTAAGCTGCCAGAACTCCTGCAAGACACACCACAGCACTTCCACAAACTTACCAGGGCAATAAGTCAAATGACCCCAACTGCAAGTTTGATGGCCGATCCTTTAAATAGTACTAGGGTCGGGGTGGGGGAGGTGGGGGGTTGCGGCGCTGTGGGTCACTCCTGCAGCTGAATACTTGTTCAGCTGTGAGTGGTTAGTACAGGGCATTCAGTGGACCTGAGCGGGCAAATTTAGCAGAGCCTATCAAATCTCACCATGAAGCTGCTTGATACCATGATGTGTCTGCTGTCCAAGCTTTGAGTGCATGCACGACATACCTGCTCTAGCATATGACGTGGACCCTGCCAGAAGGAACTGGACGAGCTGAATGCACCATTTTGAGAGTCTTTGGATTCTTTACTGCTGACTCTGGGCAGCGTCATCCCAGATTTGCAGTAAGTGTGGTAGTGAGCAGGCAAAATGACGTTTTATCCGTTTGCCATGATGGCAGGTTTTCACGCCATATCATCCCAAACCCATCACATTATTTATGCATTCCCAGGAAACACGCTGTTTCCATGGTGGACGGACTCTCACTTGCCTGCTCACCATTACTCCACTGTTGTATCACGCTGGGCACCATATTTAAAGTCCAGCCGCAAGCACGCATCTCATTGCTTCCAGACTATCACTGCTGTAAGGAAGGCATAGCCCTGAAACTGAAGAACACTGCAGCCCCCGGATTTAGCAATCCGTCTCTCGAGCACCTTTTGGATGCCAAGGAGGTGCACTGGGATGTCATCTACCCCCGCTATGGTTACAGGATGGGAAGCAACAGCCTTTAGGAGGAGGTAATGGTGTAGTGGTATTGTCACTGGACTAATAATCCTGAGACCCAGGGTAATGCTCGGGGGGACTCGAGTTTGAATCCTGCCATGGTGGAATTTGAATTCAATAAAATCTGGAATGAAAAGGCTGATGATGACCACAAAACTATTGCTGATTGTTGTAAAAACCCATCTGGTTCACTACTGTCCTTTAGGAAAGGAACATTGCTTTACTTATGTGGTCTGACCTACATGTGACTCCAGACCCATGACAACATGGTTGACTCTTAAATGCCCTCTGAACAAGGACAATTAAGGATGGGCAATAAATACAGGCCTAGCCAGCCCACATCCCATGAATGAATAAAAAAAAAACCTGGCTTGGGAAGGAGTGACAGCAGTGGTCAGCACCAACGCCCTTCGAAGAAACACAGCCACCTGGTGCTGCAAGAGGGCGAATGATCTCCTCCGTTCTGCCAAGGTAAGTCCTTTTCTCACTACTCTCAGCTCACACACTCACAAACCCATCACACGTTCACAGGGCCCTCACCCACTGCCGGTTCAAGGGACATCACCATTCACTTTTTCACACACAGTCATTGTCCTCACCCTATCCATGGGACCACCCGCACAGGCCAGGCATACTTAACCGGCCTGGCAAGTGTCCTGCCTACACTCTCTCCATCTCTATTCATGTGGCACAAGCTGGCACACAACAAGAGGGAGAGGTCACAAATCAGTGGAGGAATGCCTGAAATCAAGGCCCTCACGGACTTTGAAAACAGAGCCACCCAGCTGGTCAGCGACAATCTGGACCATTCCTTTGCTGATGGTGAGGACAGCGATGCTTTACCAAGTGAGGATCCAGCAGTGCAACATCCATCAGACAACCAGGCTGTGAGTGATGTGTCCTCTTTGACAGGCCACTGCCATGCACTAATTATCTTTTCTTGCTTCCACAGGCACATCTGGGGTACAGCTACCAGAGTCCATGACCCTGGGCCTCCAATCAAGCCCCGAAGAAACCTCTGAGGAGGAATATGGAGCAAGGCCCATGAAGTCCCGTTCCAACACTCACCCACACCCTCCATCAGAGACACACACCTCAGTGGGACCTAGCTTTAGAATAGCCTCAGGTCACAATCTGGTGAGTCCATTGCACCGTCCAATCCACAGCCGATGGAGGCAGGGACTTTCCAGGCCCCCGGCACTTGGAAGACTTCTGAAGGCCAGAGCTTTGCTGAATCTGAGTCAGATGATGAGTCTTTGGACTCGGTCATGTCACAGTTGCTGGATCTGCAAAGGCAAGCTCGGGAACATCAGGAAGGGATGTCTACTGCACTCCTCAGATTGCAAGGCACAGTGGAGGAGTCCATCTCCTTCAATCTGAGGTTATAGTACCAGCATGCCAACACACCGAGGTCAACACAGGTAGGGTGGCGGCCTTGCTCCAGGACTGCACTGCTGTGCAAGCTCAACTCCATCACTGATGCCATAGTTGGCCTCCAACAAGTGTGTACACAAGAGGGGTGCCGGGCAGCTCGATCTCACTCCAGCTACCCCTGTTCCTCGAGGAGTCAACCTGGAGCCCGTGGGCACCCATAGGGAGGAGGATCAGCAGGTGCACACTCCGGGCCTATGCACGCAGGAGACTCCAAGAGTGTCCGGCCCATCTGACACCCCTCTTCCTCAGCAACTCCAGCTCTGCTGGAGGGTGACACTGCCACACAGCAGGACCCTGAAAGCAGTCTGGAGCCCACTAAGTCTCGGCCCTCCTGAGGACAGTCACTAAAGTCATCACAGACAGGGCATCACAGTCAGCAGGCTGCCTCCACCAAGACGTAGCAGCAGGGTTAGAAAAGTTAATAGGAATTGGCTGCACAGCCTGGGCACGCATGTTAATCACTTGTACATACTGTTCACCATTGTCAATAAACTCTGAAGAATGTCCCCCTGCCTCTGGCTCCTTGTTCTGATGAGCAGTGTTCTTGTCACTCAGATGTGAAACCTTTCTGCACAAGGTGTCTCAGTCCAGGGCCTTTTCCTTGAGCTTTGTGCAGCCTTCAGACTAAAGTGATAGTCCGGCCGCACAGTCCCTGGAGACATTACGGATGCCTGCACCATGACGGTGCTTGTCATTGCTGCCAGAATGTAGTTGGCAGGTGCCACAGAGTTCTCTCATTCTCTTGATCTGCTCTCAGCACCTTTAAGGAGGGGCTGGTCCCCATCCCTTCAACATCTATGACCAATGATGCTGTGCTCCAGCTCCTGAAGGGCTCAGGTGCTGAAGGCGGACAAAGCATCAGATGCCTCTAAAGCTTCTTGGCTGCATCTTTATGATATGACCCTGATCACATAGCTGCAAGCTATGTCAGAGGCTAGGTGAAGATTTATGGAGAGCCCTCACTGCATGTCGTCATCATCCTCCTGCAATAGAGCGACTATTAAGGCCTCCACTGCATCTCCATGACAGGAGCATTCTCTCAGAGGGTATTCACACTGCCATAAGCCAGGCTGGAGTCAAATATTCACAGATGTGATGTGAGGATCTATGGGGTCATCTCACTGCATGTCGTCAACATCGTCCACAAATCCAGCAGCTGCTAGAGCCTCCCAATCACACCTGCCTCGTCCAGCCAGTGCGAGAGCCTCATCCCCATGATTGTCGCATCCGAGGACCTCCTCACCCTCATCCCCATCAGCATCCTCCTCATTGGAGGAGCCGTGCAGCTCCTCCATCTCCTCCTCAGCCATCTCATCTCCCCATTGGAGCGATGGGTTGTAAAGGGCACAGCAGACAATGATGATGCGTGGCACCCTCTGTGGACTGCATTATAGGGCTCCATCAGACCAGTCCAGGTACCAGAACCTCATCTTCAGCATCCTGAAGGTTTGCTCCACCAAGCTGTGAGCTGCAGCATGAGCCTCATTGTACTGTCACTCTGCTGCAGTCTGAGGCCGTCGCACAGGTGTCATTAGCCACGTTCTCTGCGGGTAGCCCTTATCCTCAAGTGGCCATCCCTGCAACTTCTGTGGACCCTGGAAGACTCCAGGGATCTGTGATCGAGTGAGGATGTAGGCGTCATGAATGCTACCTGGAAACCGTGCGCACACCTACAGGATGCGTTTCTGGTGGTTGCACATGAGCATGAAGTCTAACAGGTGACCCTGGCAAGCGCTGCACCACGTTACTGTGTACTCACTTTCAATTTCCTCTCAAAGTGCAGACCGCCAGGTGGACGCCTTTTATGTGCTGTTGTGAAACATATCTGTGTGCTTTCCCGCCGACGTAGACGGACGATTCAGTGGGGTGAGGACGATTCCAACAGGCTGGCCTTACAATGATATGCTGACGTCGGGAAATGCGGCCCACCATTGGAGGGCTGAATGGACAATCATGAACTGGTTTCCTGCTGTTGCAAAAACAATCACACCATATTGTCCACTCATGCCATCGATCACGCCCGGCGCCAACAGGCACCCAAAATTCCCTCCATGTGCTCTATGAAGCTGATACAGCCTGTATATTTTAAGGCAAATTTGATACAGTAAATCCTCACATAAAGTTGCAGTTTTATTCCTGAAAATCACACTTTTACAGAAACAACTTTAAGTGCATCGTGAATTTTCCTAGGAGTCAATATTAAAGCTGGAGTTGGGTTACTTCAGACATTTCTTGCCTGTACAAGTTAAAATGCTGCACTATACATGTGCAGCACTGTGCATTCCTAGCTGAAATAACTTGCAAAATAAATAAGCTACTAAATATAGAAGAAATACTGTATAAATTGAAGGGAAAATGTTTCAGGCTTTGGGGAAAGAGGAAGGGTGTGAGACTCATGCACTAATATTTCAAAGAGCTGTCACAGGCATGGTTGGCCAAATGGTCTCCTGCATTCGCTGTTCCCAATGCGGTCTCCTCTACGTTGGAGAGACCAAACACAGACTGGGTGACCGCTTTGTGGAACACCTTCGGTCTGTCCGCAAGCATGACCCAGACCTCCCTGTCGCTTGCCATTTCAACACACCACCCTGCTCTCATGCCCACATGTCCGTCCTTGGCCTGCTGCAATGTTCCAGTGAAGCTCAACACAAACTGGAGGAACAGCACCTCATCTTCTGATTAGGCACTTTGCAGCCTTCCGGACGTAACTTTGAGTTCAACAACTTCAGATCATGGACTCTCTCTTCCATCCCCACCCCCTTTCCAATCCCCCTTTTTCCAGTAATGTATAATTTTTAAAATATATTTCTTTTAATATATTTTTCTTTTCCCACCTATTTCTATTATTTTTATATTTTTTCCATCCATTGTTTTATCTCCACCTTTTAGCCTATTTCGATCTCTTCCCCCACCCCGCCCCCACTAGGGCTATCTGTCACTTGCTCGTCCTGCTTTCTACCTTAATGTCACCATTAGCACATTCCTTAGCTAATATCACCACCATCAACACACCTTTGTCCTTTTGTCTATGACATCTTTAGCAATCTCTTCTTTGCCCCCATCTACCACTGGCCCTCTATCCAGCTCTATCTTCCCATCCCCCTCATCCACCTTATATTTCACCTCATTTCTATTTTTCCTTAGTTCTGATTAAGTCATACGGACGCGAAACGTTAACTGTATTCCTCTCCACAGATGCTGTCAGACCTGCTGAGTTCTTCCAGATATTTTTGTTTTTGTTTCAGATTTCCCGCATCTGCAGTATTTTGCTTTTGGCTTCCTTCTGTGCTGTATAACTTGATTAAACAGTCGTGGTGGTGGTAGTGTGGGGCATGGCATTAATCAGGTGATTAGAGAAGTATGTAGCACAGTTAATACAGTAATCATGGGTGATTTCAATCTAGATATAGGTAAACCTTATGAGCACTGAAGCTGTGGAGGATGAGTTTCTGGAGAATATTAGGGATGGTTTTCCAGAACAGCATGTTGAGGAACCAACTAGAGAACAAGTTATTTTAGATTTAGTATTATGTAACAGAAATGGGTGGTTAATAACCTTGTTGTAAAATATCCCTTAAGGATGAGTGACCATAATATTTTTAGAATTTTACCTAGGGCAGGATTTTTAGGTCAGCATGCGGGCATGATCAGTGAGCTCAGGAGCAGCCCGGGAATGGACCGCCACCCGCAATCAGCTTCCAATCGCGATTTCACACTAACGGCCAACTAACGGCGCTGACATAAGTGCTGGTGTTGGGGAGTGTGGAATGTGGGCTCCCTGAATGCAGAGAGCTGCCTTAGCGAGCTGAAGAATTTAAAAGCAAAAAATAAAGATTCTAAAACCTGGAAAAAAGCGCATCAGTCACCTGAACATATACATGATGAAAATTCTGACCACATTTTTTTTTTGAATTTAATAACGGAAATCTCATCCCGCCCTTGCATGAGGTTTCATCAAAAATACAAAGCCCACCTGGCAGATTTGCCCATCCGCCAACCGTAAGATTGGACATACCACAAAAAATCGGGGATAATTGCAATGTTAATGTGCTTAACTGTGCTCTTAATTATCAGCAGGCACACTTCCAACTTTTGCGCTGGCCTGCTGACCAAAATATAGCGTGAACAAGGGATGACGTTGGGACACTCACTTGAGTGGGTAAGCCACACATCCACATGCCAAGTTAAAAATTTTGCCCCTGATGTTTGAAAGTGATGTAGTTCAATATGAAGCGAACGTGTTAAATTTAAGCAAAGGTAATTACGAAGGTAAGAACGACAAATTGGCTGAGGTGGATTGGGAAAATACATTAAAAGGTATGACGATACATAGACAATGGCTAGTCTTTAAAGAATTATTACATGGTTAACAGCAATTATACATTCCTTCAAGGCACAAAAATCCCAAAAGAAAGTCAGTCAACCATGGCTAGCAATGGAAGTTAAGGATTGTATAAGATTAAAGGCAAAGGCCTATAAAATTGCCAGAAATAGTTGCAAACCTGGGGATTGGCACATTTTAGAATACAGCAAAGGAGGGCCAACAAACTGATAAAGAAAGGGAGAATAGAATATGAAGGTAAACTAGCAAAAAACATAAAACCGGACTGCAAAAGCTCCTATAGGTACATAAAAAGGAAATATTTGGCTAAGACAAATGTGGGCCCATTACTGGCAGAATCAGGAGAATTAATGGGTAATATAGAAATGGCATATAAACTAAATGATTAGTTTGTGTCTGTCTTCAGTGAAGAAGTAACAAAGAAATCTCCCAAATTTAGAGATCCAAGGGACGTGGGTGGATGAGGAACTGAAGAAAATTAGTATTAGTAAAAAGGTTGTATTGGAGAAATTAATGGGACTAAAGGTTGATAAATCCCTGGGAATTAATATTCTACATCCCAGAGTGTTGAAAGAGGTAGCCATGGAAATAGTGAATGCATTGATTCTGGAATAGTTCCTGCAGATTGGAAGGTAGCAAATGTCACCCCACTGTTTAACAAAGGAGGGAGCGAGAAAACTACAGACCTGTTAGCCTTACAGCAGTAGTAGGAAAAATGCTGGAATCTGTTGCTAAGGAAGCAATAAATGGACACTTGGATAATTATGATCTGATTGGGCATAGCCAATATGGATTTATGAATGGGATATCTTGTTTGATGAACCTGTTGGTGATTTTTGAGGATGTTACTAACATAATTGATAAAGGGGAATTGCTGGACATGGTATACTTGGATTTTCTGAAGGCTTTTGATAAAATCCCATTAGACCATAAGACATAGGAGCAGAAATTAGGCCATTCGGCCCATCGGGTCTGCTCCTCCATTCAATCATGGCTGATAAGTTTCTCAACCCCATTCTCCCGCCTTCTCCCCGTAACCTTTGATCCCTTTACCAATCAGGAACCTATCCATCTCAGTCTTAAATATACAAGGAGGTTGGTTAGCAAACTTAAAGCACATGGGATAGGAGGCAATATGCTGGCATTGATTAGGATTGGTTAACAGGCAGAAAACAGACAGTAGGAATAAACAGGCTATTCTCACATTGGCAGGCTGTGGCTAGTGTGGTACCTCAAGGATCAGTACTTGGGCCCCGGATGTTCACAATGTATGTCAATGTTGGATTGGAGGACAAAATGCAATATTTCTTGCTTTGCAAATGACGCAAAGTTTGGTGGGAATGTATGTGGTAAGGAAGATGCAAAGTGGCTTCAAGAGGATTTGGACAGACTTAGTGAGTGGGCAAGAACACGGCAGATGGAATATAATGTAAAGAAATGTGAGGTCATCCATTTTGGTAGGATGAACGGACGTACAGAGTATTTCTTAACAGTATGAGATACACAAAGAGACCTGGGTGTTCTTGTCAATAAGTCACTGAAAGCTAACATGCAGATGCAGCAAGCAATTACGAAGGCTAATGGTATTTGGCCTTTATTGCAAGAAGATTTGAATACAGGAATAGCATAGAAACATAGAAACATAGAAACTAGGAGCAGGAGTAGGCCATTCGGCACTTCAGGCATGCTCCTCCATTCATTATGATCATGGCTGATCATCCAACTCAATAGCCTGCTCCCACTTTCTCCCCATACCCTTTGACCCCTTTCACCCCAAGAGCTATATCTAACTCCTTCTTGAAAGCATACATGTTTTGGCCTCAAGTACTTTATGTGGTAATGATTTCCACAGGCTCACCACTCCCTGGGTGAAGAAATTTCTCCTCATCTCAGTCCTAAATGGTCTACCCCATATCCTCAGACTGTGACCCCTGGTTCTGGACTCCCCCACCATCGGTAACATCTTTCCTGCATCTACCCTGTCTAGCCCTGTTAGAATTTTATAGGTTTCTATGAGGTCCCTGCTCATTCTTCTGAACTCCGGTGAATATAATCCTAATCGACTCAATCTCTCCTCATATATCAGTCCCACCATCCCAGGAATCATTCGGGTAAACCTTCGCTGCACTCCCTCTATAGCAAGTACATCCTTCCTCAGATAAGGAAACCAAAGCTGCACACAATATTCCAGGTGTCGTCTCACCAAGTCCCTGTACAATTACAGCAAGACATCCCTGTTCCTGTACCCGAATCCTCTAGCTATGAAGGCCAACATACCATTTGCCTTCTTTACCGCCTGCTGCACTTGCATGCTTACCTTCAGCGACTGGTGTAGAAGGACACACTGGTCTCTTTGCACATTCCCCTCTCTCAATTTATAGCCATTCGGATAATAATCTGCCTTCCTGTTTTTGCTACCAAAATGGATAACCTCACATTTATCCACATTATACTGCATCTGCCATGCATTTGCCCACTCACTCAGTTTATCCAAATCACATTGAAACATCTCTGCATCCTCCTCACAGCTCACCCTCCCACCCAGCTTTGCATCTGCAAATTTGGAGATATTACATTTAGTTCCCTCATCTAAATCATTAATATATATTGTGAATAACTGGGGTCCCAGCACCGATCCCTGCGGTATCCCACTTGTCACTGCCTGCCATTCGGAAAAAAGACCCTACTCTTTGTTTCCTGTCTGCCAACCTGTTTTCTATCCATCTTAATACACTACCCCCAATCCCTTGCGCTTTAATTTTACATGCCAATCTCTTATGTGGGACTTTGTCGAAAGCCTTCTGAAAGTCCAAATAAACCATATCCACTGGCTCCCCCTCATCAACTCTACTAGTTACATCCTCGAAAAATTCCAATAGATTTGTCAAACATGATTTCCCTTTCATAAATCCATGCTGACTCTGTCCAATTCTGCCACTGTTTTCCATGTACTCAGCTATTAAATCTTTTATAATGGACTCTAGAATTTTCCCCACTGCTGACCACTACTGATATCAGGCTGACTAGCCTATAATTCCCTGTTTTCCCTCTGCCTCCCTTTTTAAATAGTGGGGTTACATTAGCTATCCTCCAATCTGTAGGAACTGTTCCAGGGTCTATAGAATCTCGGAAGATGACCACCAATGCATCCATTATTTCTAGGGCCACTTCCTTAAGTACTCTGGGATGTAGATTATCAGGCCCCAGGGATTTATCAGCCTTCAATCCCATCAATTTATTGCTTCAGTTGTATAGAAACTTGGTTAGACTACACCTGGAGTACTGTGTGCAGTTTTGGTCCCTTTACCTCAGGAAGGATATTATTGCCATAGAGAGAGTGCAACAGAGGTTCAACAGACTTGTTCCCAAGACGGGACTGTCATATCTTATGACCGATTTGCAGGTGAGGTCCCCAAATTTATTAACTTCCCAAATGGGACCCCTATCTTGCTATGCTCCAGGGTGAGGAGGAATGAGCCGGCTCCCCTTCTTTATTCAAACCCCTCTGTTGGCCACAACAATGTTAATTTAAAAGGGGCCCCTTCCTCAGGAAATCTTTTCCCAGTCCAAATGTATTTATGTTTTAGAAGGAACCAATTTAACCAGGCCTTCTTGAGTCAAAGAAAGAGTATGTTTATTAACTACTAAAAACATGAGAAAAGATAATAAAAATACAACACACATACACACAGATCAGAAATGAGAAGCTGAGTCGAAATAAAAGTTTAAAAATATTTATGAATCAGTCTTTGGCTTGTCCATGAAGAGTTGATGATGATTAAATGTTTCAGCGGTTAAATTGGGTGATTCCCGTCGAGCTGACATTGGCTGTTTAGCAGTTTGTTTTGGTGGCACTTGGTTCTGCAGGTTAGCTGTTTCCTTTTTGATTGTGGATTTGCTGACTTGCCTCCAGCAACAAAGGGGGTGAGAGAGAGAGAGAGAGAGACTTTTTCCTCAAAGCCTCAGGAGTGCCTAGCTGATCTTCTTCTGCTGTCACAGCACACTAGCACATAAGAACACCAGCAGACTACAACACTAGCCAACACAGATCAGGTCAGCAGCTAGCTTTTTAAACCATTTCCTTGTGTATTCCTGAAGGGAAAACCAAAACATATTTTTCGCCCAGAGTTTGTTTTCTTTCAATGCAGACAATTTCCACATTCTGAGATAAAGCTATGATATTACACTCCCATGTACCTATCTGTGCCCTCAGCTCATCTGCCTTATTCCTCAAGCTCCTTGCATTAAAATACATTCTATTTAGCCTTGCTAAACTCACTTTTTTATCTAGCCTATGTTTCCTCTGCCTTGCAGACTCACTTACTAGTATTTTAACTTCTAATTCTATCTTAGCTTCTGTCCCCTCTGAACTACTTTTCAGGACCTGAACCCCCTGCAAATTTAGTTTAAATCCGCCCCAACAGCATTAGCAAACCTCCCTGCGGGGAGGTACCAGGGGACTGGAGGACTGTTACTGTTGTCCCATTATTAAAAAAGGGAGGAAGTGATAGACCAGGAAATTACAGGCCAGTCAGTTTAACATCACTGCTGGAGAGTTGCTAGAAAGAATTCTGAGGGACAGAATATATCTGCACTTGGAGATACATGGATTAATCAGGGATAATCAGCATGGGTTTGTTAAGGGAAGGTCGTGTTTGACAAATTTGATCACATTTTTTTGAGGAGGTAACCAGGAGTTTTGATGAGGGTAATGCATTTGATGTGGTCTACATAGACTTTAGCAAGGCTTTTGATAAGGTCCCTCATGACAGACTGGCCAAGAAAGTAAGAGCCCATGGGGTCCAAGGCAAAGTGGCCTATTGAATCCAAAATTGGCTGAGAGGCAGGAAGCAGAGGGTGATGGTAGAGGGATGCTTCTGTGTCTGGAAGTCTGTTTCCAGTGGGGTTCCCACAGGGCTTGGTGCTGGGGCACTTGTTGTTTGTGGTGTACATAAATGTACATTAAGGGGCTTTGAAGAAGTTCGCAGATAACACAAAAACCGGTAGGGTGCTAAGTAGTGAGGAGGATAGCTGTAAATTGCAGGACACCCAGAAAAGTGTGAGGTAATGCACTTGGGGATGGTTAACAGGCAAGGGATTACACTATGAATTGTAGGACCCTGGAAAGTACTGAAGATCAGAGGAACCTCGGTGTACATATCCACAGATCCCTGAAGGTAGCAGGGCAGGTAGATAAGATGTTTAAGAAGGCATATGGGATACTTGCATTTATTAGCTGAGGCATAGAATACAAGAGCAGGGAGGTTATTCTGAAACTGTATAAACCACGGTTAGGCCACAACTGGAGTACTGCATGCAGTTCTGGTCACCAAATTATAAAAAGGATGTGATTGCACTGGAGAGAGTGCAAAGGAGGTTTACCAGGATGCTGCCTGGGCTGGAGGGTCTGAGCTATGAGGATAGATTGGATAGGCTGGGGTTGTTTTCCTTGGAGCAGCAAAGATTGAGAGGGGAACTGATAGAGGTGTATAAGGTTATGAGGGACATAGATAGGTGGATAGGAAGGCACTTTTTCCATTAGTAAAAGGGTCAATGATGAGGGGGCTTAGATTTAAGGTAAGAGGTAGAAGGCTAAGAGGGGAGTTGAAGAGAATATGTTTCACCCAGAGGGTGGTGGGAATCTGGAGCTCACTGCTCGAAGGGGTGGTTGAGTCAGAAGCTCTCGTAACATTTAAGATGTATTTAGATATTCACTTGCTTTGCCATAGACTCCAGGGCTATAGGCCAAGCTCTGGAAAATGGGATTAGTGTAGTCAGATTTTTGTTGACTGGTGCAGACATGATGGGCCGAATGCCTCCTTCCATACTGTAAACATCTATGCGTCTATATAACTCAACAGAAGATGGTTTTGGTTGTCTGTTGAGATGTGGCAATCAGTCTCCATTGTCTCTGAAACCACAGGAGATTAAAGTTCAGTCTTTTACATTTCATCTCTTTCTTTCAAGTGTCTCTGTCTGAAGTAGGCCTTGACACCTTTTAGGTGTGACATTCCATGTTCTCTCAGAATTAGTTGGTCAAGTATAATCCACATAGGAATTTACCAGTAAATGGTTACTTTACATTCTTAGCCAGATTTTGCTCAGTGTCTTTTCTTGCATGTTTTTTTAAAAGCACATATTTTCCTTAAAAAGTTCAATATGCCCATAAGTAATTGGAGTTGTAATCCACTGTCATGATGCTTATGAAGAGAGATTAGTGAAACTGGGCATGTGTTCTCTAGAGCTTCAAAGGATGAGAGGTGTTCTCATTGAAACATACAAGATATTTAGAGGCATAGACAGGGTAAATACAGGTCAGAGTTTCCACTGGTTGGGGAACCTAGAACTGAGGAACGCAATTTCAAAAAAAGGGGGAAGCCACTTTGGACCAAGGTGAGAAATTTTTTTATTCAAGTTTGTGAATCTTTGAAATTCTCTACCCCAGAGGGCTATGGAAGCCTAGTCATTAAGTATGTTTAAAGCAGAGATTGTGGGAAAAAGGCATTGAAGCAAATGATCAACAATGATCGCACTGGATGGCAGATAAGGCTCCATGGGCTGAATGGCCTACTCCTGCTCCTATGTTCCCATATTAGTCTGTTGTTCTAAGATTAGAAGCTGAGGACAGGGCCCTAAAGTCTGGCCCTCTGACCCAATCCATAAACGGCACAGAAAATCTCTGACATATTTCCTCTGTAAAAGTCAGAAACCGTGTCCCTTAACTTCAGCTCTTCCAGTCTTACGGCTAAATGCATTTTTGAAAATATCTTTTGGTAACCTTCCAATCATGAAATACTGAATTACATTTTCATCTCCTTTAATCTCTGCACATTGTGTTTAATTGCCCAATGATTTTCTTCCTGAGCATTTTATACCCTT